>NC_045607.1:36800909-37454545 GCF_009762305.2 Zalophus californianus
GTGTGACAGTTGGAGCTCTGTAGATCCTTTGGAAAAACCAAGGAACAGTTTGGAGCTCTGTAGATCCTTTAGGAAAAACCAAGGAACAGACTTATAAGTGAGAGGCGTGGTTCTAGTTCTGACACTTGAGCTTATAGCAGTGTAGCTTTAACAAGGCACTTAGTTCTTTGGGGCCTCTGATAGATGAAGTGGTTGACAGTGTTTTGTAAACTGCAGAAGGGAGTGTGAGGAACTGTCAACACTTGCAGACACCTGCATACCTAAACCAAGAGGCGAGTCATAAAGGCAGTCCCATTTTTTCCCTTACAGTGTTCCCAGAGATTGGATTTTATTTTTATTTATTTATTTTTTAAGATTTTATTTACTTGACACATAGCGAGAGAGAGAGAGGGAGAGGGACAGAGCACAAGCAGGGCGAGCTGCAGGCAGAGGGAGAAGCAGACTTCCTGCATGAGCAGGGAGCCCGATGTGGGGCTCGATCCCAGGACCCTGGGATCATGACCTGAGCTGAAGGCAGTGGTTTAACCAATTGAGCCACCCAGGCGCCCCAAGATTGGATTTTACAATTTTACTGTAGCTAATCACTTCTTCCATAGGATGGGTGCTACAATTTGGAGATGAATTTCTAACCAAGAATATGGCATGAAACAGGTTATAGGGGATCAACAATATACTGCAGATGCAAAAGCAAAGATAGAACTATAAACCTAACATCTTAAGATATATTTGGGTTTTGTTTTTGTTTTTAAGTAGGCTCCACACCCAGCATGGAGCCTAACCTAGGGCTTGAACTCATGACCCTGAGATAAGAGACACTTAACTGACTGAACTACCTGGCACCCCAAGATATATTTGGATCCAAGATACTGATCCTACGAGTTGCCCTGAGAGTCTAGTCACAATGCCCGTGAGAACACAGGTCTGCCAATCATTAATTCAACTGAACTGAGGCAAATGTTAAATGGTTTGTTATTCTTTTCCACTGAGGCCTTAAAAAGATACGCATAGACTCATGAAATGTCCTCGTGTCAAGTAGAAATTTAGAATTGAATTGTGTTTGGGGCGCCTGACTGGCTCAGTTGGTGGAGCATGCAACTCTTGGTCTTAGGATTGTGAGTTCAAGTCCCACCGTGAGCATGGAACCTACCTAAAATTAACCAAAAAAATGAAAAGAATTGCACTGAGATTATTTGGGGGTAGGGTAGGTAGGAAGAGGGAAAATAACTTCAGTTCCACTCCTGGCCAGCAGGTGGTGAGTTTTGGAGTAAGACCCTCTAGACAGGTTTGGGCTAATAAATAAAGCTTTGGAACAGATGAGTGACAGAGGAGGTAGAGGGACAGCATATATCTTCGGTTTTTCTCAACTAATATATATGGAGTAGAGGGAATATTGTAGAATGAAAAGAGCACTGGATTGGGAATGTGGATTTGACCTCATAGAACCTCAACTTCTTTTTTAGGGACTTGATAGCCATACTATCAGGAAACTGGTGCTGTCAACAAGGTACAAATTAGGGGCTGCAAGGAAGGGGAAACCATACCAAGACAGGAGAATCAGAAGGCTCCGGAGATCGTCTGGGCTGGGCATTAAAGGAAGGTGGGAGACTTGACATGGAGAAGTAGGGGAGAGCAGTTTGTGCAAAAGGCACAGCAGTCAGAAAATACAGAGCATGCTTAAGAAGCATCAGGTTGAGGGCGACTGGGTGGCTCAGTTATTAAGCATCTGCTTTCGGCTTGGGTCATGACCCCAGAGTCCTGGGATCGAGTCCCGCGTTGGGCTCCCTGCTCAGCGGGAAGCCTGCTTCTCCCTCTCCCACTCCCCCTGCTTGTGTTCCTGCCCTCGCTGTCTCTCTCTCTCTCTCTGTCAAATAATAAAATCTTTAAAAAATAAATTCTAGGAGTGAAGTTTATTTTTTTAAAGATTTTAAGTACTCTCTATACCCAACATGGGGCTTGAACTTATAACCCCGAGGCAATAGTCGCATGCTCTACTGACTGAGCCAGCCAGGTGCCCCAAGTGAAATTTATTTTTTATTTTTCCTGCTACATTTTTTTTAAGATTTATTTATTTGTTTTAAAGTATGTGTGCGTGTGTGCAGGTGCAATGGGGGAGGGGCAGAGAGAGAGAGGGAGAGTAACTCAAGCAGACTCCATGCTGATTGCAGAGCCTGACATGGGGCTTGATCCCATGACCTCAAGATCATGACCTGAGCCAAAATTAAGAGTCAGATGCTTCATCGACTGAGCCACCCAGGTGCCTCCCCAAGTGAAGTTCATTTTATTTTATTTTAAAGATTTTATTTATTTATTTGAGAGACAGCATGAGAGGGAGGAGGGTCAGAGGGAGAAGCAGACTCCCCGCTGAGCAGGGAGCCCAATGCGGGACTCGATCCTGGAACTCCAGGATCATGACCTGAGCCGAAGGCAGTCGCTTAACCAACTGAGCCACCCAGGCGCCCCTGAAGTTCATTTTAAAGTTGTGGGTTTTCTGGACAAATTCCAGGACTAGACAATTTACTACCCCCCCCTCCTTTTTAACTGTGGCAAAAAAAAAATTTCAACAATTTCCAAGTGTACATAATATTGTCAGCCATATGTGCATTGTGCATACACAATTCACTTTTTATTTTTTTAAAGTAATCATGCCCAATGTGGGCCTCGAAGTCACCACCCAGAGATCAAGAGTTGCACCCTCTACCAACTGAGCCAGCCAGGTGTGACAATTCATGTTTTAAAAACCCTTCATTTTTATAGAAGCAGTAATGTATATTGTAAAATTTTAGAAAAATACAAGCAAATTTTATGGGGCACAGGGGTGGTGTAGTCTGTTGAGCTTCTGACTCGGGTTTCAGCTCAGGTTGTGATCTCAGGGTCATAAGATGGTCTACCGTCAGTGCAGGGTCTGCTTAAGACTCTCCCTTTCCCTCTCCCCCTCCCCCTCCCTGTGTTTTCTCTCTCTCTCTAAAATCTTTAAAAATATGTAAGCACATTTTTAAAATTAATATTCCCAGAGATCATCATCTTAATAACTTTAGTTCGTATCTTTCTGTGCATGTATGTACATGTGTGTCTATTTATGTGGTATTTTTTTGTATGAGAATGATTAAGATGGAGTCTTAATACTTTCTTTAAAATGTTCGTGGAATCCCATGCTTACATGTGATGGAATCATTGATTCATATTTCAAGAAAGGGTTTGGTAATTCTACTTTGACAGAACAAATTTATGTAACAAATAGAATCTCAGATACTATATTCTAAAACAAATACATTTGTTATAATACTTAGTTTTCACTGTTAACAGTCTCTATTGTTAATTAAAGCAATCCCTCTAACAAAAAATTTTGAAGTTAGGGATGACATAGGAGATTCATGACCATCCTTGGCATATATTTAATCAGAAACGTGTTTACATTTATAACAGATGGGGCATGCATACTATTCTGCTACAGGAAGAAGTTGGTCCCACTTGGCTGAGTGGCCTTTGTCCATTATACCCTTATGGTCTACATGCAGTATTTTTAAATCGAAATGAGATCTACTGCTTTATTTCTTTTTTAAGTCCATCTCTACCTTTTCCTTTCAGTAAATTTCCATTTAATCTAATACTCATAACACATTCAGCTTCCCAAGTGATCGGAATATGTCATTCACAATTTTTTATTTTTTGTGTGTGTATGCAAAAGGAATTTAATCTCTCTTTTAAGCACCTGTTTATCAGTGGGTTTTGTTACTCACAGTTCTTGATCAAACCAATATCCGGTCTAGGACCACTGGTTGCATCTGTTAAGTTCGTTTATGCAAACTTTTATGACCTTTGTTGAAGAGATTGGGTCAGTTGACCTCCAGAGAATTGTAGCCATGTGGGGGATTAGAAAGAATAGGGCAACCAGTCTGGTGAGAAATGACTGAACTAAGACAGTGATGGTGGAGATGGAGAGGTGAATATGGATTTGCAATACACTTCATAAGTGTAACTGACAGGATTATAATTGACAACTAGATTAGGAAGTGAGGGGAACAGAGGAGTCAGAGATGACAGGCTCTGACTTCAGTATTGGGGTGGATGTGATACCCTTCAATAGGAATGGGCACAGTGGAGGAGAAGGTTAAAGGGAAAATGAGTTTTGGACAAGTTGAATGTGAGATGCCCAGTAGGCTATTGGATACGTGGATCTGAAGCCTAGATAGAGATGCTTTTAAAGTGACCCATATTTTGAAATATGGCACTTAATGGGATGAGTTCAAGACTTTTTTTTTTTTTTTAATGGTATTGGTAAAGGTGGACCTATATTTTGGGGTGGGGGTCTAGTTAGGTTCTCACATCATAACCCTACTCAGAATGTAACAGTCTAAACAAATATATGAAACTTACTGTAAAAGTGCCAGAAATAAGTATTTTTGAAGCCATAAGGAAAATGTTGGTCGATTAATTACATAAAAATTTTCAAGTTTGGTACAGTAAAAGTCACCTTAAACAAAATGCTACAGCTTGGGAGGAAATATTTGCAGCCGACATAATAGGATTATATCTCTGGTAGGTAGGCCCTTCCAAGAGGTCTGCATCCTGATTACTGGAACCTGTGAATATATTATTTTACATGGCAAAGGAATTAAACATTGCAGTTGGAGTTAAGGTTGCTAACCTTAAGGTAGTTAGACTTTAAGAGAGGAAGAGTATCTCAGATTAGCCAGATGGACCCGAAGTAATGACAGGTGTCCTTAAAAGTTGAGGGAGGGGCGCCTGGGTTGGCTCAGTTGGTTAAGCGACAGCCTTCGGCTCAGGTCATGATCCTGGAGTCCCGGGATCGAGTCCCGCATCGGGCTCCCTGCTTAGCGGGGAGTCTGCTTCTCCCTCTGACCCTCCCCCCGTCATGCTCTGTCTCTCATTCTCTCTCTCTCAAATAAATAAATAAAATCTTTAAAAAAAAAAAAAAGTTGAAGAGGGAGGCAGAAGAGAGCAGAGTGATGTGATTAAGAACTTGCCTTGCCTTTGCTAGCTTTGAAGGTGGAGGAAGACAGTCAGTAGCCAAGGAATGTGGGCAGCTTTTACAAGCTGGGAAAGACAAGGAATGAATTCTCATTGCCTACAATGAGATGCAGCCCTGCCAACCTTGATTTCAGCTCCATGGGACATGTCAGACTTCTGACAAATTTGTTTTGTGGTAAATTTGTTAGGGCAGCAGTAGAAAAATGGGTAAAGGATATGAACAGGCAATTACAGAAGAAACCCACACGGCCACTGAACACAGGAAAAGGCACTTGTTTCTGTGGTCTTGGGGATGGATGAACTGACTCAGGGAGAGAAAGAGCACAGAGCTGAGAAGAAATGTCAAAAGCGTAAAGAACTTGTGGATCAAGTGGGTGAAGAAGGGGACTATACCAAGGGCCGAGAACAGCTGCCTAGACTCAGACCAATTGTGTTCATGTGAATGGATGTATTTTTCTCCTTTTAACTTGCTGTGAAGTTTTTCTCAAGGGTAGCATTGGACTCTGTTCTGGCCTTATAGCCTCCCGTTGTAGAGTCGGGATGTGTGGACTCTAGGCTGATGATCTGTGAAGGGCTTGAAAAGCTAAGCCTGCAAAATCCTGAGCTCTGTAGTTCTCTGATTCTGAGGGAATACAGCGATAGCAGAAGTTAATAGGGAACTGACATTCCCAGTACCCCAGACTCCAAATACAACATGAGAGGGATTTGTCTAGTTCACCTAGTTTATTAGGATTTCTCTCCCCACCCCACAGCTGGTTTGGCTTCAAGTCTTGGGGTATTGGGTGCCAGTACTACCAGCCTTTCCTCTTCTTACTGGTTTTGGTTGGCAGGGGCCATGTTTACCCAGAAACTTGGCTAACATTCTTTGGAGACCCCTGGTAAGGGGAACCTGAGGCGTGGGGGAGGAGAAACGCTTTTCCATGTGGGCCCAAGGGCAGTGCTTAGAATGTTGAGGGATCAGGATGTTGCCAGCTCCCAACCCTGCTCCTTGCTGAATTTGGGGACCTGCAGCCTTAGAGTGAAGCTGCTGAGGGAGAGCAATGTGTCGAGAGCTCTGGTCTTTGTGCTGAGGTCTTTGGGGAAGTCTGCTTAAAGGGGCTTCCACTAGTGTTCTGGCCTGGGCTGGGTGGCTCTTCCCTGTAACTATGGATGACTCCAATCTTGCATCCCGTCTTCTGTGGTCTCCTGCTTTGGGTTTCCTGGGGCTCTCTCTCTTTTTGGCTGAAGGTAGGGCTGAAGCCTTGTTCTGTCTCTTGCCTGAGGCCGGAACCTCAGGGTTTGAGGATTTACTCAGGTCTGAGCAGTTCTCACCAGTCTCCATGCGTACACATGGCCCCTGGGAGGGGACCTGGGCTACCATCTTCATCTTCATTCTTTCCTCTCTCTCAGACCCTTGTTCGGCCCTGCCAGACCCTCGTAGCTGAGGCTGGGAAGAAGAGTGGGAGTGATAACAGTGGGAGATCTGGACAGGCTGAGCTACTGTGCTGTGAACTTTCGGGGGATGACAGCTTGAAGAGTGGGAGCACACATTAGAGGGATGACTCTGCTGTGGAGGGCAGGAAGAGAGTCTCCAGGAGCCTGGAGTTGTGGAGCTCAGGGCAAGGGAGCTGCCAAACGATTGACTTGGGTTAGGGGATCTGGAAGCAGGGCTCTGCTGTAGTTTTTTCAGCCTGAGTTCCAACTGTCTACTCCAGTGCCAGGCCTGGATCCCAGAGTTGGGGGGCACCTCTGGGACAGCCTCTCCCTGGGAGGATGGAGTCTCTGCCCTAGTCCCTGGGGACAGATCTCTCTTGGGTAAGTCAGGCTGGTTGGGCTCAGTCTTCAGAGCTTTAGCTAAGGTGGCAGGCCAGGGTACTGGCTGCACAGGATCCACTGCTGGAGGGCTGGAGCCCTGGGGGATCCCTCTTGGTTGCACATTCCTCCACACAAACTCAAGGTCAATATGTGGATCTGGTAGAGGAGCAGAGAGAGAGCTGGGGGTTGGGGATGGGAGCTCAGTGGCCCTGCAGTTGTCTTTCTGCTCCACTGCTTCCCCCTTAGGCTTACAGGTACTTTGGTCTCCAGGAGTCTCACTTATGTGAGACTTTGACTTAGAGTTTGGAGGTGGGCTGGGGCCCCACAGTGGGGAGCCAGGAATACAACAGGTTTCTTTCTGCTGCTTGTTCCCCCCAGTAGGCTCAGAGTTAGACAGGGCTCCCAAGGATCTGGCTCCATGTAGGTTTTGGGGTAAGCTGCCAGCTGGGAGCTCAGAGGCCCAGGAGTTCTTTCTCCTTTTTATGTCCCCACATCTAGCCTCAGAATCAAACAGGACCCCCATGGGGCTAGCTCTGAGGGGCTCCAATATAAGAGCTGGGGGTGGGCTGAGGGCCAGCGATGGGGGCTCAGGAGCCCAGGAATTCCTAGAATGCTCAGTGTCCCTCCATGCAGCTTCTGATCTAGTGAGGCCTCCCATAGGATTGATTCTGTGGAGTTCTAGAATGGAAGCTAGAGATAGGCTGTGGGCAGGGGCTGGGGACTCAGAGGTCCAGAGGTTCTCTCTCTGCCCCCCCAAAGCTTTGGACTCAGACAAGTTTCCCTGGGAATTCATTCCTAGGGACACCAGCAGAGAAGATGAGGGTAGCCTAGGAGAAGAAACTGGGTCTGCAGAGACCCAAAGATTTTCTCTACTCTGCCTGCCCTTGCATGGAGTCTCAGATCTTGGTGGGACACATTTAGGGCTGGTTCCATAGAGCCCTGGGTTGAGGTCCAGGGCTGGGGGCTTAATGGCCCACGGGTTTCCTGAATTTTCTCTGTGTCCCCACTGGGGCTTATATCTAGATGTATCTCCCAGAGAACTTCCTCCCTGGGGTTCTTGCAGGGGACCTAGGGGAGGGCAAGGGCATGGCATTGGAGACCTAGAGGTCTGAGGGCTTTCTCTGTGACTCATGGTTCCCCAGAAGTTCTTAGGTGCAGAAAGTCCTCCTTCAGGGATGACTTTCTGGAGTTCTGACAGAGCATCTGAGGGTTGGCAGGGAGCTGGCATTGGAGGCTCAAAGGCTTGAGAACTCTCTTTATGTCCTGTGGTTCTCCACTGAGTTTTGTATCCAAGTGGAACTCCCAGGGGGCTAGTTCCTTGTGTCTCTGTCATGGGGTCTACAGATTGGCAAGGGACCAGGATTGAGGCCTCAGAGATTTGAGGATACTCTGTTTGCCTTGTGGTTTTCCAGAGGGCCTTAGATCTAGGCAGGCCTTCTATAGCGCTGACTTTCTGGAGTTCTGAAAGGGAGGCCAGGTTTGGGCTGAGAGTTGGCACTGCAGGCTCAGAGGCCTTGGGGTCCTCATTTTGCCCCATAGTCCTCCATGGGGCCTCAAACCTTGTCAGGACTCCCAGAAGGCTAGAAGGATACAGCAGAGAGGCAGAGAGTGAATCTAGAATGTGTTGTTGGAAGCTGGGATCCTGTGGCACATCCCACCAGACCTCAGATAAGGAGGAGAGCTTGGAGGGTCTGGTTCTTTGGAGTTCAGGCTGTAGGTGCAGGGCTTGATCCTCAGAGACCCAAGGGACCTCTTTCTGCTGCATAAGCCACTCTGTCTGTGCCTTAGCATCAGATAGGACTCCCATGTGGTCCATGGGAAAGGACTTAAGATGGAAGGGTAGTGATGGGACAGAAGGGGAAGATGGAGGAGGAGGTTGCTGAGGATCAAGGGCCATCCGTTCCAGGTCTTCTGTATTATGAATTTCATGGGTAGGAGGCTGAGTTGGGGAGCAATACTGGGGAAGCAGCAGATTGGACCTAGGCAGGAAGACAAGCTTGTTGAAGAAGACAGAAGGACCAACAGACAACTTCAGGGGAGAGGGGCTACCTGAGCTCAGGAAGATGGCCTCCAAGGACTCACTGTGCAAAGAGGGGAGACCCCAGAAGAGCTGGCTTTTTCTCTGATGTAGATAGCTTCCTGATTCTGTTTTGTGTCTCACAGGCAGGTTGGTCAGGATCTGAAAGGTGGGGAAGGATCTGGAAGGGTTTGGGGTCTGTGTATGTACTTGCTTTGGTGTCCCTTTGGCTTTGTGGAGGTCCTCAGAACCACAGGATGGTTGAGATGGGGCTGTGGTGGCTTGCTCTCCAATAGGAGCTTCTTTGGGAAGAGAACATGGCTTCACTGGATCCAGAGATGTTTCCTCTTCTTCCTCCTCTTCTTCTTCTTCCTCCTCTGACTTCTTCCACAGGTGATCAAGGAAAGCCACACGGTACAGAAGTGGTAGGCCCTGTGGAGTGGAGAAAGCTACATCAGGCATGAAACCTTTCAGAGACACAAGGTGTGTCATGAAGCCCTCAGTCTCTGTTCCACATCCAGAGGGAAGTTATGTGGCCCCACATCTGTGGTCAGTAGTCACTTACCCATCTGGGCCATTACCCAGCCCATATTTGGAGATCAGCATTCCCTACCATAACAACATCTAGGGTCAGTAATCACCCACCTGTCTTCAAATCTGGTATCCATGGTCACTCATCCAGCCTCAGATTTAAGATTTATAGTCATTCCATGTCAATGATATTTTATCTGAACTCACATGTGGTATCAAGAGTCATTCACCCAGCTGCACATCCATGTCACCCACCTTGCCTTGCATCATGTCCCCAGAGTACCAGGGTTGAAGCTGTCGCCACCTCCCAAGCTGCCACCACCTCCGGATCTGCCAAACCATGAACAAGAATAGTGTCACCAGATTCCCTGGACTCTGGAGGCAGCTGCTGCCACAGTGTCTGCAGGCCAGGGCATGGGTCAACTGGCCCCAGAGAAACTCCATGTCCCCTTCAGCCCCAAGTAGGCCTTGTATCAGCCATTCCATTTTCCTCAGCCAGTGGCAGTTTACCCCGAGGTCATCACTGCATCACGGAACAAAGAACTCCCATCCCCCACATGCCTAACAGCCTTTTACCTGAATTTGGAGCCAAAACATTGCCTCTACCAGGCAACTAATACTTCGTAACAGTGAAACCTTAGTGATCCCTTTTGTCTTGATTGCCAAAACCAGAATTATGCTTCAGGCATTGTCATTAAGGACATGGATTCTACATCAAACCGCTTTATTCAAATCCTAGTTCTGCCACTTCCTATCTGTGAAATCTCAAACTACTTAATCTTCGACTGCCTCAGTTTTCTCACCTGTGAAATGGGGATGATATTACCCAGAGAGTTGGGGTTTTTATAAAGATCTTATTTATTTATTTATTTGACAGAGCAAGAGCAGGAACACAAGCAGTGGGGGGAGTGGGAGAGGGAGAAGCAGGCTTCCCGCCGAGCAGGGAGCCCGATGCGGGGCTCGATCCCAGGACCCTCGGACCATGACCTGAGCTGAAGGCAGACGCTTAACGATAGCCACACAGGCGCCCCGAGTTGTTTTGAGGATTAAATGAACAAATTCATATGATTAAGATAGTACATAGTATATGCTGTATTAAAAAATTATTTCTTCTGGGGCACCTGAGTGGCTCAGTTGATTGAGTGTCTGACTCTTGGTTTCAGCTGAGGTCATGATATTGTGGCCCTGGAATCAAGCCCTGCATCAAGTTCTGCACTCATCTGAGAGTCTGCTTGTCTCCCTCTCCTTCTGCCCCTCCCCCTGTTTCATGCTCTCTTTCTCTCTCACTCTCGCTCTTGCTCTCTCTCTTTCTAAAATAAATCTTGGGACACCTGGGTGGCTCATTCGTTAGGCGTTTGCCTTCAGTTCAGGTCATGATCCCAGGGTCCTGGGATCAAGCCCCGCATCGGGCTCCCTGCTCCGCGGGAAGCCTGCTTCTCCCTCTCCCACTCCCCCTGCTTGTGTTCCCTCTCTCACTGTGTCTCTGTCAAATAAATAAATAAAATCTTTTTAAAAAATTAAATCTTAAAAAAATTATTTCTTTTAAGGTTCCTGATTATAAGCCTTATTCCATCTTTAATATATGGAGTCTGTTCCCACCGTCCCCCCTTTTAAAATCTCATGTCAGCTATGAACTGTCTTATTTGACGTTAGGTTGCTTAAGATCATTTTGGCAAGCATTTATGTTAAGGATGACAAATCAAATGTGCTTGACCATTTTTCTTCACTGGCCTTCTTTATCCTAAAACCACCACTCTGTTCCACATCGACTTTTTCAGGGCCAAACTTTAATCTCTACCTTCCCAGTACAATTTAGTGCCTCTCTTCTCACCCCACCCCCATCAAAGGCCAGCTTAGTCTGATAGAAAGAGCACTGAGCTGAAATTAAGACTTGGGTTCTCTAACTCTGTCACTGATAATATCAGTTATGTGATTTCAGGCAAGAAAAGTTTCTCCCCTAGGTATCATGAGTTGGACTAGATTTATTTATTCATTCACTCATTCAACATATATTTACTGAGTGCCTACTATGGATCAGGTATTGTGCTCAGTCTTGAGGAGATAGAAATAAGAGTCTCTGCACTAAAGTAGGTCCCATTTCAGTGGGGCGGGGGGACAGTTAAGTAATAGACAATTAAAATGGAAATATGCACAGGGTACTATGGGGTCAGAGGAGGATATCTAACTAGACTGGGGAAGGGGGTTGCTTGCCAGGGGCTGCTTCCCAGATGAGATGATTAATGCTTGGTTTGAGGAGCCAAGAAAATGAAAGTATAGGCAGCAAGGGAAGGACAATTCAAGCAGGAGGAACAGCCTGTGTAAAGGTGCTAGGGCAGAGAAAGCATGTACCATTAGGGAAATTGAAGGTATTTCAATGTATGGGGGTTAGGGAAGCAGTAAAAGATGGACCTGGTAAGAGGATCAGCAAGGCCCCTCAATATCAGTCTGAGAAACTGAAATTTATCCTGAAAATGATGGGAAATCAGTGAAAAGTTTTGAGCAGGAAAGTGACAAGATCAAGTTTTATGTCTTGGAAAGAACACTGGCTCTAGTGAGGGGTGAGATTGAGGTGAGAGATTAGTTAGGGAACTCTTGTTTAGTTTAGTTTGGATGAGGCCTAAACCAAGGCAGTGATGGTAAGAATGGAGAATAATGAATTCAAGTAGAATTCCAAAGATATAATTGATTAGACTTCATTACCAATGGCACGGGGTGGATGAAAGTGGGAGTTGAGAATGACTCTAGGGTTCCTAACTCAGGAAACTGGGTGTGTATTAGTGCCATTTTTTTTTTAAAAGATTTTATTTATTTGTCAGAGAACACAAGCAGGGGGAGCAGCAGAGAGAGAGAGGGAGAAGCAGGCTCCCCGATGAGCAGGGAGCCTGATGCGGGGCTCGATTCCCCAGGACCCCGGGATCAAGACCTGAGCTGAAGGCAGACACTTAACCGACTGAGCCACCAAGGTGCCCCTATTAGTGCCATTTTACTGAGATAGAGAACACAGACTTGGGAACCAATTTAGGGTTGGGGGGAGGGTAGTGGGTTCCATTTAGACATTTGAATGTGAGGTTGCTGTGACAAGGAAAAACTGGGCAGGAGGCAATTAGATGGATCTAAAGCTTGGAAGAGCAGTCTATGGTGAAGATGTAAAATTTGACAGCTAGCAGCATATATGTAGCAGCTGAAACCATAAAAGGGCTTAAAAATGATGTACCGATATGTAACATTTGGCTCAGTGTGGCATTAAAATTGGAGTAGCCAACACTGTAAAACTAGTAGATTGTACAAAATAATCAGTATTTCAAGTTTAAAGTCTGGCAGCACTAGACTCTCATTTCCACAAAGTAAAAGACCATTTAGAGCTATGTAGCAGTGGCTCCCCTTGTAGTGTACATGTGCTCTTCAATTCACTGTGGTTCTCCCCATGTTCTCATCGTTAATGCCAAGGGTAAGGCTAGTTGCAGTTTATCACTGTGCCTCTGATTTTGTTTTCTTATATGTGTCCATTTCTACTCATTTGTATTACCTGCCTGGTATTTGAGTTTGCTACCTCTGGATGACGAAGGTAAGTTGAGTCCTAATGGGAAACAGAGAAAGCAATGTTGAATACTTACATAGTTACATTTATGGCAGGATAGTTTACCAAGCTATTAATTGTTGTCTCCTACTTCTTGCCAAAGGAAACATCCAGTAGGATAAAAAGGTAACTTTGCTCTCCTCTCTTCCAGGAATTCTAGGTTTCTTGTCTCATGGAATTGGTAGTTTTATATTTTCTAGTCCCAAACCAAAGTTTCAAGACACCCGGTCTACAACCTTATCCAGGCTCTTGTGTGGGAGGGGAATTTAATTTAGCTACGTGTTCTTGAGAAGGAGAAGATGGAAGATGATTGAAAGAATTGCCCAAGGATAGAAGTGTGTTCAGGAATTTGAGAAAAGAGATACAGTAATGGGTTCCCTGAGTGACAGGGTCTGTACAGAAAGAAGTCCACTGGGAGGCAGCAGGCCTTTTTTTTTTTTGGCAACAGGACTTCTAATGGGGAGAGCCGATTTAATGGTTAGGGCACTAAACATCCAGCACATAGTCTTGGGAACTGCAGCAAAAATGCGGTGTGCGTACCTGGCAGAGATGCTGTGGAGCCACCTGCCTTTGAATGGACCATGTGCGTTTACACAATGCACATCCCGGTGGCAACCAAGATAGACTCAAGACCAGAGGTTATTTTCTGAGTGGTTTTTTTTTAGGAGGGGAGGGTTGTTTTGTTGGTCAATGTATATCATGCTAAAGAGGAAAAAAGCCCCCCCATATAATGGTTTAGTATTGGATGTCTTCCAACACTAATAAATGAGATTTTTTTAACCAGATTTAATTTAACTTAGAAAAATTAAGTAATGTGATGTTTCTTGTTTCTCAGTGTTGTGGAACAAATTTATACTCTAACATTTATTACTCTTTAATAACACTGTATTAGTCTCTACAACTCTTTTTTTTTTTTAAGATTTTATTTATTCATTTGAGACAGAGAGAGTACAAGCAGGGGGAGAGGCAGAGGGAGGGGCGAAGCAGGCTCCCTGCTCAGCGGGCTGCTCCAGGATCTGGAAATCATGACCTGAGCTGAAGGCAGACGCTTAACCATCTGAGCCACCCAGGCGCCCCTACAACTCTTTTTTTAATCTTTACAACTTTTTGAAGTAGGTATTGTTATCTTTTTTTTTGTATAAATGGAAACTGAGGCACAGAGAAGTTAATATATATTAATATATGTTAACTATATATTACTATATAATATTATGTTACTATACATTACTATATATATATATTTCTGGCCATCCCAGAAAGCAGAGCCAGAGTTTGAGAACCCCCTTGCATTGTGAGGAATCATTTAGATATAAGTGACAAGAAATAAAATCCAACAGGTGTAAGCAAAATGGGAATATATTGACTCTAACTGAAGAGTACAGGATTAGGGCTGCCTGGTTTCAGGTAGTAGGGTTGATTCAGGAACTCATTTCAGTGTCATCAGGATTCAGTTTCTATTTTTTTTTAAGATTTTATTTATTTATTTGAGAGAGAGAGAGAGCATGAGCAGGGGGAGGGGCAGAGGGAGAAGCAGACTCCCCGCTGAGCAGGGAACCCGAGGCGGGGCTTGATCCCAGAACCCTGGGATCACGACCTGAGCCAAAGGCAGATGCTTAATGACTGAGCCACCCAGGCACCCTCATTTTCTATTTCTTGGCTCTCTTCTGTGCTAACTATATTCTCAGGTTTTGTGTCATAGCAGGTTCAAGTGAAGCTGAAAATGTGGTGTTGTTCTGACAGCATTGTGCCTGTGGGTTCCAGTTGGTCATATATCTATCCCTGAACTACTCACTGAACTGCTCACAGGGAAACAGAATGCTGCTTCTAACAGGTCAGAGTCACACTCTACCTGCACATGGACAGAAGCAGGGATGTGTGGTAGTCCCTCCAAAGGAAACATACTGTTTTCAGAAAAGTGTATGCATGTTGGTATCAAAACAAAATAAAACAGATGTCCACTACAGCCCTCTCTAACATCTCCATCTGGCTCAGCCATGCCATTACCCTTTTAGGATCTAAGGCTTAAGTTGAAGTGTGAATGCAGATCCTCTGAAGATTGGGGAAGGGACTGGATGGAGCCCAGGGCAGCATCTTAAAGAAGGGGGAATCTATGAGAGACCCAAACATCTGTATGGATACCCCATTTAATGACTCTCAATTCCTAGACTTTTTCATCTTAGAGTCCTTTACCTTGGCTTCAGTCCAGCTTTGTCCATATCTGAAGCCTCATCATTAGGGACTGTTTGGCCCTCTGAAATAGTTTGGCATCCCACCTTCTGACTTCAACCTCTAGATGATTTCTAAAGATGCCAATTCTTCATCCTTGTCAGAACATCCATTCCACTTTCTCCTTGTCCATCAACAATCTTCCTTCCTTCCTTGCTATGTGAAAGGTGTCCCTCTGGGAGGCCTTCCTTCACCTTCCCAGGCTAGTATGGGTGCACTTATCCTCCCGCCACTCCGTCACCGCCATTTTCCAGGCCAGATTGTAACTGGTGCCACGCTTGGTAACTTGCCTTCATTTCCTCCCTCTCTATGATAGACTTCAATGTCCATCACTTAATCACATCCCAAACACTTCTCAATTCTTCCTTTCATCACTTTTGCCTGGCAAAATCCCAGTTCTGCCTCTACCAAGACCTGCTCTTTAGGAAGTGGCTCAGCCCTATTGGATAAAATCATGTGTTGGTGTCACTGTAGACCATGGTCTACAACTAATGGTCAGCCCCACTATCACTTGAAAAGCATTTATTCATGCATTCCATTAAGTGCCTACTATGTACTAGGCACTAAGTACTTGGGATACATCAGCATTCAAAACAGGCAAAACTCCCTGCTCATGGAGCTTACTTCATTTATTCCTTAAAAACTTTCCCATCCTAGGGATGCCCGCGTGACTCAGTTGGTTAAGCATCTGCCTTCGCTCAGGTCATGATCTCCAGGTCCTGGGATCCAAATCCCGCATTGGGCTCCTTGCTCAGCGGGGAGTCTGTTTCTCCCTCTCCCTCTGTCTCTCCCCCTGCTTGTGCTCTCTCTGTCTCTCTCAAATGAATAAATAAAATCTTTTTTAAAAATCTTTAAAAAAACACAAAACTTTCCCATCCTACTTAAAATCAATTCAAACCTTCTTCACTTTCTTCAGCTTCTCTTGCCCCTGCTCCTAGCAGATGAGCCAGATCTCCACTTTTCAAAGGAACCAGAAGCCATCATATGGAAACTTTTCATCATTAAATACTCTTGAGTTCAGTCTCCTTCCTTCCTTCCTTGCTATGTGAAAGGTGTCCCTCTGGAAGGCCTTCCTTCACCTTCCCAGGCTAGTATGGGTGCACTTATCCTCCCGCCACTCTGTCACCGCCATTTTCCACGCCAGATTGTAACTTGTGCCTTAATTATCTGAGGGTAGAGACCTTTTTTACCCAGCCAACTGCTTTAACCCCCGCATCTGCCTAGTAGTATTTGGTTAGAATTCAGTGTCTAGAATGAGCGATGGGCGGGATTTCTTGGAGAGACCCCGCCTACGGCCTGCTCCCGGGCTTCAGAACTCTTTCCTCAGGCTTCTTAGTGGCCACCTCTTGAGGCCTCCAGTCTGGTCAGCATACTTCGCTTCCGTGAGACGTGAGCTGGGCAGTTAAGCTCACAGCCGAGATTCAGGCGGGACTTTTCCGACGCCCCAGGGCCCTCCCCGCCGCAGGACTACCCCACCTCCAGCGGTGAGGCTCCTGGGTAGGGCGGCTGCGCCCAGGACCCGCCGCGGGTCTGAGCGTCGACGCGTCACCGCGGCATTGGCTTCTCCTTCGCTGTCCAACTCGCCAGTCGTTCTTTTTCTTTTCCCTCCGCCTCCCTCTCCCTTCCCCTTTCCTTCTTCCCTTTCTCCTCCCGTCCCTGTCCTTTCTCTTTCCTCGCCTTCTCCGCGCCTCCTCCATAAGGATGTCGAGGTAAGGGCCCCGTCAGCAGCCCAGCCCCACTAGCCTGGCCGCATGCACACGGTCTTGTCCAGTGTCCCGGATAGGCCCGGTGTCCTGAACATGTCTGGGCTGATCAGAGGACAGTGAGACCTCACGGAGCCGCTCCTCCAGGAGGGGTCAGTTTCTCAAACTCCTTCCTTCACACTCACTCATCCACAGGAGGGAGGATGCCCGGCCAGGTCCCGGGGAAATTGTTTCAGAGGAGATGAAGGGAGCTGTGAGGCCGCGGGGGGCGCCAGTGGGAATGGTGGGAGGGAGCCCCGCACAGGCCCCTAAGGTCAGAGCGTCAAGGGGCTGAGGTGAGGCGGACTCCTGAGGAGCAGAGGCAGACCCGGCATCGTATCTGTGGAGGCCCACCCTGGAGAGGCCTCCAACAACCGACACGCCAAGCTAAGTCTTTTAGAACATAGCAAGATCTGGGGCGCCTGGCTGGCTCCTCGTTAGAGCATGCGACTCTTGATCTTGGGGTTGGGAGTTGGAGCCCCACGTGGGTACAGAGGTTACTTAAATCAATAAAATTAAGAAGAAGGAGGAGGAGGAGAAGAAGAAGAAGATAGGAAAATCTGAGGCATCTGTATTTATTGAGGGGCTACTATGTGTCAGGTCTTGAGTTTGATAGGAACTTTAGCTATGTTCCACTAGAGGTAGGAAGAAATATTGTAGTTTTTTTTTTAAACAGTTTTTCCTTGTTATGATAGTATTGTATACTGAATTTAGAAGATTTGAAAAACTAGGAGAATCCCATAAACTTCCAATCTCAAAATAATTTCCATAGCATTTTGACACATTTCTTTTCAGACTTCGCTATTCATATTTTTATATAGATTAAATAAATGTAGGTTTTTATAAGGTAGGAAAGCATTAATATTTTAGTGTAAACCCTTTCTACACACTGTAAACTCTTCCTAACCATCATTTTTAATGACTATGTTATTCTCTAAAGTAGGTTCTCTTAGGTAATCAGTAACCACTCATGTGGTTAGTTATTTCAGCACTGACTTCTATGGGCTTCAGTCTAATAAATTCCAGTTGCTTGCTAAACATCCCCAAGCTCAGTTTCCCACAGGTACCCCAGGTCTATCATCTTCATAACTTAAACCATTTTCTCCTTCTGTCCCAATCTGTTCTTCCAGTTGTGTTCCCCAAAGCAATTAGTATCACCTAATCACCCAGGCAAGAAACAGGAGCCATTCTACACTGCTGCCCCTTTATTTTTTCCAACTTTTGCTAATTTTATCTGCTGTTTCTTAAATCTGTCTCTCTTCCCTATTGTCACAGTCATCCTGTTAGTTCAGGCTGTCATCATTTCTCCCACAGACTGTGCAGTTGCCTCCTAGCTGATCTCCATTCCTCCAGCTTTGTCCATCTTAAGTCCTCTCCCCTCACTACTCAATCTACCTAAAACAATCAATCTCCCTAAAACAAAAATGACCATGACTTTCTTTAAAATCCTTCAGAGAGGCCATATTTCCTACACGGTACACAGAATCCTCCACTTGGAGAGCTCTCTGTACCTCTTTAGCATATCTTGCCATTACCTGCTTGGATTTGTTGTTCGAATAATAGAGGGATGTTTGTAGTTTCCCCTGAGCCCCCTGTGCTCTTCATTGCTTTCATATCTTTGCTCATCACGATTCTGATTTCTCTGTCTAGAATGCCCTCACGACTTTTTTCTACCTGGCTAATTCTTAAATGTCCTTCTGTCCTAATTCAGGCATTATCTCCTTAGGTAACCTACCTGGAAGGTCCAGGTTGGGCTAAATGTCCCTTCTTTGTGCTCTAAGTGATCTAGAGATTATCTCTGTCCTTTCAGTTAAAACATCCTTAAAACCCTTTAAATCTATTTACTATGTGTACTTTTTCTTATAATTTCAATATCTGCAGTCTGAACATGTCTTATTTTTCTGTTGTACTTTATCTGGACTTTGGCTTATGGAGGTCTGATTCCTTGTATGTTTGATATGCATATTATTAGGAGCTCATATTTGGTTAAATTTTAGCTTTGTGAATCTTGAAGAGCGTGTGTTGGGATAATTTGTTTTGGTTTCTCCTGAGTGTTAGGGGATATTACCAACCTGGAACAATTTCTGTTTCTTGTATTGGGATTTCTCAGTCTGTGAGTATGGTATAAATTCAAATCCCAGGATTGCATGAGACTAGGACTATGATTATAAATTATTAGGGAAAATTATTAACATTAATGTTGTTAGTCTTTCCACTCAGTTTTGCTAATTTTGTCTATTTCTCAAATTAGTCTCTCCTCCCCATTCTTAGTGTCACCAGAGACAGATTGATTTTCTTATTGGTTGTTGTTGCATGTAGATTTTTCTGTTTACATCTTCAAGATATAGTCCTTTTGGGTGCTTGGCTTTATGTGCTGTTCTTAGATTCAGCTCTTGCTTTGTTAAATCTAAACACTATTCCTCAGAGGGGCTGATAACCAGCAAAGCTTTAGGTTTCTGGTTTGAGCATATATATATATATATGTATATATATGTATATATATACATATATATATTTTAAAGATTTATTTATTTGACAGAGAGAGACACAGCGAAAGAGGGAACACAAGCAGGGGGAGCAGGAGAGGGAGAAGCAGGCTTCACGCTGAGCAGGGAGCCCAATGTGGGGCTCGATGCGGGGCTCGATGCGGGGCTCAATGCGGGGCTCGATGCGGGGCTCGATCCCAGGACCCTGGGATCATGACCTGAGCTGAAGGCAGACGCTTAACGACTGAGCCACCCAGGTGCCCCTGTTAGAGCATATTTTTAAGGCAGCCCTGGTGTCAGTGTTGGCTTTCCATCTAATTTTGGCTCTAGAATTTTTTCTTCCTCCCTTCTTTCTTTCCCTCCCTTCCTCCCTTCCTTCTTCCTTTCCTTCTTCTCTCTCTCTTGTTTTTTTTAAGATTTCATTTTTAAGTAATCTCTATACCCAACACGGGGCTCGAATTTACAACCCTGAGATTAAGAGTCACATGCTCCATGTCTGAGCCAACCAGATGCCCCCTCCTCTCTCTCTTATTTGTCTTTTTCTTTTTCTCTCTTTTTCTTCTTTTTCTGTTTATTGAAAGCTTCCCTTACCTTCTTATGAGCTCAGCAATGCATTTAAAACTGTATTTGCTCTAATTTATCCAGCATTTGGGTGTTTTGCAGTGGGAGGACATTTCATAATTTCTAGCCTAGCTAAATGTCAGAAATGGAAATCTTATAGACTTCATTTTTTTTTTTTAGATTTTATTTATTTATTTGACAGACACAGCAAGAGAGGGAACACAAGCAGGGAGAGTGGGAGAGGGAGAAGTAGGCTTCCTGCTGAGCAGGGAGCCCGATGGGCTTGATCCCAGGACCCTGGGATCATGACCTGAGCAGACGCTTAATGAGTGAGCCACCCAGGTGCCCCTAGACTTCATTTTTTTAATTGGATTATTTCAGGCTTACTTGGAGGTTTTTTAAAATTTAAATTCAATTATCCAACATAGAGTACATCATTAGTTTTATTTTTTCTATTTTTATTTTTTAAAGATTTTATTTATTTATTTGACAGAGAGAGACACAGCGAGAGAGGAAACACAAGTAGGGGGAGTGGGAGAGGGAGAAGCAGGCTTCCCGCTGAGCAGGGAGCCCGATGCGGGGCTCGATCCCAGGACCCTGGGATCACGACCCGAGCCGAAGGCAGACACTTAACGACTGAGCCACCCAGGTGCCCCACATCATTAGTTTTAGATGTAGAGTTCAGTAATTCATCAATCGCATATAATATTGGGTGCTCATAACACTGGGTGCTCATCACATCACGTGCCATCCTTAATGTCCATCACCCAATTACCCCATCCCCCGCACCCACCTCCCTTTCAGCAACCCTCAGTTTGTTTCCTGTAAAGAGTTTCTCATGGTTTGTCTACCTTTCTGATGACTTCGGTTTTCCCTCCCTTCCCCTGTGATCCTCTGCACTGTTTCTTATATTCCACATATGAGTGAAACCATATGATAATTGTCTTTCTCTGATTGACTTATTTCACTCAGCATAATACCCTCCAGTTCCATCCACATGGATGTAAATGGTATTACTTGGAGATTTTTACAGTGAAATCTGTCAAACACTTGTTTGCTTTTTTCTTGGTTCTTTTTCTTAAAAGATTTTATTTATTTTGAGAGAGAGAGAATGAGAGAAAGAGAGCACGAGAGGGAAGAGGGTCAGAGGGAGAAGCAGACTCCCTGCCAAGCAGGGAGCCTGATGTGGGACTCAATCCCGGGACTCCAGGATCATGACCTGAGCCGAAGGCAGTTGCTCAACCAACTGAGCCACCCAGGCGCCCCTTCTTGGTTCTTTTTAAAATTAGTTTTTTTGTTTGTTTGTTTTGTTTTTTATCACCCAGAGTAATATATGCCCATTATTTTAAAAGTCAGTGGTTTAGGGGCATCTGGGTGGCTCAGTCGTTAAGCGTCTGCCTTCAGCTCAGGTCATGATCCCAGGGTCCTGGGATCGAGCCCCGCATCGGGCTCCCTGCTCGGCGGGAAGTCTGCTTCTCCTTCTCCCACTCCCCCTGCTTGTGTTCCCTCTCTCGCTGTCTCTCTCTGTCAAATAAATACATAAAATCTTAAAATAAGTCAGTAGTTTAAATTTTTTCTTTTTTGTTTGTTTTGAGAGAGAGTGAGTGGTGGGCAGAGGGAGAGGGTAATGGGTAGCGGGTAGAGGCAGAGGGAGAGGGAGAGGGAGAGATTCTTCTTAAGCTGGCTGCAAGCCTAGTGCAGAGCCTGACACAGGGCTGTCTTATGACTCTGAGATCATGACCTGAGCCAAAATCAAGAGTTGGACACTTACCTGACTGAGACACCCAGGCATCCCAGTAGTTTGTCTTTTAACAGAAAGCAGGCTCTTTTCTCCCACTTTCTTCTACCCCAAGTCTTACCTACCAGAGGCAACCATTTTGAGTTCTTTTGGCTATTTTTTGTATTGTTAACCTCCGTATTTTTAAATAATATACTTTTACCACTGTTTCTTGATTTATTAATTTTAGACATCATATTGATTTCTAACTATGGAAGATGAAGATTAGGCTTTCACAACCATCCCCATTTTTCTTCCTCCATATTCTTACATTATAATTTTTTGGTTAAATTGATGTTCATATTTATATTAAATAGACTATATAAATATTGCTTACTGTTGTGTCATACATTATACTCTAATTATTTTCCTGTTTTCTACAATTTTTTTCTTTTTCCAGTACTCAGTTTTCTCATTATCTGTTTTTATCTATACCCATAGTCTGTCAAGTCTGCTTACCACATGGTCAAAAATCATCAAATAATCATTTGCAATTCCTTGCCCCATGCCCCACCCTCACTTACTGGGTCTTTTGAAGTTGGTGGGGTGAATTGGCTCACTTTCCCTGTCCTCTTCTGTAAGTGCTTAAGTTGGTAAGTACTTCTCCTCTGCTAAGTCAGCTACCAGTCCTCCATTTGATTTCTGTCTGCTGGAAGCTTGTTGATACCTCATATATATCCCCCCTCATTTGTGTCATCTTCGATAGTTTATTTTCTTTTTCCTTTGCTTTTAGTGGAATTTTGGGTGAGAGAGAAGATAAACAAGTATGTTTGGTCCACCATGTTTAACTGGAAACCCAAAAACTTAAATCACATTGTGGTTTTGATTTGCATTTGTTATTTCCCTCATGACAAATGAAGTTGAATATCTTTTCATGTGCTTATTGACTATTTGTATATCATCTTTGAAGAAATGTCTATTCAAGTCCTTTTCTCATTTTTTAAAATTTGGGTTGTTTTTTTGTTGTTGTTACTGAGTTGCTTCTATGTTCTGGATATTAATCTCTTTTCAGCTACATAGTTTGCAAATATTTTCTCCCATTTTATAGATCATCTTTTCATTTTTTTTAAAGATTTTATTTATTTATTTATCTGACAGAGAGAGAGAGAGAGAGAGAGAGAGAGAGAGAGATAGCATGCACAAGCAGGCAGAGCAGCAGGCAGAGGGAGAGGGAGAAGCAGGCTCCCACCTGAGCAGAGAGCCTGACATGGGGCTCAATCCCAGGACCCTGGGATCATGACCTGAGCCAAAGGCAGAGGCTTAACTAACTGAGCCACCCAGGTGCCCCCTCTTTTCACTTTTCTTGATAGTACCTTTTTTTTTTATTAAAGATTTTATTTGTTTATTTGACAGAGAGAGACACAGCAAGAGAGGGAACATAAGCAGGGGGAGTGGGAGAGGGAGAAGCAGGCTTCCCGCGGAGCAGGGAGCCTGATATGGGCTCGATCCCACGACCCTGGGACCAGGACCTGAGCCAAAGGCAGACGGCTAATGACTGAGCCACCCAGGTGCCCCTTGATAGTACCTTTTTTTTTTTAAAGATTTTACTTATTTATTTGACAGAGAGAGACACTGCGAGAGAGGGAACACAAGCAGGGGGAGTGGGAGAGGGAGAAGCAGGCTTCCCGCTGAGCAGGGAGCCTGATGTGGGGCTTGATCCCAGGATCCTGGGATCATGAACTGAGCCGAAGGCAGACGCTTAACAACTGAGCCACCCAGGCACCCTTGATAGTACCTTTTGTTAGTGCATGGAAGTTCTTAATCTTTATGAAGTCCAATTTATCTATTTTTTTTCTTTTGTTGCCTATGAGTCATCCAACTTTATTCTTCTTTTACAAGATTGTTTTGGCTATTCAGGGTTCCTTGCAATTCCATATTATTTTGAGGATGGCTTTTACATTTCTGCAAAAAGTACTGTTGGACTTTTGATAGGGATTGTGTTGAATATGTAGATCACTTTGGGTAATGTTGACATCTTAACAATGTTAAGTCTTCCTGTCCATGAATATGGGATGTCTTTCCATTTATTTAGCTCTTTAATTTCTTTCAGCAATGTCTTCAGCTCCTTGGTTAGATATATTCCTAAGTATTTGGTACTTTTATATACTATTATAAATGGAAGTGCTTTCTTAATTTCCTTTCTGGATTGTTCATTTGTGGTACAGAGAGAAACAACTGATTTTTGTGTGTTGATCTTGTACTCTGCAACTTTGTTGAATTCACTTATTAGCTCTACTAGTTGTCTTGTGGTTTCTTTGGGATTTTCTATATATAGGATCATGTGATCTGTGAATAGAGATAGTTTCACTTTTTTCTTTCCAATTTGGATGCTTCTATTTCTTTTTCTTATCTAATAACTCTGGGTGGAATTTCCAGTATAATGTTGAATAGCAGTGGTTAAAGTGGGCATCCTTGTCTTGTTCCCTATCTTAGGGGGAATACTTTCACTCTTTCACTGTGGAGTATGATACTAGCTGTAGGTTTTTCATAAATACCCACTATTATGTTGAGGAATTTTCCCTCTATTCCTTGTTTTCTGAGTTTTTCTCATGAAAAGGTTGGATTTTATCAAATGCTTTTTCTGTATCAAGATGATCATGTGTTTCCCCCATTTATTCTACTAGTATCATGTGTTACATTGGTTGTTTCTCTTAGGTTGAACTACCCTTACATTCCAGGAACAAATCCCACTTAGTTTTGAGGAATAATTTAATGTGCTGTTGAGTTCAATTTGCTAATATTTTGTTGAGGATTTTTGCATCTATATTCATAAGGGATGTTGAGCTTTAATTTTCTTTTCTTAATCTAATTTTATTATTATTTTTTAAAGATTTTATTTATTTATTCATGAGAGACAGAGGGAGAGAGAGAGGGAGAGAGAGAGAGAGAGAAGCGGAGGGAGAAGCAGGCTCCCAAGGAGCAGGGAGCCCGATGGGGGACTTGATCCCAGGACCCTGGGATCATGACCTGAGCCGAAGGCAGACGCTTAACCATCTGAGCCACCCAGGCACCCTAATTTTATTATTTAAACTTATTAGAATAAACTTATATTTAGAATTTCTAATTTTATTATTTATTTTTTCTTTTTTTTTAATATTTTATTTATTTGCTAGAGAGAGAGAGACAGCAAGAGAGGGAACACAAGCAGGGGGAGTGGGAGAGGGAGAAGCAGGCTCTCCGCTGAACAGAGAGCCTGACATGGGGCTTGATCCCAGGATCCTGGGATCATGAACTGAGCCAAAGACAGATGCTTAATGACTGAGCCACCCAGGTGCCCCTAATTTTATTATTTCTAATCTAACTTTTCTTTATCTGACTTTAGTAACAGGGTAATTCTGACTTCATAAAATGATTTGGAAAGTATTCCCTTTTTAGTTTTTGTGAAGAGTTTAAGAAGGATTGATATTGGTATTAATTCTTCTTTAAATATTTGATAGAATTCACTGGTGAAACCTTCAGGTCCAGGACTTTTCTTTGTTGGAAGGTTTTTGTTTGTTTGTTAATGTTATTTGTTTATTATTTATTTATGAAGTATAATTAACATACAGTGTTATATTAGTTTCAGGTATACAATATAATGATCCAACAATTCTGTACATTTCTCAGTGTTCATTAAGATAAGTGTATCCTTAATCCGCATCACCTATTTCACCCATCCTCCCCACCCACCTCCCCTCTGGCAACCACCAGTTCATTTTCTATATTTGAGTCTGTTTTTTTATCTCCTTTTTTCATTGTTTGTTCATTTGTTTTGTTTCTTAAATTCCACATATAAGGGGTGCTTGGGTGGCACAGTCGGTTAATTTTCCAACTCTTGGTTTAAGCTCAGGTCATGATCTTGGGGTTGTGGGATTGAGCCCCACATCAGGCTCTGCGCTCAGTGCAGAGTCTACTTGAGTTTCTCTCTCCCTCTCCCTCTGCCCCTCACCCCCAGCGTTTGCTCTCTCTCTCTCAAATAATAAATTAATTAATTTTAAAAATTCCACATATAAATCAAGTCATATGGTATCTGTCTTTCTCTGATTGACTTATTTCACTTAGCATTATATCCTCTAGGTCCATCCATGTAGTTGCAAATGTTATTTGGCTGAGTAATTTTCTATTATATATATACATACCACATCTTCTTTATCCATTCATCTATGGATGGACACTTGGGTCACTTCCATATCTTGGCTATTGTAAATAATGCTTCAGTAAACATAGGGGTACGTATATCTTTTTGAATTAGTGTTTTCATTTTCTTTGGGTAAGTACCAGTAGTGGAATTATTGGATCATATGGTATTTCTAGTTTTAATTTTTTGAGGAACCTCCATATTGTTTTCCACAGTGGCTGCACAAGGGTTTCTTTTTCTGCACATCCTTGCCAACAATTGTTTTTTCTTGTGTTTTTGATTTTCAGCCATTCTGACAGTTGTAAAGTGATATTTCATTGTGGTTTTAATTTGCATTTCCCTGATGATTAGTGATGTTGAGCATCTTTTCATGTGTCTGTTGGCCATCTCTATGTCTTCTTTGTTGGAAGGTTTTTGATTACTGATTCAATCTCTTGTTATAGGTCTGTTGAGATTTCTGTGGTTTTGTTTGTTTTGTTTTGTTTTCTGAGACAGTTTAGGTAATGTGTGTGTATTAGTCAGGGTTCACCAGAAAAACAGAACCAGTAGGATACATATTCATAAACATATATCCATACATATATGTATATATAGCATACACACACACACACACACACATTATTTATTATAAGGAATTGGCTCACACAATTATAGAGGCTGGCAAATCCCAAGATCTGCAGAGTGAGTTGGCAAGCTAGAGACCCAGGAGAGCTGATTTTTTAGTTCCAATTTAAGTCCAAAGACCCGAGAACCAGGAATGTCAATGATGTAGTTTCAGTCCCAAGGCTGGCAGATTTGAGATCCAGGAGTAGCTGATGTTTCACTTCAAGTCTGAAGGCAGAAGAAAAGCTGGTGTTCCAGCTCAAGGGTTTTTAGGCAAGAAGACCTCTCTCACTTGGGGCAGGGTCAGCCTTTTCATTCTATTCAGACCTTCAACTGATTGGATGAGGCCCACCCACCTACATTAGGTGAGGAAATCTACTCAGTCTACTGATTAAATATTAATCTCATCCAAAAAAACATACTCATTGGGGTGCCTGGATGGTTCAGTTGGTTGAGCATCTGACTCTTAATTTCAGCTCAGGTCATGATCTCATGTCGTGGAATTGAGCCCTGTGTGGGGCTCTGCACTCAGTGTGGAGTCTACTTCAGATTCTTTCTCCCTCCCCCTCTGCCCCTCCCCACTCATGCTCTCTCCCTAAAATAGATAAATAAAATATTTTAAGAAAATCCTCAAAAGACTCCCAGAATAAAAAAAATTTTTTAATTTAAAAAATAATAAAAAACCCAAACTCCCAGAATAATATTTGATCAAATATCTGGGCATCCCATGGCTTAGTCATGCTGATATGTGAAATTTTTTTTTTAAAGATTTTATTTATTTATTTGAGAGAGAGAGAGAATGAGAGATAGAAAGCATGAGAGGGAAGAGGGTCAGAGGGAGAAGCAGACTCCCTGCTGAGCAGGAAGCCCGATGCGGGACTCGATCCCGGGACTCCAGGATCATGACCTGAGCCGAAGGCAGTTGCTTAACCAACTGAGCCACCCAGGCACCCTGATATGTGAAATTAACTATCACATGTTAACGTGTTTCAAGAAATTTGTCCCTTCTAGTTTATCTGATTTGTTCATGTACAGTTGTTCATAGTATTCTAATACTTTTTATTGCCATAAGATTGGTACTACTATCCCCACTTTCACTTTTGATTTTAGTAATTTGAGTCTTCTTTTTTCTTACTCAATCTTACTAAAGATTCATATTTTTTCATCTTTTCAAACAACCAATTTTTAGTTTTATTATTTTCATATTGTTTTCTAAACTCTGTTTCATTTATTTCTGATTTATTCTTTATTATTTTCTTCCTTCTGCTTGCTTTGGGTTTACTTTCCTCTTCTTTATCTAGCTTCTTAGATATAAAGTCAGGTTGTTGATTTGAGATTTTTTTTTTTTTAGTGTGGGTATTTACAGCCATAAATTTCCCTCTGAACACTGCTTTCATTGCATCCCATAAGTTTTCGTATCTTTTTTCATTAGCCTCTAAGTATTTTCTAATTTCCCTCGTGATTTTTTTCTTCAATACATTGGTTATTTAGGTGTGTGTTGTTTAATTTTTACATATTTATAATTTTCCCAAATTTCCTTCTCATATTGATTTATTTCATTCTGTTGTGATCAAAGAACATACGTGGTATGATTTCATCTATCTTAAGCTTATTGATACTTGTTTTAAGGCTTAACCTATGGTCTAACTTGGAGAATGTTTCATGTGTGCTTGAAAAGAATGTGTATCTTGCTATTATTTTTTTTAAAGATTTTATTTGTTTATTTGAGAGAGAGAGAATGAGAGAGAGAGAGCACGAGAGGGAAGAGGGTCAGAGGGAGAAGCAGACTCCCCGCTGAGCAGGGAGCCCGATGTGGGACTCGATCCCAGGACTCCAGGATCATGACCTGAGCCGAAGGCAGTTGCTTAACCAACTGAGCCACCCAGGCGCCCTATCTTGCTATTATTAGATTAAATGCTCTATAGATGTCTGTTAGTTCTAGTTGACTTATACTGTTTTTCAAGTCTTCTATTTTTCTTGTTAATCTTTGACATAGTTGTTTTTATATATTATTGAAAGTGGAGTATTGAAATTTCCAATTATTTTTTATGAATTGTCTATTTCTCCCTTCAGTTATGTCATTTTTTGCTTTATGTATTTGAGGCTCTTTGTTAGATGCATATATGTTTATAATTGTTATATCTTCTCAATGGATTGATTTTTTGTCATTATGAAATGCACCTTTTTGTTTCTTGTAACAGTTTTTCTTTTTTTTAAAGATTTTATTTATCTATTTGACAGAAAGAGAGACAGCAAGAGAGGGAACACAAGCAGGGGGAGTGGGAGAGGGAGAAGCAGGCTCACCGCTGAGCAGGGAGCCTGATGCAGGGCTCAATCCCAGGACCCTGGGATCATGACCTAAGCCGAAGGCAGACGCTTAATGACTGAGCCACCTAGGCACCCCAACAATTTTTCTTTTATTTATTTATTATTTTTTTAAAGATTTATTTATTTGAGAGTGCACACATACATGGAGGGGGGCAGAGGTAGAGGGAGAGATAGAGGGAGAGAAGCAGACTCCTCACTGAGCACAGAGTCTGACCTGGGGCTCAATATCATGACCCTGAGATCATGACCTGAGCCGAAATCAGGAGTCCGACAGTCAGCTGACTGAGCCGTCTAGGCATCCCAACAGTTTTTCCTTTAAAGTCTATTTTGTCTGATATTAGTATAGCTGTTTTGTAGCTTTCTTTTAGCTTGTGTCTTTAAGTGCAAAAGTGTGTCTCTTGTAGACAGCATATAGTTGGGTCTTTTTTTTTTTTAAGATTTTATTTATTTATTTCACAGAGAGAGAGACAGTGTGAGAGGGAACACAAGCAAGGGAAGTGGGAGAGGGAGAAGCAGTCTTCCTGTGGAGCAGGGAGCCCAATCAGGGCTCGATCCCAGGACCCTGGGATCATGACCTGAGCTGAAGGCAGATGCTTAACAACTGAGCCACCCAGGCACCCCAGGTCATGTATTTTTAAATCTATTTTTCCAGTGTTTGCCTTTTAATTGGAGAGTTTAATTCACTCATATTTAATGTAATTACTGATACTAGGTTTTATGTCTACAATTTTGCTGTCAGTATTTTATATCTCTTATGTCTTTTTTTGTTACTCAGTTGCTCCATTATTGCCTCCTTTTTTGTTAAATTGATATTTTCTGGTACGCCATTTTAATGACCTTGTTTCTTGTACTATATTTTTGAATTGCTTTCTTTTTTAAGAAATTTTTTAAAGATTTTCCTTATTTATTTGACAGAGAGCACAAGCAGGGGGAGGGGCAGACTCCCTGCTGAGCAGGGAGCCTAATTTTGGACTCAGTCCTAGGACCCTGGGATCATGACCTGAGCTGAAGGCAGACACTTAACCGACTGAGCCATCCAGGTGCCCCTTGAATTGTTTTCTTAGTGGTTGCCCTGGGCATTATAATTATCATAATTTATATTATTTAATTTATCCTAATCTTATCTTCATCTTATTTTATCTTATCTTTATCTTAATAAATCTTAATTTATGATAATCTACTTTGCTCCTATACAGTTTGTTCCTATAAACTTTGCTCCTATTTGGTTTCATTTTCTTTTCCCTCCTTTTTGCTCTCACAGGCATACAAATTACATCTTTATACATTGTGGTGAATTATACATTCATCAACACAGATTTATTAGTATTGCTTTATGCAGGCATCTTTAAATCAGAAGAAGAAAAGTTATAAATATGTATTTATACTATCTTTTATATTTTCCTTTGCAGTTACTTTTACCAGTGCTCTTTATTTCTTTGTGTGGATTTGAGTTACTGTCTAGTTTATTTTAGTTTAGCCTGAAGGACTCCCATTACTGTTTTTTGTAGGGAAGATTTGCTAGCAATGGATTCTCAGTTTTTGTTTATCTGGTCTTGTTTTCTCCTTCATTTTTGTTGGATAGTTTTGGTGAGTATAGAATTTTTCTTTCAAAACTTGAGTGTCATTCAATTTCTTCTGGCCTTCATGGCTTCTGATGAGAAATCAGCTGTTAAATCTTATTGAGGATCCCTTGTACATGATGACTCACTTTTCTCTTGCCTCTCTCAAGATTCCCTTTTTGTTTTGTCTTTTGACAGTTTGATGATGTGTGTAAGTGTGGATCTCTTTATGTTTGTCCTGTTTGGAATTTGTTGAGCTTCTTGGATGTATAGACTAGTCTTTCAGTCAGTATGGGTAGTTTTGGGCCATTGTTTCTCCAGATATCATTTCTGCCCCTTTTTCTCTCTCCCTTCTTTCTGGAATTCCTATTATTTGTATATTGTTATTCTTGATGGTGTCCCACAAGTCTCCTAGGCTCTGTTCATTTTTCTTCATTAGTTTTTTCTGCTCCTCATGTTGCATAATCTCAATTAACTTATCTTTAAATTCATTGATTTTTCTTCTACCTTCTCAGATCTGCTCTTGAACTTCTTTGAAATTTTCATTTCAGTTATTGTGCTTTTCAACTCCAGAATTTCTATTTGGTTATATTTTTTAAAGTAATTTCTATCTCCTTATTGATAATATCTATTGGGCAAGTCATTGTTTTCATACTTTCTACTAGTTTTTTTAGACATAGTTTTCTTTACTTTGAACTTATTTTATTTATTTATTTATTTATTTATTTATTTATTTATTTTAAGATTTTATTTATTTATTTGACAGAGAGAGACACAGCAAGAGAGGGAACACAAGCAGGGGGAGTGGGAGAGGGAGAAGCAGGCTTCCCGCTGAGCAGGGAACCCGATGCGGGGCTCAATCCCAGGACCCTGGGATCATGACCTGAACCGAAGGCAGACGCTTAACGACTGAGCCACCCAGGCGCCCTTATTTTTTTTAAGATGTTATTTATTTATTTGAGAGAGAGAGAGCACATGAGAGGGGGGAGGGGCAGAGGGAGAAGCAGACTCCCTGCTGAGCAGGGAGCCCGATGTGGGACTCAATCCTGGGACTCCAGGATCATGACCTGAGCTGAAGGCAGTCGCTCAACCAACTGAGCCACCGAGGTGCCCCTACTTTGAACTTATTTTAAACAAGTGACTTAAAGTCTTTGTCTAGTAAGTTCAATGTCTGGGCTTCCTTGGGGTCATTATTTATTGATTGCTGTTTTTCACCCGTGTATGTGTATGAGCCAAACTTTTTTTGTTTCTTTGCATGTTTTGTAGTTTTTGTTGAAAATTGGGACATTTTAAATAATGCAATGTTGCAAGTCTAGGAATCAGATTCTCTCCAGAGTTTCTTGTTGCTGTTGTTTGCATAGTGACTCTTCTAAACTAATTCTGTCAAGTCTATATTCTTTGTTGTGTGTGGCCACTCAAGTCTCTGCTTTGTTAGCTTAGTGGTCAGTTAATGATTGGATAGAGGTTTCATTAAATCATTGGAACCAATGAGTCTCCTAGTTTTTGCTGAGAGGATATGTGTTTATACTCTTCTAAGACTATTTTTGAGTCACTTGCTGACATGCAGGACACAATAGGCTCCCAAACATTGTGGAACACTGAAGATAAACAAGAGCAACTGCAGTCTTTAGCAGCTCCCACATTTTCAAATCTGGGGAGACCATTGCAACATTGATGGAGGCAGCTCTTTTAGGGCTGCCTCTGTACAGTGGGTCCCTTGTGGCTACTGTCCTGATTTCTGGTGGTTGCTCCTCACTAGAGTCTCCTTTGTTTTATGCAGTATAATTTCTTTCTTTCTCTTTCTTTCTTTCTTTCTCCCTTTCTTTCTTTCTCCCTTTCTTTCTTTCCTTTCTTTCTTCTTTATTTTTTTTAAGATTTTATTTATTTATTTGTCAGAGAGAGAGCACAAACAGGGGCAGCAGCAGGCAGAGGGAGAAGCAAGCTCCCTGCTGAGCAGGGAGCCCGATGTGGGGCTTGATCCCAGGACCCTGGGATCATGACCCGAGCCAAAGGCAGACACTTAACTGACTAAGCCACCCAGGCATCCCTCCTTCTTTCTTTTTTTAAGATTTTATTTATTTATTTGAGAGAGAGAAAGAGAGCAGGAGAGGAGCAGAGGGAGAGGGATAACCTGGCTACATGCTGAATGTGTTGCCCAATGTGGGGCCTGATCCCATGACCCTGAGATTATGACTTGAGCCAAAACCAAGAACCAGATGCTCAACCGACTGAGCTATGCAGGCACACCTGCAGTATAATTTCTAATGCCGGCTCCTCCACCCCTCAGCTTAAATTCAGGCTAAAGGTTCCCCAGTGCTCCCCCAGCCCTGAACCCTGCTTCATTAGCAGCCCCTACCTTAGGCCAAACTTCAACCCTTGCTCCCACTCCTACAACCTTCTTTTCCAGCCCAGATTAGGATCTCTGGGGTATCCTTTCCTAGAACCCAGCATGTGGTACAATCTCTTACCTCAAATGAAATTTAATACCTGTTACAGAAGTGGTTTGAAAATTTGTGAGTTTTAATCTTTTTCAGTATAGCCTGGCCTCCCAGGCCTATGTGCCAGTTTCCATTCTTCCTAGAGAATTTCCTATAAGCAATAATATTTGGAACCAATTAGAGTGCACCATCTTTGAAAGAGTCCATGTGACACTAGTGGGTCTTAGCTTGCGTGATCCAAGAGTCTCTGGTATTGATGCAGCCTCGTGGCAACCAACAGACAAATCTCAGCTAAAGAATAATCATAGACTTTCACAGCCTTCTGTGTTTAGAAGCCAAAGCAGCAAGGATCTAAGGAAGACTGGATTGTGACACCCAGGAAGTTTCTATGTGAGGGGCCTGCAAAGTTCCAGTTAGGGAATGACCAAGGGAGGAGTCTGAGGCATAGTCTGAGAAAAGACCTATCACGGAATTGTTACCTATCAAGGAATTCAGAAAGCTTCCTAGTGAAGGCTTCAGGGGCTGATTCTGTAGAGGAGATAAAAAGTGACTTGTTGAGTCACTCAGAGAATTGGTCAGAAAATGACTTATTGATGTGTTCAAAAGAGAACCTAAATTGGAAGCAACTGGAAAATCCATTGGTTTACTTGGACAGGAAGCTGGGGCAAGTCTATCACAGTGGGATCCCTATAGGTGTGTATTGTTCATGGCTTGCTGCCAATTATACATTTGCCCCCTCCTGGGATGTCTTATAGCTGCTTGGAAACTGGAAATTTGGTACCCTCAGTGAATCAGGAACACTGCCTGAATACCTCTTGGAAGGTATCTTCCATTCCTTGATCTAAGTAGGCATTAGCTAAGCACTAGGAAGCCCAGGTTATATAGTTTTGGGTATGGCAGAGGTAGAACTTACCTCACCAGGTCCTTGAATCCATAAAACTGTTACGTTAATAGAGACCTAATCATGGTTTCTTCCCTGGTCCACTTTTCTCTCTCAGCCACTCATGTTTTAGGAATGGCTAAGCCAAGTTTGCTTAGCTCTTTGAAAGAAACCATTATGTAGATTAGAGGACAGGCTGATCACAAAAAATTCAGTCCCTACCCTGGATAGTTCTTTTCCTGCTCCCTCAGCTGTGAGCAAGGAAGCCAGAGGGCCCTGAGATGCTGGTCATGGTTCACATAGGACCCTCAGTCCAAGAAGAAGAGCAGACAAACCTTTGCCCATCATCCTGGACGAATCTTGAAAGAATGCAAGTGCATGGGGGACAAGAGAGGCAGTCCAGAGTCACTTCCAAGTGATGGCAGGACATGACCCAAGGGATAAGAGTGGAGTTGTGTACCCATACTCTAGCCATGGAGGAGCAGTACCCCAGAGGCAGAGAACAGAGGAGGAGTGTTTGGAGGGTATGGCCACAGAGGGGAGCATCTTCTTGGAGTTTCCACTTTAGGAAAGGGATATTGGAGATTAATTTAGGGATTCCTTTAAGGGTCAAATAGTCTAGGGAGATAGTGAAGTCCAAGAAGACTCCATCTGCTAAATCACAATTGGAAGATGTTCTGAGTGTCAGTGAGCTGGGAGATGCCCAGAAGCTAAATGGCTATCTGAGTGGTCAAGGTGCTCCAGTGACCAAGGAATGGCCCCTACCACCAAGAGTGATGGTTGCCCAAGATTCAGGATGGCCAAGCCTTAAAGAACATGTTACTGTCATTACAAATGAGCAAATGAGGTCATAGTACTGTCATTACAAAATTATACACACACACACATGCAGACACTACTATAAAAGGATTCAGGGGCTTCTCAAAGTGAGTTAAGACCCCACTGCCCAGGACCTGGCTGAAATAGTCTTCCCCTTAGCTCTTTTACTATTTTGACTTTTATGTAGGGGTGTGTGTGTGTGTGTGTGTGTGTGTGTGCGTGTGCGTGTGCGTGTGTGTGTGCATAGAGGGTTACACAGGTGTTAAATGACCACAAATCCCCCATGCAACCTCTAAGATGGGAAAGGCTCAAATTGCAGGTAGAGCTGCTGAGCCAGCTTCAGGGCTTTCTCATGGGAGCGCCCCTGGCCTCAGATAGCCTGGCTTCTAAGGACTCATAGGCTCATCCCCAGACAGCCTCAGGGGAGATACAACAGTTTCCCGGGTCTTATATGTACCCACTGCAGCCAGAGGAAGTAGTCTGGCTCAGCAGACCAAAGCTTCAGGCCTCAGGAAAGAGCCAGGACAATAATTTAGCCCCAGGTGAATAGGGACAACCTAGGGGACCCAAAACAAGAAAGCATGGAGTAGCAGATGCAGGATTGGGGATCTCCCTGCCCAGAGCAGGAAATTTGCAGACACCTTTGTGAGCAAGGCCCCTTGGTTTCTGCAGCGGAAGGAACAGTCTCCTCCCAAAAGTACCTTAGGTAAAAAGATGAGAAGCGTTTTCACTGGCATTGTCCCAGGAGAAAAGGCAAGGGCAGAAGTTCCCTGTTAAAGCTTAGCTGGTGTTAGCCTCTGTATGGAGCCTAGGCCCAGGTGATGGGACCATGGACACTGAAGCTTAGGAGAGCATGGTTCTTGTGGGCTTGATCTTGAAGAAGAATCTGGGGCTCAGGCATGGAAGAAAGTCAGTATCAGGAGGAAGTCCAGGCCCAGGCATAGCCTGCAGATGGGCATTCCTGTGACTACATGGCTCCCCCTTACCCAGATCCAAGGAAAGTGACAAGTGTATCGTGCAGGCCACATGCAGGCCCTGAGGATCAGAGTTGTCTCAACAGGGATAAGTAGTTCAGAGACAAGGACAGAAATCCCCAGAAAATTGTAAGATTTAAGGATCAGCAACAGCGTTCATGCCTTCCAGGAAGCCTGCATCCCCAGCCACGCCCTGCCAGCATGGGCCCAAGATGCCAGCCAGGTACCTCTAGCCGTTCTTTCCACTCCCCCAGGCTCTGACTTTGGGGATGTATCTCTTCTAGTTAGCCAGAAAGTCCTCCTTCATCCCCTCCTAGGAGGAACATTTTTCTCAAAGGAAAATTCCAGTCCATGTAGAGAAAATCTATTAGTTCTCATGCTAGCACTTCCTTCAAAGAGGATAGTCTCTAGTTCTCATAACCAAGTATATTTATTCTTTCTGAATAGATTTGTTTCTTCTAATAGTTGAGTATCTTCTGTCTCTGCTGTGTTTGGGGTATATGTTTTAGAAATCCCAGGAGCCTAGGCTTAGAGGAAGGAAGGAGTCCATGTCACCTTATATTGAAGGACTGCCTGGATTTCTCAGAGGTGACCAGGGCCCTGGGAGGAAGTTGAGTGGTACCTCACACCTGCCCCCATCCCAGGTTCATTGCTCCTGCTCAGACGCCTTATTTTTAAAATACTTTATTTTTTTTTTCATAATACTGTCATTACAAAAAAATACAAAAAAACTACTATAAAAACATTCAGGGGCTTGTCAAAGTGAGAAAACCTAAAGACCCCACCCCAGGACCTGGCTAAAGCCGTCTTCCCCTAGCTTCTTCACTATTTGACCTTGATACAACTGTGGGAGTGGGGTGGGGTCACACAGGCATCAAAGGGCTGGAAATTCTCCCACGCAGCCTCCATGAAGGGTAAGAAATAAGTAGCTTCACATATCACAAAATGGGATTTGGAAGTTTGGGGGTGGCTAGGCCCTGAGTTCAGAGGTGTGGGGAGAAACCTGTGACCCTGAATCTCTTGGTGGGGAATAGCTGCCACCTGACCCCAAAGCCCTTTCCCTTCCTGCTGAAGGCTGGGAGATGGACCCTGCCCCCTACCTCTTAGCCTTAATACTAGCAGGCCCTCTTCCCCTCCCTCCACCCTTGCACGCTCCTGAGAGCAGCAGGGAGGACAGAACTTTCAGCTCTGTGGGATCTGGGTAGGGGAGCTCTCAGGGAGGCTGCCAAGGGCCCTGTTCACCTTCCTGCCCCAAATGAAAAGTGTCTCGTGCTCAGTGGCCCGGTTCATGGGTTACGGACCTTCCCTTCCTATCTCAACTCCGCAGAGGCACAAATAGCTCTAGGTGAGTGCTTTGTGTGCATGAATGTGTGTGCATTAACTTTAGACATGGTGGACCTAGGGGTGAGGCGGGGGTGGGGAAGCAGTGTCCTTTCTATCTTCTTTGTCCCCCAGTAGGAGGAAGCTGAAGAGAAGGGAGAGGAGAGGTATTCCCAAAGCTGAGAGGGGAAAGAGGACATGCTATTTACAGGCATAGACAGGGAATCTCGGTATCTTCAAGTAGCACTCAGGTCACTCTCCAGCCACTGTCATGGGAACTGGATTCAAAGCTAGTGACATGAAAATTGACCCCTGGGCTAGCTCTCCCCACCTCCCACCCACTTCCCCAAGGCAGCCCAGCTCTGAAAGGGGTCAGGGACAGGAACATTTTCCTGAAAATCCAGTGGCTTTTTTTTTTTTTTTTTCATTTTAGAAAAAGTTGCCAGTGTCCGGTGGACATCAAGCTGGGTGCACATTGGGTGGAGTGAGTGTAGGGGGTATTGCTGTGGTAGACTCTGGGCTGGCTAGGGCAGAGCCTAGGAACAGGGTAGGTGCTGCTTAAGTATCTGTCGTGTCTGTGGTGTTAATCTGTCTGGGAAGCGAACTTTGAACTCGACAATGAGGTCTCCTCGCTGGGTGGGCACTTTGGGGAAGGGAAGGCCCTCCCCACGGAGTCTCTTCACGGTGCCTGGCTTGATGACATCATTGCACGGTAATGGGATCACCCGGCCATCGATAGTGGGAATGTTCACAGTGCAGCCACACAGCGCCTGGGGAAAATGAGGCAGAGTGAGGAAAAGGTGGGGTAGAGTGGGAAGGGAGGAAAAGACTGAAGTGAGGAAAGAATGTGCCCATTTTCCCTCCCCTCCCCAACACACACAACAACCTGACCCAGGCCCTACCTCCTTGAGGCTAATCAGGGCACTGTAGAGCACGTTGGTGCCATCTCGACGGAAGTGTGCATGGGGCTTGTCTTTGAGCACAAAGACGATATCAGCAGGGATGTTGTCAGGTGTGGCATCACCCTCTTTGGGAAAGGTGATCTTGGTGCCTTCCTTCCAGCCACGCTTGATGACAATGTGCAGGATCTTGTCCTCGGTGCGCACAGTTCGCCCATCAGGATTGAGGCGCCGCCTTGTGATCTTCATGCGCTTGGTGGAGCCGTGGTAGATCTCCTCGAGGGACACCCGCAGCTCATGCACCACAGGTGGGTCCTGTACCTTACGCCGAGGGTACAATGGTTCTGGGGCTCGCCTTGGACCCCTACTCAGCCCATTGAAGCCAAAGCGGCCAAAGGCGCCAAATGGATCCTCATCTTCATCCACATCCATGTCATCTGGGTCAAAGCCACTGAAGGGTCTAGTGGACCGACTGCTGGCAAAGAAGATATCGAAGGGGTTGGAGCCACCAAAGAAGGAGGCAAAGGTGGCATGGGGATCCCCATGAAAGGTGTAGTGAAAGGAGCCACTGGAGCCACCCGATGAACCACCGCCGGTCTTCAGGCCTGGAGGGAGGAGAAGTTAGGGATAGTGTGGCTGGTCCTGGCCCCATCCCAATCTCCACCCCCTGCCCTCTAGCTCCTAGTTCATGGGCCTAGAGAAAGAAGCCACCTTTAACTCCCATAGAGAGGGCTGGCAAAATAGAGTAAGAAAAGTCTCTGACAAGATTAATTTCTATTCTTAATTATATGTTTAATAATAAAGCGCATCATGAGGTTCAAAGAGGCTGAGTTACCCAAGAGGTAGAAAAGCCAAGGCTAGAAGACTTGGAGGATGGGACTTCCAGTCCTGTAGTCTCTTCCATGTCCCCATGACCCAAAGATGTCTCACAAAGCCTTAAGTGGCTGGCCTGGGATCACATTACAGTCATACCTGACTCCTAAATCTTTATCTCCCAAGACACACAGAGCAAGAGGCAACTGGATAGATTTAACTATACAGGAAGCTAGTAAGTGACCTGTCCCAAATAAGGTGGGGATACAGTCCAGGAGGAAGCCCACTCTCATTGTGCTGCTAGTGTAGTTCCCCTTTTTCCTGACTCCTATCCAAATGGGAAATCAGGAGGGCCCAAAAAAGCAGGAAAGCTCATTGGCTTGGAGATGAGGAGCTGTTTCTTTCTTTTTATTTAATTTTATTTTTATTTTTGTTTTTTTTTCAAAGATTTTATTTATTTATATGAGAGAGTGTGTGTGCGCGAGAGAGCACGTGCGCCCATGAGTGGGGGGGGCAATGGGCAGAGGGAGAGGGACAAGCAGATTCCCTGCTGACCAGGGAGCCCTATGGTAGGGTGGGGGAACTGGACACGGGGGCTGGACACGCAGGGGCTGGATGAGGGGGCTGGACGAGCAGGCTTGATCCCAAGACCCCTGAGATCATGACTGGAGCTGAAATCAGATACTTAACCGACTGAGCCACCCAGGTACCCCGAGGAGCTTTTTCTCTAGAAAGTGTTCAAATGCTTTGTTTCCACACTCAGAGCTCATGGTATTGTACAACTCCAGGGGTGCCATTCATGCACTGGACAGACATAGAATACAAATAGGAATAGAGCTTCTTGGACTTGTACAACACCAAGCCCCACACCCCATACCTGATGTCAGAGCAACCAAAATGCATGAATGCGCTGGCACATTGCGGTCGTGGCCCTAGCTGCTCTCTCACCAGTCAGGTCCTGTCTAAGGAACTCAGATTGCTGGAGGCAGCCTCCATGGGGGGATGGTAGTGGTGGTGATGGGGTGAGGAGTGAGGGAGGGCGTTAACACTGAGAAATGATCTAGAATGTGTAGACTCATGGGTGGGGTGCAGGCTAGGGGAAAAGGGATTCTTTGCTTTGAGGCTTTTTATCTCGAACTTCCGTTGGTTGTGGAAGTCTAAGCCTAAATTAAATTAGCTTCTTATTTCGTGGGACCACAAGGACAGATTTGGGTTGCATTAGAGAGGCCGAGTGGCAGGCAGTTCACAGACTTGTGGCAGCTGCCTCTTCATCCCTCCCCTGAGACTTGGGGTCTGTTCTTTCCTTTTATTGAAGGTCTGATTATTAGGTGAGTTCAAGAAGCTTGGCAGAGCTCAGTGAGAGAGGGAGGCTGGACTGGTAACAACAGGAGGGAAAGCTTCTCTGTAGGGATCCCTGTTGTACCACTGCCACCCTTTTTTCAAGCTGGGAACAACTTGTCCCCAGCCAGGGTTGTGCAGAGAGTCTGTGCACACTTCTGCTGGCTGGCTGTTGGGGAGGAGGCAGGGCAGACAGAAATATAACCCACATTTTCAAGGCTGCTTCTCCTTCCCGGGGCCCCGGGTTTCTCCTTAAGGCTGTGCTGCATTCTTTGGAGACCTCCTGGGATGTAGATCAACAGTAGAACCCAGTGTCTGGGCCTAGAGGCTGAGCTTTGTCCTTCACTTAGGCTTGGTCATGCAGGAGGGGTGAAGTTTCTGGGTAGCTCTCCAGCTAACAAAGGTGAGGCCAAATGGAGAAAAGAGTGCAATTCCTAGACAGGTCACACGGTGGCATGGTGTGTGCACTGCTTCCCTCTTCCCACCCCTCCATCCCAGGGAGAAAAATGTCTTAGCTGAGAGAACACTGGGGATTCCAGCAGATGTCTGTGAATCTGGGAGCTGGCAAGTCTAGTAGGTGAGCAGGGAAAAACTGAAGGAACTAGTGGCACGGAGAATGAGAAGAGGTGGTTGGGAGGACTGGGGTGCACAGAGACACAAAGCAAGGAGGAGAGGAAAAGAACATTCTTTTGAGCACTTATCTACTATCTACTCTGTAGCAGGTACAGTACATATCATTAGCCCATCTAGTTTTGAGGCTGGAGTCAGGAGAGTGAGGAGGAGAATGTGGAAGAAAGGTAGATGCTGTTGGGCAGGAAGGACAGTTCCTCTTAGGAAGGAGAGTCCTCAGCTGTGGCAACGTCTCTTAATATAGCCTGACAGGTGCCTGTGGCTGGCGGGTGGCAGGCGGCCCTGAGGGGCAGGCCCAGAATTAGCAGCTACATCATGCCTGTGGGATGTACTGGGAGGGGCCGCCCTCTCAGAGGCTTTATTTGGGCCTTTCCTGCCACCCCGTGCGGGCCACCAGCTACTTCAGGAAGGGGGGCAAACTGCCAGCAGCAGTTCCCCTGCCATCCTTGGATCCCTGCCACTTCCTCAGGGAGGCAGAGCTCCCCCTCCATTCTGCTGGCTTGAAGTGGGCAAGATCATCTCTCCATATCAGAGTTCCAGTGGTTAATTCCCAGGCTGCTTAAGGGCCAGACTTTTATGCTGATGAATGTAAATGCTCTGTCCTCAGACCACCAAGCCACACACACTCCTTTTCCCCAACCTTCCCTATCAGCCAATGGAGCAGCAGGGACTTCAGGCTGGACTAATAAGGCTGGGAGGGAAAAGAGGGAGGGGGAAGGCCTCTGCTCCTGACTTCAGATGTCTCTAAGGCCTGAATTTGAGGAGAGAGAGAGGCAGAGAGAAGCGGGGAAAGCTATGGTAAGCCAAGGCTGGGTAGTGGGTGGTCTCTTCTCTCCTCTGGGTGTCAGTGCTGAGAACACTTGCCTCCCTCACCCCCTCCTCAGCTTCCAGTTGCCTGCTATGAGAACCGGCTTACCCAGCACCCCAGACAAGGACGGGGTCCAGGATCAGGCTGGAGCCCTACCCTCTTACCTTCCTCCCCATACTGGTCATACAGGCCCCGTTTCTTAGGGTCACTCAGCACATCATAGGCCTCTGCAATCTCCTTAAACTTCTCCTCAGCATTGGGTTCTTTGTTCTTGTCTGGGTGGTACTTCAAGGCCATCTTCCGATAGGCTTTCTTGATCTCATCTTCGTTGGCTCCCGATGGGATCCCAAGAATCTTGTAATAATCCTTTCCCATCACAGCCACTGGACCGGCACTTGTCTCCTTGTTTCTGAAAGAAACCCAGGGCCAGTCCTTGAAGCCCCTCTTCCCTCCTGACCCAGCCCTGCTCCTGATGATCTTGCGATCCCTAAGTGACTCACTGTGTGACTTTCAGCAGGTCATGCCTGTTCTGTAGGCCTCTGTCTCCCCATCAGTGAAATGAAAGGTTTGGACTAGATGATCTCTTCCAGCTCTGACATTCTAGGATTCTGTGATTCTTTCGTCAGCTCCTGGATTTTCCCAGCAGGAAGCTGGGGGCTGTGGCCTACTAGGGGCTAGGCTAAGGCCCAGGTCCCTGGGCCAGACTGAGGACCCCTGAGAGGCCCTGCTGCATGAGGTGGCACCATGGACTGACAGGCCCACACACAGAAGCTGGCAAAGATCAGTGTACTGGGTGAGGTCACCTGAGCGTCGTGGTCTTTTACGCCATGCCTCAGGCATGGTGCCCGGGCTAAGGGCAACTGGGGCAGTGGCCCAGGACTAGGGACAGGCCCGGGTCTTTAGCCAGCTGTCCTGGCCAGCCAGGCTGAGTCAGGGTGTAGGTGCCTGGAGTCCTCTCCGCTCATGAAGACCCCAGGCTCCTTGTCCCTGCTCTCCAGATGATGCTAAGCCTCACGTGTGATTCAGATCAGAGGATGACTCACAGCCTTTGGAAACTGCTGTTTCTAACTCCCTTATTAGCAGGGGAATGACACTGTCCTTCCTCCAACCAGGGCAATAGTTCCCTTTACTCATTTCCCAGTGTCTACACACAAAATGTGTATGAAGACACATCTGTGCCACCTAAGCACTAGTGTTAGTGAACAAAAGCATCCTGGGCATCCCTTTCTTAACCTTAGTTGTTAGAATAATTAGGCACTAATCACCATTTCCTTAATACCTTCCCTACCAGTCCCTCCTTCTCACCTGCCCAGTGGTTCAGGATCTGGCCCAGAGCCAGGCCCACACTCCTCTGATAGTTCCTTCTAAGCTGGATACAGGGGTATTTGTTTTGTGAGGGAGAAACATAGGGCTCTCATTCTTCCACCCTAATCTCCCTTCACCACTGCCTACATGGTAGGTAGGAAGGGAAGGGGACTTTCCTGTAGGTGGTCTCTTTGGGGAGATGGCCAGAAGCCATTCTCTAGCCCTTCAGAGGCTTGGCCAACCCCTACCAAAGCCCAGAGAATCAGAGTCTTTCTAGCAGTGTCCTGTGCTGGCAGCCACAGCTGAGGCCTGCTTTTCTGCCTCTGACTGCTTCAGTGAGGTATACAGGGTTTCCTGGCAGGAGTGAGGGCTGTAATGGGTAAGGGGAGGCCTTAAGGCCCCAGGAAGGCAGGGACAATGGCCCTAGCTCCTGCCACCACAGGGCCTGTTGCAGGTGGCTGAGTTGACTCATGGTTCTGGGAGTCACCTCACTCTGATGAAGAGAAGGCTCCATAAAGGCGGGTACTCCCCCCTTCTCCCCCTACCAGCATGTCACGCCTGGTGGGGGAAGCTGGGGTTGGAAGAGTGAGAGAAGAGCATCTGGGGGTGGGCAGCCATTTTCGGAAGCAACAGTAAAAGCCGTCTGAGAGGGAACTGGGGGTGGTCTGCCATCTCTGCCTCAGCCCACACCTTCTCCCCGCCACCCCAGGACTGGAAAGGAACCCTAATACACCAAGAGGGTGCCCCCAGAGAACCATAGCAGCTTCTAGGCAGAGGGCAAGTGGAACAGCTTGCCAATGCTCCCACCCTCCTCTTGCTGTCCCTGTATTACCTCCTCATCAGGCCAGCTTCCTTCCTGGCACTCACCTGATAACCGTTCTAGACCTACACTTCTCTTGTCTCCACAGACACAGGGCAAGCTCTTTCAGGAACTGCCTTTTTTCTCCTTTCCTCCCTCTCTCCCTCCCTCCCCATACCCACAAGCCACGTGTTGGAATGACAAAGGAGTCCCATGGCATGGCACTACCTTGGATGGAGAAGAATGAAGAGGATGTTCATGTAGAGGCAGGAATGAAAAATGAGAAATAGCAAGAAGGCCTGTATAGGGAGGGGGGATGGTTGATACAGAAAATGAAGTACTGGTGGAAGGAGACAAGGAACGACAAATGGAAACGACTGAGGTGGAAAATGGGTTACCAATGGGTTGAAAGGGAGAGATGTAGAGAGTTGAAATACTGGAGAAGATGTCTGGAAAATGGATGGATGCCTGAAGGGTTTGGTATAGGAGATGAATGACAAGGGGTGCAGTTCATTCAAATGTGAGGGTGAGGTAGAAGGAGGGTTCTTACATGTAATGGGGCTGAGATAAGGATGATATGGTAGGCAATGAAGGGGGATGTGATGTGGAGAATCTGACGTGGTAGGGATATGAGTGCCTTTCTCCAGAGGGACTTACCGGAACTTTACAAACCCATTCAGCGTCCACGCTCGAAGTTTTAAGGGCTCCAGCTGAATTTTAAACATCAAGCTGGCTAAGAAGTCTTCTCCCCAGAAGTGTGGGAAGCTCCGGAAAGCTCCTCGGGCCTGTAGTGGGGGTGCTGCTGGGGATGGGCAGGAGAGCACTGTGCGCTTAAACATGCCCAGCCCAGCCCCTCACCTCTGATCGCTCCGCTGGAGCCTGCTTGGAAAGCTGCAGCTCAGGAAGCCACCTCCTCAGGTTCTCAGAGGCACTTGCCCAGCAAGGCCTGTCCGGTGCAGCAGGAGCTAGACCTGATCCCCAGGTGTGGAGAGTGAAGGAAGAGGGTCCAGCGGCCACCTGCTCTCAGGTGCAGCAATGTCTGTATGAATGGCTGTATGGCAGTGTGACAGTAAGGCTGGCAGTGGCAAGCGTGTGCTTGCGAGTGGCAGCCTGTGTACTTGTGGCAGGTGTGATTGTGAGGGCCTGAGAGGCAGTGAGTTCCTCTCTCTCCGGGGAGGATCCGACCCCAATCCCCAAGAACCTACTCAATGAAGTCACTGACCCGGAGTCTCCTCCCTCGCAGATGGGCGGGGAGGGGCGGGGCAGAGCCGAGCTCGCCCGGGACAAAAGGCGCGGCGAGGAGAGGAGGGGAAGGGAGGCGAGGGGGCTCGGGCGGGGGAGGGTGGTCGGTGATGTCACCGACGCTGACAGGCTGGGCTGGCTCAGAAACGCCTCCGCCCGCGGAACCCAATCCGACCCGGCCCGACCCTCCCCCCCAGCTCAGACGCTGGCTGCCCCCTGTTAGAGGGTCGCAGACATCAAGCACCTTGCAGACCCCAGTCCCCGCACCACCACGGCAGAAGAAACGATGGGCCTTCAGTGTGCCAGCGCCCCCCCATCTCACCCACCCCCTACACCAGGACCCCTGGCTCCGCGACGCCCCCCGCTCCCGGGACCCCTGAGTCCTGTCTCGGTGCCCTCACCAGTGAGGAGCTGCGGGCGCCACCGCGGTCCGTCAGACAGCCGCTGCCCCCTCCCCTGGCTCCGGCTCCGCCGCCTCCACTCGGGACAGGAGTCGCCTGCCCGCCGGCCGCAGACAGCGGGCCGGGGAACCCGCCCCCACGGCTCCGCCTCCGCACCGCCCATTGCGCGGCCTGCCCGTCACTCAGCTCACCCTCCGCTGTAATTGGACAGTCTTCAACGAGTGCCTTGGTGATAGCCGCCCATTCTCCGCCCCTGTCACCCGGCCACACGCGCACACATTCCGGGCAGTGATTGGTGTCGGTCTGATTGGTGCACTCTGGGATCAGTCAACCACACCTCTTCGCTAGCTCGTTGTGTCATTGGTGAAAGGGACAGAGGGCGGCGACTCTACGCGCCCTTTGATTTTATTGGTTGGTCTGTGGGGCTCAGACTCGAGACTGGGGGGCAACTATATTAGTCCAATCTCGGGTTTGAGAAGGTGGGACGTACTGGCCACCGCTCGAATCCCGGGAGAACCTTCTGGAACCTGTTTAACGTCAAAGGCAGCCTTAAAGGAAAACTGCCTACCAGTTGGCGGTGACTCTGGGCATTCTTTCCTTTCTTCGTTTAGGAGGGTAGGGGGAGAGAATAGTGTGGTTTGAGAGCTGTAGTCCCTCGACCAGGGTCAAAAGGTCACCCCTTCTTACCTGTCTTCCATCGGAGCTGTGGACTTCCAGCCCAGACCTGATTCAGCTTAGACCTGATTCAGCTTTACCTTATCTTGACCCGGAATTGACCTGAGATGACCTAGCAAAACAGACCCCGATAGACATGTGGAATTTAAGCACCCTTCTGCTTTCTCCTTTGTAACCTGGTAGTTCTCCCCAGGTTTAGTGCCTCCTCATTAATTCCTTTGTGAGTCCCCTTTTCATCCTCTGTATAATCCCCTCATCCCAGCTCCCTTGTGAGCAGCCCCTCCTCAGCAACCTCACAATTCTCATTAACGTTCTCTCTGTAATCTTTCATCCTACTTCCCCCTTGAATTCCCAAATGTTAGCCCACTTCTTTTCTTTCCCCTCTTCTTGGCTGGGTATGATCTCCTGCCTCCCCCCCACCCCCACTCCCACTCCCACTCCCACCCCCACCCCCGCCCCCATAATCTTCTGTTTTATCCTATCCTTAATCCGTTATCTACTCGTATGATCTCTCCTATCCTAACTTCCCCTTTTAACCCTTCATCTCCGCTCCACATGATTTCCTTAACACATCTCAGTCCCAACCCCCTCTCTCCCCCATTAAATCTCAGCCCTAGTGTCCCCGCTGTTCAGAGCAGGCAGGGCTGCGGAGGCGGTAGCCAGCGGAAGCCGACGCTTGAACAGACACGGTGCCTGGCGCCCACGTCACTGTCTCCCAGGCCCATCTGTGCTACAGGCAGCGGGGGTGGGGAGGGGGTTATCTGGGGGTGAGGAGGCGAAAGGAATTCTTGGGGGGTTTGAGGACAAAGGAAGGGCCAGGGCAGAAGCTCTCACCTCTCTTTCTTTGCCATTTCCCAGAAACAGTTTGGATACCCATGAGTTCATGCAATCTGAATAGAGCTGGACACTGAGGCTTGGAGAATATCAGTACCTGGGCTGCAGGGCAGAGCAGAGCAGAGCAGGAGAGAAATCTAGGGGGTCCTGAGGTCAGGTCTGCATATTCTCCATTCTCTGCCTTCTTTCTAGTGCTCACCGTGGTGATCCCAGGCGTAAAGGGGTGTGAGCTGTGAAGTAAGGAAAGGACGTGGGGTAAGAAGAGGATGGAGAAAAGGTGGGATGAGGGAAATGAGAGGAAGGAGGGAAGATGGGGTGAGGGGGATGGGAAGAGGAGGGGAGGGGAGAGGAGAAGGAGAGGGGTGGGAGGTCAGGATGGGGGTGAGAATGGAAGGAGAAGTGGGGAGCAAAGACTAGAAGGGAGGGGAGATGGGATGATGGAGGAATGGAATAGTAGTGTGACATGGAGATGAGCAAGGTAGGATGACGAGGCTCAGGACAGGTGCTGGCTACTTTGATCTGGGGGATCTCACTCTGCCACCTCCAGACTCATGGGGGCCCCGGCTGTGGGTGGTTCTACTTCCTATTCCAGTTCTATCTATTTTGCCTCCTCCAGCCTTGCCTGTGCTAGCACGGGGGCAGAGAGTTTAGTCATTGGCCCTTTACCTGGTCCCTGCTAATGCTATACTCTGGGCTTAGAACTTCGGGGGTGCAGGGCCATGCCTTCAGGTGCTGGTGGCATGGATTCCACTGTCTGCTGGGTTCTCTATTTCCACCGTGTACTATTGCCCGGGTATCAGGTGTGCATTAGGAAGCAGGGTGCACAGTGTGGCATAGGTGTAAGAATGTAGGCTCTGTTGACCTTGTGAGGTCACTTGCCACATCTGTGCCTCATTTCTATCTTTGTCTCAAGGGTATAGAAAAGAGCAGTACCTCCTAGGGTTGTTCTGAGGGTTAATTAAGGTAACACATGCTATGCATGTAGTTCTGAGCTTGGTATGTAGTTATTGCTCAGCAAAGTTAACCGTTACTCTGTATGTTCACAGATACCTGGATGTGTGAGTGCATCTGTTTGATGTTCAAGTCTGATTGGGAGTTATTTGTACTGTTGTATCTGTAGTGTGATTTGTAAGTGAGAGTATATCTGTGTGATATTTTTGTGTGGTAATATGCCTGATTCTGTTTTATTTGTTGTGTATGTGATTTTGTGTTGATATACATGTGTGATTAAATGACTATGTAGGTCTGTGTCTACATGATGAACAGCGTCATGGATATTGACATGTTGACTGCCAGGGCATGCATGAATCCGTGATCATATCAGTTCTCAGCACCTGCATTCCCCTCCCTTCCTATGGAGACGTCATAACCCTAGGTGTCCCTCATTTTCTCACCCTGAGGGAACCGGAACCCGGGGGCAGGGGCAGGGGCGGGTGCCAGTGAGGAGGCGTTTACACAGGAGCACATGTTCCCTCTCAGACTGTGTATGGGAGGGGGAGCCCCCTATCTTGCACATATCCTGAAGGCTCCAGAGGAAGTGCTCCACCCCAGCCCATTCTTAGTTCCCTGTCTTGTCACCATGGCAGCAGTTGCCAGGGGCTCCCATGGTTGCTAAGATCTAGGTGTGGGAGGCTGCTAAGCCCTGTTGCCAGTAGAAACAAGAGAACAGGAGGGGGGGGAGGAAGACTACCCCCACAGATGCCAGCTCTCTGCAGTGACAGGACAGGTCCTTGGACCTCTCCTGTCCCCAAACTGTACCTATGACTTGTATGTGGCAATACTCTTGTGGGGGGGCTTTCACAGGAAGTTGGAACTGGAATATAGGGATCCACCTTCTGAGGCGACTGTGGCTCTAGCTTGCCCTTTACCATCTTTAAAGTTGGGAGGCTCTTAGAAATTAGTGACTACTTCATTCTGTCCTCCAACCCTTATACTTCTCCCCTAGCAATGTCTCTGCTTGAGTTCTCCTGTGGCTGGTGCTTATTACCTGATGATTTCACCTTGGATAGGAATGCTACATTGACCCCTGGATGCAGACTGACTCCTTCCTGAGGTCAGACTCTTAGCATCTCACCTGGATATATATTTCATGCTGACACTTGGACCCAGAATTCAGTTCCACACTGAGTGCCAACTTTGACCTCACCTGAGACACTGACCTTGGCCTTAGTCCTAGACCAGACAGTTCCCCAAACTCAACCTTAGCCTAAGTCCTTTCTAGACATGGATGAGCCCTAATCTTACTTGAATTCAACTGCAGATTCAGTTCTGATCCTGTTCACTGATTGGACACTGACCAGCGATCTAACTCCTTGGGACTCACCCGATCTAAACCTACACTGACCAGTAGTAGTGTTCAAAGGGGTTATTTCTTGCCTTGGGAGTGAGAGGATAGTGCTAGAAATGACCAGCAGAGGGCGTGCAACATCAGGTTCTAGAGGCAGGCCTTCCGGAGCCCATCTGGGAAGGGGAAGTCAGGTGTATTGAGATCTTGGCTCTTTTCTCTCAGGTCACGACCCAGAGCTGGAGGCACAACAGTCGGTCTGTGAGGTTGAACTAAAGAAATTAACTTTCCCAACCCAGTTATTCTAATGTTTTGTGGTCACGTGGGTCTGTACAATCTTGACTCTGCCTCTAGCTCAGCTGGGCTCAGGGCTGGGCATACACCAGAAGGTGCTTAACCATTTACAGACATCACAAATCTCAAGAGGACTGTATACCTGGTAAGGCATCCTACCCCCAACTCAACATTTCTGTCATGTACTTATACAGCTTCACTACCTTCCCTGGTATCCAGTTACCTTTTGGTCCTATTGAGCAAAAATCTGCCTCTCCTCCACCTTTGGTCTTAGCTCTGTCTTTGAGGTCACATTGACCTCATCAGTCCCATCTGTCAGGCATCAGCCATCTACATCCCTCAAGTCTGCTCCTCTCCAGGATGAGACGTCTCTCAGGCCTTCATGGGTTCCTCCTCTGCCTTGTTCCATTCTAGCCCCTAAGACCATGCTACACTGGCTGGGTTTCAATTCATGGTGCCTGACTCTGATTAGCTTTTTCTAGGAGTGCTGGTGCAGTGTACAAATGAGCCAGCCTGCCTCTCTCATCTGACTCTGACCTTCTTCCTACATAGCCTCACCTGACATCAGTTTTTTGGTAGCTACCTCATACTGTTCCTCCATATCAAGTGAAGACCATAACCCCCTCTTCCTGAGCTGCTGGATCACATCTTGCGCATTTGTACAATGTTACAAATGTACAATTGCCCAAATGTTACGATTTTGAAAGGAGTATTGTATTTATTTTAAAAACAAAGATACTTGAAATAAATGAAACAAACATTTTTTGCAATACCTTCTGCGTTTTAGAACAATCCTTGGGCTTGGAAATCTCTGCATTTATGTTTACTTAAAGGTGGGACAGGAGGGATTGAAGTGCTTGCTTCAGCAACACATATGCTAAAATTGGAACCATACAGAGAAGATTAGCATGGCCCCTGCACAAGGATGACATGCAAATTCATGAAGCGTACTGTATTTTTGGTTTTGATGAATGTCAAAATGTAATAATGTAAAGTGAATGTATATATGAATAAATTAGTATATTACCAAAAAAGAAAAAAAAAAAAAAAAAAGAGGGACTGAAGATATCCCACTGTCTCAGCTGTGACTTCAGCACTGTGGACAGAGACCATTAGCGGTACCCCCGGCTATGCCTGTGATTGTGGGTGGGTGGAAGATGATACATGCACAGCTTGTAGATAGGGCCAGAAATCCTTGCTGCTCACTTAATGCCTTATAGTGTATGAAACTCTTTCCTCTTACCAAACTAATTCTGTCCTCACTTGACTGTCAGCCCAGGAGATAGGACAGGAATTGTTTTCCCAGACTTTTACAGATGAGGAAACAAGTTCAGCAAGGTCAAACTCCAAGCAACCCTTTGGGTGGGGTGGGAGAGAGAACTCTATTCCAGGTTTAGCAAATTTAGCAGCTAGTCTTTCCCCTTTGAGCAATGACTTCCTCTAGAGATAAGAGGAGTACACTTGAGCCAGAGCAGGGCAGGGTGAGTGGAAGTTTGTGTGGAACCGAGGCTCTAGCCAGCCCTGGGAACAAGTGGCAGGAGGAGGAACAATCCTCAGAGGACCGAAAATTCATCAGGATTGCCAGACTGAGGGTGGGGAAACCTTGCTTTTCACTAGAGTCCACAGAGGCCCAGCTTTTATGTCTCTTTTTCTCTCCTAATGCTGGTCTTCATTGAAATTGGAGACAGAAGGGACCCTTAAGATCTCAAGCTGTCCTGAGCCTGATGGACCTCCATTTGAAAATTCTGGGGAGGAGAGGTACGGGAGCCATGTGAGTGAATGGGGTGAGTTGTGCAGGTTGTAAGAAATCCTGTGACATGGCTACAGGACTGGCTGCTTATGTTTCTGTTCCCAGGGTGGAAAGGGGATATGCTAGACTACACAGCAGCTGTTTCCTTGAGGTGTACCCTGACAGGCAGCACAATAAAGTAGTTAAGAACATGGGCACTGAAGCCAGACTACCTGGTTCCCCTGCTTCCTATGTGACTGTGTAACCTTGAGAAACTCTCAGCCTCTATTCCTCACTTTTCTCATCTATAATACAAACCTCGGGGTTGTTTTTTGAAGACGATTTTATGTAAAGCACTTAGAACTGCCCAGTGCATAGTAACTGCTCAAAAATATTAGCAATGATTTGTATTTGGGGCCCCTATGGTTTAGAGGTAAGTCTATACACCACTGATCCACACTCTAGAGATACTTTCCTACCTATAGGTACTGGCTCTGTTCTTATCAGGTAAAGGTAATGAAAGGGGGATTTCACAGTCCTCTGAAAAGCTTCTCTTGACCTTAGTTTACCCAACTCTATCATATCACATTAAAACATTGCAAAAATGGGGAGGAAATTCTCTACCAAGAAAGACCCAGAAGACCAGGAGAAAACATAGCCAGCTAGCTTCCCTACTTTGTCACCCAGCAGGGATTGGGAGGAGAAATGTGTTAAAACTGGCCCCTGGTTGTGGTGGTGGTGGAATACATCGCAGATAGCTTGGAGGCCTTACCTCTTCCTCAGTTTCTTAGAAAATTCTGGCTTCTCTCTTCAGTGCTTTCATTTCCCCCTCTGTGTCCATGGTGGAACCCCTGCCTCCTCCCACCCATCACTTGATTCTTGGGAAGGTCAGCACCAGGAAAGCTCTAGAAACAGCCAGTGTATTGCATTCTTCCTGGAGGCCAAGCAGCTCCTTAGATTCAGGAATTGGCTAATGATAGGAAACCACACAGAAACTCAGCAGGTGCCCCAAATAACAGGAAGAAGGAAGCCAAAGTAGCATCGCAATCTCTTTATTATGATTTCCACTGTGCCCAGCCTCTGGGAGCATCAGCTCCTTCAAGAGTGAAGGCTGAGCCATGGAGAGGAGCATGCAGCTGTACTGGTGCGAAGACAGGGCTTGGGGATGTTCCCCTCAGCTTACTGTCAAGTTACCTTCCGCAGAAAAGAACATAGGAAGGGCATGAGGGACCAGAGGGCATTGGACCTTCCACTTACTTGAGTGTTCTCAGAACTGCCCTCACAAGCTTATGTTTGGCTGGGAGACAGATCATCAGTCATCTCTTAAAGGAGCATACGTTTGAAGGCTCTTATTTCACATGGATATGGAAAGGCCTTGCTGCTTATACCTTGACATTCTCATCTATGGTTATGCCAACCCATGCTATACAAATTGGAATGTGATTGGACTTCTTAGTCACTAGCCCAGACCAGATGTGACATGCTGTCCACAATCTGGGTCATCAGGTCATGTGGCTCAGAGGGAAGGTTTTCCTTAATGCTAGTTGGGTCTAGTGGAAATTCTGTTACCTGTTTATTTTCTTTCCTTTTAAGGTTGCCAAAAGCAGTGGCAGCAGGAAAGTAACAGCAGGGGAAATACCCAGTCCTACCACACTCCAGGACTGAGCTATAGGGAACAGGTATGATGCATTAATATTTTCCATTCTCCATCCAGTTCTCTGTTGTCTGAGCTGCAGCCAGGGGCCTGGAGAGAGATCTGGGCAAATTCAAACTAAGTGGCACTGGGAAAGTAGCAATTTTATTCCACTGTAAATTGAGGAGTGAAAAGGGGTTATGGTACTGGTGCTACCAGGATATTGTTCTGACATCCAGTTGTTCTTTTAGTGCCAAGTATATACCTGCCTTTACTCTGCTAGTTCGAAGGGGTCATGCTTATAGGATCACTAGAGCCTGCTACCAGTCCTGCCTGGAGGTTATTCTTGGCTCTGGGGTGGTCATGGCTAGCCTGAGGCCCTGCCATACAGCTTCTGCTGAGCTTCCTTCTTAGGGCTTCCTTGCACCACTCTTACTGAAGCCATGAGACCTGCAATGGTTGAGGTTGTGCTTCAGACCAAGAGGCATAGGCACAATCCTGGGCTCACACCCCAGAGAGCTGCCCTCTTCCCAGGCAGTTTGATTCTGTACCTCCAATGTTAGTGATAGGAATAGGGGAACTCCCAGATCTGGCCACTCAAATAAGGCCAGGGTGACATCCCATAGGGAGCACCAGGGCTAAAAAGGCATGTCTGCCCTTTAGCCCCAATCACTTAGGCTGAAGGTGGGAAGAGGCAATGTGCTCATGGCTTTGGCTGTTCTCAAAGGAAGAAAAGCACTTGAGAGTGGGTCAGTACCTGGGAGCAAGGGAACTGCTCCATCTCTGGGATCCAAAGGGGCCACTGCTCAAAAGCAGAGCCTACCTCTGTTGAGGAAGCCTGGTCTCAGGAGAGGAAGCCACAGAGCAGCCCTGGAGAGGTTATGTAGCCACAGCTAACTGCCTCAGCTTACTTTCTGTCCCTGCAGCTCCGCTGTGTCTGGATGACATCCAGATGCCCCTGTCTTTAAATCTGAGCATAGGGAAGAGGGGTGTTGGGTGAAAAATAGGCTTAGGGCAAGGAGTCTTCGGAGGAGAAACCCTAATCTCTGTTGATAGTGGGTGGAGTGGGTGGTGTTTATAATAAGATTGATTTCAATTCTGGGTAGCCAAGAAGAAATGACTAGAACATTTTCTCAAACCCTTAGAGTCAGACACTGCTTTTTGTACTTGGCAGAATTTCAGATAGTCACAGTGATGGAAAGGCTTGATGAAAAGTAAAGGGAATGGGCTTCACTTGGTTTATAAAAGTTTGAACATTTTCGTATGTACTGCAGAGGGACTCCATGGATTAGAACACTGCAGAGGGAGATCCCAGACGGGGGCTGGGGTGGGGCTTTTACAACTCTGGTCTGGGGGAGCAAGGGAATCTTTTCATTGGTAAAAAACTAGATGCCTAATGGAGAAGAGGCCAGTTGCTCCTCCAAGCTTTTCTGCATCTTAGGATTCTTGTGGACTGGGAACTCTACACTGGGGTCCTCTGGGCCCTCTGTAGCATGCCCTTACCAAGGAAACTTGCTGTCTTGGAATAGGAAGAGGAATAGTCCCAAATGGGCCTGATCCTACCATGAAAGAAATACTGCTTTGCCAGGCCCTGAGATGCATCTGGCCCATGGTCTTTTACCACTCATCCACAGAAAGCTAGAAGCTGCAGCTCCAGAGAGGTAGGCATCACCTTGTCTGTGAAGAATCAGGGAACAAGATAGATTTCCAGTCCCTATTACTGATGACGAGGCAGGAGAAAAAAGCTGTTCAGACAAAGCCCAGAGCTTGTCTCTACTCAAAATGCCCTATCTGTGAGATCCAGCAGCCCGAGGCCATTGGCATACAAGGTGATTGACCAGGAGAGTAAGCAAGAGCCCCTGTGCTGAATGTGCTTTAATCTTTTTCCGTGTAAAACCCCAGGTCTGGCTGCTTCAGAGGCAGTCCTTGGACCCAAGAGTCATGTGCTTTCACTTTTGTGTTCAGTTTGCTAAACTGAACAACAGCCCCTCTTACTGATCAGTCTTGGGAATATGGCTAAGCAGTATTTACAAAAAGCTGTTTTTGTTTTGAAATGTTCAGGGCCATACACGTGAACCCAGCCAGATTCATCTTCTGTCTGCTTCATTTTAGACCTGAAAAATCCAACCCCGAAACTTCACAACCTGTTCTAGGTCAGGCAGTTTCTACAAAAGGTGTTGTTACCACAACCCTGGTTGCAGCTCCCCACTTTCCTCTGAGCATCTCAACACTGAGCTGTATGCTACTTCTTCTGTTAGCACCCAATTCAGTACAAGTGCCTTGAGCAATGGAGCTATATTAGCTTTAACATGACTGAACCAACCCCCCTCTCTAGTATTCAGATTGGAAACAGAACCTAGATTCCAGGGCCAGGGCTGACCCACAACACGCAGTGACTTGAGAACTTAATGAGAACTTAGGGGGGACAGCTGGGACTTAGAGACCAGGCTTGGTGGGGAAAGACATGTAGTGAGCAGCAGGGAGAAGCAGCAACTCAGGCCATATCTCAGTGAGGGGGAGAAGGATGAACCTTCTGTGAAGCTTTGCTGGGGCTTTCTCTGCTGAAGAGGTGAGATGCAAAAAAAAAAGAAAGAAAGAAAGAGAGAGAGAGAGAAAGAAAGAGAGCTGAGATGCAAATCCTCTTCTTGGCTCCAGCTTGTCAGGGTGGTTGAAAGGAGTCCTTGCTGCTCTTTCTTGGGCTGTGAAAGAGGCTGGCTCTTGTTCTCCATACAATGGCACGCTCTTCTAGGTCTACGTTTGGGCTGAGGTGGAAAGATGGAAAATCATAGGACTTCTCCTCTCATTTTCCATCCAAACCTTGTCCTCATTGGAGATCAGGCTTCAGGTCTCTGTGGTAGTTGACTTGGGTAAAGCATCTAATACAGAGGGCTGTGACTCCTGCGATCATACTTATTCCATTCAGGCCCTTTGGGCTCTGGGCCATGTGTTCCCATCTGTAAAACAGGGGCCAGGATGGCTCATCTTGGTTTTTGACTGTTCTCCTAAAGACTTTTGGACTTGAAAGACCTGGAACATTCTAGGATGTTCCTAGAATCCTGGGTTCCTGGGAGGGGCTGCCTTCCCTTCTTCTAATTAAGACTCACTCCATAGACTAGTTGCCTTCTCTGTCACTAGAAATTAGAATTTAAATAAACAGAGGCTGAAGTGCAGTGGTGGTTTTCAGTAACTTTCCCACCCCAACATACCTGAGGGACATAGCACATACCTACCAGAACAGTGGCTCACCACAGAAGGGATTTGCAACTGAGGAAGAGGGAGCCTATCAGCATCTCTAGGACAGCATGTGAGTCTGATGCCCTATTATTAAGAATCACTTGGCCAGAGACTTGTCTATTGGAAATCAGAACTGGCCAATAGAAGGAGTGAATAGAGACCCCTCTCATCTACACCAGGAGCTTCACAAAGGAACTTTGGTCCTTTCTCAACCAAGAAGAACCAGGTCTCTGTGGGCATGGACAGCTAGGCATATGTGTATGTGTGTGTGTGTGCACACATATGTGTGCAGTGGCAGGTCTAGTCTAGGATGTGAGGGCTGGGGGGATGGGTCCAAGAGTGGATACTGCCACAGCTCCCAGGGCTTTTCCCTGCAGCAATGCATATATTGCCTCTGTTGTGAGGGGCGCAGTGATTTCAGTTCCATAAAGCTTAGTGTCAAATTGAGATGCTGGCAGTACTCCATCCCCACAAGTCTCAGTACCAGAGGATGGTGGGGAAAGAGGGAAAGAGAAAAAGGAGAGGAGGGAGACCACTGTCTCTGAACTGAGCTTCTCTGCTCCATGCTATCCTGGGGGTTTCAGATGAATTGCTGCACTGTTGGGGCGAGCAGCCAAGATGTAGACAACATTCTCCCGCAGAAAGGTAGGCCAGTCCACAAATCTGGAGTGGGAGCAAAGAACAGGTTTGTGAGGTTGGCTGTAGAGCCTGCATGCTCATGAGAACTGATCCCAGTGGCAGTACGGCTTAAGCCGGGCAAAGCTCAGGTAAGCCCTGGCTTTTGGCTGACATAGGTATGGCTGGCTGTGCTTCCACGTGGACAGTCCAGCCGGCTGACCCTATAGATCTTGGGTCAAATGGACATTTTTGGAGCCTGGTTTCTGGGATATGCACTTGCTGTTTTGGGGTAGCAGTGGGCAATGCCCACTTGTGTGTGTTGAAGAGTCAGGAGTGCAGACAGCCCAGTGAGGGGATCCTACTCACCTGGACTCCTGCTCTGTGGGCAGCAGAGCCTTGTCTTGACTCTTGCTGCTGCTGCTGGCTGGGCTGCTGTCTGCTATGGGACCCACATGGCTGATGCTGTTGGACACAAGGATATGTGGTTAGGAGTGGGAAAATGAAAGGTCCAGCCCCTCCCAAACTCTGGGGAACCCATGGCTCAGATATGCACGTCCACACTTTTCTGACATGGCTGACAGTTTGGAGTAGAGGATGCCCTATGCCTTGAACAATAAGAGGCAGTGTCCTTTGTCTAATGCACAGGAAGCTCCTCTCCTGTCTGTTGACAGAAGAAACCGAGAGGTACCTTTCATACCAAGGGCCATTTGGCATGGAAAAAGGAGGAGGGCATGTGAGTGGGGGCAGGGATTGGTAGAGAACAGACCTGACACTGCAGGAAGGAGCCTCTGCAAGGTGTTTGCAGAACCAAGAGTGCTGGGCTCCACGGCACTCTGCCTCACTGATAGTGCTCCCGCTGCCCCGGGCTAGGAAGGTGGCCCGGGCTCGCTCCCGCTCTTTCACTGTCAGAAGCCTTAACAGAGAGTTCTGGGGAAGAGACAAGTTAAGATCTTGGAGGTGAAAATATTTTGTAAAATGTCAAGCCATAGAGAATCCTACCTCCATTACCATCTCTGCAGCCTCCCTTTGAAGCTGCCCAGAGCCTTTCTGGTAGCATTGACATTTGCAGTTGGGTCCAGTGCAAATCAATCTTCCTTGGGCAGTTTGCCCAGCTTAGGCACTGGATCACCTGTCACTGGGTGGAATGTGAGCCCTTTCCTTCTATGGTCCCTGCTAAGACAGTACTTAGTGCTCCTCCAACCTGCCCAGCATGCTTCCTAGGTCTCTGCCACCCAGTAGCCCATAGACATTCACCCCGGCTGGCCCTCACCTGGGGACGCAATTGCTGCAGAAGTAGGAGGGACTCATGGGACAAGAAGTCATGCCACTCTATGTGTCCTCGATGTTCAGGGTCCAGGGCTGCAAACTGGCGGGCTGCCTGCTCCTCTTGCTCCTCGCTTAGAGCCCTGTCACTGTCCCCCCGCTTTGCTGCTTGGTGGCGGTAGCGCAGGAAGTCCTCCAGTGTCAGGGAGCAATCTGTGGGAGGCACCCCATACTAGCCAAGCCCACCCTTTCCTCAGCCTCTGGGGCACCTCCATTTGCTTTTAGAATACCCTCCAGAACCCCTACATCCATAGCTTTCGTGGAGTCTTTGTCTCCCATAGCCAGGATAACTCAGGCTGTGGTGGGTGGGGAAGATGGGCGGGTGTGTGGGTGCCCCTGGTGGCCAACAGCTCGGGAACAGGGACCTATTTACCCCTACTCTCCAAATTCCAGCATACTCCTTTTATGGTTTGTCCTAAAAAGTATGGAGGAAAAATGTGCCAGCCGCTCTCCATCTGGCAGCACTGTCCAGCCTTACCAGGAATGACTTTACACTGCTGAAAGGTCTCTGTGAGGCTGTACATTTCCTCCTCAGTTAGCAGCAAGTTGAGATTATCCTGAAAAAAAAAAAAAGAAAGATCTGAGGGGCGCCTGGGTGGCTCAGTCGTTGGACTTCTGCCTTCGGCTCAGGTCATGATCCCAGGTCCTGGGATCAAGCCCCACATCGGGCTCCCTACTCCGCGGGAAGCCTGCTTCTCCCTCTCCCACTCCCACTGCTTGTATTCCCTCTCTCGCTGTGTCTCTCTCTGTCAAATAAATAAATAAAATCTTTAAAAAAAAGAAAGATCTGAGTCAGTGGCCATATAGACCAGTAAGAGAGAAAGGCCAAGATCAAGAAGCATGGAAATTGTATTTCAACTTGAAGGCAATTCTGGGATCATCTAATCCCAGCCTCTAATCATAATCAAAGAGACTGAAGCCCCAGAAAGGGGAAAGGATTTGCTCAGAGTTACTCAACTCTGGAGCAGAATCTTCTCCAGAAGCCAGGTATCCTGATTCTAGACCTGAGACCTTTTTACTAAACAGTAGTTTTAAAATTATTCTCTGAGGGGCACCTGGGTGGCTCAGTCATTAAGCGGCTGCCTGCGGCTCAGGTCATGATCCCAGGGTCCTGGGATGAAGCCCCACATCAGGCTCCCTGCTCCGTGGGAAGCCTGCTTCTCCCTCTCCCACTCCCCCTGCTTGTGTTCCTGCTCTCGCTATCTCTCTGTCAAATAAATAAATAAAATCTTAAAAAAAAATTATTCTTTGAGATACCCTAAGGAATCCTCGGAAGTGCCTTGGGAAGCTGCTGCAAGGGAAAAGGGGACTGATGAGTGGGCATGGTTGTGAATCCCCAGCTCCGTCAACCACAGCAGCTCCATCTTTATTCATTTTATGTATTTGGCTTCTATGTTAGATTGTGCTCAAAGAGTATTTCAGTTAAAAAATAAGTTTAATTCTAACTCTGCTCCTAGTAGGCTGTATTATTTTAAATAATCCAGAATGGTTTTGAAAGAGATGCCATCATGATGAAGTTCCTAAAACCAAATGAGTTTTTTGTGGTGCCACAGAAATTTTAATTCCAAAACAGCAGTAATATGTTATTTTATTAATACTAATTTACAGTCTTATAGTCTTTAAGCTGTCAAAGATTCTTTCTAGTAGGTTATTTTCCTCTCTTAAAATACCAGCAAAGAAGAGGAACAGACATTTCATGAGTATTCGTTTATAGATTTCATAAAGAACTCAATTCTTTCAATAACACTTATTGAGCACTTGGTATATGCTGGGCACAGTGGGGTGTAACACTGTGAAATGTTCAGTGGGGCTGGAGTGTAGGGTGTGTGTGTATGTGTGTGGAGGGAGAGTAGAGAGGAATGACAAAAGATAAGGGAGAAGTAGGCAGAAGCCTGACTGTGAAGTGCCTCAAATGCCCATTAGTGAGCCCTTCAAATGGGCTTTTATTCTGAGGGCAAAGGGGAGTCACCAAATGTTTAAGTAGGGTCCACACCCAGTGTGGAGCCCAATGTGCGGCTTGAACTCATGACCCCTGAGATCATGACCTGAGCTGAGGTCAAGAGTTGGACGCTTAACCGATTGAGCCACCGAGGTGGCTGACTGAGTGGTTTTTAAGGGCATATGTAGTGCCACAGTCAGATCTTTGCTGTGTGGAAAATGAATCAGAGAGGCAAAGTCTAGAAACATGGAGAACAGTTAGTTAGCTGTTGCTATAGTGTGGGTAAGAAAAGATGAATGGCTGACCTAAGACGTGAGAATGGAAAAGAGAAGAGATTTGAGAGGTATTAATAGGTAGATCAGTAGGACCTGCTAACTTACTGGATGTGAGGGATGAAGGAGAGGAATGAGCTGGTATTGGTAACTGGAGGGGTGGTATTACTGTTCACAGATGTAAGAAATTTAGAGAGAACAGGTTTCAGGGAAAAGAGTTCATTTTGGGTCATGGTGATGTGAAGTACCCATGAGGCATCAAGATGGATGTAAATCCAAGAGACAAGAAATTTAGGTCTGGACACACAGGTTTGGGAATCATTTGTGTTTAGATGGTCGCTATAGCCACTGAAGTACATGAAATAACCCAGGGAGAGAGTGTGTATCAGAAAAGAAGAGTGTTAACAACAGAACCCCAAGGAAGATCAGCATTTAGGACTGTGAGAAGAAATTAACTAAGGGCACTCAGAATGGTCAGAGAAGAAGGTAGGAGGAGAATCAGTAGGGAGTACTGGAAGCCGAGAAAAGAGAGTTACACAACGTAGAAGGTAATGTTAACAGTGGTGATACAACTATGATGGGACTTTACTGATTTTCTATTTTCTCTAATTTCCTTATTTTACATAATAATTCTCATAACTACTTAAATCCCCCCAAAAAGAGGAGGCAATAAGGGAGTGCTAAATACCTCACAGGGGCCAAGTAAGAAGATGCCTGAGAAAAGGTCATAGACTTGACAGTCAGGTCATTGGTGACTTTAGAAAGAACCCATCCAGCAGAATGACAGATGCAGAAGCTGAATTACAGGTGGTTGAGGAGCCACTAGGAGATGATGGAATCTTTTCAAAAAGCCTGGCTGGGAAGGGAAGAAAGGGGAGGAGCTTGGAAGAAACCTTTGTAAAAAGTCTGGCATGTGGTAGTAATGATGGTAGGACTGTGACAGAAAGCCAGGAAGGGTTAGGAAGGAGATACCTTCAGCTGGGGCCCACACATCAGCAGCACACTGCAGGGCAGAGTTGCTGTGAGTGAAAAGGCTGGTGTTTGGAGGGGTGGTGACTAGAGAAGATGGTGTGTAGAGCAGGGTCTACTGTGACATACTTCAGCTGGGGAAAAGGTGTGTAAGTGGCTGGGAATAACTGTTCTATACTTGATTTTATAGACAAGCCATAGATAAAGTGATATTTGTTAGAAAGTGGCACATCTTTGCTTTCTTCCAGGCAGTAGGAAGAAGAGGGGGAAGTCTGCTGAGATGTTCCTTAGAAGATATCTGCAGGATAACAGACCAATAAAGCAAGACTTTTTTTTTTAAAGATTTTATTTATTTGACAGAGAGAGACACAGCGAGAGAGGGAACACAAGCAGAGGGAGTGGGAGAGGGAGAAGCAGGCTTCCCGCAGAGCAGGGAGCCCGATGTGGGGCTCTATCCCAGGACCTCATGACCTGAGCCGAAGGCAGACGCTTAACGACTGAGCCACCGGGCACCTCGAATAAAGCAAGATTTACATTCTATTCAGATGTACTGAGAAATGGATAAGAATCTGGCTTTTGTCTTTTTAAAAGTTGGAAGGCAGGGTGCCTGGGTGGCTCAGTGGGTTAGGTGTCTGTCTGCCTTTGGCTCAGTCAGGACAGAGCCCCGCATCCAGCTCCCTGGGGAGTCTGCTTTTTCCTCTCCCTCTGCTGCTCCCCCTGCTTGTGCTCTCTGTCAAATAAATAAATAAAATCTTAAAAAAAGTTGGAAGGCATTTATATATAATTTGCAAAGTTCTGAATCAACAGACCTTTGATATTTAATTTACATAATGATCACTTTAGAGATGAAGTTCTTCATCCTAAGAGTTAGGTGGTAGGCCAAGTGATGATCTTAGGACTAAGAAGTGTTACTATGTTAGAACCTATCCCTGTTGGAAGCAAGCTGGTTAGGATGATTTTTCAGATGAGTACAATAAATGACAACTAAAGACTATTAGAGAAAGCACTATTCCAAGCACAATTACTATTGAGTAATTAGGCCTCATCCTAACCATTGATTCCTCTAGCTCAGTGTTTCTCAGTTGGGGTGAGTTTTGTTCCCCTAGGACACACTGGGTAATATCTGGAGACATTTTTGGTCATCACAACTGGGGGTGGGTGCTACTGACATCTAATGGGGTAGAGGCCAGGGATGCTGCTGAACATACTACATTGCACACATCCCCCACAAAAAAAATTACTGTGTCCAAAATGTCATAGTACTGAGGTAGAGAAAGCCTGACCAAGTTTGAGGATCCCAGTATCTACTATTGGAAAACTCTTTTAGGTCACTGCCTAGAAACCAGTGTTCTTAGACTGGGTCTCCAGAAAAGTGCCAAGTTCCCTGCGGTGCTGCAGCCCATAGTCCCTGCAGTCAAGGCTTACACAGTAGTGGCAGCTCCAGCCAGTTTCTGTGTGGGCTGTCTCGGTCACCTCCGCTGCACTATCTCCTTGGATGTAGCCCATGCGGCGCAGGCAGCCATCATGGAAAACCCTGGTGCAGATCCTGCATGGGAAGAGGCTCTCAGCTGTCCAGACTTCACAGACATCACACATCTCATCGTTGACAACCTGGCAAAAAGAATAAATAGTGTATTCATTTCCAGTGTAGGCAGCAAGATCCTATGGCCACGAAACACAGAGTTACCGACATGGGGCTGAATATCCCTGGAGCAGCCCAGAGGAACAATTCCAACTGAAGCCTGTGTTAAGGTGATAGAGCTTTCCCTCTGGAAGACAAGAACCAGCAAGCTCTTCCATCTGCTCAGGTCTCTGTGACCATTTTTCTGAACAGGGATGCTACTAACATTTTTGGAAAAAAATAATCTGTTCTGAAAGACTGTCCCAGACATTGCAGGGCACTTAGCACCCCTGGTTTTCTTGGCACCAAAAATCAGTAGCAACTCCAGTGATGACCTTCTTGAATGCCCACAAATTTCCAAATGCCTCCTACAGGGACTACTACTATCCCTTAGTGAGACGGATGGCAAAAGACCCGCCATGGTGTCATTCCTTATCACCCACTGTCTCTAGTCTTTCACTAAGACCAATCTAGGATGTAACATTTTTATTCTTGTAGAAGAAATTCAAAGATTGTTCTGCACTCAACTGTACTTTTCTAGAGTTTTTTCTTTTTGAGTCTCACTTTAACTATACCCAGGCCTCCCTGATCCTCAGAAGGTCTAAGACTTGAGGACTGTGCCCTAACTGGGTACTCACAAGTTCTCTGGGCTCCAAGCAGATATCAGGAGGCTTGTCATCATCCAGCTTCCGGGTGGGGCGGATGAAGGCAGGGGGTGTGAAACGATTAGTCCTGTCAAACTCCTCTGGCTCCACTCCACGCCCATCTCGGAGCCTCTCCCAAGCTGCACGATTGACACTGCTCTCTTCTTGGAGCACTGGGGTACTTGCCTCTGCTCCTTTCTCCTCCTGTACCTCCTGGACAGAGCCCTCTACTGTGCCACGGCGGGACCCTGGAAGCTCACCAGGGCGTCGGATAGAAGGCCTGTCCCGTAGCCCATCCTTGAAGGCAGACACAGCCAGGCTCACCTTTTGCACCTGCTCCACTGTCTGCCGCTTGGACATCAACACCCCCATGGCTCTGTGAACAAAAAGCAGAGGCCCAGATTCAGCCAATGGCTGACCATGTCAAGCCAATCAATTTCAACCATTCATCTAAGTGGCAAGTATTATTAGATGGTTTTTCCCTCTTCTGGAACTCAGTGGCATGGTGGGATGGAGAAGCTCCTGTTAAAGAGTCAGAAGACCCTGGTTCTATTTCTGACTGGCCTTGCGATTTTGGTTTTCCTATTTGTAAAATGAGGGCTATTTGCTCAGTGCACTTCACAGGGCTGTCATGAGGATAACATTAGAAAATGTGCTTATTAAGTGCTTAGTAGACTGGAAAGTATTCTACAAATGTGAAATGGTATCTCTTTTATTTCTTGCTGTCCCAAAGTTAATTAGGTCCAGGGGTCCCAGGCCCCTGGAGATAGTTGGAGACTTCAGAGCCTAAGTCTCTCCTCTGCCACATGAGATGATCCAAAGCTTAAAAGCAAGACTACAGCAATACATTTCAGACTTCTGATTGAAGAAAATCTCCTCCAATAAGTGCTGTGCACAGTGCATCCAGGATAATCCGCATCAAATTCTCACTTTTTCAGTCAGAGTGAATGCACTCCTATTTTTAGGGGATTCCTGAATTAGATAAGAAACTACCAACCTAGCCACATGGTCAAGGTCACAAACACTCCTTTGCCCCCTCTAATTGGCTATGCTTCTTTGTGGGTCTGTTTGTCTTTCACAGACAACCTGCCCATTTTTAAGTTCTGAAGTGCTTCTCAGACTTTTAAGGCTTCACTAATGTTACTCCCACATTTTTTCTTTTGATTTTCTGAGCTGTTCAATAAAACCTTTACAGGTTAAGAAGTAACATTATCCCTGCTCTTCCTCTGCAGTACCAGGGTACAACACTGGAGAGTGAGGGCATGACATCGCATATTGCAAAACTGGTTTGCTATTTCCTAACCTGAAGGGTCTTAGTGGAATTCAGCTGGCGAATGCGTGTTCTAAGTAAAGTGAAATGGAGAGTCCATTTTAGCCTTGCTCTCAATCCATTATAATCAAGGCTTATTGAACAGTACTATGTATAAGGTACTAACTACTCATCATAGAAATAAAAGACAGGAGCTGAAATCAAGAGCCTGTCTTAACCGACTGAGCCACCAAGGCGCCCCTCAGTGGACAATTAATAAATTGTGATTAAAAAATCCTTTTTGGGGGGCGCCTGAGTGGCTCAGTCATGAAGTGTCTGCCTTTGGCTCAGGTCACAGTCCCAGGGTCCTGGGATCGAGCCCCGCATCAGGCTCCCTGCTCAGCGGAGAGCCTGCTTCTCCCTCTCCCACTCCCGCTGCTTGTGTTCCCTCTCTCGCTGTGTCTCTCTCTGTCAAATAAATAAATAAAATCTTAAAAAAAAATCCTTTTTTGGGGGTTCCTGGGTGGCTCAGTCAGTTAAGCAGCCAACTCCTGCATCCTAATATTTATAGCAGCAATGGCCACAATAGCCAAAATATGGAAAGAGCCCAGATGTCCATCAACAGATGAATGGATAAAGAAGATAAATAAGATGTAGAATATATATACCATGGCATATTACTCAGCCATCAAAAAGAATGAAATCTTGACATTTGCAATGATGTGGATAGAACTAGAGGGTACTATGCTAAGCTAAATAAGTTAGAGAAAGACATATGATTTCACTCATATGTGGAACTTTTTTTTATTTAAATATTTTATTTATTTATTTATTTGACAGAGAGAGACAAAGTGAGAGAAGGAACACAAGCAGGGGGAGTGGGAGAGGGAGAAGCAGGCTTCCCGCTGAGCAGGGAGCCTGATGCGGGGCTCAATCCCAGGACCCGGGATCCTGACCCGAGCCAAAGCAGACGCTTAACGACTGAGCCACCCAGGCACCCCTCATAAGTGGAATTTAAGAAACAAAACAGAAGAACACAGGGGAAGGGAAGGAAAAATAAGATGAAAACAGAGAGGGAGGCAAACCATAAGAGACTCTTAAATATAGGAAACAAACTGGCGGTTTCTTGAGGGGAGGTGGGGGGGATGGGGTAATTGGGTGATGAGCATTAAGGAGGGCACTTGATATAATGAGCACTGGGTGTTATATGCAACTGATGAATCACTAAATTCTACCCCTGAAACTAATACATTGTATGTTAACTAAATTGAATTTAAATTTTTAAAAAAAGGAAAAAAAGTTCATGTGACCTAGCCTGGTGGGGTTGGGCCTAGGGGTAGAGAGGAGAGTGTGTGTGTTAGAGATTTTGCTGAGACTATGGATCCAGACGATTCTTTTCCTTTTTTCTTTTTAAAAAGATTTTATTTATTTATTTGAGAGAAAAAGTGAGCACAAGCGGGAGGGTGGAGAGAGGCAGAGGGAGAGGAAGAAGCAGACTCCCCACTGAGCAGGAAGCCACAGTGCATGGCTCCATCCCAGGATCCCGGGATCAAGACCTGAGCCAAAGGTAGACACTTAACTGACTGAACCACCCAGGCGACCCAAACGATCCAGAGGATTCTTGAAGAGGCTGAGTCTATAGTCTCCAGACCTGTCCACATGCCTCAAGAGCACAGCTGTGCTCTATGGTGAGGTGGGAAAGCAAGTCCCCCACTTAGAGCAAAAGGAACAGGCATACCACACCAAGAGGGAGAATGTAAAACTGACACACAGCCCTTCACAACAGACTTTCTTCATGATCAATTATTTCCAAGGCTACAGGGTTTTCCTCAGAAAACTTTCATGGTATGTTTTTCAAAATTTTTGACTGTGACTCATAGTAAGAAATACTGTTTATGATGTGACCTTGTATATACATAGTTACAAACATGTGTCCATAGATCTAGAACTGAACCAAAAGTTTTGTGAGCCAGTCCTCTTTTACTACCTGATATTTTCTACTCTATTTCATTAAAACAATCTTGATAGTGACTCTCTCAAATGATTTCATGACTTCCCAATGGGTCTGGACCTGAATTTGAAAAATATAGCCTTAGGATACTTTTATATTTATTATTAGAGAACTACATTTTTTGTGTTTTGATTTAAGAATGGTTACTGCTAAAGGACAGCATTGTGGAGTATAAGGTAAGCTTTCCCCTTGACTGCTGTGGTGCAAGAACAGAGTTCTCAAGCTTGTCCTGAGTCTGTGGTCCTAAAACTGATGGTTACCGGAGGAGAGGTGGGTGGGGGCATGGGTGACATAGGTGATGGGGATTAAGGAGTGAACTTGTTGTGATGAGCACTGGGTGATGTATGGAATTGTTGAATCACTATATTGTACACCTGAACTAATATAACACTGTATGTTAACTATACTGGAATTAAAATGAAAAAAAAGGGGGGCTATGATTCTAGCAGAGATGGACAGCTACTAATACACCTTTGACTGAAGAAGACCCTACTCTATATGAGAGACTGATCCTCTTTGACCTGTGCACAAATGTAAAAGAATATTTATTCATTTGTTTACAATGATAAGAAGGTGGAAATAATGTCAATAGGAGAATTATTAAATAACCTGTAAAATAGTCATACCAAAAATAGAGAAAAAAACTGATTTAATCCAGTAGGAACACAAAGATCAGAGCAATGAATGATTCTCATTGGCTGGATCCTGGAGCAGGTGGGGGAATATATATCTGAATTCCAGGAGGAGAGGACAAATAGTGGATTGAAAAAGCATAATATATATTTATATCTGTAAAGCAAATATTAAAAATCATCACTTTTTATTTTTGGTAACATAGACTACAAAACAGCAGAGATTGACAGTGTCCTCTTGGTTGCTGGGGAGACACAAAAGTACTAGCTCTCTAAATAGTTGGGGAAAGCCCCCTCCCAGAAGTTGTATTATAAATTTTGGGGAGTAGTTATAAGACATTTAAGTTTATCAGCAAGAAAGTATGGGTTGAAAAAAAGTTGTGAAATGCTTATTTGGAGACCTAGAATAACCATATGAAATTCACTTTTTCAAGAATGATTCATTGAAGGAAAATCAATGGTATACATTTGGTTCTTACTGGCTTTTTCAGATATTGAGTTCTCAACAAAGGCCAAAGAGGGAGGATACTCTGTAGGTGAACTGAGTCATTAATAGTGTATCAGTAAATTAACCACAGGCATCTCCCAGTACATTGTAGTCCAGCTACAACTCATTATTCTCTGTAAGGATAACAAGAATCACTATTAAGCTATCTGAATTGTTAATGATGTTACTGCAGTGGTTTGGGGAGTTGATCTTTAAAGGTATTTTAATGAAGACTGAAGATGACATCCACCAGCAAAACAAACAAACATAAAAACAAATTAAAAACCACTTTCCATTCCTGACCACAGGATCCTGGAGTACTGCTACTGCTTTTACCTGAGATGGTTCAGGTTTCTAGGCCATTTTATGCTAATAAGGGCAGAAAATGTAGAGCAGAACCATTGAAAAGAAACCATCAAAATCCAAACAAGACCCCAAGTCATTGTGAATTGACATAGCTTTGATTTTGAGAGTAAACTGTGAGGACACAACAGCAGTGGGCTTCAAAGAATGAGGTTGAAACCCTTAGTGCTTAATGGAGAGGATCAAACCTGTATACAAGACACCTTGATTAAAAGCAAGTGTGCTGAAATATCCATGATGTGCACCTGGGTGTTTGAGAAATTAACAAAATGGGCTCTAATTTCTAGAGAAACAAGTGGTAGTGATTAGTGACAGGTAAAAAACAAATGCCTGGTGAGAAAAACCTGGCTTTTCCTGTGCTGGAAGAAGTCCTGGGAAGAAGAGTGAGTTAAAAGGAAATCAAGTTGTAAAGATCCCACAAATGATAGTTAATGATTACTTCTTTGGCTGGTGGGTGGAACTGGGTTTTCTGCCTCCCTAGAAAGGATGAAAGAAAGATAAAAAGACATTGTCTCAAGAATGATGTGACTGCCAGAGAATTTGTGGTATTTAAGGAAGGCTTGGAAAAAACCTCAGGAGGGCAGGAGCAGGTGGTGGTGAATTACAGAGGGACAAGGAAGTAGAATAGGGCTGTGTAGCTATATGATCTGGAGAAAATGAAAACAGATGACAAAAACAAAATCTTTCTTTGGGTAAGAGAAATCTGTCTAAATGTATCTGTCAGGCAGTAAGACATATGTGGGCAGCTTGGAATGTGTGTGTGCAAGATACACCAATTCTTTGCAGAGCACATGCTTAGAACACAGTGAGAATATTTATAAGGGCAGAGTGGTGGAAGTAAGAGGAGGAAGGGTTGCTCCATAGTAGGAGCTAGTGGAAGAATAAGGAAGGAGAAGACAGCTAGGGAACCTCTTCCAAAACTCTCTAAAGATTTGTACCTAGGGCCACCTGGCTGGCTCTGTTGGAGCATATGACTCTTGATCTCAGGGTTGTGAGTTCAAGCTGCATTTTGGTTATACAGAGTACTTAAAAAAAAAAAAAAGATTTGTAACTGTGAGAGGCCTGGGGAGCAGCCCTGCTAATAGGCAGGAGTCTCCTCATTTGGGGCATGCTAAATGTAAAGTACATTTACTATACTTGCTTTTATCTGATTCTTTTAAAGAAATTTATTAATTTTGCATTCTGAAATTTACTGAATTCATTTATCAGTTCTAATAGATTTTTGGTGGAATTTTAGGGTTTTCTATATATAGTAACATGTCATCTGCAAATAGTGAAAGTTTTACTTCTTTACCAATCTGGATGCCTTTTATTTATTTATTTATTTATAAAGATTTTACCCATTTATTTGTCAGGGGGAGAGAGAGAGAGAGAGCGCGAGAGCGTGAGCCCACAAGCAGGGGGGAGTGGCAGGCAGAGGGAGAAGCAGGCTCCTGCTTGAGCAGGGAGCCCCATGTGGGACTCGATCCCAGGACTCCAGGATCATGACCTGAGCTGAAGGCAGATGCTTAATCGACTGAACCACCCCGGCATCCTGCCTTTTATTTCTTTCATCTGATTCTTCATATAGGACTGGCAGCTGTTTGAAAAAGGCTCAAAAACATCTAAGGGGCGCCTGAGTGGCTCAGTCGTTAAGTGTCTGCCTTTGGCTGGGGTCATGATCCTGGGGTCCTGGGATCGAGCACTGCATCGGGCTCCCTGCTCAGGGGGAAGCCTGCTTCTCCCTCTCCCCTTCTTCCTGCTTGTGTTCCCTCTCTTGCTGCCTCTCTTTCAAATGAATAAATAAAATCTTAAAAAAAACACCCCCAAACCCCCAAACATCTAAAAGTGATTGCTTGGAGGTTATGAGGCTTTCCTAGGTGGGAACAAGGCAAAGAAAACCTATGAGTGGAAGGACAAGGGAAAAAACCAGAGTGGGTTGAGCAGGTAGAAAAAGGAATCTCAGGTTTTCAGTGATATTAAGAAGGAGAAAAAGTTAGATGGTTCCCACTGTCTTCCACAGAGCATGGGTTCTATAAATCTTTGTTGAATGAATGTTACAGAGATGACTGGACAACATAAAAAGTTTGAGATCATGGTGTCAGTACCCTTTCTTTTCCTCAAAGTTGGCCAGAGGGACTAATCAAACTAAATCTTCAGAGCTCAGGTCTAAAAACCAGAGTCACCAGCTCATCTCATCACATCCACTCTACTTCTCCAGAGGTGGACCCTGAATGGTAATTCAGGGCTAGCAGGGATGAGAACAGGTAACCATATAGTAGTTACAGGTGATTTCTTTGACCACAGGGGAGAGCTGCAAAATTTTGGAATTTAGCTAGTTTGTACAAACACAGTAAGAGATAATATTACCGCGGTCAGTGGTCCCCAGCATTTATGCTGCATCCTGTGGCACTGTGGCCCGGCTCACAGGAAGAATACTGCTCTAAGGGCAGGTGTAGAAAGCTTGAAAATGTATTTCCTCCCTCCTGGGTTTGGGCTGGAGAAATTCAGCATGAGCAGCATCTGCACATGAGGGTGAAAAATTTCAAAGTAGCTGACAACTGGTTCCAGGAAGCATGTGCCAAAAAGAGAGCTTCGGGGAAAAGTACGTACTTAACATAGAAGGTAACTAGCCACAAGGGTATGGAAAACCAGCAGAACTAGAGTCTAAGAAATGCAAAATGCATAGCACAGACTCTAAGCTCACTGTGGACATCAACATCAATCTCAAGATTTAAACAAAAGCCATCAAAAAGAGTTTTGGTTTAGGAATGCAGTGTCTCACAACATTGTTCTGGGAGCCCTGTTCATAGTCAGCCATTGTGTGGCCTAAAAGTAGCTTACAGCTTTTAGTTGTCATGTCTGCAGAGCCTGAAAGGGTCTACCTAGTACCTCCGTGTCTTCCTCCATTCACCCTATTTATCCAACACAGCAGCATTGGCTTCAGTTAGTCCAGGGAGACAGTCACTCCCAACTGCACAGGGCTCTTTTGGGGTTTCCAAGCCGCAGAAGCTCTAAACACTGAATTAAACTGTCTTCCTGAACTCTGCTCAAGAGAATAAGACATGATGGAGATCCTGTTTTTAATATTTACTGAAAGTCAACAAAGCTCTAATATACATGAGAACAAAATTATGGCATGATCTTTAGCCTCTGGGGGCTTAGGATGAGTCTTCATGAAAAGCTACAGTGCTGGCTTCCCACCGAAGCAGAGCAACAGTTAAGAAATAGCACACTATCAGTGATTGGGTGGTGTGACTGCACTTAGCAAGCAGAGCTTTTCAGCAAGATGGAGAGGCACTCCCTGTTCTCCGCTGTGGGCCCCTGAAGCAGAGATTCAACCCCATTTATTTTTTATTTACTTAAAAAAATTTAAAGATTTTATTTATTTATTTGACAGAGAGAGACACATGAGAGAGGGAACACAAGCAGGGGGAGTGGGAGAGGGAGAAGCAGGCTTCCCGTGGGGCAGGGAGCCTGATGCGGGGCTCGATCCCAGGACCCTGGGATCATGACCTGAGCTGAAGGCAGACGCTTAACAACTGAGCCATCCAGGCGCTCCTCAACCCCATTTAATAAACTTATTACACCTTAATTATCTTTGTTTATTGATTCTATGAATATTTGCTGAGTGCAGCCTACTATGTGTCAGGCACAAATCAAGCACTTAATAACTGTTGGTAGAATGAACAAATGGAATCTCACTCAGCCTGTGAGAATGCAGTGTATATGCATGTGTAGGGGGCATGAGTGTAGGATTTTTAAAAAAAGGTGTTGCTTGAGCTAAATTTTGAAATATGAGTGGGAGTTACCCGAGTGGCTAAGGAAAAAAAAAAAAAGCATTCCAGGAAGAGGTAAAAGCACATGCCAAGGCATGTACTGCTATATGGGGACTCCATCATAGCTCAGATGGTATGAAGCCAGCCGGTTGCTGGATAGAAATAGACAAGGAAAACTGCCTTCATGTTATGAATCAGCCCAAAAAACTGGTTTGAGACAGTATGCTTAAAATATTTGTTTAGAAGGGAATATGTATTTGGATTTCAGGAGGTTAAAAAAAAAAGAACCAGAGAACTGAATTTTCTGAGGCCAGGTAATAGGATAGCCCTGATTAAGTACCAGGGCTGACCAGTGAGCACATTGCTTGGCCTTTGGACCCAACAAGAAACTCCTCTCCATAGCCTAAGAGCTGGTAGGTGGTGACTGTAGTGAATCACTGGGGCTTTCCCTCTGGGAGACCCATAAACTTGATTAAGAGACTCCAAAAAGAAAAAAAAAATAGAGAAAGTGATCCAGGCAGCCCACACACTGTTGTTTTAGTGAGAAGACCCCAGTAAGGTGAAACATTCCTCACAAATAGAAATCATGTATGTAAAAGGGCTTTAAGTACAACATGTTATCCAAATATAAGGTACTGTCATTATTATCATAAGAAGATAAGAGTGTGGCCAGTTCATTCAAAGCAAATGGGCAAAAGTAATTTTGGCAGGGCAATGGCAGGGGGATTAAAAGTGGATCTGCCAGAGGGGGCACAGAACAGCAGCTGTATTTCAGTGATGACTGGGAAAAGGCATACTTACTCTACACTGACTCCTATAGATACTCTGTAAAACTGTAATTTCCCCTTACTTTTCTCTATAGTAAATGATTAGAGAAATCCCGACTGGTTCTATGTGAACTCCTCAAGGGCAAACAACTGTTGTATTTATCTAGCATAATGCCTGGCAAGTAGGTAGCACTTAGTACCTATGAGTCTCTGAGGGGATTGCTAGGAGGGGAGGAAGTTTGGAGAGGGATGTTGTAATGGAAAAAATAATGTCTCCAGCTACAAATTGATGGTCTTGGTTTCTTGGTCCAAAGCTGGTAAGCAATTCCTATCAGAACTTGGTCATTAAGATTGAGGGATGGAATGGATGATATTCCCATCAGAAATGAATAAATCAATTTGAGAAATGAAGATAGCAGAAATCAAGAGTACTGCTGGAGAAAAGCAGGTGGGACGAGAAGAGAATAGATTCTGTAACTAAAGAGAAAGGAAACTATTTGTATAAATATGATCCACTTAGGAACAGGTGTACTGAAAAAACAAAGGGAGTGTGGGAAATGGGCTGGAGAAAGCCCTACTATTCATGTTTGAGGAAAAGGAAGCACTGTCAAAAATATTGCAAATGTAGGAGGAAGAAAACTGTAAGAATGTGATCAGAGAAGATGTGGAAGATTAAAGGCTAAAAAATCCTTAAGTAAAACCCAGATATATCTGTGTACATGCAAGTGAAATTCTTTCCCCTTTTATTTTCCTTTGGAGAAAGCATTTTTTTGAGTAGATTAAGGCAACTATGTGACATCCTTCACATCCATTCTGGAATGATTTGACTTGTGTTGTGATTAGGGGAGAGTTAGTATTCTTAGGATTTTTGTAATCTTTATGTTTACCCAAACCTGGACATCAAGGAGACGATACTCAAGGTCCAGTATGTGGGGAGCACCTGAACCCATCTAGCAATTTTTCCAGGGACATGAGAGGGTGTGATACCAAGAGCCCTCTCTGAAAAGACCGGTGTAGAAAAAGACCCCAAGGACATATTCTGATTTGGAGCAAAGATCATATTTGCAGCTTACTCCTTCTGATTTTCTTAAAAAACTATATATGAATATAAAAAACTATAATATATTAAAAAAACCATATATATATCTCCATATCCCTATTTATTTTGGTGTGTTAAGTTGATGAAAGGGGTTTGAACTGAAAGGGGATTATAAACAACTCTGTGATGGGGAGGTGATTAACCAATATAAACCTTTGTCAGAATTTACTCCACTGAGGGAGCTGTGCATGACGTGCCACACCCATGCTTCAGGCAGGCATTGAGTTAAATAGAAAAGCTAACAATTGGTAAATTAGGTTGTTTTGTTTTCTCACAAGCTTGATCTTTCCTAAGTAACCCCAGGAGCCCAGGGAAACCACTTCTATTATAGGAGGATGTCACTAGGTTTGGCTATGTGGAAGGATAAAAGGGGAACGGGAAAACTCAGAATGGTTCTCTGGTGAATTACATTGCTGACTTCCCTCACCACTCCATTTTTGGACAAGAAACCAGAATCTCTCCTTGGTCCCAAATTTGCACCTTGGCATTCAGGTGGAATGAAAGCACTAGCACAGCCAAGCGGGTGAGATAAGGGTGCATCACTCTATCAGGTGAAGAACCCTTTGCCCTCCCCAGACAATGGACTTCCAATAAGCCTTCTTTGGTTCTGCACCTGTTCAGCCCTCCTCCTCATCATATAGAAGCACTTTTTGGAAAAACTCCTGTGTGTTATCTGTGGACCAGTGTCTGTGGTGCAGTATTCAGATGGCCACAAAGACACTGTGAATCACGCTTCCTAAAAGTGACCCTGTCTCTCCCTCTGCTCCCTCAAGGATTCTGCAAGCTGGGAGGGTGGTCTTAAAAGACCATCCTCTGAAGTGTTCCTCTTGTTTCCCAGAGCAAGTCCTATCAAAGACCACACCCAAAGGCCTCTTCCAGACCCAATTAAGTCTGGAGACACCCAGAGGCATCATTACAGTGGGGTTGCCAGTGAAGGAAGCCACACCCTGAAATCTGGGGATTCAGTGGATATCAGTTCCTGCAGCAGTCTCATCCCCAATTAAACTGTCCTCATTCACTTATTTAATCATCACATTTACTAATTGTATACAAAGCCCTATGTTTAGTATCTTAACGCAACTTAACAAATATACATTTTTGCTTCTGCCTCTCCTTGATAATTTTTTTCCCAAATAAACTTCAAAAAACAGATTTCATGATTCCAAGCTTTGTGACCTTGGACAAACTGCTAAACTTCTCTGAGTCTAAAGTGCCTAATGTTTAAAAGGGATAATTTCATAATGCTGTTTTAAGGATTATATGAGATGTTAAATATCCCTGGCATGGTACTTGGCACATGGGTGCTCAATAATCCTACATATCCTTTTTTCCTTCCTTCAAAGGACTTTCTCTTCCAGGACCTGCCAGCATCAATTATTCCACCTGATCTTAAAGGCTTGCTTGTGGACAGTCAAGCCCCGGGCCCCAAGTCTCCTATCTTTGCTTCAGAGGCCTCACCGGTCCTCCCTTCCCTTAATGCCCTTTGCTCTAATAGAAGTTCCTGCCTCCACAAAAATCCAGCTTGGAGACAACCTGCGCTACCACGAAGAATAAAATTTCGAATGGGGTGGGGGTTGGAAGGGACAAAGGCAGCAGTCCCGCAGGGCCCCAGCCTCTCGGCCACCTTGGAGGGACGCAATTTAGGGCACACTGAGCCCTAGAAAGGTCAAGGCCAAAGTCCTGTGGGCATATGGGGAGTTACTCCTGGCCTAGATCCCGTGGCAGGCTCCTCTCCTTCCTGTCAGAGGTTCCTTCCAGGCAGTTCTAGGGCACAGTCTAAAGTATTCCTTTATACAGGGGTCCTCTGTGGGCTCCATCTCCACCGCGCAGGCTCCCGAGGCTCCGCTATGCTCTCAAATGGTCTTCCATTGAGACACCACCAGAGACCACCCTTGCCCTCCGGTACTTATACAGACGGTCTCTCTGCGGGGACGGTGCCTCCACACTGCGCCTCCCCATGGCAGCAAATGCAGAGAGAGCCCTGGGAGTCTGCATTCACACAGGGGTCCTCCTTGGGGGCGGCTCCCCGCACCGCCTCCGGGACTCTCCCAAGGGGCAGAGGCAGGGACACTTGGGGGTTTATCCCCGTACTCAAGGACTCCCTTAGGGGCGGCTCCCACACAACACCTCAGAGTCCCCAAAGGGTTGTCCGAGGCCCGCAGACCCGTCCCTTAGGGTGCCTGCCGGGTCCCCGCCGCCCCCGCCCCCGCTTACCGGGACCGTCAGGGTGCGGGACGCGGGTCCGGGACTGGCGGACTCTACACCGCGAACCCCGCGCCGCCCATGGCCGCTCGGGAGCCGGCGTGCTGGGGCCGAGCGCCGGGAGCAGGCGGCGCGGGCGGAGCAGCAGGCTGAGGCGGCAGCGGCGGCGGCGCGCGCGCCCCAAGCACACCCACCCTCCCCACCCCCCGCCCCGCGCGGCTGCGGCGCGTGCGCCCGCGCGAGACGACCTCCGCGGGCCGGTGGGCGCGCGCCCCGCCCCGCCCTTCTGCGCCTCGCGGCGCGGCCCTCTGGGCTCAGCGGGCGACCTCGCGTGGGACTGAGCCGCCGAGGGAGCGCAGGAGGGCGGCGGCCGGCTCCGACGACCTGTGGGTCCGGGAGGCAGTGGGCGCCCCGGACCAGCGCCCGGCTCTGCGGGGTCTGCCGGGTCCTCTCGGCAGTCGGGCCGCCAGCGACAAGGTCAGTGCCCGCCCGGAGGAGGCGTCCCGAGAGGGGACTCCGCGGCGGCTCTCGGCTCCCGCCCGCCGAGGCGAAGCGTCCTGCCACCCGCACCTGCCTGGGGAGGTGAGAATGACTCATCCAAGCGGCCTCGGCCCGAGCCCTTCCCTCTCGCGTCAGACCCAAGTGCCCCGTCAAGGCCTCCGGGCGGACGACCCGCGCGTTAGGGCTCTTACCTTGGCCGTACCCCACTGCGGAGTGTCCAAATGAGCCGTCACAAAGTGCTCTGCTGGCCCAACTGTTCCTGTGCGCTGTTTTCTGAGGTTATTGGTCCTCCACCTCCAGCAGCAAAGCTGTACCTTGATATGACCCACTCTTTGCTGCTGCAGCCTCATCCCTCAGACTCTGAGTAGCCAGCATGTGAGGAGGCCAGCAGCCCTGAGGGCTATAACATGCATTACACCAAACTGCATCCTCTGAAGAGGGCAAGAAAAAGATCAAGTCATAAAGTACCTAACAACTAATTATAAAGAAATAACTGAAGATACGCAAATGAAATGCCAAGAACCGTTTGTAATTTCGTTTACATTTTTAACATACCTTCAAATACATATCTCAAATAAACATCATTTTTTGAGCATCTAGTATTTGTTACACACTGTACTAGGCGGGTAATAGGGGATTAAAAAAAAGGAAACTCATTTTATCCTTAACATCATGAAACTTGCCAATAGGGAATATAAGATCAATATAGTACTACATGTTGCTATCACTTTTTTAAAAATTCAGTTTAATTAACATATAGTGTATTCATTTCTGAGGTAGAATTTACTGATTCATCAGTTGAAGTGATGAGCACTGGGTGTTGTATGCTATTACTTCTAAACAAAGTACCAGGTACTAAAAACTTTAAATATATTAAGTTATGAATTTTTATACCGTTCCTTTGAGGGACTACATTTTGCTGGTGATGAAAATGAAGCGCAGGTCATGTAGCTAATATGTGGTGGAGGTGAGATTGAAATCCTTAAATTCTGACTTCAGACCCCAAGTTCCTATTTTACTGTACTGCCATTGAGAAAGAGAAGGATGCTAACACTAATCTATGGAATTTTAAAATTAGTACTTATTTCTCAGGAACCACTATCCCCCCCACCCCCCCACCCCCCCACCCCCCCCCACCCCGCTTGTGAAAGTAACACAAAAGAGCAGATAGCTTTCTGTTAGCAGGAAGCCCCTAACCTTCTTAAGAATTACATTGTATCAGCAGTTTCACAGATACAGTTCTCTGAACTGTTTTCAGTAAGTTTTATTTCCATCCTGTTTGACAGGATATATGGAAGAAAAGGCTGTAATAATATCACCGTAGAAATCTGTGGTGGTTAATTCCTTCCTTCATTCAAAAAAAAAAAAATGTGTATTGTCCACCTATAGTATATCAGGCATTGTGCTGAGAACTAGAAGGGGTGCAAATAAGATTAAGACACAGTACTTTCCCTCAAGGAGTTGCAATCTCACAGAGGAAGCAAGCTTTGCAGAGAACCATAATGTAAAACAGAAAATGAGTTTTGCTCAATAGAGGAATGAAATGCAATGGTAATTCCAAGGAGGAGAGAGACAGAATACTTCATGAAGGGAGGAGCTTGGTTTAAGGAAAACACATAATAGTCATTTAACTTATTGTTGATACTTAAGTACTATAAACAGTATGAGAATTTTTCAAATTCCCTTATGTCTTAAAAATTACATGCAAAGTTCTTATATTCAGAAAAGACAGCTTATTACTGTAAGGATTGTTTCGGGTTTGGAGAGTTAGTAAGTGCACACTTTTTTTTTTTAAAAGATTGATTTATTTATTTTGAGAGAGTGAGAATGAGAGAGAGAGTACATGAGAGGGGGGAGGGTTAGAGGGAGAAGCAGGCTCCTCGCCGAGCGGGGAGCCCAATGCAGGACTCGATCCCGGGACTCCAGGATCATGATCTGAGCTGAAGGCAGTCGCTTAACCGACTGAGCCACCCAGGCGCCCCAAGTGCACACTTTTTGAAGATGGTTTACCTTATCTCTCCTAGTAAGGGGCACAGAATAGAATGATGGTGCACAAGATAAGATTTCAAGGTCAAAGGAATAGCAAAAGAAGTAAGGTGGTTTGCCTTTCCCTGATGATTAGTGATGTTAAACATCTTTTCATCAGTCTGTTGGCCTTCTGTATGTCTTCTTTGGAAAAATGTCTATTCACGTCCTCTGCCCATTGTAAATCAGATAATTATTATTTTGGGGGTGTATTAGAAGTTCTTTATATGTTTTGGATATTAAGCCTTTCAGATATATCATTTGCAAGTATCTTCTCCCATTCAGTAGGTTGCCTTTTTATGTTGTTGATGGCTTCCTTTGCTATGCAAAAGCTTTTATTTTGGTGCAGTCCCAATAGTTTATTTTTGCTTTTGTTTCTCTTGCCTGAGAAGACATACCCATAAATATGTTGCTAAGACTAATGTCCAAGAGATTACTGCCTATGTTTTCTTTTAGGACTTTGATGGTTTCAAGTCTCACATTTAGATCTTTAATACATTTTGAGTTTGTTTTTGTGTATAGTGTAAGAAAGTGGTCCAGTTTCATGCTTTCAGAGATCACCTAATACCAGTCAAACTGACTAGTGTCCAAAAGACAAGAAATAACAAATGTTGGCAAGGATGTAGAGAAAAGGGAACCCTCATAAACTGTTGGTGGGAATGTGTATTGGTGCAACCACTGTGGAAAACAGTATGGAGGTGCCTCAAAAAACTAAAAATAGAAATACCATATGATCCAGTAATTCCATTGCTGGGTATTTACCCAAAGAAAATAAAAACACTAATTTAAAAAGGTATATATGCACCCCTATATTTATTGCAACATTATTTACAATAGCCAAGAAATGGAAGCAATCCAAGTGCCCATTGGTAGATGAATGGATAAAGAAGATATAGCATGTACACACACACACACACACACACACACACACACACACACACACACACTAGAATATTATTCAGCCATAAAAAAGAATGAAATCTTGTCATTTGTGACAACATGGATGTACCTAGAGGGTATTGTTAAGTGAAATAAGTCAGACAGAGAAAGACAGATACCTTATGATTTCACTCATACGAGGAATCTCAAAAACAAAATGAGAGACAAAACAAAAAACAGACAAACAAAAACAGACTTGTAAATACAGAGAAAAAATTGGTGGTTGCCAGAGGGGAGGTGGGATGAGTAAAATAGGTGAAAGGGATTAAGAAGTACACACTTCCAGTAATAAATAAATGGTGGAGATTAAAAGTATAGCATGGGGAATATAGTCACTAACATTGTAGTAACATTGTATGGTGACAGATGGTGACTACACTTATTGTGGCAAGCACTGAGTAATGTATAGAATTGTCAAATCACTATGTGGTACACCTGAAACTAATATTAGACATTAACAGTACTTCAATAATAAATATATATTTAAAAAAAAACAAAAAGCAAGGTGGGAGGGAACAATGTATGTCTGGGGGCAGCCAGGACTGTGACAAGACCGGGTCAAGGGTTGCTGGAGAGTAGCCTGTACCACACAGAACTGCTCTTGCAAGACAGAAATTGTGTTTTCAACTGTTTTTTTCCCCTTGTCTTTTAATTATGACAAACATATGCCACAAATATTCTGGGATGGTCTGAGTTCAGAAATTTGATGCCATTATGCCCATAAGTTCTTGTCATTAAGATTGACAAATATTGGTCAGTATATCCATGTTAGTGTCTGGAAAGTAGAGATCATTTTATATTCAACAAAAATTTTTTTTTAAGATTTTATTTATTTGAGAGAGAGTGAGTACGAGGAGGGAGAAGGGCAGAGGGACAAGCAGACTCCCCGCTGAGTGCAGAACTTGACACAGGGCTCGATCCCAGGATCCTGAGATCATGACCTGAGTCAAAGTCAGATGCTTAACCAACTGAGCCACCTAGGTGCCCCTCAACAAATGTTTAATAAATAAGGAGTTTAGCAAGGCAGAGAGAGGGTATTTGATAAAGACCTCTAAAAAGATGTTTTAATATGGTAGGTAATAGGGAGCCCATACAAGTTTTTGAGCAGGTAGTTGCATGTTAAAGACCAACCTAAGCATTTAGAAGTGTTATCTTTTAGATAAAGGACTGAATGAAAGTGGATATATCTTCTGTCAGTAGTTCAAACAAAATGTTACTCTTTTTTTAAAGATTTATTTATCCAAGATAGAGAGCACAAGTGGGAGGGGCAGGGAGAGGGAGAGAGAATCTCAAGTAGACTCCTTGAGGATGGTGGAGCCTGATGGGGGGCCTCAATCTCGCAACCCTGAGATCACTACCTGAATTGAAACCAGGAGTTGGATGCTTAACTTACTGCACCACGCAGGCACCCCAGTTCAAACAAAATTTTAAAATATAAACGTGAGAATGAGTGTATTTTCTCTTAGGCCTTAGACAAAAATCTGTTGGGATATTGAGAAGACTGTGAGGGGAAAAAGTAATCAGAATGCCACTGAATCCTCTTTTGTACTTTTCATATTCTGATGGTGACCTCCAGTGGAAGGTAATCAGTGCACCCTTTTTGCTTACAGTACACATCTCTTGGGGCAACTACCTAGCACACAATTCCCCTTTGCTGTGAATGGCTCTAGAGCATAAGGATAAGATCCTAGTGGCCTTCTCAGACTTAGGCAACTCAACCCCTGGCTGCTGCCATTTGATCCAGAAGTAGACACCCAATGTAAATTGGTGCTGTCATAGACTCCCAAATTTGAAACTCAGAACAAAGCAGTACATGGTAATTCTATGTTTAACTTTTTGAGGAACTGGCAAACTGCTTTCCACAGTGGCTGAACCATTTTACATTCCCACCAAATTGTATGAGAATTCCTCTTTTTCTATGCCCTCACCAACATCTGTTCTTTTTCTTTTCTTGTTTTAGACATTGTAGTGGATATAAGTGGTACCTCAGGGTGGTTTTGATCTCCCTAGTGGCTAATGGTGTTGAACATGTTTTTCATGTGCTTGTTGGCCATTCTGTGTCATCTTCAGAGAAATGCCTATTCAAGTTATTTGCCCAGTTTTTGTTTGCTTTTTGTTATTGTTGTTGAGTTGTAAGAACTCTATTTTGGATACTAGATTGTTATATATTTGATTTGTAAATATTTTTCTCATTCTATATATTGTGAATGGACTGTATACCACTGAATTGTTCTCTTAAAATGGTTAAATTTGTTATATGAATTCCCCCATAATTAAACAAAACAAAACCAAAACCAAAAATCAAAACAAAAGAACCAAACAGCAAGAGCTTGGGGATTGCTAGACTTGAGTTAGGTGTCCTGAAGAGAAGACCCGCCCACTGTTGCTGCTGTGACCCCAGGCCTGTGTTGGTCAGTCCTTGCTCTTCCTGCGTCTTGGTTGTTCTTTTCTTTCCATTTCTTTTACTTAGGGCTTCAGCCAGTCAATTGAGGGACATTAGGGCTGTTTCTAGTTTTTGGTGGTTATGAATGAAGTAACTAGAAATATTTATGTACAGATTTTTGTGTGATAAGTTTTCATTTCACTTTTGTAAGTACCTAGGTGTATGATTGCTTGGTGGTATGGTAATTGTATGTTTGACTTTATAAGGAACCTACAAAGTGTTTTCCAAAATGAGTGTATCTTTTTGCATTCCCATCAGCAATGTACACATGCTCCAGTTGTTCTACATCCTCTCCAGTACTTGGTATTGTCAGGTTTTTGTTTTGTTTTTAGCCATTATAAGTATGTTTTGGTATCTCATTGATTTCACTGGATTTTCTTTAAAGATTTTATTTATTTATTTATTTGAGAGAGAGAGAGAGAGAGAGAACACAAGCAGGTGGGGCAGCAGAGGGAGAGGGAGAAGCAGGCTGCCCGCTGAGCAGAGAGCTCGTAATTCTTTGAATTACCTTTGCACCTATGTCAAAACTCAATAGGCCATTTTTGTGTGGGTCTATTTCTGGACTGTATTCTGTTTTATTGATCTATGTCTTCATTCTTTTGTCCTTACCACATTGTCATCTTTATTAGTATAACTTTATAGTAAATCTTAAAACTGGGTGGTATGAGTCCTTCAACTTTATTCTTTTTTTAAAGATTTTATTTATTTATTTGACACAGACAGCGAAAGAGAGCACAAGCTGGTGGAGCAGGCTCCCCACTGAGCAAGGAGCCCGATACAGGGCTCGGTCCCAGGACCCTGGGATCATGACTTGAGCTGAAGGCAGCAGCTTAACTGACTATGCCACCTTGGTGCCCCAACTTTATTCTTTTTCAAAATGGTTTTGGATATTCTAGTTCCTTTGCCTTTCCACATACATTTTAGAGTGAGCTTGTTGATTTGTACAAAAAATCCTGTTGGAATTTTAATTGGAATTGTGTTAAATCTTTAGTTTGGGGAAAATTGTCATCCTCAACATTAACTCTTACAAACCCACGAGCATGGTATATCTCTTAATTTATTTAGGTTTCCTCTGATTTCTTTTATTGGTGTTTTAGATCCTGCACATATTTTGTTATGCTTAAGTATTTCATGTTTTTTGTGCAGTTTTCATAATTTCAACTTCTGATTATTCATTGCTAGTATAGGGGCATACAGTTGGTTTTTATTATGTTTGTATCCTGTGACCTTGATAAACTCATATGTTAGTTCTAGGAGCTTTTTTTTTTTTGATAGATTCCTTGAGATTTTTCATGTAGACAATCATGTGAAAAAATAAAATAAATAAATAAAATCTTTAAAAAAAAGAAAACTGTTTCTTTTCACAGACTGAGCCACCCAGGCACCCTATTTTATTTCCAATATTAGTAATATGTGTCTTTTTCCCCACTCTCAGTCTGGCTAGAGGTTTGTCAATTTTATTGATCATTTCAAAGAATCAGCTTTTGTTTTCTTTGATTTTTCTCTATTGTTTTTCAATTTCTAATTTTATTATAAAATACTCCTAGGGCAACCTGGGTGAATCAGTCGGTTAAGCATCTGCCTTCAGGTCAGGTCATGATCCCAGGGTCCTGGGATCAAGTCCCGTGTTGGCTTTCCTGCTCAGCAGGGAGTTTGCTTCTCCCTCTGCCCCTCTCTCCCTGCTTGTGTGTTCTCTTTATCTCTCTCCCTCAAATAAATAAATAAAATCTTTTTAAAAAAACTGCTCTTACCTTTATTATTTTCTTCCTTTTGTTTCTTTGGGTTTAGTTTGCTCTTCTGGTTTTGGTTTAAGGTGGAAACTTAGATTTTTGTTTTGAGACATTTCTTCTTTCTTTTATGATTTTAAATTGAGATATATAATTCACATACCATAAAACCCACCTTTAAAAATGCAGTTCAGTGGTTTTAGTATATTAACATTGTTGTGTAATGGTCACCACTATTTAATTTCAGAACATTCTTCTTTATTAATGTAAATATCTCCAAGTTGATATGTTGTATTTTCACTCAGTTCAAAAATATTTTCTCATTTCCCTTGAGATTTATGCTCTGGTGCATGAGTTATTTGTAGTGTCTTGTTTAATTTCCATCTATTTTAGGATTTTCCCAGATACTTTTCTGTTTATTTCATTAAGGTCCAAGAACAGACTCTCTATGATTTCAATTCCTTTAAATTCATTATAGTTTATTTTATGGCCTAGAAATATGAAATATGGTCTATCGTGGTGAATCTTTCAAGTGCTCTTTTTTTTTTTTTTTTTCTGAGAGAGGGTGTGTGCATATGTGCACGAATCAGGGTGGGGGTTGGGGTGGGGCAGAGGAAAAGGGAGAGAGAGAATCCTAAGCAGGTTCCAGGCCCAGCACTGAACCTGACTCGGGGCTCAATCTCACAACCCTGAGATCATGACCTGAGCTGAAATCGAGTCAGAAGCCCAACAACTGAGCCACCCAGGCACCCCTCAAGTGCTCTTTAAAAGAATTTTGTTAGCTGCAGTACTCTATAAATGTCATTTGGGTCAAGTTGGTTGATAGTGTTCTTCAGATCTTCTATATCCTTACTGATTTTTTATTTATTTGTTCTATTGATTACTGAGAGAGCAGTGTTTAAGCTTTTAGATATACTTACGAATTTGACTTCTAGTAATACCAGTTTTTGCTCTATGTGTTTTGAACATCTTCTATTAGGTACATACACCTTTAGGATTGTGATGCTACCTTTGTGAATTAACCCTTTTATCATTACATAATGTGGCTCTTTTTCCTGATAACGATCCTTGTTCTGAAGTCTAATATTAATATAGGCACTCCAGATTTCTTTTAATTAGTTTCCAATGGTATTTATTTTTCCATCTTTTAACTCTTTATCTATATCTTATTATTTAAAGTGGATTTCCTATAGATAGCATATAGTTGGATATTATTTTTATTTAGTCTGACAATGTTATTGTTTAATTGGTGTGTTTAAACTATTTATATTTAACATAGTTATTGATACATAGATTTAGGTCTCTTCCTCTCCATGTTCCTTATTCAGTCATCCAACAATTGTTTTTAACTCCTTTATTGAGAATTAATTTACATACCTGAATCCACTTAAGTGTACAATTCAGTGATTATTTTTTTAAAGATTTTATTTATTTTTTGACAGGGAGAGAGCGAGAGAGGGAACACAAGCAGGGGGAGTGGGAGAGGGAGAAGCAGGCTTCCCACTGAGCAGGGAGCCGGATGCGGGGCTTGATTCCAAGACCCTGGGATCATGACCTGAGCCGAAGGCAGACACCTAACAACTGAGCCACCCAGGCGCCCGCAATTCAGTGATTTTTAATACATGTATAGAGTTTTGTAACCATCACCACGGTTCAGTTTTAGAATAGTTTTACCATCACAGAAAGATCCCTCTTGCTCATATACAGTTACTCCTCATTCCTAACCCCAGTCATCCGTGAATCTACTTTCTGTCTGTGTAGATTAACTTTTTCTGGACATTTCATATAAATGGAATTATACAGTATATGGCCTCTTGCACCTGGATATTTAATGTAGCATGTTTCTGAGTTTCAGCTATGTTGTAGCATATATCACTTCTTTCCTTTTTATTGCCTCCTAGTAAGTCCATTTTATGGATGCCATGTTTTTTGTATACCCATTCACCAGCAGATGGACATTTGGATTAATTCATGAAGTTTTTGGCTATTTGGCCATTTATTTCTAGGCTATCAGTTCTCTTTTGTTGATCTATATGGCTGTCCTTACACTAGAATCCTGCTGTCTTGATTACTGTAGCTTCCCATTAGTTTTGAAATCAGAAAATAAAAGTTTGTTCTTCAAAATTGCTTTTTCTATTTTGGGTCCTTTGAATTTTCACATAAAACTTAGTATCAACTTGTCAATTTCTGCAACAAAGACAACTTATATTTTAATAGGGATTGCATTGAATCTATAGATAGATTTGGAGAGAATTGCTGTTTAATAATATTTCATCTTCTAATCTATGAAGATGAAATGTCTCTCAATTTATTTAGCTCTTTCTCTTGGTAATGGTTCATAGTTTCCTATGTATAGTTCTTACATTTCTTTGTTAAATTCCTGAGAGTTGTTTTCTTAATTTGATTTTTGGATGACTCATTGGTGGTATTTAGAAATGCATTTCTTTTTTGTGTATTGATCTTGAATCTTGTGAGCTTAATTAACTCATTCATTAGTTTTACTAATTTTTTGTTTGTTTTTTATTCCTTAGGAATTTTTTTACTCACAAGATTATGTTATCTGTGAATAAAGATAGTTCTACTTCTTCCTTTCCAACATGGATGCCTCTTATTTCATTTTCTTACCTAGTTGTACTGGCTAGAATCTCCAGTACAATGGTACATAGCAATGGTGAGTGTAGACATCATTGCCTTGCCTTGATTTTAGGAGGAAATCACCCAATATTTCATAATCACCATAAGTATGATGTTAGCTATGGCTTTTTTATAAATGTTATTTACTAGGCTGAGGAAATTCTCTTATCTTCCTAGTTCATTGAAATTTTTTTTCACAACAGCACTTGAACCTTGATGAAAAGGGCTCTATCAGGTTCTCTTTTTTCACACAGCAGTTAAATTACTTGGGTCATGTCTCTCAGTTGAAGAGAATCCTCCCTGTTCCTCAACTATTGGACTTGTAAACCTATGGTAAACTTAAAATTAAGGATTTTCCAGGGGAAAAAAAACTTCCCTTGAAGCAGACAATAAGGCAAAGAAGATAGGTTACACCCAAGACCACTGAACAAGATTCTACTAGATCCCCTGTCTTTTTCGCAGAACTCATTCTTTATAACAATTATTGTGATATTACTGTTTTACGAACTAACACAAAACATTCATACTCATGTTCCTTTTTCTGTTAGAGATTTTCTTTACTTAAGGCCTACCACTCAATGCATACCCTCCTTTATTAATCAAAATGATTGTTGGTTATGTAGCCACTTAAATGCTTAGAAAGATTCTCAGTTAATATTAGAACTAGCTCCTATGCATGCTTGGATGACAGGAAAATGGCTTTACAAAAAGGAATGGTATCCATCCCTTGGCCATTCAACTAACACTTATGACTAATTAATCTGGTACTGGGAGGAAGCTTGGAAGCCAAACGATGGCCCATAACCACTCAGACTTCATTGCTAGCAATCTGTCCCTATGCATGGAAAATCTTAAAGGTACTGGACCTAATTTAGGGCATGTTCTAGACTCACTCTGTAATCACACAGTTTGATTTGACTCAAATGATGAAGATTAATAGCACAGATTGTAGAATAATGACAATAGATCATTTTGATTATGCTATTAGGAAAATTACTATATCCAACCTTAGCTTATTCTGCAAAATAAGTGAAAATTACCTTGGGCTATTTCTTGTATATGCCTCTGAAAATCATAGGTAAAATTCAAGCTGTTCCCCCAAATTGGCATGAGGTGGTCACTTTTAACCAATCCTCAATCATTAGTAAAACTCTAATGATATAATAAATCATTGAAAATAATAAACAACCTCTGCATTCTCACTATTTAAGGTGTCTTATAACAGTATACCTGTGAGTCTCATTCCCTGTTAGAGAGCTCCCAATTGCAAACTATTTTTATGTGTACCACAAACTCTAATTTAAAAAAAAGAAAATTTTCCCCACGAATTGCTGTTGGAGCTTGTTGAATGTTTTTTCTGCACCTTTTAAGGTGATCATATAGTTTTTGTCCTTTTTAATATTACCGTGATATATTACATTAGTTGGTTTTTATATGTTAAATCAGATTTGTATTCCTGGGATAAATTCCAGTTGGTCGTATTGTTTAATCTATTTTATATTTTGCTAGATTCAATTTCCTATTATTTTGTTGAGGATTTTTGTGTCTGTATTCATGAAGGAATTTGGTTTATGATTTTTTTCTTTTGATGTCTTTGTCCAGCATTTGTATTTGGTAATATTTGGTAATATTGACCTAAAAGAATAAGTTGAGAAATTGAGAAATTGAGAGAAATTGAGAAATGATTCTTTCTCTGCTATTTTCCAAAGAGTTTGTGAAAGATTCCAAGAATATTACACATTCTTGAAATTTTGATACAATTCACCATTGAAACTATCTGGGCCTGGGATTTTATTTGTGGAGAGATTTTAAATTATTGATTCATCTTCTTTATTTGTTATGGATCTAGTTGGATTTTCCATTTCTTCTTGAATTAGTTTTGGTAATTTGTGTCTTTTTAGGACTTTATCTTTTTTATATAAGTTGTCCAAATTATTGGCATAAAGTTGTTTATATCATTCCTTTTATAACCCTTTTAATTTCTCGAAGATTTGTAGTGAAGTTTCCTTTTACATTTCTATTTTAGTAATTTCTATCTTCTTTCTTTTTTTCTTTGTTAGTCTAACTAAAGGTTTGTCAAATTTATTCTTTTTGAAGAACCAACTTTTGGTTGAGTCTAGGTGGCTCAGTCATTAAGCATCTGCCTTTGGCTCAGGTCATGATCCCAGGGTCCTAGGATCAAGTCCTACATTGGGCTCCTTGCTCAGTGGGGAGCCTGCTTCTCCCTCTACCTGCTTCTCCTCTGCCTGCTTTCCCCTCTGCCCGCTCTGCCTGCTGTTCCTCCTGCTTGCGCTCTTCTCTCTCTCTGACAAACTCTTTAAAAAACAAAAAAACAAAGACCGACTTTTGGTTTTATTGATTTCCTTCATTGTTTTTGTTTTCTATTTCATCGATTATTATTGTGTTCTTTATTTCCTTTTATCCCGCTAGCTTAGCATTTATTTATTTATTTAATTTTTTAAAGATTTTATTTTTTTGTCAGAGAGGAGAGAGTACAAGCAGGTGAGTGGCAGGCAGAGCAGGCAGAAGGAGAAATAGGCTCCCTGCTGAGCAAGGAGCCTGATGAGGAACTCAATCCCAGGACCCTGGGATCATGACCTGAACCGAAGGCAGCTGCTTAACCAACTGAGCCACCCAGGCATCCCACGGATAGCTTAGCATTTAGTTTGTTCATCTTTTCCTGTCTTCTTAAGTTTAAAGCCTAAAGTTATTGATACATGATCATTCTTTTCTAATATAGGCTTTTTTAAAAAAAATTAGCTGTGTATTTTCGCTTGCTCTCTCCTCTCCTTAGAATGCTGCTATATTTTATTTTTTAGTAATCTCTACATTCAGTGTGGGGCTTGAATCTACAACCTTGAGATCCAGAGTCATGTCCTTTACCAACTGAGTCATCCAATTGCCCCATGCCTCTTTTTAACTGTCAGTATTGGAATCTCCTTGGTATGGTTTAGGAATCACAAATTTTATGAGTTTTGAAGATTGCAGAGGGTCAACCAGTGTCTTGCACTGGACATCCAGTATCTAGTATCAGCATCCACTGTTCAGTGCCAGCATCCAGTGTCCAGTACAGCAACATTGGCAATTTAAGCTAAAAAATCCAGAGTTCAATGATGGCAGCAACAGTACTTTCATTGGATGCATTATCTGGTATGATTTTGACTGTGTTTACCCTGAGCATCATCTTTTTGTGTCCTATTTTTTAATCTTGCATCATCAGTCTAAGGGTTCTCTGAGCTACACAGCACCTTTTTTAATAAATTCTTTTTCTAATTAAATCATCCCAAGTTTGTTTTCTGTTGATTCATTGGTAACATGACTGGTATGCACCTTGCCTTACTTTGCCTCTCAGTTTTGCTGTCTAAAACTTATCTTTTTAAAAAGTCAGGTCAGGGGTCCCTGGGTGGCTCAGTTGGTTAAGCAACTGCCTTCAGCTCAGGTCATGATCCTGGAGTCCTGGCATCGAGTCCCACATTGGGCTCCCTGCTCAGCGGGGAGTCTGCTTCTCCCTCTGATCCTCCTCCCTCTCATGCTCTCTGTCTCTCATTCTCTCTCTCAAGTAAATAAGTAAAAATCTTAAAAAAAAAAAAGTCAGGTCAAATATTATTTCCTCCATACCAGCTAGGTTAGTACCCATCCTCTGGATTCACGTAGTACCCTGTGCTTATCGCTATCATCATTCGGCCATTTTGTACTATTATCTGCAGGATTTCTGTCTGTATTACTAGCCTATGAGTTTCTTAAGGGCAGGGACCATGTTTTATTTTCAATGTCTGAGATTTAGTGGATCCTCAAAGGCACAAACATAAATGTTTGATGGATATTAACTTTTAATATCCTTAAATTCTTTATCTTCCTCGAAACTGAATTATTTGCAGTGTGGGACTCATCAGTGATGTAGATCTATGAGGCCATGGAAGCTCGTGGAAGCCCTTAGTCATTCCTTAGAGCTCAGTTGCTTGGTTTCCAGCAAATGAAATTTAGCTAATTTCTAGGATACGCTGCCTGGTTCTAAGGTATTAAAAAAGGCAATTTTCTCTGTTTGTCTACCACATTTAGGAGAGTAGTTAATAAGTATGATCTTTTTCTGCAGTTATTTGTAATTTGTGCCAGTAGCATGTGATTTATTAATGGGACTGATTTAAAGTTCAGTAAGATCCTAGAAAAATAAAATGTTCAGAGCTGGAGAAAGGATGGAAAAATAACACCAGAGGTAAGAAAAATCTGGCCATGGAAAGACTTTTTTATATGCTCCTTGAGAACTGGGATATGTTACTCTTCTTTGTTTTCCTCACAATGGCTCGCACATAATAGATACACTAATATATGATTTTTTTTAACTCTCAGTTCCTTCTTACTCTAAAATCTCTTGATTCTCTGATTTTGGGCAGCTCAGGAAATGTTTGGATCAATACAGTATATATATCCAGAGGAAAAAGCCAAAGTGATTTTTGACCAAGAAAACTGCAGATTTAGGTAGCCTTAAAGTCTTAAATGTAGACTGAGTGAGAAAGAAAGAATTTTTCTAAATCTGGACTCTGGGTCTGCGCTTTGTACATGTGACAGCCCCTATTATAAACAGTTTTGAAATCCTCTAGTGATTGTCGGGAACACCCTTGTACAAGTTATTAATCTGCTTTGAGAGGTCCTGTGCATTATGGAAATAGACTACACTAATTGAAGTGTCTGGAAGCCCCTGGAGAGCCAGTGAGTAGTCTTCTAAGAGGATTTTTACTTTCAGTAAAGGATGCAGAATTGAAATGAAGTGTTAGAATTAGTGATTCACTAGCTCAAGAGCAAGTTCCATAAGAGAAGACAGGTAGCTAGAGCTCCTAGGCAAGATTCTTATTCTGTAGTAGACTTTGTGGGCAAGCAGTAAACAAAGATTTGTGAGAAAGCACTCTGAAATGGCACAGAGTGGAGGTATAGAAACAAAAAGTTCATAGTCTGTTGGAAAAGATGGGTAAATAGGAGTGGATTTACCATGAAATGATTTGCATAGGCCCCTTCCAAGGCCCTGCCTGGAAAGGGCTTAGCAATATTATATTAGTAATATTTTTTTCTTAAAGATGCCCCCTCAGGTGCACAAAACCAAATTGCATAAGCTTTAGGGATCATAAAACCTAGATTTACCCTAGCATTCAAGTACATCAACAATTATGGCATGTTGTGATAAAGTATCATAAAGATATTCTGATAGTTCTGTAGAAGCACTGAAGAAAGGCATCCAATTCAAGGTAGCATTTGAATAGAGAGAAAATTCACCAAGAGGGCAGAGATTTTTGTCTTGGTATTCATCACATAGTCTCCAGTACCTAGAACATTGGCTGGCACATATCAAGTGGTCAATAAACATTTTATGAAAGAATAGGAGTGAGTCAGGGTAGACAGTTGGAGATTGTGTATATGTGGAGGGACTAGTAGTCTAACTTAGTAGGTGCCTGTGGGGAGTGTTGAGTGATATGGCTGGAGAATAGGTAGGCAGGAGCCAAAGCATGGAGGTTTCTGTTATACCCTGCTTAGGTTTTGGACTATCCTAGGGCTATAGTGAACCCACTGAAGTCATTAAACTCAGGAGTGGTATGATCTAATTTGATTTTAGATCATTCTGAAAGCTGTGTGGAGAATAGAGCAGAAAGGATTGAGGTTTGAGTTAAGAAACTGCTTAAGTAGCCTGGTCAAGAAGTTACTGGAATCTTAGCTAAGACAGTGGCATTATAGATAAGATATGGGAACATATTCAGTAAACAATTTTGGAAATAAAATGGCACATGATAGGCACAGTACATATTGAACTGTAATCATTATTGAACTGTTGAATCCATCTGAAGTTTTAGTGATTCATTTGTTCACTCCTTCAACAAATATTTAATGAGTACCTACCATGTGCCAGGGATTGTGTTAGACATTGAGACTATAACAACAAGAAATTTAGACAAGGTCCACTCTTGTTGTCTGTGAAACTAGTAGACAAGTAACCTGGCAATTACAATACTATGTTGTGATAAGTACTATGAGAGGGAAAGTTTAAGGTGTTCTAGGAACACATAGAAGGAGTAACTTACATAGACTTGTGGAGTTGGCAAAAAGTTCCTGGGGAAAATGATGTCCAAGCTGAAACAAGAAGAATGAGTAGAAGTTAGATGAGTGAAGATATATAGGTGAGATTGAAGAGGGAGAGGAAGGACTCTGGAATAACTTCTTGAAGACAGGGCAAGGTGACTGTGGGACCATGGAGACATTAATGGAGATATAGAGAGAAGGTGAAGGTCCAGGTACTGGTGAAAAGATGAGTTCATTTATGCTGTGTTAGGTTTGAGATGCCTGTGGGACATCCAGATGCAGATGAAGGATATATGGGTTGGGAGTTCACAAGAGAGGTCAGGGCTGGAGATACAGATTTGGGAGTCATCAGGGTACCTCTTGAAGCCATGGATATAGTTGAGATCATCCACGGAGAGTGAATAGAGAGCACATAGAAGGAGACCAAAAACAAATTCTTTTAAGGGGCCAGAAAAAGAAGAAAAGCCTTTGAAAGAGACTGAAGGAAGGTCAGGACAAAAAGAAAAACTGGGAGGGAATGTGACCAGAAGATGGAGCAAGGAGTCTGAGGAAGGCAGGAGAACAGACCAAGAGGTGACCAACTCAATAACTGTTTCTGAGTTCCAGAACAATAAGCATTAAAAAATAGTCATTGTATTAGGCAATGTGGGTGTTGCTGGGGACTGGGAAAGAGCAATTTTAGTGGAGGGACTGGTGACAGGAGCCAGACTGGAAGTAATGGAATTCTGATATGTGTCCTGCCAATATCTAGCAAAATGATAGATGTCCACATTAGAGGGAATTACACTCAGCCAAGGTTTTCACATGCCTAATGGATTCTTATACAGAAAATGTCTTTCAGTGAGATTATAAATGATAGTGAGGACTTATACTAAGTATCCTGGAGATGGAGAAGAAAATGAAGAGTCTTTTCTTTACTATACCCCAACTATTGAGGACCTTCTTGTGTTTCTGGTTTCTCCTTTATTTGATATAAATTTCCTTTAAATACCTTGGGCAAAATGATTGCAAAGGGCAGGGAAAGAGTGACTGTATATTTTCCAGTCTTCTGGGGATTCTGATAAAAAGAGGATAAATCCCTCAGAAAGTAACTACAAACTTTTGTGTTCTTGGTGCCTCTACACAAGATTTACCATTTATATCAAATCAGTTTGCACTGTCTGTGTGAAATTGTCAATGTTAGACTTCGGGTGGAGTAGGAGCTCCATATTCTAGCTCTAAGTTATTAAATATAGCCAGAAATTTTATTTATTTTTTATTTTTTAAAGATTTTATTTATTTGACAGAGAAAGCACAAGCAGAGGGAGAGAGAGGGAGAAGCAGGCTCCCTGCTGAGCAAGGAGCCCGATGTGGGACTTGATCCCAGGACCCTGGGATCATGACCCGGGCCGAAGGCAGCTGCTTAACCGACTGAGCCACCCCGGCACCCCAAGCCAGAAATTTTATTATCTGAAAAACAGATTTTCATAATTATTCCATAGTTTTTAAGAACTCCAGCAAGTAGAGGGATTATGAATATTAGTGAAAGGACATCTGTGAATTTTAATGCATTTTAGCCTCGGGTAATAGACACAAATTGACTTCAAGAGAGGCCATATAATATGCTGGTAAAGGGCATGGGTTCTGGAGTCAGAGAGATCTGTATTCAGATCCTAAAACTGCATTTAGTAGATATGTGCCCTTGAGGGTGGTTCCTTTTTTTTTTTTTTAAGTTTATTTTTAAGTAATCTCCACACTCAACGTGGGGCTCAAACTCATGACACCAAGATCAAGAGTCACACCCTCCTCCAACTGAGCCAACCAGGTGCCCCAGAGGTGGTTTCTTTCTTTCTTTCTTTCTTTCTTTTTTTAAGATTTTATTTATTTATTTGAGAGAGAGAATGAGATAGAGAGCATGAGAGGGGAGAGGATCAGAGGGAGAAGCAGACTCCCTGCTGAGCAGGGAGCCCAATGTGGCACTCAATCCCGGGACTCCAGGATCATGACCTGAGCCGAAGGCAGTCGCTTAACCAACTGAGCCACCCAGGCGCCCCCAGAGGTGGTTTCTTAATATCTCTGAGTCATAGTCTTCTCTTCATCTGTGAAATAGTGGTTAAATAAAGTAATGCATATAAAGCTCTTAGGGTCATGCTTGGCATAAAGTATGTACTTAATAAATATCAGTTATTATATTGCCCAAAATTATAAAATTGTTCAGTGCTGGAATCCAAATTTCATAAACAATATTCTCTTAAACCTATAGACACGTGGACATAATAGAGATGGTATATACTTTTATGTACCATATGTGCTTATCTGTTAGTTTGGAAATATAGGCTTTCTTATTCTGACATTGACTCCTTTTAATCTTCCTTTCATTACCTCAAACTTTTTATCAAATTAATTCTCTCCTTAGGTATCTGAGTTCTCTTTCACTTACAAAGACAGAAGCCCAATTCAAACAAATTTGAACAAAGAAAAATTCAAACAAAGTTTTATGTAATTGGGATGTCGGGTGGAGCTGACTGTAGGTTCTTAAAAAATGTCGTCTCTTAGGTCTGGTTTTTCTCTCTGTGTAGCTCCTTCCACTCACATGCTGCTGCACTCTGAACCTACCACTGCATTTGCACTAAGGCCACACTTCCCACCAGCTGTTCTTAGCCAATGACTGAGCACATCAGCCTTACTAAGGCAGGCCAGTCCTACAAGATGGAGGACTCCTTTGGCAGGTTCCTTTGGCTTAACGATCTCCCATTGGCCTTGCCAAAATTTTCTTTGGACTGAATGGCCATCTAAGACTCTTCTTACCCAACCTTGCTTTTTTCTGCCTTTCTTTCTTTTTTTTTTTTTTTAAAGATTTATTTATTTGAGAGAGAGAGAATGAGAGATAGAGAGCATGAGAGGGAAGAGGGTCAGAGGGAGAAGCAGACTCCCTGCTGAGCAGGGAGCCCGATGTGGGACTTGATCCCGGGACTCCAGGACCATGACCTGAGCCGAAGGCAGTCGCTTAACCAACTGAGCCACCCAGGCGCCCTTTTTCTGCCTTTCTTATACAAGGGGACAGACCTGTATCATGTTCTGATAGGTCTCTCACCCTTCTCTGGTTCCCTCCCCATTTTCCCTCACAGGAGTTCATCTTGCTCCCACCACAGATTTCTTGTGTATCTAATTTTATCTTGAATTCTCTCCTTAGATGATTCAACCAATACACATGGTCCAAGAAAACAGGTGGTAAGATGGGATTCTGGATATGGTTCACCTGTTTCTCAGTGGGTAAAGATTATTCCCTCCTGGGTGATATGTGAAGTATGAATAGTCCCTGGTACACAGTGGTGGGCCAGTTGCTACTGGGAAAAATTCCTGGTTGAGAGGATTGACTTTGCTAATTTTTTGACTTTGATTCAGTCATTTGAAAGATATGGAGAGAACAATGCATACAAAGACAGTGGAGTTGGTTGGCTACTGCTAAGCTGAAGGGACACTCCCTTTGCAGAGGGATGAGAATCAGAAGGCTATTAAATAGTTAAAGTCTAAGTATGAGAGCCCTTATACACTGCAGTGGAAGAGAGGACATAGCTAAGCAGCAAACAGATGATCTGATTAGAATGGCAGAGCTCCAGAAACATTGTTTAAAAGATTTATTTATTTATTTTAGAGAGAGAGTGCTTGAGTGTGCATGTGAGAGGAGGGAAGGGGGAGGGGCAGATGGAGGGAGAGAATCTCAAGCAGACTCCCAGCTGAGTGTGGAGCCCAACGTGGGGCTTGATCCCACAACCCTAAGATCATGACCTGAGCCAAACCAAGAGTCGAATGCTTAACCAACTGAGCCAACCAGGTGCCCCAAACGCCAGAGACATTTAAATTATCAGTCATGGGTGCCTGGGTGGCTCAGTCGTTAAGCGTCTGCCTTCGGCTCAGGTCATGATCCCAGGGTCCTGGGATTGAGCCCCACATTGGGCTCCCTGCTCAGCAGGGAGCCTGCTTCTCCCTCTCCCACTCCCCCTGCTTGTGTTCCTGCTCTCGCTATCTCTCTCTCTCAAATAAATAAATAAAATCTTTAAAAAAATTTAAAAAAAATAAATTATCAGTCAAGGCAGGTCTGTTATGCTAAGGTAAGGGTCCTGGCTGGGAAAACCTGTGACCCTGATTTATGGGATAGGGACATCTGAATGAATGCTTCTAAAGACTCCCCTAAACTCTAAGAATTTGCAGAGGTAGCCTACTCTTCTATGGTAAGAGCTAGCACTTTTGCATTGATAGACATTGTATTATAATGTAAGTTGTATAATCCTTTCTCCCATAAGGCAGCAGGTGCCCCCTCAGCAGCCCTACCTCCTCTCCTGGCCGTCAGGTCAATAACTTAGGGTTAAATACTAGCACAACCTGGCCAGGGAAATGCTGGACCTGGTAAGAGACAAAAGATGTTATACACTGAAGGAACTGGAAGAATTAGCTAGCAGAAGCAAGGTGGTATACCTGGGATTGTATTTTGAGGGTACTTTATGAGGGGGTTAGACTATAAGACTGGATAATCAGGAATTCATAGACTTATAGACCATTTTTTGCGATCACAGGATTTAACACATTGGCAAGAACCCTAGAGGATGAGGTGGTTCTTAGAGTCTTTAAGAGAGGAATGGCCAATGTTGAATGAAGTAGAAATGCTTGAGCTATCCTGGCAGATAGTAGAAGGAATAAAGAGGCTAAGGAAAGTGGGCAAGCAGGAATGGCTGTGTTATGGCCACAAAACATACCGGTTGATTTTGTTCTATGGGAGGGCTCAGAAGACACACCATTCATGAGACCATCAGGAAAGCACTAGTGGGAATAGCATCAGCATCATAGTGGTGGCTCTTCTCTGCAGGTCAGGCCTGATGGTAGAAGAGGTGGTTACAAAGTGGGGCTCATTAATATCCGTAGGGATGATGACTTTCAATGTAATAGAGGCCGCAATAATTATAATGACTTTCAAGATCTGAGGGTACAGCCAAGGGACTTGAGCTGCACAGAATTGTAGAGATGGTAATAGAGCATGATGTCTCTGGCAGAAAAAGAAGTAGCAATACCATGGCAAGTACATACTATTCCCCTAGTTCTTTTTTGAAAGGTACCTCTGACAGTTTACTTGGGTGATTGTATACTGGGGAGGATAAACTGCTCAGACATTTTGAGAACTATTAGACACACAGTCTGAGTTGTCACTGATACCTGGAGACCCAAAGCATCATTATAGTTCTAAAAGGGAGGGCCTACAGGGACTGAGTAATAAATTAAGTCGTCAGTAAAGTCTGCTCAGAATGGGGCTGCTAGGTTAGTGGAGGCACCAGAGGTCATTTTGTCTGTTCCTGATTGCACTGATATACTTGAATGTTAGAATAAGTCTCACATTAGGTTCTTAGTCTGTAGGGTAAAAGATAGAGTGAGGAAAGCCAAGTAGAAACCTTTGAAACTGTTCCTTCACCTTCCTTCCTTTCCCAGCCAAGATAATAAATCAGAAACAATATCATATCCCTGGAGAATGACTGAAGACTATTGCTGGCTTAAACAAGCAGTAGCCTTCATCATATCTACTGTGCCAGATATGGCCTAATTGCTAGAGCAGATCGATAAGTCTTCAGATATATGATATATGGCCATTGATCTGACAAAAGCAATTCTTTTCAATTTCAATCAGGAAAGAGTATCAGGAACAGTTTGTATTCATGTGAGATGGCCAACAGTATTCATTTATACTTTGGGCTCAGGGCTATGTCAACTTTCCTGCCCACTGTCATAATATAGTTTGATGAGATCTGGACTGCCTAGGTATTCCACAGAACCATCACACTGACCCATTTCATTGATGGCATGCTGGTGTGCTCCAGATGGTGGGAGATAAATCCTACAAAGATTAAGGAACCTGCCGTTTCAATGAAGGTTTTAGGAATCTGATGGTCAGGAGTATGTTGGGATAGCTCTCCAAAGTAAAAAATTGCAGCATCTTTTATTCCCTACCACAAAGATGGAAGCACAGTGGCAGTAGTCCTCTTTGAGTTCTGGAAGCAGTATATTCTACACCTAGGATCATTGCTTTGGTTCATATACCAGATAACATGGAAGGTTGCCAGCTCTGAGTGAGACCTGGAAAAGAAAAGGGCTCTGCCAAGAGGATCTGGAGAACCCTCTGGTGTTGGAAGTGTCAGTGTTGGGAAAAGATGCAGTATGGAGATTTTGTTAAGCTATAGTGGGAGAATCACAGTGCAGACCTTTAGAATTCTGACTATTGCTGCCTCTGAATGTTCAACTTGTCAACATTAGAGATCAATGCTGAGCCCTTGATGGGGCACTATTCTTTGAGGAAGCCAACCAGCTACTTGGTGGCAAGTCAACTACACTGGGCCTTATCTATAATGGAAGGGCCAGTGGTTAGGGATAGGTGAATAGGGGTAGATGGGATAGGTGACTTGTTTTGGGTATGAGTTTGCATTTCCTACCTGTAGTGCCTTGGCCACCATCACTATTTAGGGGCTTATGGAATGCCTAATCTACAAGCAGGATTCTCACACAGCTTAGTATCCAAACATGGAACCCCCTTCACAGTAGAGGATGTGTGAAGTGGGCATGGGCCCACTGGTCATATATTGCACCATCCAGGGGCAGCTGGCCTTAGAAAATGTTGGAAGAGTCTTTTAAAGGCACAGCTAAAGTGCCAGCTTTGTGATAACCCTCTAAAAGGAGGGGAAATACATAGAGAAAATTTTGGTGTTAGGTCCCCAATGGGAAGAATACACAGGTCTGGGAACCAAGGGGTGCAAGCAGGAGTAACTCCATTTACCAATTACTCACAATGACCCAATAGGGGATTTTGTATTTTCTGTTCCTGCAGCTCCGAGCTTTGCAAAGTTGGAGGTCCTGATTCCCTAAGAAGGTGTAATTCTTGCTAGGGGATGCTGCAAAGCTCCCACTGAAATATAAGCTATGGCTGCCATGAGGACAATTTTGGATTCCTTGTATCCAGGGACCAGCCTGAGAGAAGAGGTGTCACCAATATTGGCAAAGGTAGTTGACCCTGATCAGCAGGAAAATGTAAGGCTGCTTTTATACAATAGGGACAGGGAGGGAATATGTGTGGAATCTATGTGATGCAGTGGGGTGTCTCCTGGTATTCCCTTGTCCCATTGAATGGACACATGCAGCAACTCCAGCCTGAGAAGGGTGTGATTACTAACTATATGATTACCAGACCCTTCAGGAATGAAGGCTCATGTCACACCACCAGGTAAGCCACCAAGACCAGCCGAGGTGACAGATGACAGTGAGGAGAATTTAGAATGGAGAAGGCAGAGTATGAGTATCAGTTGCAGGCCTGAAATCAACAGCAGTGATGAGGCCTGTAGTTCATTCCGCTAAACCTGGCCCTTCCTCAAGAAGAAAGGCCCCTGGGAACCAAGGAGGAACTGCTCCACAATCCCCTGTAGAGAGAGAGATGTGTGCAAATATGAGAATGTGCCTCTCAGATCTCCTACTGTGGGGGGCATAATTGACTGATGTCCCCAACTGCTGTATTCTAAATACAACACTGCATTTGCTCTGAGGCTATGTTTCCTGCGGTCTCTTTTAGCCAGTGAGGTGCACAGCAGGGATATTGCAGCAGGCCCATTCCTGTGAGACAGAGGACTCCTCTGGCTGATGGTTTTGGCCCGAGAAACTTTCTGAAAGCTTCATGGTAGTCTAAGGCTCTTCCTATCCTTCCTTCTTTCCGTTTCTCCCTCCTATGGGTCAGATGTGTATCATTGTCTGACAGATTTCATCCTTCCCCAGCTCCCTCTCCATTTTCTTTCATAAACATTCCCAGCAATTTCTTGCAAATCTGATCTGATCTTGGTGTTTACTTCTTGGAGGACCTGAATGAACACAGGTAGGTATAAATTTACCCATTGTATAGATGAAGAAACTATGCTTCAGAGAAGTTAAGTAACCTGCACAAAGTTATACAGCCACTTAGTGGCAGAGCAATGATTTAAATCCAAGATTATCTGGTATCAAAGCCTGTGTGCCTAAATTTCATATTCCTGTTTTCCTGCCTCTGCCCTTTCTGTTTGCTTCATTCTCCCTTAGTCTCCTGGAAAGGCTTTTGGATATTCCAATCTGTCTCTACCTTGCAAAGGTAGGAGGAGTTTTTGACTACACTTGTACCAGAATGTGAAAGGAAGAACATTTGTATTCCTGGGGTCTGTGCCAGTTCTTGAAGTTAAAGAGTCTCCCTGGGGAAAGAGAAACTCAGAAAACACAGTTGGAGCAGTTTTGCTGAGCTTGCCCTTTGCTGCCTGGAAAGTCTCCTTGAAGAGTTAAATTATGAACGAGTTAAATTTTGTTTTATAAGCGAACCATATGCCTTTATACTTGTTATCTTATTAGAACATGTCTCTCCACACAAAATCTTCTATGATTTTATAAGGTTTCCTCTTTTTTATTAAATAAAACACAAAATTTTAATGGTTAACACTGAAATGAAAACCAAGGGCTATCTGGATTTTGTGCCCAGGTGCTGTGCCTATGGATTCATTCACCTTTTCCTGATCAGTTTCTCTGTTCTCTTACCTGTCTCCACTGCCTCTCTTCCCATTCTTTGTTGAACTCCCACATCATTTCCTACTGTTCCAAAGAGAATGTTCTTGTGAAGGTCCCTGGTGGCCTTTAGGTTATGAAGTTCAACTTTCATTTTCTCAGTTCCCATTTTGCTTGTCCTCTAGGCAATATTAACATATTTGATCACTCCCTCTTACCTTAAAATGGTCTTTGTCTTCACCTATCTTTGGAGACACCACATTTCCCTGGTTTTCTGCCATATCATGAACTGCTCCTCCTCAAAGTATAAATTTTTTTAGAGAAGGGGGAGTGAGGGTGGGAAGAGCAGAGGGAGAGGCAAAGAGAGAATCTTTTATTTTTAAATTCAATTTAATTAACATATAGCGTGTTATTAGTTTCAGAGGTAATTTAGTGATTCATTAGCTGCATATAACACCCAGTACTCATTACATCAAGTGCCCTCCTAAATGCCCATCACCCAGTTATCCCATCCCCCCACCCTCTCCCCTCCAGCAACCCTCAGTTTTTTTCCTAGAGTTAAGAGTCTCTTATAGTTTTTTCCCTCTCTGTTTTTATCTTATTTTTCCTTCCCTTCCCCATGTTCATTTGTTTGGTTTCTTAAATTCCATATATGAGTGAGATCATATATTTGTCTTCCTCTGACTGACTTATTTCACTTAGCATAATACCCTCTAGTTCCATTGACGTTGTTGCAGATGGCAAGATTTCATTCTTTTTAATGGCCGAGTAATATTCTTGTGTGTGTGTGTGTGTGTGTGTGTGTGTGTACACACCACATCTTCTTTATCCATTCATCTGTCAGTGGACATCTGGGCTCTTTACATATTTTGTCTATTGTGGACATTGCTGCTATAAACATTGTGGTGCATGGGCCCCTTCGAATCACTATGTTTGTATCCTTTGGATAAATACCTGATAGTGCAATTGCTGGGTCATAGGGTAGCTCTATTTTTAACTTTTTGAGGAACTTCCATACTGTCTTCCAGACAGTATGTCTGTCTTCCAAACTCTTGACCAGTTTGCATTCCCACCAACAGTGTAAGAGGGTTCCCCTTTCTCCACATCCTTGCCAACTTCCGTTGTTTCCTGAGTTGTTAATTTTAGCCATTCTGACCAGTGTGAAGTGGTATCTCATTGTGGTTTTGATTTGTATTTCCCTGATGCTGAGTGATGTTGAGTATTTTTTCAAGTCTCTATTGGCCATTTGTATGTCTGGGAAAGAGAATCTTAAGCAGGTTCCACACCCAGTACAGAGCCTGACATGGGGCTCAATCTCATGACCCTGAGATCATGACCTGAGCTGAAATCAAGAGTTGGATGCTTAACTGACTGAGCCACCCAGGCACCCCTCTTATTTCCATTATATTGGAGTGCTCTAGAACTCAGGCCTCACCCTATCAGGGGTTGGCAAACTACTTCTGTATTGGGCCAGATACTAAATATTTTTTGTTTTGTGGCCATTTGTCCTCTGTTACTACTACTCAAGAAGCCCATTATCTGTGGTTTCCATTACTCGCAGTCTGGAAGCAGATGATCCTCCTGATGCAGCAGCAGAATGTCAATAGTAGTTTAACAGTATGTCACAATGCTTATGTCATTTACCTCATTTCATCTCATCATGTAGGCATTTTATCATCTCACATCATTACAAGAAGAAGAAGGGAAAATACATTACAATAAGATATTTTGAGAGAGACCACATTCATAAACCTTTTATTACAATATATTGTTACAATTATTCTATTATTAGTTATTTTTGTTGATCTCTTAGTGTGCCTGATTTTTATTTTTAAATATTAAAAAAATTGTTTTAAAGATTTTATTTATTTATTTGACAGAGAGAGACACAGTAAGAGAGGGAACACAAGCAGGGAGATGGGAGAGGGAGAAGCAGACCTCCCGCCGAGCAGGGAGCCCAATGCGGGGCTCAGTCCCAGGACCCCGGGATCATGACCCGAGTCGAAGGCAGATGCTTAATGACTGAGCCACCCAGACGCCCCAAATATTTAAAACTTTTTAAAAAGACATTTATTTTAGAGAGTGTGAGCAGTGGGAGGGGCAGAGGGAGAAGGAGAGAATCTCAAGCAGACTCTCCACTGAGTGCAGAACCCGACATGGGGCTCCATCTCACCACCCCAAGATCATGACCTGAGCTGAAACCAAGAGTTGGATGCTTAACTGACTGAGTCACCAAGGCGCCCCATCTTCTGCCCATTTCTTAACTAGATTACTTATTTATTGGGTGTTGAGTTTGATAAGTTATTTATAGATTTTGGATACTAACCCTTTATCTGATATGTCACTTGCAAATATCTTCTCCCATTCTGTAGGCTGCCTTTTAGTTTTGTTGATTATTTCTTCACTTTGCAGGAGCTTTTTATCTTGATGAGGTCCCACTAGTTCATTTTTGCTTTTTGTTTCCCTTGCCTCTGGCAACGTGTCTAGTAAGAAGTTGCTGCAGCTGAGGTCAAAGAGGTTGCTGCCTGTGTTCTCCTCTAGGATTTTGATGGTTTCCTGTCTCACATTTAGGTCTTTCATCCATTTTGAGTTTATTTTTGTATATGGTATTAGAAAGTGGTCCAGTTTCATGTTCTGCATGTGGCTGTCCAGTTTTCCCAACCCCATTTGTTGAGACTATCTTTTTTCCATTGGATATTCTTTCCTGCTTTGTCGAAGATTAGTTGATCGTAGAGTTGTGGGTCCGTTTCTGGGTTCTCTATTCTGTTCCATTGATCTATGTGTCTATTTTTGTTTTAGTACCATGCTGTCTTGATGACTTCAGCTTTGTAATATAGCTTGAAGTCCAGAATTGTGATGCCTCCAGCTTTGCTTTTTTTTTTTTTTTTTTTCAAGATGGCTTGGGTTATTTCACATACAAGTTTTATGATTGTTTGTTCTAACTCTGTGAAAAATGCTGGTGATATTTTGATAGGGATTGCATTAAATGCATAGATTGCTTTGGGTAGCACATGCACCCCAGTGTTTCCACCAGCATTATCAACAATAGCCAAACTATGGAAAGAGCCCAAATGTGCATCGGCTGATAAATGGATAAAGAAGATGTGGTAGGGACGCCTGGGTGGCTCAGTCAGTTAAGCGTCTGCCTTCAGCTCAGGTCATGATCCCAGGTCCTGGGATCGAATCCCGCATTGGGCTCCCTGCACAGTGGGGAGTCTCCTTCTCCCTCTGCCTGCCGCTCCCCCTGCTTGTGCTGTCTCTCTCTCTCTGACAAATAAATGAATAAAATCTTAAAAAAAAAAGATGTAGTATACACAATATTACTCAGCCATCAAAAAGAATGAAATCTTGCCATTTGCAATGACATGGATGGAGCTAGTGTATTATGCTAAGCAAAATAAGTCAGTCAGTGAAAGACAAATACCATATGATTTCACTCATATGTGGAATTTAAGAAACAAAACAGATGAACATGGGGAACGGGGAGAAAAGGGAGAGAGGGAAGCAAACTATAAGAGACTCTTAACGATAGAGAACAAACAGGGTTGATGGAGGGAGGTGGGTGGGGGATGGGCTGAATGGGTGATGGATATGAAGGAGGGCACTTGTGATGAGCACTGGGTGGTATATGTAAGTGATGAATCACTAAATTCTACACCTGAAACCAATTTTACCATGTATGTTAACTAACTAGAATTTAAATAAAAACTTGAAATTTAAAAAATGAAATTCAGGGATTTTGAAAGGCTCAAGTCTCAGTCTGTACTATTTTTCTGATTAATGTCAGCATTCAGCCTTTGCTAATCACCTGGGAGTAGGAAATGTATAGGGGTGGGGAGGAGAAGAACTTCAGCAGCTGGGGGTAGCTTCTTCGTAGGGTTTGAGAAAGAGGGCGGTTACTTTATTTGTTGAATTGTGATTAAATCCCCAAAGTGAATTTTGAGAGACAGCTGCACATAGAAAAGAGATGATTAAAATTAATTACTGTTGTTGGAGATGTTTTGCCTTTCTACAGCAACTTGTATTTACTCAGAGTTTTGTAATCACTTATTAACTCTCCCTCACAAGAGCCTTGTGACATAGGCAACATTACTACAAATGTTTGTTTTTATCTTCTGGGAAGAAATATGAGCTGCTTTGGCCACAGATTAGGATGAAGGAATCAAAATCCTTACTGCAGCTCTTTCACTCACTGTGTGATTTTGAGAATCCAAATGAGAACTTGAACATTGTCTTACTCTATAATTTTATTATGAAGAACAACTCATAAAGATGGATCAGGGGTTTTGTAAATTAAAAAAGATATATGTAGGGGCACCTGGGTGGCTCAGTTGGTTAAGTGTCGGACTCTTGGTTTAGGCTCAGGTCATGATCTCAGGGTCATGAGATGGAACCCTGCATTGGGCTCCATGCTCAGTACAGAGTCTGCTTGAGATTCTCTCTCTTCCTCTCCCTCTGCCCCTCCCCCCAGGATCCGATCTCAGGGTCATGAGATCAAGCCCTGAGTCGGGCTTCTCACTCAGCCAGAAGTCTGCTTCTCCCTCTCCCCCTGCCCCTCCTCCTGTGCACATACTCTTTCTCTCTCTCTCTCAAATAAATAAATCTTTACAAAAAAGATATATGTAGGTATGTAATAATACTAACCTCTCAAATTCATTGTCCTCCAGGTTTTTTAAAAAAATAATAATAGTACCTATATCATTTTTACATATCAAGTATTTAGCCTAGTGCCTTGTATATTAATAAATGCTTAATAAACATTACCCCTTATCAATACTGTAATAAGACCCATATAATGTATGTATTCTTTTTGCTTCCATTTGATTACATTAGTGTTCCTGTTTTTGGATAAAGATGCATGCAGACATACATTCACTTACTCAGCAATATTTACTGAGTGACTACCATTTACCATGCAGTGTTGCTGGAGCTAGGGATACAATGGTAAACAAGAAGGACTTCCTGCTCTCACGAAGTTTATATTTTGGTAGGAGGGAGAGGACTCACATTATCATGGTGGTGGGCTTACATTCCAGTGGGAGTTAGGCCAAGATAGAGAGGATAGAAGCATGATGAGGGTATATTTAGAAAATATGTGGGAAACTTATTTCTGACTTTTATACAAAAACAGTTTTTTATTATAGCAGTAGGTTAAGTATTTATAAGCTATTCATTTTTATAAAAGTATTTAAATGTATAATTATATATTTTATTTTAAAAATAAATATACTTACGAATTTAGAAAAATTTGAAAAGCAAGTATTATTTTATTTATGATTATATAAATAATACCACTCACTATGTTGAAATTTTTAAAAATAGAAGAATTATCCATAATTTCACTACAATATTATTCTTTTTAAATTGCCTTAGCATATATTTGTATATAGTTTATTCAGCATATATTTCCTAAGCATTTTCCCATGCTGTTTCAGCATGGAAAAAAATGGGCTGTTTCCTGACATTTGGCCATGGCTTGGGGCCGCAGACAGTGCAGTGGGATGGCAGCAGTGGGAGGGAATAACACATAAAGGCATTCTGAACTCAGCCCAGAGCCTGCTCTGAAGAGATGAGGTAAAGAGAGAGGTATATTGGCTATGCTGAAAAGATGAGTAGACAGAAGCAGGATTCAAACCTGGGTTATGTCAGATGCCTGAAGACCAGAGAGAAGGTTCTGGAAGTAGAGAGGAGACTCAGATTCTCACTGTTGCCTTCTCAAACTTAGGTGATTTCTGGAGAAATACTACCCCTGCAACATAGACTTGCACTTTTCTTTCTGTTAGGATATTGGGGCTATGGATTGAGAGGCAAGCCAGAGTCCCTTCCAAGATAATTTTGAAACAAGTTAATTTTGAGTTCTATAGGTCATGGATTTGGCCTCTTGCTTTCTTTTCCTGCTGCCACCAATGTCTTCTTAGGCTCGGTTCTTGCCTAGATACATCTAAATTGGGATGCAGTTTCCTAATTTATTCCTTACTTTTCAGATGCTGAAAGGAGTTTATGAACAATTTTTAGATTTTTAGGGTTAGAATAGAGTTATAAAATTGAAAAAGATCATCTGGGAAGTTCCTCTCCATGTCCCTGGCCCTGTCTGAAAAGTTTATTGGTTTCTTTGTTCTGCTTAAAATGTTAGCTCGCTAATGGCAAAATTACATAAAATAAGAACAACAGTCACACAATTATTAGAAATCTTCATAAGTACCAGGAGTAAATGTCCCTGATCTTTATGGGAATATGTTTAGGGCTCTTCTGCTTCCTTCTAGCCACTTTCCTGAGACACTATCTTGATTCTGCTCTGGACATGAGCACTAGCTGCAAAACCCTAAGGCTTTTTTTTGTTTGTTTTAATTTTTATTTATGTATTTAGTTCCAGTATAATTACTGTACAGTGTTATATTAATTTAAGATGTACAGTGTAGTGATTCAACAATCCTATACATTACTCAGTGCTCATCAAGATACATGTACTCTTGGGGCACCTGGCTGGCTTAGTTAGTAGAGTATGTGACTATTGGTCTCGGGGTTGTGAGTTTGAGCCCCATGTTGTGTTGTGTTGAGATTACATAAAAATAAAATCTAAAAAATAAAAAAGGACATGTGTATGCTTAATCCCCTTCATCTCTTTCACCCATTCCCTAACCCATCTCCTCCCACCCCTGTAATCACCAGTTTGTTTTGTATATTTAAGAGTCTGGTTCTTTGTCTCTTTTTTCTTTGTTTGTTTGTTTGTTTTGTTTTTTAAATTCCACATATGAGTAAAATCATATGGTATTTGTCTTTATCTGATGGACTTCTTTCACTTAGCACTATACCTTCTAGATCCATCCATTTTGCTGCAAATGGCAAGATTTCATTCTTTTTTTATGGCCGAGTAACTTTCCATTATATATATAAACCATACCTTCTTTATCCATTCATCTATTGTTGGACACTTGGGTTGCTTCCATAATTTGGCTATTGTAAATAATTCTTCAGTAAACATAAGGGTGCATATATCTTTTTGAATTAGTGTTTTTGTATTCTTTGGGTAAATACCCAATAGTGGGATTATTGAATCATATAGTGATTTTATTTTTAATTTTTTGAGGAACCTCCATACTGTTTTCCATAGTGGCTGTAGCATTGTGTATTCCTACCAACAGTGAGTGAGGGTTCCTTTTTCTCCACATCCTCACAAAACTTATTTCTTGGGCTGCCTGGGTGGCACAGTTAATTAAGCATCTGACTGTTGGTTTTGGCTCAGGTTGTGATCTTAGGGTCGTGAGATCAAGCCCTGAGTAGGGCTTTGCACTGGGTGTGGAACCTGCTTAAGATTCTCTCTCTCTCTCTCCCTCTGCCCTCCCCCCACTCCCTCCCTCTCTCTCTCAAATAAATAAATAAATCTTTAAAAAACTTGTTATTTCATGTTTTTGATTTTAGCCATTCTGACAGGTGTGAGGTGATAGCTCATTGTGGTTTTGATTTGCATTTCCCTGATGATGAGTAATGTTCAATTTTTTCAAGTCCATTGGCCATCTGTATGTCTTCTTTGGAGAAATGTCTGTTCATGTCTTCTACCCATTTTTTTAATTGGGTTATTTGTTTTTTAGGTGTTGAGTTGTAGAAGTTCTTAATGTATTTTGGACACTAACTCTTTCTCAGATGTATCATTTGCAAATATTTTCTCCCATTCAGTAGGTTGTCTTTTTGTTTCGTTGATTGTTTCCTTTGCTGTGCAGAAGCGTTTTACTTTGATGTAGTCCCAATAGTTTATTTTTTGCTTTTATTTCCCTTGCCTTAGGAGGCATATCTAGAAAAAACCTTCCAAGATTTTTTATTCTAGACATGAGGCCCACAGGATTCCTGGTGCCTCCTTTAATGGAGAGGCATCCATGCTCTGCCCTTCTGTTGGAAAATCCTGTAAGGGTAAAGAACAAGAGAACATTTCAGAAGAATACTCCCAGATGATGTCTCTGATCTCAGGTTCTTTCCATTTTACCAAAGGAAAAGTCAACCAGGTCATCCTCTGATACAAAGAGACCCAGGTATAAGTCCACAGTAGCACTTAAGTATGCTGAGAAACCTGCACAAAACATAGGTCATCTTAGGCACAGAGAATTTAGACTTCAGGCTTGGATTAAGTCCCTAGACACATTAGGGCGACAACCAACAACTTTTCAATTTTAGATGTTAATGCTAATTTCACTTGCAAAAGAGAAGTACTAAAATAGTATTATGATTTTAACAGTAGAAATGTAGGAGTATGAAATTTGTAATGTTATAGACAAATTAAGCATGAAAGGCAAATACCACATCAGAGTGGGCTGGATATCCAGATTTTAGCTGAAATTCTCTGAAAGGGTTACAAATGGCTAGCTAGTTCCACTGACTAAAGAGCCCTAATGTTAGGAGAAGGAGGGGGTAAAAAGAAGATAGAGAAGGTGAGGCAGTTTTAATGTTTGTGACATGTTAGTTCTTCTCAGGAGGCTGTTCATGGATTTGAATATTTATAGTAGTGTATTCTCTCACTGGAGTATGAGTACTTGAGAGTTAATAACTGTTACTTGGGTGGATAATACAGACTGCTGCTTATGACGACTGTGATAGCTTGAAGACTATCTTAGTATGCTTGGGCTTCTATATCAAAATACAATAGACTGGGTGGCTTGTAAACAACAGAAATTAATTCGCACAGTTCTGGGGCTGGGAAGTCCAAGATTAAGGTGCTGGATTCAGTGTCTTGTGAGGGCTGCTTCCTGGCTGTCTTCTTGCTGTAACCTCAGATGGTAGAAAGCAGAGAGGGAAAGCAAGTCATTTCCTTAACGGAACTAATCCCATTTGTGAGGCCTCCACACCCATGACCTCATCTAATCCTACTTACCTTCCAAAGGCCCCACTTCCTTTTTTTTTTTTATTTTATTTATTATTTGACAGAGACATAGCGAGAGAGGGAACACAAGCAGGGGGAGTGGGAGAGGGAGAAGCAGGCTTCCCGCAGAGCAGGGAGCCCGATGTGGGGCTTGATCCCAGGACCCCGGGATCATGACCTGAGCCGAAGACCGATGCTTAACGACTGAGCCACCAAGATGCCCCAAGGCCCCACTTCCCAATACCAGCACACTGGGGTTAGGGTTTCAACATATGAATTTGGAGGGGGAACACAACCATATAGTTCATAACAAAATATTTGATAACCTGCAAATCTGATTGCTTCAATCCTCTGCTCAAAATCCTCCAGTGGATCCCAGTGCCAACAGCACAAAATCACTCATCTATTGGTTTGCTCATATTATTTCTTCATTCTTTCCACAAATATTTAATTAACAGGTACTGGAGATATAGCAGTTAAGAAAACAGACAAAGGAGACCCATCCCTCTTGGAGCTTGTATCTTGTGGTTGAGACAAACAATTTAATTGGAGATGATATTTTGACAATAAACTAATGTGGCTTTTTATCATGGGCATCCTACCCCCAATCATGTTTCCCAAATCCAGTCATATTCCTCTGCAGCCATTCCACCAATATGGTCCCTACCTAAAGAAGGGACATACTGTAAAGGGGAAATTCCCTCTAGAGAAGAAGATGAAGTAAAAGGAAGCACTTTTATTGAGAGTAGGGATATGGAGGTGGTAAGATGCAGTAGAAATATTGACACTGGGAGAAGGGTGACCTGAGATCCTTTGAGCTTGGTGGCAGGTACAAGCCTAAGAGAAGCTCTGTGTTTGACATGGAGATAGAGAGGGTCTGAGAGTAGGCAGCAGGGGAGCATCTGTGAAGGCAAGTGTCTAGGTAGGCCTTCCCAAATAATGCTGCTGGTTCCTAGTGGTCTGTATCTAGAATAAAAGAGATTCAAAAGTTCCTCTATGGCCCCAGAATATTGTGAACACAGCAAGACCCAGGGACTCCTGGGTTACTGAGATGATGGCAATAATGGAGGTTGATGCTCCCAGAGTTCTGGTGGTGGTGCTTGTTCATCCCAAATGGATTCTAGAAGGATAGAAACTGATAAGGATGGATTAGAGATAACCAGGATGAAACAGCTCAACTGAAGGCCCGCAGAAAAAGAGAATGGAGACCATCTGTACCTCCATGTTACCAGGGAAGACTAATAAGCATTCCCTTACACCAGGACATTGTGGTTGAGAAGGAGGAAAGGGCGGGGAAGAACACTCCTATGAGGGCTGAACTTTGAAATGACTTAAAACTTACCAGAAAGCAACTATCACACATGAAAAATCAAGGGGCAAAGGAGAGAATGAAAAGAAGGCTGAACTGATAGGAAAGGTTTAGCTCATGAGTCTTTTTTGCCACAAAGCAGAAGCATAATATTTGTTGGTTAATGTTTTAAAACACAAGTTTCAGGATATTATACCTCTGCTTAAAATTCTTCAGTGGCTTCCCATTGCATTTAGGATGAATCCTAAATTCTTTTTTTTAATTTTTTTTATTTTTAAAGATTTTATTTATTTATTTAAGAGAGAGAGAGCACAAGCAGGAGGGGCAGAAGGTGAGGGTCAAGCAGACTCCCCGCTGAGCACAGAGCCCGATGCAGGACTCGATCCCAGGACCCCGAGGTCATGACCTTAGCTGAAGGCAGACGCTTAACCAACTGAGTCACCCAGGCACCTCCTCCATCCTGTTTATGTATGTATGTATGTATGTATTTACTTATTTATTTTTTATTTATTATGTTATATTAATTACCATACATTACATCATTAGTTTTTGATGTAGTTTTCCATGATTCATTGTTTGTGTATAACACCCAGTGCTCCATTCAGTACGTGCCCAGGCTAACCCATCCCCCCACCCCCCTCCCCTCTAGAATCCTCAGTTTGTTCCTCAGAGTCCATAGTCTCTCATGGTTCGTCTTCCCCTCCAATTCCCCCCCTCTTCATTTTTCCCTTCCTGCTATCTTTTTTTTTTTTAAACATATAATGTATTATTTGTTTCAGAGGTACATAATAGAGCCTAGAAGCCTCCATGATCTTATTGCCCTGCCTACCTCTCCAATACCTGTAGCACCATTCTAGTTTCACCAGTTATTATAATAATAAACTAATATTTATTGAACAATTACTCTCCTCACAAACATCCTATGTGGTACGTATAAATGAGGAAACCAAGGTCCAGAGAGGTTATGTAAATTATCCAAGGTCACACAGCAAGTGGAGGGTATAGCTGGGATTCAAATCCAGGCCATTTGACTTTGGAACCTGAACTCTTCACCACCACACTGTATTGCTTGTTTCACTTCCTCATGTGCAAGCTCTTTCCACTTCAACACCTTTGGGTTTTTTTGTTTGTTTGTTTTGTTTTTTTAAAAACCACTTTCTTTAGTATACAAGAAACACATGAGACACAAAGGGAGCCCAAGAAAGCATTCAGTCCCTAGGTGGGAGTTTATGGGGGGGTTGAAGACAACAAGCCTTTCCAGTCTCCCAGGGAAAGATGGGGTTGAGGGGATGCAACATCACTAGGCCCCCGGTGAAGCCGGTGCTGGGGCCATACTCTGCCTAGTTCTCCACCAAGTTTGGAAAGTGCTGATTTTCCTTGTCCTGGTCCTGGCCCTGCTCCCACACTCGGCCTCCAGTTTTCAGAAGTTGTCCAGTTCCCAGAATGGCCCCTTCCTTTAGCTCCTTAGCATTGTCACTCAGGGGAGAAGGCTACTTACCTTGTCGTGGTGTTGTCACCACCTCCACCACGGGGGAGTTGTCAACTTGTAGGATTGTGAGGGGAGATCTCCCTAGTACCTTGCCATTTGCTTTCCGTCTATTGTGCTTAGAACCTGAAGATCGGGAAGTCTCAGGGTCTCTCAAGGGCTTGTCCGAGCCCTGGCTGGCTATGGGGGTTTCTGAGGGTTGTCCTGCTTCCTCCTTGGAGTACAACTGCTTGGAGGGGAGCTCAGTCTGGCTCCAGGTGGCATCTGGTCCTCAAGGGAAAACTGGGTGCCCAGAGGCAAGTCCAATTCAGAAGATGAAGTTGCATCTAAGGGCAGAACAGGCTCTGGGGGCAGATTCGATTTGGGGGCTTTGGTCTCAAATACTTCACTCAGCTGTTTCACCAGTGGGCTTGGGGGTTCTCCACTGCTGGTCTTCATAGGTGTCCGTGCAATGCCAAGGGTAAGAGAGTGGGGATCTGAGTCTTGGGCCTGATTGGGACCCTCCAGCTGCTCCCCTGCTGGTAGGTTTGGCTGTGGAGAGCTCTCCACCTGGATGGGAGTGCGCAGGATGCCGGCACTAGGTGAACGGGGGTCCGTCACTCGGGTCAGAAGCTTGTTGTGCGGCAGAGGCCACGCCCCACTGGGGCGCTCTTGGCTGAGCCCATCTCAACCAGGAAGAATAAGGTGGGGCAGGGCCTGGCCCGGGGCGAGGGGGGGGACGCCAAGCCCCGATTCCTCTTTTGGGTGCACAGCAGCTTGAGCCTCCCTTTTTTTTTTTTTTTTTAAGATTTATTTATTTGAGAGAGAGAGAATGGGGGAGGGGCAGAGGGAGAGAGAGAGAGTCTAAAGCAGACTCCATGCTGAGCACAGAGTTCATCATGGTTCTCAATCTCACGACCCTGAGATCATGACCTGAGCCAAACCCAAGAGTGAGATGCTTAACCGACTGTACCACCCAGGCGCCCCACTTCAACACCTTTTTATACATTATTACCTCTGTGTAGAATGTTTTTCTTCAAATTAACTCACTCTTTTGGTCTCAATCTAAATGTCACTTCCCCTGCAAAGCTTTCTCTGACAGCCACATCCCCAAGGTTAGGCTACGTTCCAGTACTATACAGTCAGAATACCCTACTTTTCCCCAAGTAGCACTTTTTTGTGTGTGATTTTATATTTATTTGTGTGATAATGTAGTGCTGGTGGGAGGTTGGATCAAAATTTTAAAACAAACACATACAACAAAGAAAAGTAGCTTTAAAAAAAAAACTGATCTAATCTTACTTTCCAGCCCCTTGTTTATATTTCTGACTTTTGTTTTGAACAGCATTAGGAAAGTTTGTTTTTTTTTTTAAAGATTTTATTTATTTGACACAGAGAGTGCGCACAAGCAGGGGAGTGGCAGGCAGGGGGAGAGGGAGAAGCAGACTCCCTGCTGAGCAGAGAGCCTGATGTAGGGCTTGATCCCAAGGACCCTTGGATCAGGACCTGAGCCAAAGGCAGATGCTTAACCGACTGAGCCACCCAAGTACCTTGAAAGTTCTTATACATATTGCTAAGTAGTTGTAAACGGTAACAATTTATATTTATTTACTGTCTTACAATCTCAGGATTTTCTTAAAACAGATATTAAAAGAAGCTTTGTTCCAATTTTTAAAAAAATTCATAGTTTGGTAGTTTCCAGTTTGTTAAAAAAAATTAGTAGAGGGTCTGTTAGAGAGTGTGTGCTATTGTGTATGTATTTAAAAAAAATTTTTTTAGGGGCGCCTGGGTGGCTCAGTTGGCTAAACATCTGCCTTCAGCTCAGGTCATGATCCCATGGTCCTGGGATCGAGCCCCATGTCAGGCTCTCTGCTCAGCGGGGAGCCTGCTTCTCACTTTCCTCTGCCTGCTACTCCCCCTGCTTGTACTCTCTCTCTGCCAAATAAATAAATAAAAATCTTTAAAAAAATTTCTTTTTTTAGTATAGTTGACAGAGTATTACATTAGTTTCAGGTGTACAACAGTTATTCAACAAGTTTATATGTTATACTATGCTGTATTCTATGTTTGTAAGTATAGCTACCATCTGTCACCATTCAACGCCATTATAGTATCATTGACTGTATTTCTTATGTTGTGCCTTTTATTCCTGTGATTTACTCATTCCATAAATGGAAGCCTGTATCTCCCAGTCTCCTTCACATATTTTGACAATCCCCCCAACCCCTACGCCTTGGCAACCATCAGTTTGTTCTTTGTAAAGGTCTTTATAGGTCTGATTTTGCTTTTTGTTTGTTCATTAAAAATTTTTTTCTTCTTATTTATGTATGTATGTATTTATTTATAGAGCCTATGCTTCCATCTTATTACGATCTTAAAATTTTGTTTATTGTTTTTACAATTTTATTTATTATTTATTTATTTTTATTTCATTTTAATTCCATTGTAGTTAACATACAGTGTTGTTATTTCAGGTGTAAAGTATAGTGATTCAACAATTTCACAATCATCCAGGGCGCATCATCACAAGTGCACTCCTTAATCCCCATCACCTATTTCACTCATCCCTCAACCCACCTCCCCTCTGGTAACCATCAGTTTGTTCTCTATAGTTAAAAGTCTCTTTCTTTGTTTCTCCCTTTTTTCCCCTTTGCTCATTTGTTTTGTTTCTTAAATTCACATATGAGTGAAATCATATGGTATGTCTTACTCTGACTGACTTATTTCACTTAAAATTATACTTTCTAGCTCCATCCATGCAAATGGCAAGATTTCATTCTTTTTTATGGCTGAACAATATTACATATATATATATATCTCACATCTTTTTTATCCATTCATCTATGGGTGGACACTCAGGCTGCTTCCATGATTTGGCTATTGTAGGTAAGGCTGCTATAAATATGGGGGTGCAAGTATCCTTTGGGGTAATGGTTTTAGGGTTTTTCTTGGGGTAAATACCCAGTAGTGCAATTACTTTTAACTTTTTGAGGAATTTCCATATGTCTTCCATAGTAGTTTGCATTCCCATCACAGTGCAAGAGGGTTCCTTTTTCTCCAGTTCCTGGCCAACACTTGTTTCTTGTGTTTTTTATTTTAGCCATGCTGAGAGGTATGAGGTGATATCTCACTGTGGTTTTGATTTGCATTTCCCTGATGATGAGTGATGTTGAGCATCTTTTCATGTGTCTCTTGGCCATCTGGATGTCTCCTTTGGAGAACTATTCATGTCTTCTGCCCATTTTAAAAATTTGATTATTTGTTTTTTGGGTGTTGAGTTGTATCAGTTCTTTATATATTTTGGATACTAAACCTGGATGTCTCCTTTGGAGAACTATTCATGTCTTCTGCCCATTTTATTTTATTTTGTTTTATTTTATTTTATTTTATTTTATTTTTTAAAGATTTTATTTATTTGACAGAGAGAGACACAGTGAGGGAGGGAACACCAGCAGGGGGAGTGGGAGAGGGAGAAGCAGGCTCTGATGCAGGGCTCGATCCCAGGACCCTGAGATCATGACCTGAGCCGAAGGCAGACACTTAAGGACTGAGCCACCCAGGCGCCCCTCTTCTGCCCATTTTAAAAATTTGATTATTTGTTTTTTGGGTGTTGAGTTGTATCAGTTCTTTATATATTTTGGATACTAACCCTTTATTGGATATATCATTTGAAAATATCTTCTCTCACTCAGTAGGTTGTCTTTTAGTTTTGTTGATTGTTACCTTTGCTGTGCAGAAGCTTTTTATTTTGATGTAGTCCCAATAGTTTATTTTTGCTTTTATTTCCCTTGTCTCAGGAGACATATCTAGAAAAATATTGCTATGGCTGATGTCAGAGACATTACTGCCTGTGTTCTCTTCTAGGATTTTTATGATTTCAGGTCTCATATTTAGGTCTTCAATCTATTTTGAATTTATTTATTTATTTATTTATTTATTCATTTATTTAAAGATTTTATTTATTTGACAGAGAGAAAGACAGCCAGAGAGAGAACACAAGCAGGGGGAGCAGGAGAGGCAGAAGCTGGCCTCCTGCAGAGCAGGGAGCCCGATGCAGGGCTCAATCCCAGGACCATGGGATCATGACCTGAGCCAAAGGCAGATGCTTAACCATCTGAGCCACCCAGGTGCCCCTGAATTTATTTTTGTGTATGGTGTAAGAAAGTGGTCCAGTTTCATTCTTTTGCATGTAGCTAACCAGTCTTTTCAGCACCATTTGTTGAAGAAACTATCTTTTTCCCATTGGGTATTCTTTCCTGCTTTGTCAAAGATTAATTGACTATATAATTGTGGGTTTATTTTTGAGTTTTCTATTCCATTGATCTGTGTCTATTTTTGTGCCAGTGCCATACTGTTTTGATTACTATAGCTTTGTAATATAACTTGAAATCTGGAATTGTGATACCTCCAGCTTTGCTTTTCTTTTTTCAAAGTTGCTTTGGTCTTTTGTGGTTTCATATAAATTTTAGGATTTTTTTGTTCTAGTTCTGTGCAAAATGCTGTTGGTATTTTGATAGGGATTACATTAAATCTATAGATGGCTTTGAGCGGTATAGACATTTTTTCTTTTTTTTCAAAAATTTTATTTAAATTCTAGTTAGTTAATATATAGTGTATTATTGGTTTCAGGAGAATTTAGTGATTCATCATGGATGGTATAAACATTTTAACAATATTTCTTCTTCCAATCCATGAGCATGGAATGTCTTTCCATTTCTTTGTGTTGTCTTCAATTTCTTTCATTAGTGTTTTATAGTTTTCAGAGTACAGGTCCTTAACCTCTTTGGTTAGGTTTATTTGTAGGTATCTTATTATTTTTGGTGCATTTGTAAATGGAATTATTTCCTTAATTTCTCTTTCTGCTGCTTCATTGTTAGTGTATAAAAATGCAACAGATTTTTGCACATTGATTTTGAATTCTGTGATTTTACTGAATTCATTTATCAGTTCTAGTAGATTTTTTGGTGGAGTCTTTAGGGTTTTCTATATATAGTATCATATTATCTGCAAATAGTGAAAGTTCTACTTCTTCTTTACCAATTTGGATGCCTTTTATTATATCTTTTTGTTGTCTAATTGCTGTGGCTAGGACTTCCAGTACTATGTTGAATAAAAGTAGTGAGAATGGGCATCCTTGTTTTATTACTGACCTTAGGGGGAAAGCTCTCAGTTTTTCCCCATTGAGCATGATGCTTGTGAGTTTTTCATATATAGCCTTTATTATGTTGAGGTATGTTCCCTGTAACCCTACTTTGTTGAGGGATTTTCTCATGAATGGATGTTGTACTTTGTCCAAAATCCTTTTTCTGTGTCTATTGAAATGATCATATGGTTTTTATCCTTTCTCTTATTGATATGTGATGTATCATGTTGATTGATTTGCAAATATTCAACCAGCCTTGCATCCCAGGAATAAATCCCACTTGGCCATGGTGAATGATTTATTTAATGTATTGTTGGATTTGGTTTGCTAGTATTTTGTTGAGGATTTTTGTGTTTATGTTCATCAGAGATATTGGCTTGTAGTACTCTTTTTTTGTAGTACTCTGGTTTTGGTTTCAGGGTGATACTGGCTTCATAGAATGAATTTGGAGGTTTTCCTTCTATTTTTTGGAATAATTTGAGAATTAATAGGTATTTTTTTTCTATTTTATTTTTTGACATTTAAGAAAATTTTTAATTCCAGTAGACTTAATAGGTATTAACTCTTCTGTAAATGTTTGATAGAATTTGCCTGTGAAGCCATCTGATCCTGGAGTTTTGTTTCTTGGGAGTTTTTTGATTACTGATTCAATCTCCTTGCTGGTAATTGGTCTGTTCAAATTTTCTATTTCTTCCTGTTTCAGTTTTGATAGGTTGTGTTTCTAGAAATTTATCCAGTTCTTCTAGGTTTTCTAATTTGTTGGAATATAGGTTTTTTGGGGGGGGCGTAATCTAAACATTTTTATTTAAATTCAGTTAATTAACATATAATGTATTATTGGTTTCAGAGATACAGGTCTGTGATTCATCAGTCTTATATAATACCCAGTGCTCATTACATCACATTCCCTCCTTAATGTCCATCACCCAGTTACCCCATCCATCCACCCCTTCCCCTCCAACAACCCTGTTTGTTTCCTATGATTAAGAGTCTCTTATGGTTTGTCTCCCTCTCTGGTTTTGTCTTCTTTTATTTTTCCCTCTCTTCCCTTATGATCCTCTGTTTTCTTTCTTAAATTCCACATATCAGTGAGATCATATGATAATTGTCTTTCTCTGATTGACTTATTTTGCTTAGCATAATACCCTCTAGTTCTATCCCTGTCATTGCAAATGGCAAGATTTCATTTTTTTGATGACTGAGTAAAATTCCATTTTGTGTGTGTGTGTGTGTGTGTGTGTGTGTGTGTGTGTGTGTGTGTGTGTGTGTGTATACACACACCACATCTTTATCCATTCATCTGTCGATGGACATCTGGGCTCTTTCCATATTTTGGCTATTGTGGCCATTGCTGCTATAAACATTGGGGTGCAGGTGCACAAATTCAGACCACTACATTTGTATCTTTGGGGTAAATACCCAGTAGTGCAATTGCTGGGTCATAGGGTAGCTCTATTTTCAACTTTTTTAAAAATAGATTTTATTTATTTATTTGACAGAGAACGGTAGTGAGAGAGAGTGCACAGGCAGGGGGAGCAGCACACAGAGGGAGAGGGAGAATCAGACTCCCTGCTGAGCAGGAAGTCCAACCTGGGACTCGATCCCAGGACCCTGGGATCATGACCTGAGCCGAAGGCAGATGTTTAACTGACGGAGCCACCCAGGTTCCCCTATTTTCAACTTTTTGAGGAACCTCCATACTGTTTTCCAGAGTGGCTGCACCAGCTTGCATTCCCACCAACACTGTGGGAGGGTTCCCCTTTTCTCTGCATCCTTGCCAACATCTGTCATTTCCTGACTTGTTAATTTTAGCCATTCTGACTGGTGTGAGGTGGTATCTCATTGAGGTTTTGATTTGGATTTCCCTGATGCCAAGTTATGTGGAGCATTTTTCCATGTATCTGTTGGCCATTTGGATGTCTTCTTTGGAGATATGTCTGTTCATGTCTTCTGCCCATTCCTTGATTGGATTATTTGTTCTTTGGGTGTTGAATTTGGTAAGTTCTTCATAGATTTTGGATACTAGCCCTTTATCTGATATGTCATTTGCAAATATCTTCTCCCATTCTGTCGCTGGTCTTTTGGTTTTGCCAACTGTTTCCTTTGCTGTGCAAAAGCTTTTTATCTTGATGAGGTCCCAATAGTTCATTTTTGCCTTTGTTTCCCTTGCCTTTGGAGATGTGTCTAGCAAGAAGTTGCTGCAGTCGAGGTCACAGAGGTTACTGCCTGTGTTCTCCTCTAGGATTTTGATGGTTTCCTGTCTCACATTTAGGTCTTTCATCCATTTTGAGTTTATTTTTGTATATGGTGTAAGGAAATGGTCCAGTTTCTTCTGCATGTGGCTGTCCAATTTTCCCAACACCATTTGTTGAAAAGACTGTCATTTTTCCATTTGAAGTTCTTTCCTGCTTTGTCAAAGATTAGTTGACTGTAGAGTTGTGGGTCCATTTCTGGGTTCTCTATTCTGTTCCATTGATCTATGTGCCTGTTTTTGTGCCAGTACCATGCTGTCTTGATGATTACAGCTTTGTAATAGAGCTTGAAGTCTGGAATTGTGGTGCCACCAGCTTTGGTTTCCTTTTCAATATTCCTTTGGCTCTTCAGGGTCTTTTCTGGTTCCATACAACTTTTAGGATTATTTATTCCAGCTCTGTGAAAAAATTGATGGTATTTTGATAGGGATTACATTGAATGTGTAGATTGCTCTGGTAGCATAGACATTTTAATATTTGTTCTTCCAATCCAAAACAATCGTTTTTCCATTTGTTTGTATCTTCCTCAATTTCTTTCATGAGTGTTGTATAGTTTTCTGAGTACAGATCCTTTGCCTCTTTGGTTAGGTTTATTCCTAGGTATCTTATGGTTTTGGTTGCAATTGTAAATGAGATCTGCTCCTTAATTTCTTTTTCTTCTGTCTCATTGTTAGTGTATAGAAATGCAACTGATTTCTCTGCATTGATTTTATATCCTGCCACTTTGCTGAATTCCTGTATGAGTTCTAGCAATTTTGGGGTGGAATCTTTGGGGTTTTCCACATAGAGTATCATGTCACCTGCAAAGAGTGCCAATTCTGATGCCTTTTATTTCTTTTTGTTGTCTGATTGCTGAGGCTAGGACTTCTAGTACTATGTTGAACAGCAGTAGTGATAGTGGACATCCCTGCCATGTTCCTGACCTTCCAGGAAAAGCTCTCAATTTTTCCCCATTGAGAATGATATTCGCTGTGGATTTTTCATAAATGGCTTTTATGATATTGAGGTATGTTCCCTCTATCCCTATACTGTGAAGAGTTTTAATCAAGAAAGGATGCTATACTTTGTCAAATGCTTTTTCCTCATCTATTGAGAGGATCTTATGGTTCTTATCCTTTCTTTTATTAATGTGGTGTATCACATTGATTGATTTGCAGATGTTGAACCACCCTTGCAGCCCAGGAATAAATCCCACTTGGTCGTGGTGAATAATCCTTCTAATATAGTGTTGGATCCTACTGCCTAGTATTTTGGTGAGAATTTTTGCATCCATGTTCATCAGGGATATTGGTCTGTAATTATCCTTTTTGGTGGGGTTTTTGTCTGGTTTTGGGATCAAGGTAATGCTGGCCTCATAGAAAGAGTTTGGAAGTTTTCCTTCTATTTTTTGAGCATGTGTTGTGATGAGCACTGGGTGTTATACGTAACTAATGAATCATTGAACATGACATCGAAAACTAATGATGTAATATACAGTGGCTAACTGAACATAATAAAAAAAATGAAACAGCTTCAGAATAATAGGTATTAATTCTTCTTTAAATGTTTGGTAGAATTCCCCTGGGAGGCCATCTGGCCTGGCTCTTGTTTGTTGGGAGATTTTTGATTACTCCTTCAATTTCCTTGCTGGTTTGGGGTCTGTTCAGGTTTTCTATTTCTTTTTATTTTTTTAAAGATTTTATGTATTTATTTGACAGAGAGAGACACAGTGAGAGAGGGAATACAAGCAGGAGGAATGGGAGAGGGAGCATCAGGCTTCCCGCAGAGCAGGGAACCCGATGCAGGGCTCGATCCCAGGAACCTGGGATCATGACCTGAGCCGAAGGCAGACGCCCAACGACTGAGCCACTCAAGCGCCCCTCAGGTTTTCTATTTCTTCCTGTTTCAGTTTTGGTAGTTTATATGTCTCTAGGAATGCATCCATTTCTTCCAGTTTGCCTAACTTGTTGACATATATATTCTTATATGTTTGTATAATATGTTCTTATAATTGTTTGTTTTTCTTCAATGTTATTTGTGATCTCTCCCCTTTCATTCGTGATTTTATTCATTTGGGTCCTTTCTTTTTTCTTTCTTTCTTTCTTTTTTTTTTTTTTTTTATTCATTTGAGACACAGAGATACAGAGAGAGAGAGAGCATGAGCAGGGGGAGAGGCAGAAGCAGGCTCCCCACTGAGCCGGGAGCCTCATGCGGGGCTCGATCCCAGGACCTTGGGATCATGACTGAGCCGAAGGCAGACGCTTAACCATCTGAGCCACCCAGGCGCCCCTCCTTTCTTTTTTCTTTTTGATAAGTGTGGCCTGGGGTTTATCAATCTTATTAATTCTTTCGAAGAAGTAGCTCCAAGTGTCATTGATCTGTTCTACTGTTCTTTTGATTTCTGCTTTGATCTTTATTATTTCTCTTCTCCTGCTCGGTTTAGGCTTTATTTGTTGTTCTTTCTCCATCTCCTTTAGGTGCAAGATTAGGTTGTGTATTTGAGACCTTTCTTGCTTCTTGAGAAAGGCTTGTATTGTTATATACTTCCCTCTTAGGACCCCTTTGCTGCATCCCAAAGATTTTGAACAGTTTTGTTTTCATTTTCATTTGTTTCCATGAATTTTTTAAAATTCTTCTTTAATTTCCTGTTTGACCCATTCATTCTTTAGTAGGATGGTCTTCAGCCTCCATGTATTTGAGTTCTTTCCAAATTTCCTCTTGTGATTGAGTTCCAGTTTCAAAGCACTGTGGTCCAAAAATATGCAGGGAATGATCCCAATCTTTTGGTACTGGTTGAGACCTGATTTGTGACCCAGTATGTGATCTATTTTGGAGAATATTCCATGTGCACTTGAGAAGAATGTGTATTCTGTTACTTAAGGATGGAATGTTTTGAATATATCTGTGAAGTCTATCTGGTTCAGTGTGTCATTCAGAGCCCTTATTTCCTTGTTGATCTTCTGCTTAGGTGATCTGTCCATTGCAGTGAGAGTGGTATTAAAGTCCCCTACCATTATTGTATTATTATCGATGTGTTTCTTTAATTTTGTTATTAATTGGCTCATATAATTGACTGCTCCCATGTTAGGGGCATAGATATTTACAATTGTTAGATCTTCTTGTTGGGTAGACCCTTTAATTATGATATAGTGACCTTCCTCATCTCTTATTACAGTCTTTTGTTTAAAATTTAATTTGTCTGTTATAAGGATTGCTGCCTCAGCTTTCTTTTGACGTACATTAGCATGATAAATGGTTTTCCACCCCTCACTTTAAATCTGGAGCTGTCTTTGGGTCTAAAATGAGTCTCTTGCAGACAGCATATCAATGGGCCTTGCTTTTTTATCCAATCTGATACCCTGTGTTTTTTGATTGGGGCATTTAACCCATTTACATTCAGAGTAACTATTGAAAGATATGAATTTAGTGCCATTGAATTACCTGTAAAGTGACTGTTACTGTATATTGTCTCTGTTCCTTTCTGGTCTTTGTTACTTTTGGGCTCTCTCTTTGCTTAGAGGATCCCTTTTAATATTTCTTGTAGGGCTGGGTTTTTTTTCTTTTTTTATAGATTTTATTTATTTATTTGACAGAGAGAGACACAGCGAGAGAGAGAACACAAGCAGGGGGAGTGAGAGAGGGAGAAGCAGGCTTCCTGCTGAGCAAGGAGCCTGATGCGGGTCTCGATTCCAGGACCCCGGGATCATGACCTGAGCTGAAGGCAGACGCTTAACGACTGAGCCACCCAGGTGCCCCTGTAGGGCTGGTTTGATCAAATTCTTTTAGTTTCTGTTTGTCCTGGAAGCTTTTTATCACTCCTTCTATTTTGAATGACATTGTAGTTGGATAAAATATTCTTGGCTGCATACTTTTCTCATTTAGCACCCTGAATATATCATGCCAGTCCTTTCTGGCCTGTCAGGTCTCTGTGGCTAGGTCTGCTGCCAGTCTAATGTTCCTACCCTTGTAGCTCTTGTCCTGAGCTGCTTTCAGGATTTTCTCTTTGTCTCTGAGATTTGTAAATTTCACTATTCTACGTCAGGGTTTTGATGTATTTTTATTGATTTTGAGGGGGGTTCTCTGTGCCTCCTGGATTTTGATGCCTGTTTCCTTCCCCATATTAGGGAAGTTCTCTATTATAATTTGCTCCAGTATACCTTCTGCCCCTCTCTCTTTCCTCTTCTTCTCGGATCCCCATTATTCTAATATTGTTTCACTTTATGGTATCACTTATCTCTTAAAATCTCTCCTCGTGATCCAGTAGTTGTTTATCTCTTTTTCTCAGCTTCTTTGTTCTCCATTATTTGATCTTCTATATCACTAATTCTCTTCTGCCCCATTTATCCTAGCAGTTGGAGCATCCATTTTTTTTTATTTTATCTCATTAATAACCTTTTTGATTTCGACTTGGTTAGATTTTAGTTCTTTTATTTCTCCAGAAAGGGAATCTCTAGTGTCTTCTATGCTTTTTACAAGCCTAGTTTGTATCTTTATAATCATTATTCTGAACTCTAGTTCCAACAACTAACTTATGTCTATACTGATTAGGTTCCTGGCAGTCAGTACTGCCTCTTGTTCTCTTTTTTGAGGTGAGTTTTTCCATCTTGTCATTCTTGCAGAAAGTGGTTGCTTTTCTATTTGTAGAGTTGCCGCTATTTTCTTAGCTCTCCAGTTGAGTTCGCAGGTGTTCAGAATTATTTGATTGCTACCTAGCTGAATTCTTGGGACCAGATGAAATTAAGGTCTCCTATTCCTCTGCCATCTTGGACTCCTCCCCCGGGAAACTGTACTTTTAAATGTCTTAGTTTTCTCTTGGGGCACTGCCACCTCTTGATCTTGCTCCTCCAGCAGCCGCAGAGCCTGGCTGGAGTGCAGGAGCCATGGCGCCACCAAGAGGCAGTTATTAGGGGCGCCTGGGTGGCTCAGTCAGTTAAGCGTCTGCCTTCGGCTCAGGTCATGATCCCAGAGTCCTGGGATCGAGCCCCGCATCGGGCTCCCCGCTCCGCGGGAAGCCTGCTTCTCCCTCTCCCGCTCCCCCTGCTTGTGTTCCCTCTCTCGTTGTGTCTCTCTCTGTCAAATAAATAAATCTTAAAAAAAAAAAAAGAGGCAGTTATTATATATTCATTAAAAAAATAGCTAATAGCGATAAAAATGGCACTTTACCTGTGTCATCCTCCTCTCCAAACCCCATAACCCCAGTCTATTCATGAGAATAACAACAGACAAATTCCAATAGAGAGGCATCTTACAGTGTTCCTGACCAGTACTCCTCAAAACTGTCAAGGCCATCAAAAACAGGGGAAGCCTGAGGAACTGCCACAGCCAAGAGGATCCTAAAGGAGAAATGACAACTAAATGTAATGTGGTATCCTGGATAGCATCCAGAAACAAGAAAGGAGCATTAGTTAGAAATTAAGGAAATTTAACTAAAATGTGGACCTTGATTAATAATAATATATTAATACTGGTTCATGAATTATAACAAGTGTGCCATTCTAATATAATAATAAAAAGTAACAAGGGAAAATGTGTGAGGGGCCTGAGGAAGGGAGGGAACTTTTAGCACTGTCACTTCAATTTTTCTGTATATCTAAAACTTCCAAAAAATAGTTTGTTAAGGGAAATAGTTAAACTACATTTTAAAAATGAAATTAAAACCAACATTTGTGAAATGTTTGAAAGCCCTGGAACACTTTGCTAGAACCCAGGATTTTGCAGAGCACAATATGAAAACTACTAGTCTAATCAATATAAATGATTCTTTTTTTTTTTTTTTTAAGATTTTATTTATTTTTTGACAGACAGAGACACAGCGAGAGAGGGAACACAGGCAGGGGGAGTGGGAGAGGGAGAAGCAGGCTTCCCGCGGAGCAGGGAGCCCGATGCGGGGCTCGATCCCAGGACCCCGAGATCATGACCTGAGCCGAAGGCAGAAGCTCAACGACTGAGCCACCCAGGCGCCCCCAATATAAATGATTCTTAAGGTAATTCAGTTTCCAGCACAGGCAGTTCTTACTTTGCATAGTAGCCTGGGACCATAAAAAGGACTGTGCAAGCTGAAAACATGTAAAGTGATCTTAAATAATCAATGGGGAAAATTACAATTGTTTAGTGACCTTTAAAATTGTTTTGTCCAAATATTAAAAATCCTCTTATTGCCATTAATAATGAAATACTGAGCTTTCAAGTGTTTTATTTTTTATTTTTATTTTTTGTAAGGAAACTTAATAAGATACTACTGCTAAGGATTTTCCCTTTGTCTGTCTCTAAATGGTGAACTGATACCTTAAGGCTTACAGATTGGTCTTTCCTAATTACAGGAGACATTTTATTTTTTATTTTATTTTATTTTATTTTTTAAAGATTTTATTTATTTATTCATGAGAGACAGAGAGAGAGAGAGAGGCAGAGGGAGAAGCAGGCTCCCAAGGAGCAGGGAGCCTGATGCGGGACTCAATCCCAGGACTCTGGGATCATGACCTGAGCCGAAGGCAGACGCTTAACCATCTGAGCCACCCAGGCGCCCTACAGGAGACATTTTAGAGGATATGTTTTATATCTTTTTCTTTTCAACACTGAAGAATTTTATGGGTATGGACACTTCAATAACTTTGTAAACAAAAATCCCCCATGATTTTTGTTCATCAGTACTCTAATATTCAAAAGCTTATATTTTTTTAAAGCTTATTTTTTAAAGATTTATTTATTTATTTATTTTTAAGATTTTCATTTATTTATTTGACAGAGAGAAACACAGAGAGAGAGGGAACACAAGCAGGGGGAGTGGGAGAGGGAGAAGCAGGCTCCCCGCTGAGCAGGGAGCCCGATGCGGGGCTCGATCCCAGGACCCCGGGATCATGACCTGAGCCGAAGGCAGATGCTTAACGACTGAGCCATCCAGGTGCCCCAAGATTTATTTATTTGAGAGAGAGAGAGAGAGAGTACTAGTGTGAGCACGCAACAGAGGATGGTGTAAAGGGAGAGGGAAAGAATCTCAAGCACATTCCCTGCTGAGCGTGGAACCGGATGTGGAGCTTGATCTCACAACGGTGAGACCATGACTTGAGCCAAAATTCAGAATCAGATGCTCAACTGACCAGGCGCCCAAGCTTACGAGTTTTCAAACTATTCAGTGCTTTTTAAAATTTTTCAAAGATACAGAATAATTTACATAGGAAAAAAGAATTTTTCTTTTTACTGTATTATTGTTCATGTACATGGAAAATATGTATTTCTCTTTGAAAACCTAACCTTTTAACAGGGTTGCACAGTGTTAACAGTGGTGATAATGCTTTCAAATACCCTCTGAACTGTCTTGCTAGGATTTAATAAAACACCTTCTACCAAAAAAAAATTATCAAGAATGATTTGAATCATGCTTGCCTTCTTGTAATGTAGCTTAGGGTATGGATTGAGTATCTTTTCTATGCCTTTGCAGATTATCATACTCCTAAGTCTGGATCAACTTCCAACATTTTATCCTTTGCACTTTCAGTGTTATAAAATATCTCTGAGAGTTACTTTAATGTGAGGTATTTTGCTGGCATCACTTTTTCTGGGACATGATCATCCTTCCCCATTTATTTAAGTTCACCTTCACTACATTCCTCTTTGCTACATATCTAGGGTCTCTCAAATGGTGGCTCTGTCATCCATGGTCATCTGTTTCTTCTATAACTCCATTTACTTTACATTTGATTCACATTTCACCCCTAGTATTATTACTTTTTGTTTCTTTGCTGTACTCTCATCTTTGTTGACTTAATTCCCTCTGTCAGGTATCTATCTTAGTAAAGTGCGTATGGTTTATCACCCAGAGATAAGGAGGTCACACAGCTGTACTCTGTTATTTCTGTGTAAACTGAATAATCATACAGTGATCAATCACTGACACGCTTTGAAAGAAGTGATGCATTGGCCACTGACCAATGCTTATCTGTTACTTACATAGGGATTTGTGGACTAAAAGGTTAGTATGAAGTTTGTACTTCATGTAGTTACTCACAGCTAATATACTGTGGTAACTGAAATCTGAACTATGTTGTTTCAGAACTGGTGTTATTTAACTGAACTGTGGTAACTGAAATTTGTGCATTTGGGAACTATGCCAGGTGAGTTCTGCGTATATCCTACATGTCTACAAAATTTGCCCTAATCCTTTTACTATCTTAAAATTTGATTAGCTATTATGAGAAGACTATGACTTATTGAGAGGATTTATACTCATTTTATAGGGATACTGAAAAATGAGAGGATTCATTTGGTCCGCATCCCTGTATTCACTGCTAACACTTAAAAATTCAGAGCACAGGTATAGGACAGTGAAAGTCATCATCAAATAAATTTATTTTAAGAGCTGGAGCTACATGGTACTGAGGAAGACATGTGAGATTAAAGGCCAGAAGACAGAAACCTTCAGATCATAAGAGCTTGACAGTGTGTGGACCAAGATATTTCCCTGCATCTACCACATCATCTGGTTCTTATAGAGGCTGAACCTTGCTCAAAAGAGGGACTTAGACTAATAATGTTTTGGAATTCTCTCAGATCCCTATAACTCCAAAGTAGGAAAAAAAAACAAATTTATTATTTCAACAATTAGATTTAGTATGTTTAAAAATGTCTTTTAGCCCCAATATACTCTGTAAGTTCCAAACTTGTAGTAACCATTTCCCCATTTCCTTCTCTCTGAAGCATGAAATACTAGCTAAGATTGTCACTGATAAGTTGGTTCCATACTCACCCACCTACCTATGTTGTAAGCACTTTCACTCAAGCACATACAAAATCATACAACTAATTGTTCAATGCCAAGAAACTCTAATCAAAGGGCAAGGTACTTCACTGGCAGGTATGCCTGGGTGGCTCAGTCGGTTAAGCGTCTGCCTTGGGCCCAGTTCATGATCCCAGGGTCCTGGGATTGAGTCCCACATCAGGCTCCTTGCTCAGCGGGGAGTCTGCTTCTCCCTCTGCCTGCTGCTCCCCCTGCTTGTTCGTTCCCTCTCTCTCTCTCTGACAAATAAATAAATAAATCTTAAAAAAAAAAAGATAACCTCACTGGCTGCAAAACCAAATTCATTTATGAATACCCTTCCTTAGGGCATATTTTAGGTTAAAAGGTTTTTGCCACTTCTGCAGCAAGGTTACCCACAGAGGCTGCTCTGGTGCCAACTTACACGCAGAATAAACAGTTGTCAAATCCATTCATTGCTAGCTTCTTGGAGACAGTGTTCAAAAGCTATCTGAAAGGGTGGTGTACTCAAGGTATAGACTTAAAAATTCAGTGAGTGGATGAAGTTTGACTAATCTCAAAGAAAAGTTTTAATAGTGCCTGAGGATAGCAAGTAGATTAGAACAAGAGAAGCAATAATATACAATTAAGAAGCTAAATTTGAGTTCAGATTTTATTTCAGACTCCACTATTTATTTTATCTGATATTTTTAATAAGGAACCTAGTTGGTCATTAAGTCCCAATGCAGGACTCCGTTTTCTGGAGTCTTACATAACTGTAAGGATCTGATAAATATTAAGAGCCCAAAAAGTGATATAGAGAAGGGAACCTAGAGTCCAGTGAACTATTAAGCTCTCATAAAACGCTTATAGATAAAACAGCAGTGGGCTTGCATGATATGTTTATAATTGAACTGATTGTCCTGGGTAGATCATTTGCCAGTGCCAGGGGTTAGTTTCCAGGGGCTGATGCTAAGAAGGTGTAACCTCCTGAAGGTAGTAAGGAGCAGGATGATTAGAGGGAAAGTTATAAAGACAGTTTGTAAGCAAAGCTGAGAGTCAGGCTGAGAAGTCAAAAGCAGTTGAGCCGTCTGGAAGTAGGATCAAGGCTGAGGATGAGAGAAAAATGAGAAAAATTCACATACAGGTTTTTGTGTGAACAGAGGCTTTCACTTCACTTTAGTAATAAGTAGGACTGGGATTATTAGGTGGTATGGTAAATATTTTAAATTTGTAAGAAACCGGAAAAATGTTTTACGAAGTAGCTGTACCATTTTGCGTCTCTACCAGCAACGTATGAGAGTTCCAATTGTTCCACATCCTCACTTGGTATTGTCAGTTTTCATTGTTGTTTCTGTTTGTTTATTAGGCATTCTTTTAGGTTTATATTAGTATCTCATTGTGGTTTTAATTTGCATTTCCTTAATGAGTAATAATATTGAGCATCTTTTTATGTGCTTATTTGTCATCTGTACATCTTTTTAAGTTTATCTTATTTAAATTCAATTAATTAACTTATAGTGTATCATTAGTCTCAGATGTAGAGTTCGGTTATTCATCAATTGCATATAACACCCAGTGCTTATTACATTCATATGCCGTCCTTAATGCCCATCACCAAGTTACCTCATCCCCCTACCCACCTCCCTGCCAGCAACCCTCAGTTTGTTTCCTATAGTTAAGAGTCTCTTATGGTTTGTCTCCCTCTATGATTTCTTCTTATTTTATTTTTCCCTCCCTTCCTCTATGATCCTGTTTTGTTTCCTAAATTCCACATATGAGTGAAACCATATGATAATTGTACATCTTCTTTGGTGAAGTGTCTATACAAGTCTTTTGCCCATTTAAAAAATTAGAGATTATTTCAAGGTACTAAATTTGGTGTCAAGAGTTTCCATTGATTTTTTTCCCTTAAAAAAAATTAAAGACTATCTTTTTAGAGCAGTTTAGGTTCACAGCAAAATTCAGAGTGAGGTACAGAGAGTTCCCATATATCCCTGCCCCCACACATGCATAACCTCTTCCATTATCAACACCCCCCCCAGAATGGTAACTGTGTTACAATTGATGAATCTACATGGACACGTCATAATCACCCAAAGTCCACAGTTACACTAGGGTTCATTCCCAGTGTTGCATTCTATGGGTTTGGACAAATGTATAATGACACATATCCATCATTATAGTATCATACACAGTATTTTCATTGCCCTAAAAGTCCTCTGTGCTCTATCTATTCATCCTTCCCTAGACTCCCAACTTCTGGTAACCACTGATTCTTGTACTGTCACCATAGTTCAACCTTTTCCTGAATGTCAAATAGTTGGAATCAAACAGTATGTAGCCTTTTCAGATTGGCTTCTTTCACTTAGTAATATACATTAAAGTTTCCTCCATGTCTTTTCATGGCTTGATAGCTCATTTCTTTTTTGTGCTGAATAATATTCCATTGTTGGGATGTACCAGTTTATTTCTTTATTTACCTATGGAGGGACATCTGGGTTGCTTCCAAGTTTTGACAATTATGAGTAAAGGTCCAGATTTTTGTGTGGAATAAGTTTTCAACTCCTTTGAATGAATACCAAAGAGCATGATTGCTGGATCATATAGTAAGAGTATGTTCCATTTTGTAAGAAATCTGTCTTCCAAAGTGGCTGTATCATTGCACATTCCCACCAGCAATATATGAGGGTTCCTGTTGCCTCACTCCTCACCAGGATGTGGTGTTGTCAGTGTTCCAGATTTTGGTGTTTCTAATAGTTGTATAGTGGTATCTCATTGTTTTAATTTGTATTTCCCTGATGACATATGATGTGGAGCATTCTTTTCATATGCTTATTTGCCATCTGTATATCTTTGGTGAGGTGTCTATTAAGGTCTTTGGCCTGTTTTTTTGTTTGTTTGTTTGTTTTTTAGTTTTCAGAGGTAGAATTTAGTGATTCATCAGTTGCATATTGCATATAACACCCAGTGCTCATTACATCAAGTGCCCTCCTTAATGCCCATCACCCTTTTATCCCTTCCCCTCACCCACCTCCCCTCTAGCAACCCTGTTTGTTTCCTAGAGTTTTGTGTCTCTTATGATTTGCCTCCCTCTCAATTTTCATCTTACTTTATTTTTCCTTCCCTTCTCCTATGTTCATCTGTTTTGTTTCTAAAATTCCACATGAGTAATCGTATGGTATTTGTCTTTCTCTGACTGACTTATTTTGCTTAGCATAATACTCTCTAGTTCCATCCACGTTGTTGCAAACCCTTCATTCTTTTTGAAAGCGCTGAATAATATTCCATTGTATATATATACCACATCTTCTTTATCTATTCATCTGTAGATGGACATCTGGGGTCATTCCGTATTTTGCCTATTGTGGATATTGCTGCTATAAACATTTTTCATTGGGCCCTTTGTTTTAATACTGTTAAGTTTCAAGAGTTCTTTACGTATTCTGGATGCAAGTCCTTTGTCACATATCTGATTTGCAAATATTATCTCCTAGTCTGTGGCTTGTCTTTTCATTTGCTTGACAGTGTCTTTCAAAAGCACAAGTTTAGAATTTTGATGAAGTCCAGTTTATCAGTGTGTTCTTTTATGGTTCTTGCTTGGATGGTGTATCCAAAAGCTCCTTGCCTAGCTCAAAGTCACAAAGGTCTTTCATGTTTTCTTCTAAGAGTTTTATAGTTTTATATTTTGCATTTAGTTCTATGATCAAGTTTGAGTTAATTTGGAATGTGTGAGGTATAGGTCAAGATTCAGTTGGGTTTTTTTATGGTGGGGGCACAAATGTATGCCCAATTATTCTGGCACTATTTGTTGAAAGACTATCATTTTTCTATTGTTTTGGCTTTTCACTTTGGTCAAAAATCATTTGACCATTTATGTGTTGGGTCTATTTCTGGACTCTCTATTTCAGGAATTGACTTTTCCCCTTAAAGGGCCAGATAGTAAATATTTAAGGCTACTAGTTACTAAATATTCAGGCCATATGGTCTCTGTAGCAACTACTCAACTTGACTGTTTTAGCATGAAAGCAGCCATATGTACAATATGTAAAATGGGCATGACTGTATTCTGTAAAACTTTATTTTCAAAAATAGGCAGTGGGTCAGATTTGGACCACAAGCTCCACTTTACCAACTGCTCTAATCTATTCCATTGATTTTTGTTATCTCTTTTCTCTGGTACCCCACTGTACTGGTTATTGTAGCTTTATAATAGGTCTTGAAATCAGGTAATGTGATTTATAAATAATAAAGTGATCCTCCACTTTATTCTTCTTTTCCTCAGTTGTTTTGTATTTTACTTTCTTTGCCTTTCCATATAAATTTACAAAAAATCCTGCTGGAAATAACTGATCGATCTGGGCAAAATTGAAATGTTAACAATATTAACTTTTCCAGTCTTTGAACTTAATATGTCTCTTTGTTTATTTAGGTCTTCTCTGATTTCTTTCATCAACATTTTGTAATAGCCAATATTTAGGGATTTTCCAGATATATTTCTAGTCCTTAAACTATTACTTCTAGTTTAATTCTGTTATGGTGAGATAATATACTTTGTACAATTTCTGTTTTTAAAAATTTAAGTTTTGTTTTATGGCCCATAATATGTTCTGTCTTGATGAATTACTTCATGTGCACTTGCAACGAATGGGCATTTTGCTCTTGTTGAGTGGAGTGCTCTGTAAATGCCAGTGTGAGACTTGAAACTATAAAAATCCTAGAAGAGAGCACAGGTAGTAACCTCTTTGACATAGGCCATAGCAACTTCTTTCTAGCTATGTCTCCTGAGGCAAGGGAAACAAAAGCAAAAATAAACTATTGGGATTTCATCAAAATAAAAAGCTTCTGCACAGTGAAGGAAACAATCAACAAAACTAAAAGGCAACCCATGGAATGGGTGAGGATATTTGCAAATGATATATCTGATAAAGGGTTAATATGCAGAATATATAAAGAATAAAACTCAACACTCCAGAATTGAATAATCCAATTAAAAAATGGGCAGAAGACACGAATAGACATTTTTACAAGGAAGACATACAGAGGACCAACAGACACAAAAGATACTCATCATTAGGGAAATACAAATCAAAATCACAATGAGAAATCACTTCACACCTGTCACAATGGCTAAAATCAACAACACAAGAAACGACAAATATTGGTGAGGATATGGAGAAAGAGGAACCCTCTTGCATTGTTGGTAGGAATTAACTGTGCAGCCACTCTGGAAAACAGTATAGAGGTTCCTCAAAAAGTTAAAAATAAAACGACCCTATGCTCCAGCAGTTGCACTACTATTTACCCAGAGAATGCAAAAATACTAATTCAAAGGCATACATGTACCCTGATGTTTATAGCAGGATTATCTACAACAGCCAAATTATGGAAACAGCCCAAGTGTCCATTGATTAATGAATGAATAAAGATGTGGTATATATACATATACATACAATGGGATATTACTCAGCCATTAAAAAATAATGAAATCTTGCCATTTGCAATGACATGGATGGAGCTAGAGAGTATTTTGCTAGGCGAAATAAGTCTGTCAGAGAAAGACAAATACCATGTGATTTCACTCATGTGGAATTTAAGAAACAAAACAAATAGGCAAAGGAGGAAAAAGGGGGGCAAACCAAGAAACAGACTCTTAAAGATAGAGAACTGATGGTTACCAGAGGGAAGGTAGGTGGGAGGGTGGGTTAAATAGGTGATGGGGACTGAGGGGAGTGCGCTTGTGATGAGTACTGAGTGTCATATGGGAGTGTTGAATCATTGTACACCTGAAACTAATATTACACTGTATGTTAACTAACTGGAATTTAAATAAAACTTTAAAAAAATGTCAATATGGTGAGCTTGGTTAATGCCTTCTTTAGGTTTCCTGTATCCTTGCTTATTTTCTCTCTACCTATTAAAGAGAAAGAAGTGTTTGATGTCTCCAGCTATACATGTGCATTTGTCTTTCTTTTCAGTTCTGTCAGGTTTTGCTTCATGTATTCTGGATCTCTGTCCTTAGGTACATATACATTAAAAATTGTTCCATCTTCTTTGGTAGTTGACCCATTCATAGCTATATAATTTTCTTCTTTACTGCTGGTAATTTTCCTTGTTCTGAAGACTACTTTTCTGATATTAAAGAGCTAATCTGGCTTTTTTCTGATTAGTGTTTGTAGAGCATATGTTTTCCAACTCGTGTGTGTGTATGTATAATTCCATATATGTAGAATTATATTTAAAGTAGGTTTCTTGAAAGCACCATATAGTTATACAGCTTGGTCTTTTTAAAACAAAATCTAAGAGTTTCTATATTTTAATTTGTATGTATAGACCATTCACATTTACTATGGTAATTGAAATGGTTGGGTTTAGGTGTACTACTATATTATTTTTCTGTTTGTCTTCTCTGTTTTCTGCTCCTTTTTTCCTATGCCTGGCCTTTTTTGGAATTTTTGCATATTTATTAGTATTCTATTTTAATCTATCTGTTGGCTTTTTGGCTATATAGCTTTGCATTATTTTTTAGTGGTTGCTCCAGTAATTATAAAATACATACCTAGCACTTACGCAGTCTATTTAGATTTAATATTTTATCACTTCAAGTGAAACACAGAAGTCTTCTAACCATAAAAGTCCTTATCCTCTCCCTTTATAAAAAGGTATCTTATGTATTACATATAAATACAATGTTATAATTATTGCTTTCAACATTCTTACATATTTTGATAGGAGTAGAAAAACAGTCTATTTACCCTGATATTTACCCTTTCTATTACTCTTCCTTAATACCTGAAGTTCAAAGTTTCCTTCTGGGATCACATCTGAAGAACTTCTTTTAGCATTTCTTTTAGAGCAGGTCTGCTGGCAGCAAATTCTCTTAGTTTTCTTTCCTGTGAGAATGTTTCTAGTTCATCTTCATTTTAAAGGACATTTTAGCTAGATATAACATTGTGGATTGATAGTTTTTTTTTTTTAAACACTTTAAAGATGTTGTTACACCGTCTTCTGGCCTGTATGGTTTTTCATGAGAAATCCAATCATTTGAACTGTAACATATTGTTTTTCTCTTATTGTTTTCTAGATTTCTTTGGTTTTAAGAAGCTTGATTATGATGGGTCTAGGAATGGGTTTCTTTTAGTTTATCCTATTTAGGCTTCACTGAGTTTTTGAATGTGTGAATTTATAACTTTCATTAAATTTAGGCAATTTTCAGCCATTATTTCTTGAAATATATTTTCTCTACCAATGATATACATATTACATATGTATATATTAGTTTATTTTTTTTTGAAGATTTTATTTATTTGACAGAGAAAGACACAGTGAGAGAGGGAACACAAGCAGGTGGAGTGGGAGAGGGAGAAGCAGGCTTCCTACCCAGCAGGGAGCCCGATGCGGGGCTCGATCCCACGACCCCGGGATCACGACCTGAGCTGAAGGCAGACGCTTAACGACCGAACCACCCAGGTGCCCCTGTATATATTAGTTTAAATGAAATGGTGGTGGACGCCTGGGTGGCTCAGTTGTTAAGTGTCTGCCGTTGGCTCAGGTCATGATCCCAGGGTCCTGGGATCGAGTCCCACATTGGGCTCCCTGCTCGGCAGGAAGCCTGCTTCTCCCTCTCCCACTCCCCCTGCTTGTGTTCCTGCTCTCTCTGTCTCTCTCTCTGTGTACTTCAAAAAAATAAAAAAATAAATGAAATGGTGGTAATAATGGATATCTTTTCAAAGGAGTTTAATTTTATGAAATTCTTATAATTCTAGAAGTCATAAGGGTATAATATATTAGCTAAAATTGTATTTCCAGATTCTTAACTAACTTTAAAACTTTAATCATTAAACATGATCAGGTTAAGTAATAAAAATATCTCAATGCCTGAACTATTTCTAAGAAACAAATGTAGAAATACTGCTCACAAAACATAATTCTGATTTGTCCTTATTTCCTAGAGTGGCACTATATTAACAAATATGAAAAAATATGCAAATGTACTGGATGATTATTTACTACCTCAATTTTCTTAAAATGATATATAGTAGGTGCCTGTAAAAAAACTAGCTAAATCACTTTTGCATTTCTGTCTTTTAATTTTCTCCTATGTCTGGAGAAAAGAAAAGTTCGTTACTTTCAATAAAGATGATAATTAATATAATTGGTTGGTGTACTAGGTATTTTTTCTGTTTCTCCAGTAATCAGAACAAGGCCTTTAACATACACAAAAGCACCCAATTAAAATTTGTTGAATCAATGAATGAACTGACTGTGGCAGTGACAGTGAAGACAAAAGCCCAAGATTGAGCCTAAAATATCTTTACAACAAGATATTTGTACCCCCTTTCCCAATTTAAAAACAATAGATTCTGGGGTATGGGTGGGGTATGGTATTAGCTCCATACATTGAAGAGAAAGGAAAAACAGAAAGAGAAAATTTCAGTGAAGAAATGGATAGAACTGGAAGGCTAAGAAAAGGAAAGGAAGAAATAAAATTTTATTTTTACAGCCAAAAAAAAAAAAAAAAAGAAATTGAAAGAAAAACCTCCAAAAAGAGGGGTAAATTGGATGAAAGGAAGGACAATGAAAAGAGATAAATGTGATGGATAAAAAATGGCACTGTAATGGATAAAAAATAGCCTTTTACCAATAAATGTTTTATTAGAAAAAGAACTTCTGAGGTCCATGTGGCAATGAATTATCAACTACTTAAATTACTAATAATGTATAGCAGTTTCATATTTGGGCTTCAGACAGGTTCTGTCAGCAGCTCACTTTCTTCCCCCCTACACTGCCACCCTTCTAATCCTTCCTTTGTCCTTTCTTCCTATCGTCTCAGGACTGCATGTGCACACACCCACAAAGACCAAAATATCTGCAGAGAAATGCACCCACACAGACGTTTATACCTAGAAACACATATGGTCAGATTCAGGAGACCTATCTCCACAGTTTATGTCCACATCATGCAGAAAAATACAGCCACAAGGAGATATCCAAAACCTCAGTTTCCACACAAAGACAAAATGAAGTCTAAACCTCACTGCACTGAGATAAAATTTATACAAAATAAAATGTACCCAGAGTAAAATAAATATTTCAAGTATCCTTCTGTTATCCCCACATATCATTACACAGAAACACCAGCAAACTCTATGTACGTACTGACTCCTGCATTTGGATCACTTTCTCTTCCAATTCCACACATTATAATTTTCTCTCTGCTTCAAGCAGTAGATTAAATGCCATTTTCTACATGAAGCTTTCCCAGATCACTTCAGCCAAAAATAATCTCTCTCCTCTTTATAGGACACTTATATAGTAGTTTGTCTGTATGAGGCACACTATGAGATCTTGAGTATTTTTGTATGACTACCTATTATTTCCTACCAAGCTGAAAACATACAACTTTCAAGTGATCAGGATTCACTTCTAGATAACATTTATTACTCCTCATGCTTTATTAAATAGTTTTTAATAGATAATACTTTATACTAATGAGAGAAAACTAAGGCACGTAAGAGGAAGTCAGCTTAGACTGAGAAACAGTGGCACTCTCTCTCCTCTGAGGATGCTGGAGATTGTGGTCATTGCAGTAGCCTGATGTTTAGGATTGCTCTCCCTGCCTCTGCAGCTGGCTGGGAGGATGGAAACTACTAACTAGGAGGAACAGAAAGGAGGGTGAAGTAGGAGTCAGCGTTCCTCAGCTTTACAAGTAGAAAGACTCCATCTTGTCAAAGTTCTGTGAGCCAATTGGTTTCTTCAGAATGGACAAACTGTAATTAAATGGAAAAGAATGTGGGGCACCTGGCTGGGTCAGTCATTGGAGCATGCAACTTTTGATCTCAGGGTGGTGAGTTGGAGCCCCATGTTGGGTATAGAGTTTAATTAAAAATAAAATCTGGGACCACCACATCAAAAACTAATGATGTATGGTGACATAACATAATAAAATTAAATTAAATAAAAAAAAATAAAATCTTGGGGCGCCTGGGTCACTCAGTTGTTAAGTGTCTGCCTTTGGCTCAGGTCCTGATCCGGTCCTGGGATTGAGCCCCGCATTGGGCTCTCTGCTCGGCGGGAAGCCGGCTTCTCCCTCTCCCACTCCCCCTGCTTGTGTTCCCTCTCTCACTGTGTCTCTCTCTGTCAAATAAATAAAATCTTTAAAAATAAAATAAAATCTTAAAAAAATGTGAGACATAAATTATAATACTAATATACTAATTTACACTGGAAAATATAATCCCAAGTGACTTGTCATACTCCCATTTGCTGGTCAGGGCATTCTCTTCTTACAAGTTTATTTACATTGAAAGTTATATTCTAGTCAGAGTGATGAGCCTGTCATCAAGCCAGGAGTGTGAATGGGACAATCTTAGAAAGGTTCCTCTTTCTTCCTTGTGTTCCTGAATTTTTAACCTCCATATATAGTTCACTATCTACGTTAGGTCATTGCTAGAGATAACCAAACTTACCTACTATAGGAGGATATTTCATAATATCACATACAATCGGTTTAAATTTTATGAGTCTTTTGCTGTCACCCCTTTCACTCCACCCTTCCCATGAGAGCTCTTTCCTTTTTAACTGAAATCTGTCATTTTCAGAACATTTAGAAGCATTTCTTTAAATGAGAAAAAAGGTGTATTTTAAAAATTAAATTCAATTTAATTAACATATAGTGTATTATTAGTTTCAAGGGTAGAATTTAGTGATTCATCAGTTATATATAATGCCCAGTGCTCATTACATCAAGTGCCCTCCTTAATGCCCATCACCCAGTTATCCCATCCCCCTACCCACCTCCCCCCCAGCAACCCTCAGTTTGTTTCCTATAGTTAAGAGTCTCTTATGGTTTGTCTCCCTCTCTGATTTCATCTTATTTTATTTTTCCTTCCCTTCCCCTATGTTCATCTGTTTTGTTTCTTAAATCCACATGAGTGAAATCATATGGTATTTGTCTTTCTCTGACAGACTTATTTCGCTTAGCGTAATACCCTCTAGTTCCATCCACGTCATTGCAAATGGCAAGATTTCATCTTTTTGATAGCTGAGTAGTATTCCATTATGTGTATGTGTGTATAATTTTTCATAATCTCTTATGATTTGTATTTCTGTGGTGTTGGCTGTGATCTCTCCTCTTTCATTCATGATTTTATTTATTTAGGTCCTTTCTCTTTTCTTTTTGGTAAGTCTGGCTAAGGAACCAGCTCTTAGTTTCATTGATCTGTTCTACTTTTTTGTTTGTTTCTATATCATTTATCTCTGCTCTGATCTTTTTTTTAAAGATTTATTTATTTATTTGAGAGATCGAGAATGAGAGAGAGAGAGTACATGGGGGGGAGGGTTAGAGGGAGAAGCAGGCTCCTCGCCGAGCAGGGAGCCCGATGCGGGACTCGATCCCGGGACTCTGGGATCATGACCTGAGCCGAAGGCAGTCGCCTAACCAACTGAGCCACCCAGGCGCCCTCTGCTCTGATCTTTATTATTTCCCTTCTTCTGCTGGCTTTAGGCTTTATTTGCTGTTCCATTTCTAGCTCCTTTAGGTGTAAGCTTAGGTTGTGTAATTGAGAATTTTCTTGCTTCTTGAGGTTGGCCTGTATTGCAATATACTTCCCTTAGGACTGCCTTTGCTGCATCCTGAAGGTTTTGGACTGTTATGTATTCATTCTCATTTGCTTCCACATACTTTCCTATTTCTTCTTTTTAATTTTTTAAAGATTTTTATTCATTTTTGAGAGAGGAGAGAGAGAGAGAAAACACATGAGTCAGGGGAGAGGCGAAGGGAGAAGGAGAAGCAATGAAACATCATCTCAAATGTGTTAGAATGGCTGTCATTAAAAAGACAAGAGATAACAAATGCTGGTGAGAAAAGGGCACTCTTGTGCCCTGCTGGTAGACATGTAAATTGGTGCAGCCACTATGGAAAACAGTATGGAGGTTCCTCAAAAATTTAAATATAAAACTACCATTTAATCCAGCAGTCCTACTTCTGGGTATATACCTGAAGGAAACAAAATTATTATCTGCACTCCCATGTTCATTGCAGCACTATTTACAGTAGCCAAGACATGGAAACAACCCAAGTGCCCATCAATAGATGAATGGATAAAGAAGATATGGTACACGGGGCGCCTGGGTGGCTCAGTTGGTTAAGCGACTGCCTTCGGCTCAGGTCATGATCCTGGAGTCCCGGGATCGAGTCCCACATCGAGATTCCTGCTCAGCAGGGAGTCTGCTTCTCCCTCTGACCTTCTTCCCTCTCGTGCTATCTCTCATTCTCTCTCTCAAATAAATAAATAAAATCTTTTTTTAAAAAAAGAAGATATGGTATGTATATATACACAATGGAATATTATTGAGGCATAAAAAGGAAATCTTGCCTTTTGCAACAACATAGATAAATCTTGAGGGCATTATGTTAAGTAAAAATAAACAGTGAAAGACAAATACTGTACTATTTCACTTATATATGTAATCTAAAAAAAAGTTCCTAAACTTAATAGAAACAGAAAACAGATTGGTGGCTGTCAGTGGCAGGGGTGAAGGGTGGAGGAAAGGGGAGAATGTGGTAAAAGGTACCAACTTCCAGTTAGAAGATTCGTAAATTCTGGGGATCTAATATACAGCACGGTGACTATATTTAATACTTTGTATTGTATATTTGAGAGCTGCTGAGAGAGTAGATTTAATTTAAAAGTTTTCATCACAAGAGAAGAATCGTAACTGTGAGGAGATGGATGTTAAAAAGTGGTAATCATTTCTCAATGTATATATAAATCATTATGTTGTACACTTCAATACAATGTCAATTATATCTCAAGAAAACTGGAGGGTGGGAGGGGCTGTTGCCAATATCTCCTAAATATACACCCAGACCTTGGTGCTGTATTGCTTGATGATTATTTTTGATACTTAATATATAGATTGTTGGACTCTGCCCCTAGATATTCTGACTCATTAAGTCTGGGCTGAGGCCAGGAAATCTGTATTTTTACAGGCTTCCCAGTAATTCTTATGTAAGGCCAGGATTGAGAGCCATTAGAACAGATGACCTTTTAAAGTTAGTCATTCAGGGGACACCTGGGTGGCTCAAGTCGTTAAGCGTCTGCCTTTGGTTCAGGTCATGATCCCAGGGTCCTCGGATCAAGTCCCTCCTCAGGCTCCTTGCTCAGTGGGGAGCCTGCTTCTCCCTCTGCCTGCTGCTCCCCCTGCTTGTGCTCGTGCTCTCGCTCTCTGACAAATAAATAAAATCTTTGATTAAAAAAAGTCACTAAGAGGGCGCTCGACCAGGAGCATTGGGTGGGCAGGTGCTGCCCTCTAGTGTCGCTGGCTGCTTGCTACATTTAACGCTTACTGTAACCTGCTGCATGAGCCCTCCTGGTCTTGCTGCCTGACATTACTATGGGGTTTCCTGTCCATCTCCCTGCAAATTTTGATTCTTGGGCATTAATAAAAACACTCATTATAAAAATGCTGCTGCTGAATAGCACACTGTGCTTCTCTGTCCCTAGCACCTTGGCACATCTTAGATGTTCAGTAATATTTTCTGATACTGAGACACAGCAGAACTCCTTTGTAAGGTTTGTGTGGAGGGACAAACTCACATCAGTGGTATGTCTTTCAGGATTTTTCTTTATGGGGCTCTGATATGACCCATGGTACATATGAGTCAACAACTGTGAACCGTTTCCTGAAGAAATTCTACTATTACAGTAATTGTGGCACTGTGGCACACTCATAGAAGAAGAGTCTGGCTTTGGTAAGTTTTCTCGAAACAAATGAAAAGAATTTATAGTTGTGTAGCCCTCCAGAGTCCACAGAGGCTTTTCAGGTGCTTCGTCTCCCTTGTTTGCTCTTCACTATAAACTGTGAAGCAGGAAGAGCAAATGTGAAGATCCATGCCCACATCATCGATGTATTCATTACATGAATGTGCCTTTGTTTGGGAAGACACTGATCCCACTGTCCTAACCACTCAAGGACCCTTCATCAATGAGTACCAAGGCAGTAAACAAACCTGTACTAACGGCCTACTCTGCAAAAACATGTAAGATTGTCTTTGGCTCTAACTCCTGAGTTTGGAGACAGAGGAACAAGGGTGAGGGAGTTGCTGCAGAGGGGTTCGCAGCAGATGGTTTTAATGGCTTAGTAGGATGGCATTGTGTGGGTTATCTGTAAGGTAAATAGTGCACTGGTTGGAGCAAGTGCAAGGTTTGCGCAATCTGATGGTTTTATCATGGGCAGGGGTTTAGGAGGAGACTGAGAACTGTTTCAGCAGTAAAAAGGCAGCAGCAGCTGCAGGAAGCAGAGCTGGTTGGGTAGGACAGAGAATATTCTGTTCACCTTCTCTTCATCCCACTGGTGAGGGACGGAGTGTCCTAGGGTTCTGGAGGTGGTTGAGATTGTCAGCAGATTGACAGCAGTTTATTAATCACATATATTCACAGCCCAGGGGAGGAGGACACCAAACACCATGCAGGGCCACATTAGGTCAGGTTAATGGAAGACAGGACTGTTGAAGTAGCATAGAAGGCAGCAGCAGCTGCAGAAAGCACGAGCAGCTTGGGAAGGAATAATAAAAGTTAAAGATTCAAGCTACATTGTAGGTATCTCGACCTGCTACTAAGAAGGTGAGGCAAGCTGTTTGTTAACTTGACATTCAGCACTCTTTGGTTGAAAAAGTCTTCTTATTTTTGTAGAATGGTATTTGTAAGTTCAGGAAAGATGTTAAAATGGCTCAAATTCATCCCATCATCAGGGTGAGACTCTTCTTAAGTTATCTTAAATGTAAGGATGTACTTTGTTTGCATTTTGTTCTATATAAAAAAGACACTTAAAAAAACATTCACTCATCTTTTTATGAAATCATTTTCAGAGTATTCTTCCTTATAGCTAATAAAAAAGATCCCTCATACTAATAATTGGTAGGGTTTTTTTGCCTTTTGTTTCTTAAATTGTGGTATATACTTAACATAAAATTTACTGTTTTAACTATTTTTAGGTGTATAATTCAGTGTCATTAAATACATTTACAGCATTGTGCAGTCATCTCTACTATCCATTTTCAGAACTTTTTCATCATCATCCCAAAGAGAAACTCTGTACTCACTGAATAATAACTCCTTAATCCCCTCTTCCCCAAGTCCTAATAAGGTTGATTCTTGATTCATGTGAATTAGTTTTATCTTTTAACTAGGTTCTTAAGTGTCTTGAGAACAGGCAGGTAACACAACTCACATGTGTTTGTGCCTTTGATATTGCCCAGTCTAGGGATGACCTCAGATTGAGTGCTCACCACACCTGTCTGGTGGTAGACTGGAGGAAGGACCAAGTAGCACTTTCAGAGATGTTGAGCCTAAGAATTTTGGGAGTATGGGACCACTGTTATCAATAGGGCAAGAACTTAAGGAAATTCAGAAGTCCTAGGGTGTTGGAGGTTTCTCACAATGTCGACAGGGGTCATGACATTAACATTAATATGTGAATCAGTGGATGTAAGAGTGGTGGGTAACAGGTTGAACAGGAAAAAGCTTGCCCTGCCTGAAGGTATTCAAATTCAAACTTCATAAAACATTTAGCCAAACATTCCAGCCATGTTGGATTCAACCAAAGAACCACAAGTTTGTAGTCCTTAATCAAAAGTGTTGCCAGTGACCCATCTCCAGGGATAGGCAGGATGCTGAAAGATCTATAGAGGCTGCTTTGGAAAATCAAGCTCCAGAAGAGAACCTCACTTGTGTGCCTCATGGAAGGCAGTATTTACAGTCTTTTTCCACCCATCCCAAGCTTGACCATAGACTAGGAAGAATCCTTAACTCTCAGATAGTTATTTTCAAAGGCAGCAGCTATATCCTTTCCTTGACAGATCAGACATGATCCTCTTCTTGAACCTCTTAATACTGACCACAAATTGCCTGTGACATTAAAATCCTCACTTTCTAATAGTTAACCAGATAATGCATGTCCTAGCCTCTTGTGTGTTTTTTTTAGTTATCTTCCCAGTACAGGTGATATAGTTCATGGAGTTCCTCTGACCTAGCCAGTCTCTCTTTTATAGGGCATACATGTACATAAAGACTAACTTATCTAAGGATAGGTGCCAGACTGTTGTCTTAAGGAGAGAGCTAAGCCATCAGGTTATAGGGAATAGAGCATGAAAGAATATATGTTGCCCATGACCTTGGCACCTCTAGGGCCCAAGCTCTGCAACTCATAACAGACAACCAGACACCTCATCTGAACACTGCATCACATGAGCTTCTCCTAGACAAATAAAGGCCTGTGATGCTCTGCATACCTTTTGAAATAGGAGAGCTTTGTGATGTAGTTTAGTGACCTGGTTCCATCTTCTGTGAGGCAGAGATGACAAGGTCTAGAATTTGGAGGCATTAGGTTCCAAGTCCCTGAAAACCTAGGAAGAGAGATGGCTAGTGAGGTTTAGATTATGTTGACCCTTACCTTTCTTCTGTGGGATGTTGGATATTCCTTATACACTTATGGCTCCATCATCATTATTGCATTAATTATTTGGCAAGTGAAAAAGAGCCACCAAGAATTAAGGTTGGGACCTAACAGGAGCTCTTGCCGGGTAGGGAAACACAATGACCATGCCTGAACTGATTAAGCCCCAAACAAGAAAATTTTATCTCCTTACTTTCTCCTGTTACCCTGACCCCTACTTTTTTATGGGGGTTTCCTCATGGATCCCAGAAGAGCTCCAAATTGGGTTGATTCTTCTGGCTGGGAGACATTCAGGACCTTGGATAGCTAAAATCCTTTGGCTACTAGACCTCTTATCCTTTAATCTGTTCCTCTTTTCTCCTGTCTCATTCTGATCTCCCCACAGAACTTGTTCAGGGAATGGGGGTAGAGATATGGAGTATAGAAGAGCCTTAAAATGAATTAGTAATAAGAGAAGGGAAATGATGGGTGAAAAAGATAGAGTAGGGGAAAGAATGGTAGGAGAGTGTATAAAATTGGAATATAGAAAAAGTTTGGGAAATATTTACAGGTTTTGTCTCGTTTAGACACAAAAAGTAAAAGGTGCCCAGCTTAATAGTCTTAAGTTTTTTGTTTTCAAGCATCACAGGAGAGTCAAACAAAGGGCTAAAGATAGAACATCAAGAGGTAAAGTCCTAGTTTCTCCTTGGACTCCCCTCACTATGGGCAAGATTCCTCTGATTCCTGTCCCTCTATGACCCCTGGAACAAGTAGCCAGGTGCTCTAACCACTGAAGGCTCCAATTACCCCAGTTTCTCCCAGAAGACTTTCTTGGGTGGGAAATCAGGGCCTAGGAATGTTCCAAAATTCTCTACCTTACCCTGCCCCTGGGAATGAAGAATGAGGAAGTAGGACGGAAGCCTTTAGCTGTGTCATTTACTAGCTTTACGACCCTGTGGAAGTCGCTTCATCTCTCAGTCTGTGATCCATGAAATGGGCATATCATGAGCCTGCCTCACTCACGGTGTGGTTGTGATGATCAAATGAAATTAGGTCCAGGACAACATGTTGCAGCAGGTTAAGTTGTACACAGACGTGCCTTAGAGCATTGACTGTTGGGGTTTTCAGCCTCTTCTTACTCAAAGGCCTGCGGCTTGCTATAGGATGTCCCTGCATCCTCTCATTCCTTGTAACACTGTCCTGGTTTTTCAGCTAGGAGGTTTTGCCAGGAAGAAGCTGAGAAGCCGTGGGAGCTGCTCTCTATCATGAAAAGGTGATCACTTGCTCTTTGCAGTCTCCAAACCTCCGGCCTGGCCTGTGATGATTTCTCTGCTTGGCCTGGAGCAGGGAGGAGAAGAGGGATAATGTCTGGGAGGGAGTCAGACACAGTGGATGCTGAGGACTGGTTGCGAGGGTTGTCAGGGCAGAGGGGGATCAGGTGTCTCAGGAAGGAGGAGTCTTCCAGTTCTGCTCTGGGCTAGGTTCACAGTGGTCCTGAAATTCAGGATTTTGCCATGTAATTCATTGACGACTCTACATGAGTTTGTACTCAGCCACAGATAAGTTATCCAGTCAAGAGAATAGATAAATGCATGCATAAATAAATCACCATGTCATATTCCCTTTATAGTTACAACTATTCAAGGGCAGACCCGTGGAACCTGCTGATCTTACCTCCATGGTTTTTTTCTTCAGAGAGGCCAATTCCTGGGACAGACCTCAGAAAGGATCGTGTCATCTTATCCTCTTCTTAAAATCTCTGAAGAATGGGATTGGCCTTTAAGAGATGCTATGTGCAGGAGCTAGGACACTCCATAGTCCCCAGAATGCAGAGTTCCCACAAAGACCTCATTTTCCACAGTTTAGGAATACTGAATGCCAGGCTGTGGCCTTCTTAACCCCAGATGAGACTGACTCCAGGTTCTTCTGGGAATGTTCCTGGTGATGCCCCATCAGCTAACCATTGGCTCCCTGCCTCTGCCTGGTTTCCTTCTCCTAGTTCAGCTTCTCAACATAGATCAACAGACAATACACCCCACCTCCTAGTCACTCATGGCCTTACATTCTCATGGGTTGTCTGAGACCTTGCCCAACAAGCTCCAGACCCTCAGCCCAGCCCAACATAATTTGCCAATGGCATTTTCCTAGGAGGCAAAGGAGATGGGTGAACCCCATGAGGGTACAGGCCCCAAGGGTTCCAGGACTAGGGGAGGGTGGACCAAATCTCCAGGCCACACATATTTAAAGAGGCAGGTGTTGGGGTGCCCGGGTGGCTCAGTTGGTTAAGCATCCCACTCTTGATCTCAGCTCAAGTCTTGATCTAAGGGTTGTGAGTTCAAGCCCTGCATTGGGAAGTACATCAAAAACTAATGATGTACTGTGTGGAGACTAACATAACATAAAAAAAAAAAAAAAAAAAAAAAAGCCCCGCATTGGGCTCCATGCTAGGTATGGAGCCTACTTTAAAAAGCAAAACAAAACAAACAAACAAAAAGAGGCCGGTGTCACTCCATCAGTAACTGTTGCCCTCTTCCCTTCCCAGCCAGGGCTGGCTTCCTAAGGAGGGAAGTGTGAGGTGGCTCCTGTGTGCAGATTCCACCTGCCCCATCTGCAGTGCTGTGGCTCTGGAAATTCAGCAGTTGCTGACGAGTGAGAACACCCTGATTTCTCCCCCTTCATCGGGACCATCGCAGGGCTCCTCTTGCCTAGAGATTTTGTCCAAGTCTAGTCTCCCTTTGGAGCAGAGTCAGGGTTCCCTGCACTCCAAAGATCTTTCACTTCCATCTGTAACCCCCACAAAGTTACAGTTAACGGATCAGAAATCCTTAACACAGTCAGCTGCCCAGTCAACCAATATCAGCATCCAAGATCACCAGGCTGAACACCTTCAGCGAAGGAAGGCATTTCAAGTGCCAGATGTGTCCAGGGATGCAGGAGATCTTTCTTCTTCAAGTGAGGCGCCTAGGATTCCCGGGAATCAGCAGGACAAGAGGAAGAGCCACTCGGAATGTGTGCTGGAGAAACAAGGTCAGCTGCCCTTGAATATCTGATTCTCTTTCTTTCCCTGAATTCAGAACTCATGAACCTAAAACACCCCATTGCCTTGCATGTTCCTATTTCCCCAAAGCCCTGAGGCATCCTTAAGTACATATATATAAATGCATACATTTCTATACCTGAGGGCTCCCAAGATCTTTAGAAGAGTTTTTATGACAGCTTATAACACATAGTCCCAAATATTTTCCAAGCCTGGGAGAAAAAAACCAACCATTTCTTTCATCATAATGCTACCTCTAAGGCCTCTGTTGAAAATATGGACTATCTCCCTGACCTGGGTTCATGAGAATTGAGCCAGTCTGCCCAAACTTTCTGGGTTATAGAAGGATCCACTATGAAACCAGAGCAAATACACTGCAAGCAAATCCCAAACTCCATGGCTCTGGCTCTACCCTCTACTACTTTTCAGTTTCTAAGTGGTCTCTATCCATTGCCTGGAGGACCCACTGAGGCCTCAGTGTAATATCTGCAGCAGAAACATAGCTACCTTTCTATGATTCTTCTTTTCTGCACAATGAGTCCTCGGTTTGCCCATAAAGATCTCTCCACAGAAGGGGTGCCCCAGTCCCTTTTTCTTCAATAATTTCTTCTTGATCTCTGTACTGTCTAAAATTTCCTCCACCTAAGTTAGCCCCATCTTCTTTTCACATCCCCAAATTTGGGCTTCTCCCTCTGACTAACAACGAACCCATATCAATATCCCACTTCCTCCTCTATTCAAGTGTAAAGCCTTAGAGTGGCAGCAGCTGCAAAGGCAGCCACATCTTCAGTGGGGCTTGCCAGCTGTTGCCCAGAAATCTCTGTAGATGCAGAGAACCCTACAAAACTAAGCCCTGAGACATGTTTCTGCCTGTCCCCAGGGGCCTACCTGCTAGGAGAAGCCCATTTCAGTCTTTAAGAGGGAGGTGGTTTTTCCCTGAAACATGCCCAGAGCTGCTTGGGTTCTACTTTCAGAAGTGGTTGATTTAGCAAATTGATTCACTATTGCAAGGGCCTGCCCCAGAAGATCCAGCAGTCCAGACAGTTGCTCCTGTCTCCTCCTCACCAGCAGCCCCTGCCCCAGAGCTGTACACTGACCAGTGTGAGTGTCCCCTAGCTTGTAGACCTAGAGGCCAGTGGGGATAGTGACCTCTTCTGATCCACTGTGGGAGCAGGGCCGGTCCACAGTTGATTGCCCAGCTAAGGCAGTGTTGCAGAGCTACAATGACTACAGGTATAAAAATTGCTAGGGCATTGTTCCTGTTCACATTTGCAGCTGTTGGGACTAGAAATCATTGGGTGTACAGCATTCCAAGTGCCCTGGCAACAGCTTGGTTTTCTTGTGCCCAGAAAGTAAGTCCCTAGACGTGGAGGCAGCTGTCAGCCCCTACGTGGATCAGGAAGCTACATCCTCAATACTGATAGGCCTTGACCAGCAGCAACAAGCCTCACCTGCTGCTGTCACTGATCATCCTGATCAGCACCTGCCTGGGTATCTTCCCAAGGAGCCATTGAGAAACTGGAGACAAGTTTTGGCTTTCCTGTCAGGGCTGCCAGCTTTTTACTATGTGGCTTTCTCCAAAGCCATGGCCCTGGCAATCACTAGCCAATCTGCAATAACAGAGATGTGTCTGGGCCTGTTGGGGGCCAGTAGAACCTATGGCTCAATATCATCTAAACACCAATGTATAAGTCCTGGGCCAGCTTTCAAGATGCCAATGAGACTTGTGCAGACAGTGCATAAGCATTCCAGGTTGAAGTATAGGTGAATGGAGATGGTGCCTCTAGAGAGCCAGACATCCTGCTGGCCCCTGTTCACTCAAGATACCCATCTTGGCCATACTAAATTTTTACCTAAAAAAGAAATTCCTGGAGATACATTTGGGAAGTCTTATAAAGACAAAGGAGTCCAGGAACAAGTTGTGGATGTCCCAAGGAATATCTGTGCCTAGAACTCCTTTTGGAGTCTAAACAACCAAGGAAAAACATTGCTCCAGGATCTCTCCATCCCACCAGGTATCATCCCATATGCTCTAGAATGCTCCACCTTAAAGAACAGCTTGCCGTTAAACTAAGGCAGTGCAGGAGAACCAAAGGCAAGTTAGTCCCACTGGGCCTCCAAGATCTCACAACCCACTGGGGACACAACAGGGACCCAGGTGCTTTGTATTCAGCTGGAGGCCAGTGTGAACAAGCTCAACCTGGAGGAGCCCTGGAACCCTTATCCTCCCTACCTCAGCAGAGAAAACAGAGGACCCAGGAAGACTTAAAGCAACAGAGAATCACAGACAAGGGGGTGCAGCTTTGAAACTCTCCCTAACCGGAGAGAACATCTACTCTGTTGAGGTTCAGAGGCCAGGAGGGACTCATAAATAGAACCCTTAGCACCCCTGACTTCCCAAATGTATCTCCAGGATCTTTCTCAAGTATAATTTGTTAGGTCAAGATGGTTGCCTTGAGTGAGTTGGAACTAGCAAGGGTCTATCTGGATCTGCAGAGCCACCATTTCCATCCCCTCAGCTGACTGATCCCTATCAGCACCTTCACCAGTTTCTCCTTTACTTTGAGTTCCTAGAGTTTCCCCTAGGATTCCTTGGGTCAAAAGGCCAGACGAGAATGGTCTGTAAGGTTGTTAAAGCAAGCTGAATGATCTCACCCAAACAAGGATTCCTCAGAATGCCAAAACTGGAGTCGCCAGAGCTTAATGGGCCATACCTTACATGACCAACTTACAGGGCCATTATTTGCTGGGCCAAATTGTAAGTCCAGCATTGAAACTAACCACATTTTTTGAGATCCAAACTTTGCAGGGCCAAAATTTATAGGGCCACACTTTCTAGGGTCAAGAGCTGCAGGGTCTACTAAAAGCAGCCCATATTCACAAGATCCCATTCTTCCAGAAGCTGCAGAAGCTGGCTTAGGAAATAAGGTGAAGCACTTTCCACACTGGATTAACCCCAAGATGAAAGGTCAAGGGCATAAAGAATCCATTCTCCTCTCTAAGGATGAGACAATGCCCAAAACCATGACAAAAAAGGTTGAGAAGACTCCACCCCCCCACCAAACACCCTGTGAGAGGAGCCAAGTTGAAGAAGAAAACAGAGGAGGAGGGCATGACCTTCTTTGATGCCCCCCAGTCTCTGGACAATGAACTCAAGCAACAATCCCTTCCGCCCAGATGCTCCTGGTTCCTGTGCCTTTCCCAAGACAGCTCCAAGCACTGTCCTCAGCTGACTTGTGCCACTCAGCCAGAAAATCCATCCCACGTCTCAGCTCTCACCTCAGCAGAAGGCACTGGTCTACACAAAGAGAATACCCAGTCCAGGAAAAAGGAGTTTGTAGGTTCCCAATCCTCTGCATGCCCATGAAAAAGGATGTCATCATTTCCATTAATGTGCAGGTGAGACAGGACCCTCTCCAAATATACTCTATACCTCTAAGCAAAGAACCACCTGTTTGTGCCTCCTTATTTTCAAGGTTGTATGTGATGTAGAGAGTAGAGAAGGTAGATAATACTTCCCATACAGTATAGGAGCTTAAACTCATATTTCAAATAGATCAGCATTTTCCACACAATTCTTTCAGTCCCACCCTGAATTGTGGATAGGGGGACTTGAGCAAAGAAGGAACACCCTTGTCCAAGGTGCACTGAGGGCGCACCAGGCTTGAATTCTATCATGTCTTCCTGTGGCATCTATGGGCCCTAGAGGAACAATGTGGGCATGATGATAGTATAAGAAGTAGCAGCCAGGAATCTAGTGCATTTTTGGCCCATAGGCACAATTCACCAATAACTTCTATATATGCCCACAGTCTGAAGGGAAGTTTTTTACAGGAGTGTCACAATGCTCATCCTTGATAAACACAAAAGAACACAGATAATGTGACATGTGTCAGAAGCAAATGATAGAATCTCCCCTCTCTGCACCCTGATATTATTGATTAGATCTTTAAAAGGGCTAACCCACCTGGGAGTCTGCTGTAGCCTGTTGCCAGTTTGACCCCCATTGCCTTTCAGTTGCATGGGATAAATGCCTCCTAGAACGAAGATCAGTTGAAGAGAAGGTTCCCAAAAAGATCACAATAAAAATGACTTTGACCTGAGTCTTACATTCAACAGTTCAAATATTCAACTACTATGTGCCAGGTACTATGCCAGACTCTAGGAGCACAATGGTGAACAACACCAGGCCTTCCTCCATTGAGCTTATGGAATCATGGAGTAGACTGTCAAATAAAAATTACTAAAAGCACTGTGATAAGGACTGGTTAGAGGATGTAGGGGAAATACACACAGGGCACTTAACCTAATTTGGCGGGGGGGGGGGCGGTTCATGGAAATTTTCCTAGAAGAGGTGATACGTAGACTGAGTTTCAAAGGATAAGAAGTTGTCCAGGAAGGAAGTGGGGAATCTCTGGGTTTCCCCAGGCTGAAAGTACAAACTGAGCAAATGTATGGTGTCAAGCAAATGGGTATGCCATGTAAGAGAACAGTAACTTGCTGGAGAAGTACCTATGATAATCAAAAGCATATTAAAATGTTTGAGGGATCAGAGTGAGATTGCCAAACTAGAGAATGGATAGCATTCACTCATGCATTTTTTCATTCCTTCAACTAATACTGAGTGTCCACTATACGCCCACACTTGTATAAGCACTGAGTATACAGCAATGAACAAAAGAAGAAAAAACAATCTGTCTTTAATGAGCTTACATTGATGGTACACTAGGGAGGGAGATAAAAGTAGCATAAGTAGGGGCGCCTGGGTGGCTCAGTCGTTAAGCATCTGCCTTCGGCTCAGGTCACAATCCCACAGTCCTGGGATCGAGCCCCGCATCAGGCTTCCTGCTTGAGGCCTGCTTCTCCCTCTCCCACTCCCCCTGCTTGTGTTCCCTCTTGCTGTCTCTGTCAAACAAATAAATAAAATCTTAAAAAAAAAAAGAAGCATAAGTAAAAAATACAGTATGTAGAAGAAGACCAAATATATAAAAGGTAAGAAGTTTGGGGAAGACTTAGGTGGGGTGCAGTTTTAAATAGGGAGTTCAGGGCAGGTCTCACTAAAAATGTGGGCATGAGGGTGCCTGGGTGGCTCAGTTGGTTAAGTGTCTGCCTTTGGCTCAGGTCATGATCCCAGGGTCCTGGGATTGAGCCCCATGTGGGGCTCCTTGCTTGGTGGGGAGTTTGCTTCCCTCTTTGCCTGCAGCTCCCCTTGCTTGTGCTCTCTCTCTCTCTCTGACAAATAAATACATAAATTTTTTTTTCAAAATGTGGGCATGTCGGATGCCTGGGTGGCTCAGTCAGTTAAGCATCTGCCTTCAGCTCAGGTTATGATCCAGGGTCCTGGGATCAAGTCCCTCATCAGGCTCCTTGCTCAGCAGGGAGCCTGCTTCTCCCTCTGCCTGCTGCTCCCCCTGCTTGTGCTCTCTCTGTCAAATAAATAAATAAAATTTTTAAAAAATGTGAGCATGGACTAGAGAGAGATTAGAGAGTAAATCACATAGGTAACTGAGGAAATTTCATGTCAGACATGGATAACTGAGCAACTTTCATGTCAGAAACATGGTCTGGAGGCTGGAGCATGCTTGAGCTATTCCAAGGAAGAAGAACAGTGAGCCCAAAGCAAAGTAATCATTAAAGGGGAAAGGAATGGAGGACAAATCAGAGCAGTAAAGGGGCCAAATGGGGTAAGGCCTGGAAGGTCATTGCAAAGGTCATTGACTTTTTGGGTAAATGGAAGTTGCTGTTAGAGGATCTGCTTAAATCTGCCTTATGTTTTAAAATGATCACCCAGGCTGAGTTGCTAACAGCAGTGTTTTTTTTCTTAAGATTTATTTATTTATTTTGAGAGAGTGAGAATGAGAGAGAGAGAGAGAGAGAGAGAGAGAGCACATGAGAGGGGGGAGGGCCAGAGGGAGAAGCAGGTTCCTCGCTGAGCGGGAAGCCCGATGCGGGACTCGATCCCGGGACTCCAGGATCATGACCTGAGCCGAAGGCAGTCGCTTAACCAACTGAGCCACCCAGGCGCCCACTAACAGCAGTGTTGAGGGTATAGACTTGGATAGAAGCAAGGGGATTAGTCATGAGATTATTCCAGTAATCTTAGCAGCAGAGGAGACCAGAAGTGTTTAGATACTGGATTCATTTTGAGTAGGACAATAGGATACTGATATCCATTTACTGATAGATTGGATGTGGACAGTTAGAAAAAATAAAAAATCAAGGATAACTCCAATGTTTTTGGCCCAAACTTCTGGCAATAGGGAGTTACCATTAACTGATGTGAGAAATGCTAGGACTGGAGTAGAATGATATGTGTGATTGGATAGGGGGAGTGGTAATCAGGAGTTCACTTTTTTTAAATTTATTTTTAAAAATTATGTTCACTTAGGAGTTCACTTCCACACAGAGATAGATACTGGACATTCAAGTGTATATATTGATTAGACAATTTGAGCATATGACCCTGGAGTTCATGGAAGGGCCTAGGCTTTAGGCAGACAGACAACTAGATAAATAGAAAAACATAGGTGATGACGATGATGATGATGAAGAAGAAGAAGAAGAAGATAAATGATAGATAAATAGATAGATAGATAGATAGATAGATAGATAGATAGATAGATAGATAGATGTATTTAAAACCCCGAACCATGAGACCAGGCTACGGAGACAGAAAAATTATTACATCGGTGTGATGAGTGCTATGGTATATGGGATCCTGTCCCAGGAGGAGGTACTCAGCTGATAAGGAGAACCCTGGGGTCACATAAAGGTGTCACAATAAAAATGACCTTGAAAGACATCTTACATTCAACAATTAAAATATTTGAGTACTTACTGTCTTCCAGGAACTATGGCAGACATAACAGTCACCAAGACACAGGCCTGGCCTCTATGCAGATCATGATCTCCTGGGTAGACAGTCTCACATGCCCAAATTGCCTAATCAAAATAAACACATGGATGTCCAGTATTCATCTTAAAAGTGAACTCCTGATTCCCTGTCCCCCTCTATCACAGAATCACACATACCAGACCTGGCAGAAAGACAGAGGCTGCCCTGAGTGGAAGGTATGGATCTCTGTTTTGGACACCTTGTATCTCTCAGAAGGTGGCACCTCTGCATTCCCCAACTCTGCATTCCCACCTTCTGACCTACCACACAGGAACCAAGAGCTAAAGGAAGTGCAGGAAAGTGCTGTAATCTCCCTATGATGTGGTATGGGGGACTATGGGACAGTCCTGCTCCACTGATTGGTAAGGAAATCCAGAATGACTCAGTATCCCGGTAAACCAAGAGGTGGTGGCAGGACTCTCTTCCACTGATAGGACCCAACTGCGAGCAAGTTGCAGAAAACCCAGGACGGAAACATCAGTGTGTCCCTCCTCTGAATGATGATTCTGTGCCTAATGGATGGGGGCCCAGCCCCTGTTGTGACCCTCAGGGTGAGGGGGCCCAAGACCCAAGCTTGCTGAGCCAACACCCTCCACGTGTTTTCCTAAAGCATCCCCGAGATCATAGGAGGTCTTGTGACAGGCACATCCTCCCTGCCTGGTGGGAGTTGGGCAGAGAGCCATGTAGGAGGATGCCCAAGAGAAGGAATGTGACTCAGAAGGGTCACAACAGCATCAGGTGAAAAGCCAAGGTTAATGTGCACACATCCTGGCTTAGGTGGAACAGGCCCTTCCCATGGTCCCCCACAGGCTCCTACCTGCCCCCAGTAGATTTCTATCACGGAAATTTCAAACAGCTGACTATAACTGCTAGACTCTTTTCCTGCTCATTCCGCTATGGCAGGGAGGTCATAGAATATTCTGAGCACAGGAGTTAAGTGTGTGAGACTTTATTTCCTTACTCTTGCTCAATTCTGTCATGCCAGCAGGGGACCAGGATTCCATGAACATGAGTTGAAACTCCCTGCCCTACTCAAATTCCTAACCTGTTGGAGATCCTTAGCTTCAAGGGCTCAGTTATCTTTGCTCATCTGCTCAAAATTCTAGTTCTCTACTTTGTAGGTCTTTGGGTAAAATATCCCCTGCTCCTAAATTCCCACATCCTCTGAATCTCATCCTCCTTTCCACAGCCTTATCTCTGTTTTGGCCTAATTTCCCATCACCACCCTCTACTTGCCCTTCACTGTCCAGGCTGAATCCCTGGAAGGATGATAGTAAATATGAACATAGTAGTGAAAAAAGCAAGTTACAAAAATAATCATATTACAGTCTCATTTTAAAAATATTAATAGATTTTATTTTTAGAGCAGTTTTAGGTTTGCAGAAATATTGAGCAGCAAGTACAGGGAATTCCCATACACCTGTTCCCACCCTTGGCCACATACAGTTTCCCCTCTTTTAACATCTTGCATTTAGTGTGGTATATTTATTAAAATTGATGTGCCAGTATTGATTCATTATTATTAAACAAGGTTCATAGTTTACATTAGGATTCATTCTTTGTGTTATACATACTATGGGTTTTGACCAATGTATGATGATGTATATCCACCATTAAGGTATCATACAGAATAGTGTCTGTACCCTAAGAATTCCCTGTGTTCCACCTAATCATTCCTTTTTCCCTTCCCCCAAACCCTTGGCAGCCATTCATCCTTTTTTTTTTAATTGTGGTAAAATATACATAACATGAAATTTACTCTTTTAACCATTTTTAAGTGTATAATTCAGTAGCATTAAGTACATTCACAGTGTTGTATAACCAACATCACTATTTCTAAAACTTTTTCATCAACCCAAACAGAAACTCTATACTCATTAAACAATAACCCCCAAACCCCACCCTACCCCAGCGCCTGGTAACTTCTATTTTCTGTCTCTATCAATTTCCTTATTTTAGGTACTTCATATAAGAGGAATCATGCAATATCTCTCCTTTTGTGTCTGGCTTATTTGCTTCTGACATAACATAATGTGTTCATCCATCTATATTGTAGATGTATCAGTATTTAATTTCTTTTTATTGCTAAATATTCCACTTTATGTATATATTACACTTTTCTTATCCATTTATCCATTGATGGACACTTGGATTTTTTCCACTTTTAGCTACTGTGAGAAATGCTGCTAGGAACATTGGTGTGCAAGTATCTGCTTGAGTCCCTGCTTTCTATTCCTTTGGATATGTACCTAGAAGTGGAATTGTCAAATCATATGGTAATTTTATGTTTAACTTTTAGAGAAACTGCCACCAAATTGTTTTCCACAGCAGCATTTTGCCTTTCCACCAGCAACGAATAAGAGTTCTTATTGCTCCACATCCTTACCGCATTCACTATTGTCAGTGTTCTGGATTTTGGCCATTCTAATAGGTGTGTAATGGTATCTCATAGTGGTTTTAATTTTTAATTCTCTAATGACATATAATGTTGAATATCTTTCTGTATCTTTTTTGGTGAAGGGTTCAGGTCTTTTGTCCATTTGTAAATTGGGTTATTTTCTTATTGTTGAGTTTTAATAATTTTTTGTATATTTTAGATACCAGTCCTTTATCAGGTATGTGTTTTGCAAAGATTTTCTCCAAGTGTGGCTTGTTATTTCATTCTCTTAGTAGTGTCTTTTGGAAAGAAGTTTTTTGTTTTAATGAAGTCCAACTTAATTTTTTTTCATAGATTGAGCTTTTGGTGATGCATCTAAGAAGTCATCATCAAACCCAAGATCCTATAGATTTTCTCATAATCTCATTCTTGAAAGAAAAAATATATGTATGTTTCTATTTTTCATCTTTTGTTAATGTGTATTTTCTAATTTTTTTACATTGCAAATTAATTACATACTTTTTTATATCATTTAAAAATACCAGAGTTGGCAACAAGGTGGCTTCTTTTAGTTTTACATATAGCACTCTGTGACCCAGAAGACAAAGTTTTACCACTTCGGGTTTCAGTTTCCCTATCTATCATGGAGTACTGGAACAGAGAAATCACAGAGTTCCCTTTCTGTCATAACATCTAGCATACTCACACTTTTTTTCCAAGTTCTTTAAAAAGTCCATGGACTTAATTGAAGCATCCAGCCAGGGTGTATCCAGCTATGGGGCAGGGGAGGACTGTGTGTCAATGTGTAAACATTTTTAAGGCTATTCACCTAGGAGTTTATTGAAGTAAGAGGCTGGGTCTATAGTTTCCAGACACTGTCCACATGCCTCATGAGCACCAGCTGTGCTCTATGGTGAGGTGGGAAAGCAGGTCCCCATGAGGGGAACAGGCACACCACACCAGGGGAGGAGAATGTGAAACTGACATACAACCTGGAACATAAATTGGTACAACCACTGTGGAAAACAGTATGGAGGTTCCTCAAAAATTAAAAATACAGATACCATAAGATCCAATAATTCCATTATTGTGTATTTACCCAAAAAAAATGAAAACATTAATTCAAAAAGATATATGCACCCCTTTGTTTACTGCAGCCATTTCCAATAGCCAAGATATGGAAGCAACCTAAATGTCTATCAATAGATGAATGGACAAGGAAGGTGCAGAAGACACACACACACACACACCCCCCTTATATATATAACAGAATATTATGCAGCCATAAAAAGGATTAGATCATGCCATTTGAGACAATGAATGGACCTAGAGGGTATATGCTAAGTGAAATAATGCAGACTAAGACAAATGCCATATGATTTCACTAATATTTGGAATAAAAAAATGAATAAACAAAAAAGCAGAATCAGACCTATAAATACAGAGAACAAATTGATGGTTTCCCAAGGGGAGCCGGTGGGGTTGTTGGGCAAAATGGGTGAAGGGAGTGGGAGATACAGCATAAAGAATATAGTCAATGATACTGTAATAGTGATGTATGTGGACAGGTGGTAGCTACACTTGTGGTGAACATGGCATAAACTTGTTGAATCACTATGTTGTACACTGGAAACATAACATTGTGTGTCGACTATACACAAAAAATTTAATTTAAAAATCTGCTCTGTGCTATCATGCATACTCTCTCTCAAATAAATAAATCTTAAAAAAAAAAGAAAAGCAAGGGTGGGGTACCTGGATGGTGCAGTCAGTTAAGCATGTAACTGGTTTCAGCTCAGGTCATGATCTCAGGGTCGTGAGATCAAATTCCCAGTCAGGCTCCCTGCTCAGTGTGCAGTCTGCTTGAGACTCTCTCCCTCTGCCCCTCCCCCCTGTGCTCTCTCATGTGTGCTCTCTCTTTCTCTAAAACAAATTAATCTTAAAAAAACAACAACTGAGGGGAGCCTGGGTGGCTCAGTCCGTTGAGCCGCTAACTCTTGGTTTTGGCTCAGGTCACGATCACAGGGTCCTAGGATTGAGCCCCATGATGGGCTCCTTGCTTATCGTGGAGTCTGCTTGTGATTCTCTGTCCCTCTCCCCCTGCCCCTCCCCCACTTGCTCTCTCTCAAATAAATAAATAAAATCTTAAAAAAAAAAACTGACACACAATCCTTCACTGTGGACCTTCCTCGTGATCAATTATTATTTCCAAGGCCACATTTTTTCTCAGAAAACTTTTCTGGTAAGTCTTTCAGATTTTTATTTTACTTTTTTTTTTTGGAGAGAGAGAGAGCGTGCACAAGTGGGGCAGGGGCAGAAGGAGAGGGGGAGAGAGAGAATGTTGTGTTTTTTTTTTTATGTATAGGCATGTTCATAGCAGTTTTATTTACAATAGTAAAAAATGAAAATCTAGTGTTACATTCACACAATGGATTACTATTCAGCAATAACAAAAAAGAACACACTAACTAGAGAAAGAAAAACTAAAGTGAAAAAAATCAAAACAGTTATTATTTCTTATAGGTTAGACATTGACTGAAAAAGGATACAAGGGAACTTTCCAGGGTGTTGGAAATGTTCTATACTGTAATATCCTTTTGTCAAAAGTATACAGCTAAAAACTGTACACTTCAATGTATGTAAATATTACCAAAAATGATCATATATTAATGATGATGATGATGATCATAGAATGAGGTGGTAGGGAATAAGTGAAAGTATAAATGATACAAAAATGGCAGAATATTGGGGTACCTGGGTGGTGCAGTTGGTTAAGCATCCCACTTCTGGTTTCATCTCAGGTCATGATCTCGGGGTCCTGCGATTGAGACCCCCCCATCGTGTGCTCAGCATGGGGTCTGCTTGGGATTCTCTCTCCCTCTCCCTCTGCCCCTCCCACTCTCTCTCTCAAGAAATCTTAAGCAGGCTCTACACCCAGCACAGAGCCCAATATGGGGCTCAATCTCATAACCTTGAGATCATGACCTGAGCTGAAACCAAGTCAGATGCTTAACCAAGTGAGCCACCCAGGTGCCCCATCAAATTTTTTTTACTGTGATCCATAGCAAGAAATATAGCTGTATATACACAGTTATAAACATGTGTTTGTAGATCTAGACCTGAACCCAAAGTTTTGTGAAACAGTCCTACTTTTACTACATGTGACGTTCCCTGATATTTTCTATACTTTTTATCCTATTTCATTAAAACAGTCCTGATAGTGACTCTCTCAGATGATTTCATGACTTCCCAATGAGTCTGGACCTACAATTTGAGAAACACAGCCTTAGGATAATTTTACATTTTTGATTACAGAACTACCTTTTTTGTCTTGATTTAAAGATGGCTACCTCTAAAAGACAAGGACAACATTGTGGAGTATAAGGTAAGCCTTCCCCTTAACTTCTGTGGTGCAAGAACAGAATTCTCAAGCTTGTCTTAAGAGTCTATGTGGTTGGAAGGTCTAACAGAGATGGACAGCTACTAATATACCTTTGACTGAAAAAAAAAGTACTCTATATGAGAGGCTGATCCTTTTTGACCTGTGAATATATATAAAAGAATGTTTATTGGAGCACTGTTTTTAGTGATTTAAATGTGGAAATAGGGGTGCCTGGGTGGCTCAGTCAGTTAAGCATCTCCCTTCGGCTCAGGTCGTGATCCCAGGGTGCTGGGATCGAGCCCCACATCCTTCTCTCCTCCCTGCTCCTGCTCTCTCTCACTATCTCTGTCTCTCTAATAAATGAAAATTTTTTAAAATGTGGAAACAATCTCAACAGGAATACAAAGTCTAGAGCAATGATTCTTAAATGGTGAACTGAATGGATCCTGGGCAGGTGGGAGGTGTCTATAAGAAACTCCAAGAAGAGGGAGAGAAATGAGTGGATTGAAAAAGCATATTAATTAGAATATACATATTTATATTTGGAAGACAAATATTAAAACACATTACCCCGGGGCACCTGGGTGGCTCAGATGGTTAAGCGTCTGCCTTCGGCTCGGGTCATGATCTCAGGGTCCTGGGATCGAGTCCCGCATCGGGCTCCCTGCTTCTCCCTCTGCTTCTCTCTCTCTCTCTCTCTCCCTCTCTCTCTCCCTCTGCCTCTCATGAATAAATAAATAAAATCTTAAAAAAAAAAAACACATTACCCCCCCCTTTTTTTTGTAACATAGACTACAAAACAGTGGAGGTTTACAGTATCTTCTTCCTTCTTGGGAAGACACAGAAGGTACCAGTTCTCTAAATAGTTTGGGGAAGCCCCCTCCCAGAAGTTGTATTAGAAGTTTTAGGGAGCAGTCATAAAATGTTTACATTTTAAAAGCTGAGAAACACTTGTTCAAAGACCTAGAATAAACATACTTGAAATTTTAACTTTTCAAGAATTATTCCTTGGAGGAAAATCAGTGGTAATCATTTAATCCTTACAGGCTTTTTCAGACAAACATAATAAGAGTTATTGAACAAAGCCCAGCCAATTGGGGAGTTACACTTTAAGTGAACTGACTCATTAATATTGTATCAGCAAATTAACTACAGGCACCTCCTAATACACTGTAGTCCTGCTACAACCATTATTCTCTATAAGGATAACAAGAATCACTATTAAGCTATCTCAGTTGTTAATCATGTCATTACAGTGGCTTTGGGAGACTGTCTTTAAAGGAATTTCAATGAACTAAAATGGACATCTACCAGTAAAAGAAATAAAAAAAAAAAACCCACACAACACCCCTCCACATCTTCCTCCCAGAAAAACACCCAAATACCCCAACGCTTTCCAACCCTGACCAGACTCTAAGAGCACTTCTGTTCCTTTTACCTGAGATGGCTCCTTTCCTAGCCACATTTTCCCCTCTCTAAAGGCAGAAAATGTAAAATAAAAGAAAACAACAAAATCCAAACAAGATCTTGTCAATTTGAATTGATATGGCTTTGATTTTGAGAGTAAACTGTGAGGACACAAAAGAACTAGGCTTAATGAATGAGGCCAAAGTTTTTAATGGTTAATGGAGGAGAGGATCAAACCTTGGTCTCTTCAACAGATGGTGTTGGGAAGAGTGTACAGCTACATGCAAATGAATGAAACTGGACCACTTGTTTACACCATATGCAAAAATAAATTCAAAATAGATTAAAGACCTGAATGTGAGAACTGAAACCATAAAAACCCTATAAGAGAGCACAGGCAGTAATTTCTCTGATATCTGCCATAACATTTTTCTAGATACGCCTCCTGAGGCAAGGAAAACAAAAGCAAAAATAAACTGTTGGTTCTACATCAAAATAAAAAGTTTCTTCACAGCAAAGGAAACAACCAAAACTAAAAGATACCCTACCAAATAGGAGAAGATATTTGCAAACGACATACTCAGTAAAGGGCTAGTATCCAAAATATACAAAGAACTTATACAACTTAACACCCCCCAAAAAAATAATAATCTAATTTAAAAACAGGCAGAAGACATGAACACACATTTCTCCAAAGAAAACACATAGATGGCCAACAGACACATGAAAAGATGCTCAACATCATTCATCATCAAGGAAATGAAAATCAAAAACACAATAAGATATTACCTCACACCTGTCAGAACGGCTAAAATAAAAAACACAGAAACAACAAGTGTTGGCAAGGAATGAGAGTTTTAAAAGGCAACCCTCATGCACTGTTGGTTGGAATGCAAACTGGTACAGTCACTATAGAAAACAGTAGGGAGGGCGCCTGGGTGGCTCAGTTGGTTGAGCGACTGCCTTCGGCTCAGGTCATGATCCTGGAGTCCCTGGATCGAGTCCTGCATCGGGCTCCCTGCTCAGCAGGGAGTATGCTTCTCCCTCTGATCCTCCCCCCTCTCATGTGCTTTCTCTCTCTCATTCTCTCTCTCAAATAAATAAATAAAATCTTAAAAAAAAAAAAGAAAACAGTAGGGAGATTTCTCAAAAAGATTAAAAATAGATCTACCCTATGAAATCACACTACTGGATTTTTACCCAAAGAATACAAAAACACTAATTCAAAAGGATACATGCACCCCTATGTTTACAGCTGCATTATTTGTAAGAGCCAAATTATGGAAGGACCTAACTGTCCATCAATTGATGAATGGATAAGAAAGATGTGGTGTATATATTGGTATATATATATGTACCATATACCATATATATACACATACACACACACACACAATGGAATATTATTCAGCCATAAAAAGAGTGAAATCTTGCCATTTGAAACAACATGGATGGATTTAGAGAATTTAATGCTAAGGAAAATAAGCCAGTCAGAGATAGACAAATACTACATGGTTTCACTCATATGTGGAATTTAAGAAACAAAACAAATGAAAAAAGGAAAAGCAAAAGAGACAAACCAAAAAACAGACTCTTAAGTATATAGAACAAACAGTTACCAGAGGGGAGGTGGGTGGGGGCATGGGTGAAATAGGTGGAGGGGATTAATACTACACTTACCTTTTTTAAAATTTTATTTTACTATGTTATGTTAGTCTTCATACAATACATCATTTGTTTTTGATGTAGTGATCCATGCTTCATTGTTTTCATATAACACCCAGTGCTCCATGCAGAACGTGCCCTCCTTAATACCCATCACCAGGCTAACCCATCCCCCCACCCCCTCCCCTCTAACACCCTCAGTTTGTTTCTCAGAGTCCATAGTCTCTCATGGTTTGTAAGAGTACATTTATCTTGATAAGCACTGAATAATATATGGAATTGTTGAATCACTATACTGTACACCTGAAATGAATATAACACTGTATGTTAACTACACTGGAATTAAAATTTAAAAAGTAAAATTTGAAAAAAAATTAAAATGGATAAAAAAGACACCTTGATTAAAAGTGAGTGTTCCCAAATATCCAAAATGTACACGTGGAATACTTGAGAAATTTAAAAAATCAGCTTGAATTTCCAGAGAAACAAGTGGTAGTGGTTAGTGACAGTTAAAAACAAATGTCTGGAGAGGCCTAGCTAATGTAATAAGACACAAAAAGGAAATGAAAGGTATACAGACTGGTAAGGAAGAAATCAAACTATCTTTGTTTACAGATAACATGAATGCGTATGTAGAAAATCCAAAAAATTGACAAAACTGTAATAAACAATTATAGCAAGGTTATGGATATAAGATTAATATACAAAAGTCCATTGCTTTCCTAGGTATATAAGGAAAACTACAAAATTCTAATGAACAATATTTTTAAAAACTAAATAGATATTTCACCTTTAAAGAAAAGGAAGACTCAACATTATCAAGACATCAGTTCTTCCCAGTTGATCTATAGATTCAATGCAATTCCAATCAAAATTCCAGCAAATTATTTTATAGATATCAATAAACTGATTCTAGCATTAAGGAGGGCACTTGAGGGAATGAGTCCTAGGTGTTATATGTAACTGATGAATTACTAAATTCTACCTCAGAAACTAGTAATATACTATATGTTAATTAAATTGAGTTTAAATTTTAAAAAATATTCCCAAAAAAATCTGATTCTAAAGTTTATATAGTGAATTCAGTTTTGAAGAAGAAGAGCAAAATCAGAGAGACAAAAAAGTATAAAGGTATAGGACCATCTGGTTGTTTGAACTAGAGGAAATGAAAGCAGATGACAACCTGAATCTTTCCTTGGTACCGCTGCAGCCAAAAAGTCTGTCTAGATGTTTTTCTAAGGTACTAAGATATACATGGCAACTGGGTTGTGTGTTTATATGTGTATAAAATATGTATATTCTCTGCAGAGAATTTGCTCATTTTTAAGGGCAAAGTGGGAGGAGGGGTGCTGCTCTGCATCAGGAGAAGGGAGAGAGGGAATTGGAAGGCAGTTTAGGAACCTCTCTCCATAAAGCTAAATAACTGAGAAAGTAAATAACAGTGATCTCCTGAAAAGTGAGAGGGCTTCATTAGGCAAAAACAAAGCAAAAGAAACCTCTGAAAGGAAGGACAGGTGGAAGCAACCAAAGAAGGCCCAAAAGGTGGAAAAGAAAGCCCCAACTTTTCATTGAGATCAGAAGAGAGGTAAACGAATCTAGATGATTCTTGCTACCTTCCAGAAAGCATGTGTTTTATATATCTTTGTTGAATGAATGCTGCATCAATGACTGGGCAACAGAAAATGCTTGAGATCATGGTATCAGTACCTTTTCTTTTCCTCAAAATGGACCGGAGAGACTGATCAGACAAATTTTAAAAATTCAATTCTAGAAAATACACAGGTACCAGCTCATCACATCAATTTGCTTCTCCAGAGGTAGAGCCTGAATGATGATTCAGGGCTAGCAGGGGTGAAAATAGGCAATTATATAGTAGCTACAAGTGATTTCTCTGGCCACAGGGGAGAGCTACAAAATTGTAGAATTTAGCCAGTTTCCATAACCACAATGATAAAAGAGAGACCAAAACACCAAAGTCAAAAGTTTGCTGCATATATGCTGTGTCCTGGGGCATTGTGACTGGCCCACAGGAGGGCAGCTGCCCCAAAGGCATGTATAGGAAGCTTCAAAATGCATCTCTTCTGTCCTGGGTTTGAGCTGGAGAAATTTAGCACAAGCAGCATCTGCACATAACAGTGAAAATTTTCAGAGTGGTTGATAATTGGCTTCTGGAAGCATGTGCCTGAATGATTGTGTGAGAGCCTCAGGGAAAGCCATATACCTAACATAGAAAGTGGAAAACCAACAGAACTAGGGTCTGTAAAAAAATGTAGAATGCACATAACAACACCCTGAACTCACTGCACATCTGGCTGTTATTAACAGTGATGAGACTCTAAACATAACCAAAAGAACAACAAGTCTCTACGCAACTAATGAATCGTTGAACACCACAACAAAAACTTATGATGTACTATATGCTGGCTAACTGAACATAATAAAAATAAATAAATAAATAAATAAATAAATAAATAAATTGTGAATTTATATGAAAAAAAGTCTCTTTACCCCTCCATGAAACTCCTGTTTTTTGAGGAAATCCAAGTCTTAAGTGATTTGCCTGTTCTCCAGTCACTGGCTGTTGCTTTAGGAATGGAGTACATCACCACAGTGCTTTTGGAGCCTATTCTTAGCCAGAGTGATTTGGCATGCTATTTTTAGTTTCCATCTCTGTAGATTCAGTGTCACTCCACTTACCCTTGTTTATCCAGTACAGCAGCACTAGCTTCAGTCAGCCCAGAAAATATGGCCACCCTAAATTAACTGAGTTATTTTGGGGTTTCCAAGGACTGAAACTGAGTCTTCCTGGACTCAGCTCAAGAGAATGAGGCATCTGTGAGATCCTGCTGTTGCTTAATATTTACTGAAAGCCCCTAAAGCTCTAACATACATGGGGACAAAATTATGGCATGATCTTTAGCCTCTGGGGGCCTTGGGTGAATCTTCATGAAAAGCTACAGTGCTGGCTTTCCACAGAAGCAGAGCAATAGTTAAAGAATATCCCATATCAGTGACTGGCTGGTATGACTGCACTTAGCAGGCAGAACTTTCTAGCAAGATGGAGAGGCACTGCCTGTTCTCTGCTCTGGACTCAGTAAACACAGATTTTGTCCTATTTAATGTACTCATTACATCCTGTTTATCACCATTAACTTATTTTTTGATACTACAAACATTTGCAGAGTGCAACCTAGTATGTATCAAGCACACATCAGCCTCATAATAAATGTTGGTAAAATGAACAAATGGGACCTCACTCAGCCTGTAGAATGCAGTATGAGTATATGTGTGTAGGGTGCATAAGTGGAAGGCTTTTTGAGATGTTGCATAAGTTAATCTTGAAAGATAAGAGTTTCTGCAATGGATAAAGAATAGTCATTCCAGAAGGAAGTAAAAGCACACAGAAAGGCAGGCACTTAGATCTACAGAGACCCCTCCACTCTCCTGCATTGTGGCTCAGGTAGTATGAAACCAGACTGGGTGCTGGGTAGAAATAGGCAAGGAAACCTACTTTCACATAGAATTATCATTAGCTCAAAGAATTGATTGGAAATCGTATGGTTAAAGTAATAAGAAGGAAATATGTCCTTGGATTTCAGAAATTTAAAAATAAACTGACCTAGAGAACTCGATTTCCTGTGACTAGTGTGGTAGGCAGTCTCTCAGATGGCTCCTGTTGAGCCCTGTCTCCTGATATTCATGGCACTGTATAATCCCCTCCTGAGTACCATGCTTCTGGCCAAGAGATTATGGCAAAATTGAGGAGTATCATTTTCCATGATTAGGTGACGAAAGATTATTACTTCCATCTTGCTAGCCAGCTCTCTTTATTGCCTTCTTAATGTGCACACTTTTATGAAGCTGTCATATTGGAGAGGCCTACCCACTGAGGTTGGCCTGTGGCAAACAACTAGTGAGGAACTAAAGCTCTCAGTCCAAAAGAGCCTAATGAACTGAATTCTGCCAACAACCACTGAGTGAGCTTAGAAGCAGATCCCCGTTTGAAACTTTGGATGAGACCGCAGATTCGTGGCTGACACCTTGATTTTGACCTTATGAGAGACCATGAGGCAGAGGATACAACTAAGCTATGTTTGGATTCCTGACGCATAGACAGCATGAGATAATAAATATGTGTTGGTGTAACTGACTAAGTTTTACAGTAATTTGTTATGCAGCAATAGTAATACAGACGGGAAGTGGGGAAACTCTGATAAGTTCCAGGGCTTTCAATGTATGTACTGCAGTACAGCAAAGGCCTTGGGATACAACATTCCTGTGCCTCACAAATTCTCTAGTGAAGTGTGTATTTAAATCCTTTTCTCTTTTTAAAATTGTGTTGTTTGGGGGAAAAAATGGGTTGCTTGCTTTCTTATTGTTGAGTCTTGAGAGTTCTTTATATATTCTGGGTATGAGTTCTTTTCCAGATAGATAACATGCAAACATTTTCTCCCACTATATGACTTGTATTCTATTAACATTGTCTTTCAGAGGCAGAAGTTTTAAAATTTTGATGAAATACAATTTATCCCTTTTGTCTTGTATGGATCATACTTTCAGAATTACTATATCTGAGAAATTTTTGCCTAACTCGTGTTCATGGGTTTTCTTCTATGTTTTCTATAAATTTTATAGTTTTAAGCTTTACATTTGATCTGCAATCCATTTTGAATAAGTTTTTGTATATGGCATGAAGTAGGAATTGAAATTCATTTTCTTGGATATTGATAACCAATTATTCCAACACCATTTGTTGAAAAGACTTTCTCCTTTGTTGAAAATTAGCTGTCCATACATGAGTGGGTCTATATCTAAACTCTCTATTCTGTTCCATTGATCTATTTGTCTATATTTATACTAATACCACATTGTCCTAATTTCTGTTGCTTTATAATAAGTCTTGAAGTAATTTAGTATTAATCCTCAAACTTTACTCTTTTTTTTTTAAGGATTTTATTTATTTATTTGACGGAGAGAGACACAGCGAGAGAGGGAACACAAGCAGGGGGAGTGGGAGAGAGAGAAGCAGGCTTCCCGCGGAGCAGGGAGCCCGATGCGGGGCTCGATCCCAGGACCCCGGGATCATGACCTGAGCCAAAGGCAGACGCTTAACGACTGAGCCACCCAGGCGCCCCTCAAACTTTACTCTTTTGCGAAATTGTTTTGGCTATTGTGGGTCCTGTGTATTTCCAGAAGAATTTTTAAATGAGCATGTCAATTTCTTAAGCGTGGTGAGGTGACATCATAATAATATTGAGTCTTCTGATTGATGGACAGGTAGGTATAGCTCTCCATTTTTTAAGATAGCCTTTAATTTCTCTCAGCAGTGTATTGCAGATGCAGTGCATTGGTCTTGCACATTTTTGCTAGAATTTTATCCGTATTTCATGTTTTTATGCTATTTTCAATGGTATTTTTTTTATTTCAATGTCCAGTTGTTCATCACTAATATACAGAAGTACAATTGAATTTATATACCAGCTTTATTTATATCTTACAACCTTGCTAAATTCACTTACAGTTCTTTTATATTAGTCACCATACAGTACTTAATTAGATTTTGTTGTAGTGTTCCATGATTCACTGTTTGCATATAACACCCAGTGCTCATTGTAATACGTGCCCTCCTTAATACCCATCACTGGGCTAACCCAACCCCCCACCTCCTCCCCTCTGAAACCTTCAGTTTGTTTCCTGGAGTCCATAGTCTCTCATGGTTCATCTCCCTCTCTGATTTCCCCCCTTTATTTTTCCCTTCCTTCTCCTAATGTCCTCCATGCTATTCCTTATGTTCCACACATAAGTGAAACCATATGATAATTGTCTTTCTCTGCTTGACTTATTTCACTTAGCATAATCCCCTCCAGTTCCATCCATGTCCATGCAAATGATGGGTATTCTTCAACCTTTCTGATGACTAATATTCCATTGTGTATATGGACCACATCTTCTTTATCCATTTGTCTGTTGAAGGGCATCTCAGCTCCTTCCACAGTTTGGCTATTGTGGACATTGCTGCTATGAACATTGGGGTGCATATGCCCCTTCTTTTCACTACATCTGTGTCCTTGGGGTAAATATCCAGTAGTGCATTGCTGGATCATAGGGTAGCTCTATTTTTAATGTTTTGAGGAACCTCCATACTGTTTTCCAGAGTGGCTGTACCAACTTGGATTCCCACCAACAGTGTAAAAGGGTTCCCCTTTCTCCACATCCTCTCCAACATTTGTTTCCTGCCTTGTTCATTTTTGCCATTCTAACTGGTGTAAGGTGGTATCTCAATGTGGTTTTGATTTGAATTTCCCTGATGGTTAATGATGTTGAACATTTTTTCATGTGTCTGTTAGCCATTCGTATGTCTTTGGAGAAGTGTCTGTTCATGTCTTCCGCCCATTTTTTGACTTGATTATTTGTTTTTTGCATGTTGAGTTTGAGAAGTTCTTTATAGATCTTGGATACCAGCCCTTTATCTGTAGTGTCATTTGTAAATATCTTCTCCCATTCTGTGGGTTGCCTCTTTGTTTTGTTGACTGTTTCCTTTGCTGTGCAGAAGCTTTTTATCTTGATGAAGTCCCAAAAGTTCATTTTCTCTTTTGTTTCCTTTGCCTTTGGAGACGTGTCTTGAAAGAAGTTGCTTTGGCCAATGTCAAAGAGGTTACTGCCTATGTTCTCCTCTAGGATTTTGATACAGTTTTTATTTTATTTTATTTATTTATTTGTCAGAGAGAGACAGAGAGCACAAGCAGGGGAGTGGCAGGCAGAGGGAGAAGTAGGCTCCGTGCTGAGCAAGGAGCCCGATGTGGGACTTGATCTCAGGACCCTGGGATCATGACCTGAGCCGAAGGCCGACGCCTAACAAAATGAGCCACCCAGGCGTCCCATTGATACAGTTCTAACGGCATTTTTTTTTTTGCAGATTCCACAGGATTTCTACATAAATGATCATGTCATCTGTGAATAAAGGCAATTTTCCTTCTTTATTTCCAACTGGATGCCTTTTATTTCTTTTCCTTGCCTCATAGCACTGGCTAGAACCTCTAGTACAATGCTGAATAGAAGGGGCACCTGGGTGGCTCAGTCGTTAAGCATCTGCCTTCAGCTCAGGTCATGATCCCAGGGTCCTGGGATTGAGCCCCATGTTGGGCTCCCTGCTCAGTGGAGATCCTGCTTCTCCCTCTCCCTCTATCCTTCCACCTGCTTGTGCTCTCCCTCTATCTCAAATAAATAAAATCTTAAAAAAAAAAAAACAATGCTGAATAGAAGTTCTAAGGATAGATATCCTTGTATTATTATTAATCTTAGCGAATAGGCATCTGGTCTTTCGTCATTAACTATGATCTTAGCTGTGGGGTTTTCACAGATGCCCTTTATCAGCTGGAAGAATTCTTTTCTTAGTCTGTTAATTTTAAAAATCAGGAATGCATCTTGTATTTTGTCAAATGTCTTTTCTACATCTATTGACATGATCATATTGTGTTTTTTTTTTTTTTTAGTTTGTTAATATGATGAATTACACCAATTGATTTTTGAAATATTAAGCCAACTCTGCATTCCTGGGATAACCCCACTTGGTCATGATGTATTATCCTTTTTATATATTTTTTGTTTCAATTTGCTAAAATTTTGTTTTAAAGTTTTCTATCTATGCTTGTGAGGGATATTTGTCTGTACTTTTATTTCTTGTAATGTCTTTGTCTGGTTTTGTCATCAAGTGATGGTCTCATGGAACAAGTTGGTAAATATTCTCTCCTCTTCAATTTTACTCTAAAAGAGTTTGTGGAGAATTGGTATTATTTCTTTCATAAATATTTAGTAGAATTAACCAATGAAGGCACCTGGGCTGGAGATTTCTTTCTGGGAAGGTCTTTGACTAAAAATTCAATTTCCTTTATAGATACAGGACTATTAGGTTGTTTACTTCTTCTCAAGTGAGCCTTGGTAGTTTGCATTTTTCCAGAAATTTGTCATTTTCATCTAAGTTGTTGAGTTTATTGGCATAAAGTTGTTCATAATAGGCTCTTATTTCTTTTGTTATCTGTAAGATTGGTGGTGCTGTCCATCCCTCATTCCTTATATTGGTAATTTCAATCCTCTATTTTTCCTGATCAGTCTGGCTAGAGTTTATCAATTTTATTAATTGTCTCAAAGCAGCAGCTTTTGGAATTATCAATTTTCTCTATTGTATTTCTATTTTCTATTTTATTTCTATTTTCTATTTTATAGATTTCTCATATTTATTATTTCCTTCCTTTTGCTTACTTTGAATTTTATTTGCTCTTTTTTTCTTGTTTCTAAGGTGGAACCTGAAATCTTGTTTTGTTTTGTTTTGTTTTTTAAGATTTTATTTATTTATTTGACAGAGAGATAGAGAGAGCACAAGTAGGCAGAGTGGCAGGCAGAGGGAGAGGGAGAAGCAGGATTCTCGCTGAGCAGGGAGCCCGATGCGGGGCTCGATTCCAGGACCCAGGGATCATGACCTGAGCTGAAAGCAGATGCTTAACCGACTGAGCCACCCAGGCACCCCGGAACCCGAAATTGTTGATTTGAGTCTTTATGCATATAACTCGTTAGTACTATATATTTCTTTCTCCTGCACCCCACAAATTGTATTCTAATTTTCATTCAGAAATATTTTAAAATGCAGTTCAAAATACTTTTTAATTTCCCTTTTGATTTTTCCTTTTACTGATGAGTTATATAGAAATGTGTTGTTTTTTCAAATATTTGGTGCTTTTCCAGATGTATTTCTGTAATTTAATTTCTAATTTAATTCCATTGTGATCAGAGGACATACTTTGTATGACTTGAATTCTTTTAAATTTATTGAGATTTGCATTATGACAGAATATTTTCTATCTTGGTGTTTCATGTGCACTTAAAGAAAATTTATATTCTGCTGTTATTGGGTGAAATGTTCCTATAACTGACATTTATATTAATTGGTAGCAGTTTTCAAGCCTTTTATATTTTACTGACTTTTTTTTACTTATTCTATCATTTATTAAAATCTCTGAATATAATAGATTTATTTCTCCTTCAATCCTTTTTTCCTTTACTTATTTTGAAGCTATGTTATTGGGAGCATAAATGTTTAGGATTGTTATGTTCTCTTGATAAATTAACCCATTTAGCACTATGAAATGACTTTTATCTGTGCACCCTTTGTTGTAAAATCTTTGTCTAATATTAATATGGCCACTGCAGCTTTCTTTCTTTTTTTTTTAAAGATTTTATTTATTTGACAGAGAGAGACACAGCGAGAGAGGGAACACAAGCAGGGGGAGTGGGAGAGGGAGAAGCAGACTTCCCACGGAGCAGGGAGCCCGATGCGGGGCTCAGTCCCAGGACCCTGGGATCATGACCTGAGCTGAAGGCAGACGCTTAATGACTGAGCCACCCAGGCGCCCCTGCAGCTTTCTTTTTATTAGAGTTAGCATGGTTTATCTTTTTCTATCTTTTTAGCAGATTTGTCTTTATATTTGAAATTTGTTTCTTATAGACAGCATACAATTCAGTTTTGCTTTTGTAATCACACAACCTCTGCTTTTTTATTGTAATTGTTATTATTGATATGGTTGGTTTTAAGCTTATCATCCTACTATTCACTTTCTGTGTCCTTTTTCCATTTTTCCTCTTTTCTTCTGCCTTCAAGTGTTTTCTGTGATTTCATTTGATCTCATTTGATTTTCTATAAATATTTTTGTTATTTTGGTGGTTATGTTAGGGTTTACAGTTTAACTATTAAACTTATTACCAACTACCTTCAAGTGATACTATGCCACTTCATGTATGAGAACTTTATAATAGTATATTTCTATTTCTCCATTCCATGCCTTTATGGTATTGTTGTCATATATTTTACTTATACATATATTTTTAAATGCACAATATATTGTTATTTCTGTTCAGTCACTTATCTTTAAAGAGATATCAATAATAGGAAAAATATATGTTTACATGTATTCTTACCATTTGTAGTTTTCTTCATTTCTTTTTATTTTTGTTTTTATTTTTATTTTTTTAAAGATTTTATTTATTTATTTGACAGAGAGAGACACAGTGAGAGAGGAAACACAAGCAGGGGGAGTGGGAGGAGAAGCAGGCTTCCCACAGAGCAGGTAGCCTGATGCGGGGCTCGATCCCAGGACCCTGGGATCATGACCTGAGCCGAAGGCAGACGCTTATCGACTGAGCCACCCAGGCGCCCCTATTTTTGTTTTTATTTTTAAAGATTTTATTTATTTATTTGAGAGAGTGAGCGAGCAAGAGAGAGAGAGCAAACACGAGCAAGGGAGGAGCAGAGGGAGAGGGAGAAGCAGACTCCCTGCTGAGCAGGGAGCCCAGCTCAATCCCAGGACCCCGGGATCATGATCTGAGCAGACGCTTAACCAACTGAACCACCCAGGCACCCGAAAATGTATTGTAATAATACAATATGTGGTCTTTTGTGACTGGCTTCTTCACTTAACATAATGTTTTCACAGTTCACCCATGTTGTAGCATATACCAATACTTCATTTGCTAAATAATATTTCATCTTATGGATATGGCATACTTAATTGTCCATTCAATTGATTGTTTCCTTTTCTTTGGCTATTATGAATTCCAATTCAATGACCAAACTTTTTCACATCGTACACCCTTATCACTTTTCTTAGCCAGTCTAGAGTCCATGGCCTAGCACTAAAAATGGTCTTTTTTAAACACCTAAAGCCCCTTGCTTCTCTTTTCTGCCCATAATTCTTGCCTGGTAAAAGTCACACTCTGGCCAAACTAAATAATCTGTTTAGTTCACACAGCTATTGAGCCTTGCAGGAGAAAATCAATGCTGACTGGATTCATATTACATATGTTACCATAATTCTCAAATCTTCCCAAGCTAACCATTTCCCACCCTCACTTTCTTTATATCTATATTATCCTCTCCCCCTAACACTGAGGTGAGGAACAATTATAATTTCATATAGAAAATAAGTATAATTGGAAAAGAAATGTTCTCATTTTCTCAGTACAAATTCTACCAATATTCCTCCTTCTGTATTCACATAATATGCCTTTTCTCTAAGCTAAACTGCACCAAGTAGTCCTCCAACTTTCCATCAATTTCTTCCTATCTAGATCATTCTCATCAACACACTAACATGTGGTAGTACTATCAAATCTCCCTTCCCCCCTCCTCTTTCCCACTTTCTTCCTCCTTCCCTCCCTTCCCCCCTCCTTTCTCTCTCTCATGCACATCCTTTGATCCTATACTCTTTCTAGTTATCAAACAATTCTTTTGCTTTTCCTTCACAGCAAAGTTTTTTTAAGATTTTATTTATTTATTTGACACAGAGAGACACAGGGAGAGAGGGAACACAAGCAGGGGGAGTGGGAGAGGGAGAAGCAGGCTTCCCGTGGAGCAGGGAACCTGATGCAGGCCTCGATCCCAGGATCCTGGGATCATGACCTGAGCCGAAGGCAGATGCTTAACGACTGAGCCCCCAGGCACCCCACAGCAAAATTTTTTTAATGTCTATCTCTATTCATTTGCCCTACTTTTTCAGTTCCCATTGTTTGCTGAACCTCCTCTAACCAGGCTTTTTTCCCATGGCTCTACTGAAATGGACCTTGTCAAGGTCACAAATGACTCATATCTTTTGAGTGATCATTTTCTATTTTATTCTTACTAGACCTTTCATTAGCACTTGACACAGTTGACTGTACCCCTAATCTTGAAATTTTTTTTTTAAAGTTGGCTCCACACCCATTGTGGAGCCCTATGTGAGGCTTGAACTCACAACCATAAGATAGAGATCTGAGCTGAGACCAAGAGTTGGACACTTAACTGACTGAGCCACCTAGGTGCCCCAAGGGATAGAAATTATTAAAAACAAAAACAAAAATCAACTAACAATTCTGAACCTGACAAAATACAATAAGTAAATGGAAATGTTCACTAGAGGAATTCAATGTTAGATTTGTGCAGGCAGAAGAAAGAATCAGCAGATGTATAGACAGGACATTTGAAATTAACAAGTCTGGGGAGGGTATGTACTATGATGAGCACTGTGAATTGTGTAAGACTGTTGAATCACAGACCTGTACCTCTGAAACAAATAATACATTATATGTTAAAAAAAAAAAAAGAAGAAGAAGAAGATAGCAGGAAGGGAAGAATTAAGGGGAGGAAATCAGAGAGGGAGACAAACCATGAGAGACTATGGACTCTGAGAAACAAACTGAGGGTTCTAGCGGGGAGGGGCGTGGGGGGATGGGTTAGCCTGGTGATGGGTATTAAAGAGGGCATGTACTGCATGGAGCACTGGGTGTTATACGCAAACAATGAACCATGGAACACTACATCAAAAACTAATGATGTAATGTATGGTGATTAACATAACATAATAAAAAAAATTAAAATGGGGCATGCCTGGGTGGCTCAGATGGTTAAGCGTCTGCGTTCGACTCAGGTCATGATCCCAGGGTCATGGGATCGAGCCCCACATCGGGCTCCTGGCTCAGCGAGGAGCCTGCTTCTCCCTCTGCCTCTCTCCCTGCTCATGCTTTCTCTCTCTGTATCTCTGTGTCTCAAATGAATAAATAAAATCTTTAAAATAAAATAAAATAAAAAGGGGGGGAAAAAGAAATTAACAAGTCTGAGGAGCAGAAAAAAAGAATGCTTTCCCCCTAAGATCAGTAACAAAGCAAAGATGTCTGCTCTCACCACTTCTATTCAACATTATACTGAATGTTCTAATCAGTGCAATAAGGTAAAAAAGAGAAATAAAATGCATTCAAATTGGAAAAGAAGATGAAAATGATCAGATATTATCATCATTTTGGAAAATACTAAAGAATTCACTAAAAAAAGCTATTACAACTAAAATGTGAATTTAACAAGATTGCAGGATATAAGATATTCAAACAAATTCTATTTCTACATATTAACAATAAAAATTAGAAAATAAAATTAAAAAGCAGTATCATAAAATGTGAAATAGGGGTAAATTCACAAAATATGTACAAAACATGTACAAAAAATATTTCTGAGAGAAATTAAATTAAATAAATGGAGAGATATACCATATCCATGGATCAAAAAAACTTAATATTGTTCAAGTGTCAATTCACTCACAGGAATTTTTCCTACAAATATACTCACATATGTGTACATAGATTTATAAATATATGAGGTTTGTGTCAGCATTATTCTTCAGAACAAAAGACTGTAAATAACTAAATATCCATTAATAAAGAATTAAGATGAGTTGTGTTATAGCCATAACAAGGAAGACATTACAGCCATTAATTTAATGGTATGTACAAGATATATGTGTATTATTAAATGAAATAAAAGGAAAAGCTGTCATACTATACTTCCATTTGTGAAGAAAAACATAATTCATTTGTTTTTGGCTATGCTGGACTAGTTTGGGAAGATACACAGAAATCTGATAGGAATAACTGGCTCAAGAGAGGAAAAATGGGAAATGAGAGACAAGGGTGAGCAGAGATATTTACTACATACCTTATTCTGCCCATTGAATGTTGTACTATGTATATGTATGCCTACTTTTTAAAACAGTTTCAGTAATTAAAATCAATTAAATGCACTGGCCCTCCATCAAGAGACCTCATCCCTGCTACTCTAATCTTCTGTCACAAGTCCTCTCCAATCCACCCATCTCCACCTCTGCTAGATAGACTGCATTTCTTACTGCCAAATGCACTCTATGGCCCATTGCTCTGTGTTCTGCATTTGTTCGTAAGTTTCTCTCCCACCTGGAATTTGCTCCTTCCCCACAGCCTGCACTTTTAGACCCAACTCCTATGTCACTCTACCCAGGAGCCCTCTCTGACCACCCTGATCCCTCACTATGGTTTCTCTCCTCTAAAATGGGATATTTATAACCTAGACTTTGCAAATGAGTATGTAATTTTATTTGTTCTAGATTACTAGCTCCTGCTTTGTGTGAATTAGTCTTATCTTGGTAACCAGATAGTTAAGTGTCTTGAGAGCAGGAAGGCAACACAACTCAAACGACTTTGTACCCATGACACTATAACCAGTTTAGGGATGAGCACATACTGAGGGCTCACCATGCCAGCTGGGTGGAGGACTGGATGCTGGAGAAGAGACCAAAATAGCCTCTTCAGAGATTTTGAGCACAGGGATTTTTTTGGCCACGAGACTGCTGTCACCAGGGTAAGACTCTCAAGGAAATTCAGAAGTTCAGTGTTGGAAAAATATGACAGTAACCACAGAGGTCAATTAGGTAACATAAATGTATAAATAAATGGGCAGAGAATAGATTAGAAATAAATTAGAAAACAACTGGATTGCTTAAAGGTTTCAAAAATCCAAGTTAAAAAAAAATAACAAAACCAAAAACCCTCCTTGAGGCAAACAGCTTATATCCAGAGTAGCTGAGTAGATCTAACCATGATCACCAACTAGTTTATGACCTTAAGTCAGAAGTGGCCACTAACCCCTCTCTGGAGGTAGTCATATTCATGAGCAGACAGAATTCTATAACATGGTAAAAACTGCTCTAGAAAACCAACTTTTAAAGAGGTCAATAAATGAATCTCCTTACTCTATCTCCATGGAAGGCAGTGTTTATATCTCTTCCCACCTATCTGTAAGCTTGAGACCACACACACCAGGAGGCATTCCTTCCTGCTTCCCACAATGTCAGTTAAAGGTGTCACCTTGCCCTTTTCCTCCTATATAAGCCATGGTCCCCTCTATATACTTTTGATTCCCCATCACCCAATGCCTGTAATATCAAAGCTCTCCATTCTCAAGCCATAATCAGACTCTGCTCTCCCTAACTTCATGTGTGCTTCACAGATATATTTCTAGTACAGGTGAGGGAGTTAATGGAGATTCCTCTGTCCCAGCCACTCTTCCTCAAAAGGTGCCTATGTCCCTAAACATTCAGTTTTCTGGGGACGGGTGACTAGATGTAAAGGAGAGAGCCAAGACATTAGGCTGGTGTAGAGTTTGCAGAGTAGAGACAAAGTGGAGGCATAGACACTGCCTATGAGTAGACACCTTTAGTCCCAGGCTCTGTAACCCTTACAGACAACTGGACACCTTCTTCTACAGACTAAATCACCATATAAGCTTTCCTAAACAGATAAAAGTCTTTTACACTACGCCTGCCTTGCGAAACAGAAGGGCTTTGTGATGCAGTCTCGTGGCCTGGTTCCATCATCTATGAGGTGGAGATGACAAGGCATAGCACTGGGAGTCATTAGGCACCAGGACCCTGAATGCCTAGATATAGGGATGGTTGCTCTCCTCATGCCAATGCGGTTTAGACTATGTTGAGCCATACTGTTGTTCTGTGGGATTTCAAGTATCCCTTATATACCTATGTCTTCATCTTCATTATTCTTCTAATTATCTGGCAAGTAACAAGGAGTTACTGTGGATTAAGGTTGGAACCTAAAAGGATCTGCTGCCAGGTAGGGAAACATGAGACCATGACTGAACTAATTAAGCCTCAGATAAGAAGCTTTTAAGATCTCAGAGTCTCTTCTTTTACCACCACTCCCCAATTTTTATACCATGCATTCAGTAACTTTTATATGGTACTTCTCAGAGACTAGTAATAATTCCTTTCCAGGCCACCCTACAGTGTATTCTAGTTGAAAATAATCTCAATCTGGTTTGGGTTGGGGCCTAGATGAAATGGAATCTACATCCTGGATCTCAGAATACCTCCCAGTAAGCAGGATTTTTCTGGTTGGTGGTTTCTATAGACATTTGTTAACAGAATCCTTTGGCTATTACACCTACACACCCTTTAATCTATTCTACTCTTTCTCTTGCTTCATCATAAACCTCATGCATAACTTTTCCTGGGAAATAAATGAGAGGTATTGAGTATGGAAGAGCCTTGAAATAAATAAAAAACAAGCAGAGAAGGGAAATGTTGAGGTGAAAAGAAACGGGTATGGAAAGGAAAATTAGGAAAGTAAATAAAATATAGACAGACACATAGAAAGGGATTGGGAAATGTGTATTAGCTTTGTCATGTTTTAATCATGAAAAGAAATGGTATCCCAGCTTCATACTCTAACATTTTGTCTTTAAGCGTCACAGAAAAGTCAGGATAAGAGATGCAGCAACAAGAGGTAAGGTCTGTCTCTGTTCTGACTCCCCTCACTATGGACAAGATTCCCCTGACTCCTACTCCTACTCCAACAAGTAGCCTGGTGCTCTAACCACTGAAGGCTCCAATTACCCCAGTTGACAAATTCTCCCAGAAGACTTTCTTGGGTGGGAAATCAGGGCCTAGGAATGTTCCAAAATCCTCTACCTTACCCTGCCCCTGGGAATGAAGAATGAGGAAGTAGGACGGAAGCCTTTAGCTGTGTCATTTACTAGCTTTATGACCCTGTGGAAGTCGCTTCATCTCTCAGTCTGTGATCCATGAAATGGGCATATCATGAGCCTGCCTCACTCACGGTGTGGTTGTGATGATCAAATGAAATTAGGTCCAGGACAACATGTTGCAGCAGGTTAAGTTGTACACAGACGTGCCTTAGAGCATTGACTGTTGGGGTTTTCAGCCTCTTCTTACTCAAAGGCCTGCGGCTTGCTATAGGATGTCCCTGCATCCTCTCATTCCTTGTAACACTGTCCTGGTTTTTCAGCTAGGAGGTTTTGCCAGGAAGAAGCTGAGAAGCCGTGGGAGCTGCTCTCTATCATGAAAAGGTGATCACTTGCTCTTTGCAGTCTCCAAACCTCCGGCCTGGCCTGTGATGATTTCTCTGCTTGGCCTGGAGCAGGGAGGAGAAGAGGGATAATGTCTGGGAGGGAGTCAGACACAGTGGATGCTGAGGACTGGTTGCGAGGGTTGTCAGGGCAGAGGGGGATCAGGTGTCTCAGGAAGGAGGAGTCTTCCAGTTCTGCTCTGGGCTAGGTTCACAGTGGTCCTGAAATTCAGGATTTTGCTATGTAATTCATTGACGACTCTACATGAGTTTGTACTCAGCCACAGATAAGTTATCCAGTCAAGAGAATAGATAAATGCATGCATAAATAAATCACCATGTCATATTCCCTTTATAGTTACAACTATTCAAGGGCAGACCCGTGGAACCTGCTGATATTACCTCCATGGTTTTTTTCTTCAGAGAGGCCAATTCCTGGGACAGACCTCAGAAAGGATCGTGTCATCTTATCCTCTTCTTAAAATCTCTAAAGAATGGGATTGGCCTTTAAGAGATGCTATGTGCAGGAGCTAGGACACTCCATAGTCCCCAGAATGCAGAGTTCCCACAAAGACCTCATTTTCCACAGTTTAGGAATACTGAATGCCAGGCTGTGGCCTTCTTTAGTTAGTTAGTTAGTTAGTTAGTTATAAAGATTTTATTTATATATTTAATTGACAGAGAGAGAGAGAGAGAGACAGGGAGAGAGGGAACACAAGCAGGGGGAGTGGGAGAGAGAGAAGCAGGGAGCCCGATGCGGGGCTTGATTCCAGGACCATGGGACCATGACCCCAGATGAAGGCAGTCACCCAACCAACTGAGTCACCCAGGCACCCCTGGGTTGTGGCCATCTTAATCCCAGATGAGATAGACTCCAGATTCTTCCTGGGAATGTTCCTGGTGATGCCCCATCAGCTAACCATTGGCTCCCTGCCTCTGCCTGGTTTCCTTCTCCTGGTTCAGCTTCTCAACATAGATCAACAAACAATACACCCCACCTTTTAGTCTCTCACGGCCCTGCACTCCCATGGGTTGTCTGAGACCTTGCCCAACAAGCTCCAGACCCTCAGCCCAGCCCAGCCCAACATAATTTGCCAATGGCATTTTCCTAGGAGGCAAAGGAGATGGGTAAACACCATGAGGGTACAGGCCCCAAGGGTTCCAGGACTAGGGGAGGGTGGACCAAATCTCCAGGCCACACATATTTAAAGAGGCAGGTGTTGGGGTGCCTGGGTCGCTCAGTTGGTTAAGCATCCTACTCTTTATCTCAGCTCAGGTCTTGATCTAAGGGTTGTGAGTTCAAGCCCCGCACTGGGCTCCATGCTAGGTGTGGAGCCTACTTTAAAAAGGCAAAACAAAAGAAAAAAGTAGGTGTCATTCCATCAGTAACTGTTGCCATCCTCCCTTCCCAGCCAGGACTGGCTTCCTAAGGAGGGAAGTGTGAGGCAGCTCCTGTGTGCAGATCCTACCTGCCCCATCTGCAATGCCATGGCTCTGGAGATTCAGCAGTTGCTGGTGGGTGAGAACACCCTGATCTCTCCCCCTTCATCGGGGCCATTGCAGGGCTCCTCTTGCCTAGAGATTTTGTCCATGTCTACTGTGTCTTTCAACCAGAGTCTGCAGCAACATTCCCTATACTCCAAAGCACTTGCACTTCGATCTGCACCCCCCCCAGTGTTGCAATTAGTGGATCAGAAATCCTTAACACAGTCAGCTGTCCAGTCAGCTGGTACAGTCAGGATCCATGATTGCTGGGCTGAACACCTCCAGCTGGGGCAGGGATTTCAAATGCCAGAGGTGCCCAGGGGCCCAGAGACTTTGTGTTGTTCAAGACTTGAGGAGCCTAGGGTTCCAGTGAACCAGCAGGAGATGATGCAGAGCAGCCCCACCCTTGTCTGTGGAAACCAAGGGCAACAGCCTTTGAATTCCCAGGTCTCTATGCAGACCCTGAACCGAGAAATCACTACCCTGACACACCCTATGGCCTTGCATATGGTTACTGTCCTCCCTGCCCACCTGCCATTCCTCAGTCCTGAAGTCCTAAGGCTTCTTGAGGTACATGTGAAAAAATGGATGCATTTCCAGAGGTGGGGGCTACCCAAACGTGTGGTGGAGTCCCTGAGGCAGCTTATGCCAAATCCGCCGTTGTTTTACCAACCTGTAAATAACCAACCAGTTTCTTTCATCCAGAAGAATACTTCTAAGTTCTCTATTGAAAAATTCGGAACCTATTCCTACCAGACCTGGGGTTCATGTATGGCCAGCCAGCCTACCCAGGCCTTCTGGGTTTCTGAATGGTCCATTATGGATCCAGAACAAAGACACCACCACCAGCAAATCCCAAACCATATGGCTCTGGCCTTGACCTCTCCAGCCCTTAAAGACTCAAGTGGCCTCTATGCACTTCCTGGGTACCAGGATCATGACTCAGTGGACCATCTGCAGCAGAAATACAGCCAGCTATTCTGTGGACTCCCTTCTCTGCACAGTGAGTCCCTGGTTAACACCTTCCTGGGCTCTCAAAGTTACTCCACAAATGGGAGAATGTCCAAGCATCCCTTGAAGGATTCTTTTCTCTTCAAGGAACTCTCCATTCTCCCTCTGCTACCTAAAACTCCACCCCAGTCTGCCACACCCTCTTCCCCACCTTCCCCAAATTGGGTCATTCCATCTGACCCACAACCTCAAATCAGTGTCCCATTTCTGACTCTGGCCGAGTGTGATGCCCTGGAGTGGCACCTGCTGCAGAGGCAGCTCCAGCTTCAGTGGGGCTTGCCAGCTGTTTTCCAGAGACCTCAGCACACCCAGAACCCCAAGCAGTATAGACCCTGTGGCAAAGCCCAGTCTCCTGAGACAGTGAAAACTTCCTGGCCAATGAGACCCATCACAGTCCTCACTAGGGAACTAGTCTTCTTCCCGGAGCATGCCCGGAGGCTGCTAGAATTCCACCTCCAGCGGCAGTTGATTCACCACCGCTGGGGCCTGCCCCAAAAGATCCAGGAGTCCATCCAATTGCTCCTGCCCCCCACTGATCAGTCAACTCTGTCCTGGAGCAGCACAGCCCTAGCCAACGTGCATCCCCAACCTACAGCCCTAGAGGCCACTGGGGCCAGTGACCCATTCTCACCCATCACAGACCCAGGGCCAGTCTCCATGCCACACTTGTTTGACCAGGCCAAGGCAATATTGCAGGGCCACATCAACTTCAAATGTGGGCAGATTCACCAGGGCAAGGTCCCTGCTCGTGTATATAGCTCTTGGCAGTGCATAATTCCTGGGGACCTGCAAGTGGCTCCCTTCACCTGCATCCCAGAAAGCAAGCCCTTGGAGCTACAGGCAGCAACTGACCCTGCCCTAAAACAAAAAGCTGTGCCCTGGATACCAATGGCCCTTGATCAACAGCAACAAGCCTCACCAGATGCTGTCACTGAACACACTAAGCTGTCCCAAGTCCTGTCCGAGGGAGCCATTGAGAAACTGGAGACAACTTTGCGGCACAAGTACCTGGCCTTCTTGTCAGGGCTGCCTGCTCTTTATTATGTGGCTCTCTCTAGGGCCATGGCACCGGCAATCTCTACCCAAGCTGTAATCGCAGGAATGGTGGCTGGGCCTGGTGAATTCCCAAGTGAACCTCTGACTCAGATGATCTCATCTGAAGAGCGGTGTCTGAGTCCTGGGCCATGCTTTCAAGATGCCAACGAGACTTGTGCAGACATTGAAGATGAGCTCCAGGTTGAAGAGCAGGTGGAAGAAGTGATCAAGACGGTGCCTCTAGAAAGCCAGGCAGAGGCCTCTGGGCCCTACACACTCAAGAAACCCATTTTAGCCAAACTAAATTTCCATCTAAGAAAGAAGATCCTAGAGATACAACTGGGAATTCCCATAAAGGCAAGGTTGTCCAGAGAACAAACTGTAGCAACCCCAGACAACACATCCACACAGGAGTCTCTAGGGAGTCTAAACAACCAAGGAAAAACATGGCTCCAGGATCTCCCCATCCCACCAGACACTCCTCATGTCCCAGATCCAGAATGGCTCCACCTTAAAGAACAGCTGGCCCTTGAGTTAAAGGCAGTGCAGCAGAACCAGAAGCAACCTAGTTCAAGACCAATACCTCATGGTTCTGCCCACTGGACCTCACAACCCAGTGGGGACATGACAGAGGCCCAGGTGCTTTGTGTTCACTTGGAGGCCAATGTGAACAGCCCCAGCCTGGAGGAGCCCTGGAGCCCTGAGCCCCAAAGCCCTGGCCACAGCAAGGACTCAGCCCAAGTCCCCATGCTGTCAGAAAAGAGAGAGGACCCAGGGAAACCCAAATTGGCAGGGGACCACGGAGAAGGGGATGCAGGGTTTGCACACTCCTCTACAAGAGACATAAGCCTCCCTGATGAAGCCCAGAGGCCAAAAGGGATACTTCTGAACAGGACGCCCCATAGCCCCTGGCGACGGAGCCATAGCTTTCCTCTTGATGCTCCCTGTGAGCACAGTACCCGGCATCACCCTCAGATGAAGCTCCCAGAGCCACCTCCAGGAATCCCTGGGGTGAAGGTATCTGAGAAGAATGACCTGCACAGCAGTCAAACCAAGCTTAATGTCATCCTCAAACCAGCAAGGATTCCTAAGAACGCCCTACCTGTGGTGCCCCAGGCATCACAGGGCCAGCTTTTCCTGGGCCAACTCATTCACAGTAAGACTTTGCGGGGCCAAACTCTGAAAGGTCAGGTTTTGCAGGGACAGGTGATGCCAGTCCATACCCACAAGAGGCCCAGCCTTCCAGAATCAGGCTTGAGAAGTAAGATGAAATCCTTTCTGCACTGTTTTAACTCCAAGGCAAAAGGCAAAGTGCATGAGGAATCCATGTTCTCTATAGCTGGGAAAGTGGCCAACACCAGAAAAGAAAATGTAGAAAAGGGCCTGGCTCCAGCCAAAAGTCCCATGGGGCGAACCAAGACAGAGAGGATAAGAGGGGACTCCAAGGCCCGATCTTCCCCCACTGAGAAGCACGTGGGCCTGGCCTTCTTGGATGGTCCCCATTCCCCAGACAGTAAGCTCCGGCACCGCTCCCGCTCTCACCGACTCCATTCTGCCTCAGTCCTGGGCCACCCCCGCCACTGCCCTCGGCACTGTCCTCAAGCGGCTTGTGCCACCCAACCAAGGAATGTACCCTGGATCTCACCTCTCACCTCAGAGGGAAACGGTCTGCTCAAGAAGACCCAACACAGTCAAAAGACTTGGTAGGCTCCCCCAACATCTGTGTCCCTTGAAGAGGACTGCTACTGTCATTTTCATTAGTGTGCAGGTGGGGCAGAGTGCCCCCCAAAATACACTCTCTGTCTCTAAGCAAAGCACTGTCTCCTCCTTCTCTCCACTGTGGTGTGTTAAGGGAAGGTACGAGGGGAGGCTAAAATGTCCTTCCCATCTAGAGAAGGAGCTTTAACCCACACTTAAGCTGGGTCAGCATTCCACACAACTCCTCCCAGCCCACCCTGGACTGTGGATAAAGGGGCTTGAGCAGAGAAGGAAGGTAAGGTAAATAAAGGTCAGGCTTGAATTCTAGCATGGCTTCCCATTGGTGTCCTTAGGCCCAGAGGAGCAATGTGGACACGAGGATAGTAGTGGCGAGGAGGAGTGGCCAGGAATCCCACAGGCAGAATTCACTGATGACTTCCGTAAAGGCCCACGGTCTGCAGGGGAGGTTTTCAGAGGAGTGCCACAGCACTCCCACCTTGAGGAGGTACTTTGTGTTTATTCAAAAGCATGTAGCTAATATGACAGGATGTCAAAAGCAAACGATAAAATCTCCCCTGCTCTGCTCCCTGTTGGTTATTGGCAAGATCTTTCTGGAGAATTCATCTGGGAAGCTGCTGTAACTCTCTTGCCTATATCCCGCCTCCACTGCCGGCCAGCTGCATGGAATAGTGACCCTTGGAATGAAGATCACAGTAGGCCATGAAGAGGGGCTTGTCCTCCCCTCCCAAGGGCAGGCAGGGAGAGAATCAGGGAAGGGGAGCATGTAGATGGAGGTCTGAGTACCTGGGACAGAGGCTGACTGTTCCTGAGCAGGGTATAAGGGAGCAAAGCCAATTTACTTTGCACTCAAAAGAGCCTGGAGCCAGGAAGCCAACCCAAGGTTCAAGTGCTTTTGGGGGAAGTAGGTGAGTAAATCTGAGTTTCAATCTATTTGCCCTTAGTGTTATTAAGAGTGGTTGGCTAAGTGTTGAAGCTGCTGGGAAAGGACCCACAAACACAAGTAGTTTTCTAAACACATCCAGTCTTGTCAAGTACTGCCAGCAGCTTGTACCCAGCCCCACTGCTATGTCTTATTTCTGTGCCACCTACAACCTCAATCCTTCTCTACTTTCCTCCTTTCCACCAGTCTTGCCTTCCTGAATATACATACACATATATAAGTGTATATATGTTCATGCATATTATATGGTATTGAACTCAGCTGTATCCTCTCCCAGGATCTGCCTGGTATCTTCCCCTCAGAGGATGACTCTTGTCCTCTCCCCAGGCAAAGATAGCACCAATTAGTCTGACTACTCCGGCCCTCGGTGCCTGTCATCATTCCCCATTTCTTATGTCCCCCTACATTTCAAAAAGCACCAGAACCACTCATTTTGACTGTCAAAACAAACAAATAAAACAAAACAAAAAACCTTTAGCGTTTTATAGTGTTCTGTTCCATTGAACAGTCATGGAAAGTGGACAGGGATCCAGAATTTAGTGCCACACATGAGGCTCTAAAGCAGATAAACTGCTCAGCACTGAACAGGGACTGTGGCCCCTTCGATCTTTCTGGAATGTCCAATAATTGGCTATTTCATAGTAATATCTGTTTATCATTAATGGAAAGGTGATGTGAAATTCTCTGAAACCCCTGGAATGTAATGGAGAACCCCAAGAGGAAGACTGAGAGGCAAGCTGAGATCTGACCATATCTTGTCTACACACTCCCTCATACATAGACTAAATGAAGTTCCTTCTACAGACTTGTTTTATGAGGCCTCTCCAATAACTTGCCATACTAAGGCAGTATTAGAGCTCTTTCCCACTTCCTGTTCAGTCAACCTCACTCCCACCCCCCAGCACCACCACCAGCCTATGTAACCCTGGCCACAAAGTGAATCTCTTAATGGTGACCATCAGACTCATATTCCTTGACCTCCCAAGGAGGTGTGATTGGACCTCTCCTACCTTCTCCATTAACTGGGTTGGGGCAGGTATGGTGTCCTTGGAAGGAAGACTGAAATCCTGGCCTTTAAGGAGGCTACAGCTGAACAGCACAGCTGAAGGTTGTGCTTATTCCACTCGATATAAGGTTAAGTATGAATAAAAGATTTGGGTCACCTTCAGAAGGAAACTTCTGACTGAAATGACCAGAGAATGATTTCAGAAAAAGATGATAAGCATGAATAAAGGGCAACAAAACTACAACACAAGGAAAACATTACAAAATCCTTGAGCATGTGTTTTTACAATTTTCAAGCCAAATGTGTGACCCTTGGAGAGGATGCAGATTTTAAGGCCAAAGTCACAAGACTGGCATGTGAAAAGAAATCAGAGTTAAAATCCTAACTCTAACATTTGGCAAGTTACTTAACATTTCTGAGCACCAATTTCTTTATCTGGAAAGGGGGACAACTGTACATCCAAACCCCAAACCTCAATTACTGTTGATATACTGGTGATTCCCAAAGTCACTTTGTTGCTCTAGTCTTTCCTCTGAGCTCCAACTGTATAGCCAACAGACAGGAAGAAACTCCATCTTGCTCCAAAGACAATGCAGATTAATTCAAAATTTCCAAATATCCTCTACCCCACCAAACTGCTTTCTAATGTCCCGGAATGGTATCACTATACATCTACTTTTTTTTTTTAGACCATACATCAAGTCAGTCACTGGGTTCTAATTTTTTTAAGACTTTATTTATAGTCAGTATTTATAGACAAAACAGTCTAAACAGTATTGTTCATGTTTTCATGAGGCCACAAGAATTTGCCAAAGGCAGAGTTGGTGGTTTTGGCCATACATTTCCATATTTCACAGGAAGATGATACAATTTCGATCTGAAATAAACCACAAGTCTAAGTAAGAATTTATTAGGAAAAAAAAGATTTTATTTATTTTTCAGAGAGAGAGTACAAGCAGGGGGAGCAACAGGCAGAGCAGGCAGAGGGAGAAGCAGGCTCCCCACGGAGCAAGGAGCCCAACTCGGGACTCATCCCAGAACCCTGGGATCATGACCCAAGCCGAAGGCAGACGCTTTACTTGACTGAGCCACCCAGGTGTCCCTCTCTGGGTTCTAATTTTGATATCTCTCAGGTTTCCCCTTTCCTTTCTTTTTAATGCCTCTGCTTATAGTTCAGTTTCATGTCCTCTCTTTCCTAAAAAATTACAATAGTATCTCATATCTCCAGGGCTTAGGATAGGGGCTGTGCATGGTAATACCTTAATAGACTTGAATCCAAAGTCTGGCCTGAGGAAGCAGATAAATTACTACATCAATGTGATGAGTGCTATGGTCTATGGGATCCTGCCACAGGAGGAAATACTCAGCTGATGAGGAGGACCCTAGGGTCACATAAAAGGGTCACAATAAAAATGACCTTGAGAGGCATCTTGCATTTGACAATTAAAATATTTGTGTGCCAGGAACTATGCCAGACAAAACAATCACCAAGACACAGGCGTTGCCTCCATGGAGATCATTACTCTATGGGGGTAGTCTCATGCCTCCAAATTGTCTAATCAACATATACAGGGGCGCCTGGGTGGCTCAGTTGGTTAAGCATCTGCCTTCAGCTCAGGTCATGATCCCAGGGTCCTGGGATGGAGCCCAGAGTTGGGTTCCCTGCTCAGTAGGGAGTCTGCTTCTCCCTCTCCCTCTGCCTCTCCCACCCCCCACTCATGCTCTCTCACTCTCTCAAATAAATCTTTAAAAAAAACATACACATGGATGTCCAATATTTATCTCAAAAGTGAAATCCTGATTCCCTGCTCCCTTACCACCACCCAGTCACACATACCAGACCTATTCTAATTGCAGTATTTCCCACATCAGTTAATGGCACCTCCTCTTGTCTGTTGTTCAGGCTGAAACCACTGGTGTCATTTTGATGTTTTATCTCTAACAGTCCATATCCAATCCATGAGAAAATCTCTGCCTTCAAAATGAATGCATGGGGCCCCTGGGTGGCTCAGTCATTTGAGCGTCCAACTCTTAATTTCAGCTCAGGTCATGATCTCAGGGTCATGCAATGGAGCCCCGCATGGGCTCTGTGCTCAGCACAGAGTCTGCTTATCTGCTTGTCCCTCTCCCTCTCTCTCTGCCCCCCCCACCCCCACTCTCACACACACTCTCTAAAATAAATAAAATCTTGGGGCGCTGGGGTGGCTCAGTCAGTTAAGCGTCTGCCTTCGACTCAGGTCATGATCCCAGGGTCCTGGGACTGAGCCCCGCATCAGGGTCCCTGCTCAGCGGGAAGCCTGCTTCTCCTTCTCCCTCTGCCTGCTGCTCCCTGCGTGCTCTCTCTCTCTCTCTCTCTCTGTCAAATAAAATCTTTTAAAAAATAAAATCTTAAATTTAAAAAAAGAATCCAGAACATAATCACTTTGCACTCCCTTTGCCTCTACAGTTATTGGAATAGTATCATAACTAACCTCTCTGATTCTTCCTGAGACCATACCTCCAAAATCTATTCTAAACACAGAAACCTGGGGTGCCTGGGTGGCTTAGTCGGTTAAGCGACTGCCTTCGGCTCAGGTCATGATCCTAGGGTCCAGGGATCAAGCCCTGCATCGGGCTCCCTGCTTAGTGGGAAGCCTGCTTCTCTTCTACCCTCTGCAGTTCCCCCGCTTATGCTCTCTCTCTCTCTGTAAAATAAATAAAATATTAATAAAATTAAAAAAAAATAAACACAGAAACCTGATGGTCCTCAGAGAGAGATGATTGATTGATTGATTGATTGATTGGCTGATTTATGTAAAACCATGAGATTAGATAAGATCACCAAGGGAATGAGTGAAATGAAGGAAAAACCCAAAGGACTGGGCTCTGGGATATTCTAACGGTAAGAAATTGGAGGGAAAAGGGGATCCAGTAAGAAAGGAGACTAAGAAGCAGTACCCAGGGAGGAAGGAAAAGCAGAAGAGTGTGGTATACCATAAGCCAAGAGGAGAAAAATACTGCAAGGAGATAGTGAGCAACTGTGTCAAAAGTTGTGATTGGGCCAAAGAAAATGAGGACTTAGAATTGACCATTAGATTCAGCAACACAGAATCACTCATGGCCTTGAGAATAGTCTGATGAATGATGGACATGAAGGCATGACTGGAATGGATTCAAGAAAGAATGGAAGGTGGGGCATCTGGGTGGCTCAGTTGGTTAAGCGACTGCCTTCGGCTCAGGTCATGATCCTGGAATCCCAGGATCGAGTCCCAGGATGTAGTCCTGCATTGGGCTCCCTGCTCAGCAGGGAGTCTGCTTCTCCCTCTGACCCTCCCCCCTCTCATGTGCTCTCTTTCTTGCTCTCATTCTCTCTCTCTCAAATAAATAAAATCTTAAAAGAATGGAAGAAGAATAACCGGTGTTAGCAAGTGTAGTCAATTCTTTCAAGGAAGTTTGTTTCATAGAAGTGCAGAAAAATGAGGAAATAGCAGTAGGAGGAAGAGAGACCCAGAGAAGACTTTTTTAAAAGGTGAGTGACATCAGGGGTGCCTGGGTGGCTCAGTTGGTTAAGCGTCTGACTTTGGCTCAGGTCATGATTTCGGGGTCTTGGGAGTGAGTCCCCGCGTGGGGCTCCACACTCAGTAGGGAGTCTGCTTCCTCTCCCTCTGCTCCTTTCCCCACTCGTGCTCTCTCTCTCTCTCAAATAAATCTTTTTAAAAAGGGGGGTGCGTGACATCAATGACAACAACAAAGTCTGATTTAATAGTAAAATTATGGAAACTGCTCAAGTGTCCATCAACTGTCATATGGATAAAGAAAATGTAGTATATATGGAACTAGAGAGTATTATGCTAACTGAAATTAGAGAAAGAAAAATACCATATGATTTCACTCATTTGTGGAATTTAAAAAACAAAACAAATGAGCAAAAGGAAAAAAAGAGAGACAAACCAAGAAACAAACTCTTTTTTTTTTAATTTTTTAAAGATTTTATTTATTTGACAGAGAGAGACACAGCAAAAGAGGGAACACAGCAGGGAGAGTGGGAGAGGGAGAAGCAGGCTTCCTGCCAAGCAGGGACCCCAAATGCGGGGCTCGATCCCAGGGCCCTGGGATCATGACCTGAGCCGAAGGCAGATGCTTAATGACTGAGCCACACAGGGGCCCCTTATTTTTTTATTAACATATAATGTATGATTTGTTTCAAGGGTACAGGTCTATGATTCAACAGTCTTACACAATTCACAGCATTCCCCATAGCACATACCCTCCCCAATGTCCATCCCCCAGCCACCCCATCCCTCCCACCCCCCCTACTCCAGCAACCCTCAGTTTGTTTCCTGAGATTAAGAATCTCTTATGGTTTGTCTCCCTCTCTGGTTTTGTCTTGTTTTATTTTTTCCTCTCTTCCCCTATGATCTTCTGCCTTATTTGTCAAATTTCACATATCATTGAGATCATATGATAATTGTCTTTCTCTGATTGACTTATTTCTCTTAGCATAATACCCTCTAGTTCCATCCATGTTGTTGCAAATGGCAAGATTTCGTTTTTTTAATGGCTGCATAATAGTCCATTGTGTATATATACCACATCATCTTTATCCATTCATCTGTCGATGGACCTCTAGGCTCGTTCCATAGTTTGGCTATTGTAGACATTGCTGCTATAAACATTGAGGTGCACATACCCCTTCAGATCACTACATTTGTATCTTTGGGGTAAATACCCAGTACTGCAATTGCTGGCTCATAGGGTAGCTCTATTTTCAACTTTTTGAGGAACCTCCATACTGTTTTGCAGAGTGGCTGCACCAGTTTGCATTCCCACCAACAGTGTAGGAGGGTTCCCCCAAGAAACAGACTCTTAATTATAAAGAATAAACTGATGGTTACCAGAGGGGAGGTTGGAGGGGATGGGTTAAATAGGTGATGGGGATTAAGGAGTACACTTGTGATGAGCACTGGGTGTTGTATGGAAGTGCTGAATCACTACAGTGTATACCTGAAACTAATATTACACTGTATGTTAACTGAAATTTAAATAAAAACAAAATAAATAGAATAAAATAAAATAAAAATAGGCAGAGGAACTAATTAGACTATTTTTTCAAACAAGACATTTGAATATCAAACAGGTACATGATGAGATGTTCAACATTACTCATCAGGGAAATGCAAATCAAAACCACAATGAGATATTATCTCACACCTGTTACAATGACTATACTCAAGAAAACAAGAGATGAATGTTGGTGAGGATATAGAGAAAGTAAACATTTGTGTACTATTGGTGGGAATTTAAATTGGTGCAGCCATTACGGAAAACAGTAAGGGAAAAAAAGTGAGAGACATAACATGTTGGATGTTGACTGAAATGATGTCAGGCAGATGATAAGGGAGAACAAAGAAAGAACTGCTGGAGTAATGAGGTGGTGTAGAAGTAGGGGATAGGACCAAATGCCCATGTCCAAAAGATGGCCTTGGCTAAAAGTACCACTTCACTGGTGGTAAGTAGAAAGTAGCATTGAGGAAAGACAGCATGGCTTACAAGAAAGGTTCCCTTACACGTGCGGTGCCTGGGTGGCTCAGTCCATTAAGCGTCTGCCTTCAGTTCAGGTCATGATCCCAGGGTCCTGAGATCAAGCCCAGCTTCAGCCTCCCTGCTCAGCAGCGAGCCTGTTTCTCCCTCTCCCTCTGCCCCTCACCCTGCTTGTGCGCTCTCTCCCTCATGCTCTCTCTCTCAAATAAAATGAAGGAAGGAAGGAAGGAAGGAAGGAAGGAAGGAAGGAAGGAAGGAAGGAAGGAAGGAAGGAAGGAAGGAAGGAAGGAAGGAAGGAAGGAAGGAAGGAAGGAAGGAAGGAAGGAAGGAAGGAAGGAAGGAAGGAAGGAAGGAAGGAAGGAAGGAAGGAAGAGAAAGAAGAAAAAAAGGTTCCCTCACATGTAACAGAGTGTGGGCAAAGGCCCAAAAGGATAAGGGAGAAGCAAGAAATAGACCATGGCCGGGGATGGAGAGAGGGGTATGGAGAACCAAAACCAAAAGCTGGAGGTAGAGATGGATTCTGGAAGTTACCATGGCAAATTACTATTAGAGCCTATGGAGTAGGTGTCCCAACAGAGAGGCCAGGTGAGCATAAAAAAGTATTTCCATTGCTGATCATGTCTATAAAGATGCTCTCAGATGACTGGAGCAGTGGGAGAGATTTCAGAGAAGTTCTAGATGTGTGGGGCCTAGTGCATGAAGCTAGAGACAAAGAGGGCAGGTATAGCATCCTAGTGTTTAGAGATTAGGGAGGTTTAGGGGTGGGAGGAGAGAACTGGAAGGCAGAAAAGAAAGGTTGCCCTGAGTGGATGGGATGGACCTCTGTTTTGGATACCTCACATTTCTCAGAAGGTGAAACAGCTGCATTCCCACCTTCTGACCTACCACATAGGAGCCAAGAGCTAGAGGAAGTGCACAAAGTGGTGTAGTCTCCCTATGAAACCCAACATCCCATCAAATCAAGAGGTGGTGGCAGGACTCTCCTCCATGATAGGACCCTAGCACTTACCACAATTTGTCCACTGCTAGCAGGATGCAGAAAACCCAGGATGGAGAGAAGCATGAATGTGTTCCTCCTCTGAATGGTGACTCTGGGCCTATTAGATGAGGACCCAGCCTCTGTTGTGGCCCCCAAAGTGAGAAGATACAAGGCCCAGGCCTGATGAGCCAACACCCTCCAGCTGTTTTCCCAAAGCATCCCCAAAGACCAAAGGAGATTTGTGACAGGCACATCCTCCCTGCCTGGTGAGAGTTGGGCAGACAGCCACAGAGCAAGGAGATACAGGGGAAGGGGGGGCAGCATGAAGGGAATGACCCAGAAAGGTCACAGCAGCATCACGTGGGAAGCCAAGGTTAATGTACACACATCCTGACTTAGGTGGAACAGGTCCTTTCCATGGTCCCCTAAGGCTCCTACCTGTCCCAGAGCAGTGTGAGTTCATAGTGCTGACTAAAGTCCTACAACAAAGGGTTGAGGGCATAAAGATGAGCTGGAACAAACACCTTCAGGATTCTCAGTTTTCAGCAAAGTCAAGAGCTGAGAGAGGACAGGGTCAGAGCCTGTGACTCACACAGGATGTTGTTGAAGGATGAAGCCTTGTTCATCCCATCCCATAACCCTAGCACAAGCCCCACCTTCCAGCTTTCCCTAGGCTCAACAGAAGTTAAAATCAGAATAAATGGCCTCATGGAGGACAGAAACTCAAGAATTTACAACTCCAGAATTGGTGGTAGATGCTAGGAATGTATCAGTGCTTGCTCGGAAACTCTGGAGTTCACCTCTGGCCCTCTGAAATAACATGTCATGGTGAAAGGTTCTGACCTTCTGGAGCCCTTCCCTCGACCTCTGCCGAGGACACCTAAGAATTCTATGGAGAGAATTTCAGGCAACTGACTACCTGTGATGGAGGAAAGTGGCTTCTCCACAAAATCACTCCTCTTGTCCAACACTGAGTGCTAGAGGATAGAGACCATGACTGCTTCATTTTTGTACCTGCGTACCACAGCCCAGCCAGGCACAGCAGTGAACACAGAATGAGAACAGGAATTCTGCACCACGTGAGAGGAGGCTGGGCTTCTGCTCTTTCCCAGCCATCCAAAGCCTAATTTTCCACCTGGGTCAGGGGCCCATGGCAGAGGCCAGGGCTGTCAGAGAATGAAGAACAAGAATAGTTGCTGCGTCCAATGCAGGAAGAGGAAAGAAGGGAAGACCGCCTGGACTTCAGGTGGGGAGATGAGGAAGGAACACAGTGCAGACATGTAAGGTGCTGGGGGACACAGAGGACAAGAGCCCTATGGCTCTGGCTGGGCCTGCCGCGGACTGTTCATTCCTATCCCCAGAGACAGCGAGGCCGGGACCCTGAATACTTGGTCTGGATGAGAGCATGAGGAGGGAAAGGAGGCCTGGGAAGGGGCCAGAGGGAGATCTCTGTTTCCAGAAGGAGGGGTGGGCCCTGCCAACTGCCCCCCCTTTCCCGCCTTGCCCCTCTTCTCCACTGTAACTTCTCTGGGTCTGTGGCCAGGCAAGGAGCGCACTGGGGGCTTTCCAGAGTGTATCGCTCCCAAGGTCGAGCCTGCTACAGAGGCCACAGGGGCAGGACCCTATGCAGGCAGCTGGACCCGTGGGAATCCAGACAGCGGGAAGGGAACGGAAGCCATTCCTTGCGGTAAATGATGCTGGCAGCTGGGGAGTGTCAGGGGAGAGGGGCAGGGTAAAGTGAGAGGCCGGAGCAGAATCCCACACATAGTCAAAGGCACATGGACACACACATCCAGCCACACAGATGCATAAACACAAAGACACAAATTCAATGTTGCCACTCCAAAACTAGTTCAGGGTACCCGGAGACATGTCCAGGAAACACACCTACGTAGGCTCAAGAACACCCTGAGTCAGACGTGCAGGAGCAGAGCTGGCACAGGCACACATGCCGGCACAAAGACAGTCTCCACATTTGCAAACACATACAGACCATCTTGCAGACCTACAAACACAAATACAGGCCAAATTCATCCCTCAAAGTTGCTCTCCTCCATAAAGCTCCTAGGCCACCTTCAACCAGGCCTGTCTTTCCCTCCTCTAAACCCTGCTTTCTAACTTCTGTCCCATTGCTTGTCCTTTAGTAAGGACAGTCTTGGATTCACATGCATACCTCTGGTCTCAACAACTTGGTTGTGGGCTTCAAAGAAATGACAAGATCAGCAAGTGAGTCCACTGCCCTCTTCGGCAGCCCCATCCCTCACCTATACACCCATCTCCATCCCCAGGAGTGTCCCCAGTTTACTGCAAGGTCCGGACCCCCAGCCTCTCAGCAGACACAAACCCTAAGGGAAGAATAAAGCAGACCTTTCAAAATAATGCTGGTGGGTATTACCTCCCAAAATCTTTACCTTGCCTTATGCTTACCACTGTCTACCTCCAATCTGTAACCAACTACATCAAGGCTATTCTAGGCAGTTACCTAACCCTAGATAGCTATACACTGAGTAATGTCTGCACCTCCACTAGTCCCACAAATATCACACACTTATGACAGTATGGGTTATCTGCACTCCAGGAACTCAGTAGCTCCTTCAGTAACACCTGCATAGTCATCAGAGCAGGATGTCCCTGGAGGGCTCAGTGTTCAGCTGGGAACCCAGGAGCACCAAGGTGCCAAGGCCTTTTGACCCTTGTTAGACAGAAAAGCCTACGGGGGCCCAGCCCACTCCAAGCCCTGTTCTGGAACTAGCCCAGCCTCTGAGCTCAAATTCCCACTATACCCCTTCCTGGCTCCTTAATGTCAAGCTGGGAGCATCTGTTGCCCTGGAACTCCCATCCAGGTAGGAGTAAATGTGCCTAGGACTGGGGGCTGAAGGGATGTGGGGATTCCAGACTCTTGCAACAATAATACCTAGGAGTTCTACCTCAGAGCCTGGCCTAGGTGTCTCTCCTAAATAGATAAGTGGATCTACTGACATTGGAGGAGAATAAGGGTGAATTAGCACACCTCTCTCCCCCTACTCCAGGATCTCAATCTAGTGAAAGGATATATTCACAATGAACTCATCAACAGAGATAAAGCTGAAGTCAGCCATTGTACCTCCCTAATCCACTTACCCCTCACTTCTGAACACCAGGCACCAGAACCTCTAGTATAGGACTCCTCTGCACCCCAGCCACCCTAGAGATTGTCAAACACTACTTAGGCTCTGTCAGGAGTTCACCAAACCAAAATCTTCACCCAACAGTTGCAACCCTTGGGTGGACACTCACAACTCAGACATTAGCTATCCAAGCTTGTGACCCCTTCCCCAACGTCTACATCCAGCCTGGCCTGGGGACCAAAAGATGGGCTTGGTTCAGGGCTACAAGCTCCAAAATATGCACAAGGTGCTTGAGAAATTAACAAAATCAGTTCTAACCTCTAGAAAAACAAGTGGTAGTGATTGTCAAGAACTGTGCAGGGGCTGGGATTTTACTCTATTTTTTAAAAGGATTTATTTATCTATTTTAGGTGGGGGAGAGAGCACAAGTTGGGGGAGGGCCAGAGGGAGAGAATCTCAAATAGACTCTGCGCTGGGCATGGACCCTGATGCGGGGCTCGATCCCAGGACTCTGAGATCATGACCCCAGCCAAAATCAAGAACCAGACACCCAACCAACCAAGCCACCCAGACATCCCTAGATTTTACTCTGTTTTAAAGTTAGCAAGATATTCTATTACTGCTTCGTGAATGCTGGCAGAAGACACAAGACTCCTCGGTGAGTTATCAAGGATTTTATTACTCACAGAACAGCCACAGCAAGAGCTTTAGCATGTTTTTTTGTTTTGTTTTGTTGTATCAGTTCCCCATGTCTATCAAATGCCTTGGGTGTGGCACAGGATGTATGACCGGTGCCTACTCATACAGTGGGCTGTGTTACAGGAGAAGAATGCTAAGGTTTGGGGTTACACTCCTTTTATAGGAAGAAAAAGCAAGTCTGATCTTTGTCTAGGGAGAAATGTTTCCTTATCTTTCAAGGTTGCTTGTTGTAAATACAATTCTGAGAAACGGCCTGGAAAGCAGTCAGTGTCCTACATTCTTGGCATACCCAGTAAAAACATTCAGGGATGCAAAGAGCCCATAGTAGGTTGTCTCTCTCAACCATAACTAGCAATGGTTAAAAACAAATGAATGGTGAGAAAAAAAAAAGTGCTTTCTATGTCCTGGAATAAGTCCTAGGAGAGATACCCAGGTTAAAAAGAAAATCAATTCAGAAATACCCCACAAATTATGCTTAATGATTACTTTTTTAGCTGATAAGTAGAATTGGGGTTTTCTGTGTCCTTATCAAAGAAGAAAAGAGAGATAGAAGATATTATCATGGAGACAACATGAATGTTGAAGAATCTGTGGTAACTTGAGAAGGGCTTGAAAAAAAAAACCTTCAGGGGTCAGGGGCAAGTGGTGGTAAATCCCAATGGGACAAGAAAGTAGAATAGGCCCGGGTGCCTGGGTGGCTCAGTTGGTTAAGCGACTGCCTTCAGCTCAGGTCATGATCCTGGAGTCCCAGGATCGAGTCCCGCATCGGGCTCCCTGCTCAGCAGGGAGTCTGCTTCTCCCTCTGACCCTCTTCCCTCTCGTGCTCTCTATCTCTCATTCTCTCTCTCTCAAATAAATAAAATCTTAAAAAAAATAAATTAAAATAAATAAAAAAAAAGAAAGTAGAATAGGCCCATTTAGTCAAACAAAATGGAAGAAATGAGAACAGATGACAACCTAAACCTTTCCTTGGTACTCTTTGTGGCTAAAGAGTACCAAGGTGGCTTCTCCCATGTTCCCAACCCCTGGTGTTCGTGCTTTGTGTCATCCCATCCTCTTGAGTGTGGACAGACCTGTGATTTAATTGTAATTAACAGAATGATGGAAAAAGTAATAGGATGTTACTCTTGTACTTATATTACATTATATAAGACTGTCTTCTAGCATACTTATTCTAAGACTCTCCTTTCTGGCCTGATAAAGTGGCCTCGTTGGGAAAGTCCATGTACCCTCTAGGAACTGTAAATGGCCTTTAGATGCTGAGTGTGGCCTCCAGCTAAGAGTCAACAAGAATCCAGTGTCCTTGGTCATATGACTGCAAAGAAATGAATTCTGCCAACAACCTGAGTGGGCTTGGAAGATTCTTCCCCATTCAAGCCTCCAGATAAGAACACAGCCCAGCGAATACTTTATAGTCTTGTCAGACCATAAACAGAAGACTAAGCTGGAATTCTGACTCACAGAGACTGTGAGATCATAAATTGTGTATTATTTTAAGCCACTACATTTGTGGTAACTTGTTGCAGAGTAATAGAAAACTAATACACGGGGTGCCTGGGTGGCTCAGTCGTTAAGCATCTGCCTTTGGCTCAGGTCATGATCCCAGAGTCCTGGGATCGAGCCCTGCATCGGGCTCCCTGCTCGGCAGGAAGCCTGCGTCTCCCTCTCCCACTCCCTCTGCTTGTGTTCCCTCTCTTGCTGTGTCTCTCTCTCAAATAAATAAAATCTTTAAAAAAAAAAAAACTAATACACTGCTGTAGCCATGAAAGTAAAAGTGTCTGACAGTAAGGTATATGTGGGCAGCATGCAGTTTGTGTGGGTACAAGGCACACCCATTCTCTGCAGAGCACTTGCTTAAAGTTCAGTGAGATTATTTACAAGAGCAAATAGAGTTAGGATGAAAAGGGGGCTGTTTCACAGTATGAGCTTGGGAAGACACAGGGAAGGAGAAGGCATTTAGGTAACTCCTCTCCCTCAGCTCATTCTATAAAGACACATAGCTGTGGAGAGTCTGCAACCTTCCTAACAGGCTGGAACCATCTCATCCTACATATTAAATGTAAATTACCCTTTTGTGCCTTCATTTGATTTTTGATATGGGAATAGCAGATATCTGTGAAAGGCTCAAAGATATAACAGTGATCTTGTAGACGATGGGGAGGGATGTCCCCCAGGAAGTAATAAAGTAAAAGAAACCTCTGAAAAGGGAAGTGGAGAAAACAACCCAAATCAGTAAGTTTCACAGGTAGAAACAGGAGCTCCAGATTTTCTTTGGGTTCAGGAAGGAGGAACAATCAGAATAGTTCTCATTGCTTTACACAGAACAAGTGTTGAATAAATCTTTCTTACAGAAATACTGCAAAGATGGTTGGAGGAAGCAAAGAGTTTGAGATCACAGTGTCAGTATCCTCTCTATAGTTCAAAGTGGGCCATAAGGGTCTGAGAAGACCAATTCTTTAGAACTTGTTTCTAGAAACAGTGTAATCGTGAACTCATCATATCCACTGTGCTTCCTCAGAGACGGAACCTGATTGGTGAGTTGCAGTTAGCAGGGATGATGATAGGTAACCAATACTACAGAAGTGGGTCATTTCTTTGATCACAGGAGAGAGCTACCAAATTTGTAATTTGGCCAGTTTCCATATCATATCACATTTCTTTTGGATATATACTGAAGAGTAGAAATGCTGGGTCATATGAAAATTCTTTTTAGATTTTTGAGGAACCATGAAACACTTCCACAGCAGCTGCATCACTTTACATTTCTACCAGCAATGTACCAGCATCCCAATTTCTCCATATCCTCCCATTATTTTCTATTTTTGAGAATAGTGCTGGTTAGCCATTTATGTATCTTCTTTGAAGAAACGTCTATTCACATCCTTTCCTTTTTTTTTTTTTTTTTAGAGCCGAGAGGTCTCAAATTTATTACTGAACCAACCTACTGGTGCAGAGGAATAGTCAGAGAGAAAAATCATTTCCATGATAAGACAAGTCTATGGCCAGGTAGGAAGGATGTTTACAGAATGATAGAACACATGATCTTTACGCAGCTTAATTAAATATGTATGCCAATTAGGTGTGTCATCTCATGACGTGTGACGCCTTACAGACCCAGGTTGGTTCTTCTCCAGTGCCTCCTTTTGGAGTTGTACCTGATCTTATTACCAGTTTTCATCCGAATCCACTGGGGAATGGGACGATTCTGCTTTTGTTTCTTGGCCAGGAATCGCTTGATTCTGAAAGTCTTGTGAGAAGACATGGCGAGAAGCAGCCAGCCACGCAGAGCAGGATGGCGGCGAAAAAAAGCCACATCCTTTCCATTTTTGAACTGAGTGTAGTTGTTGTTGTCGTTGACTTGTAGGAGCTCTTTATACATAGTAGATATTAATTGCTTACTAGATATATGATTTGCAAATATTTTCTCCTATTCCATGGGTGTCCTTTCACTCTCTTCAGTGAATCCTTTGATGCACAAGTTTAAATTTTGAGGAGGTCCATTTTTCTATTTTTTCTCTTGTTGTCTGTGCTTTTGATGTTATACTTAAGAAACCATTGCCAAATCCAAGGTTGTAAAGATATTTCCCTGTTTTTTTCTAAGAGTTTTATATAATTTTACCTTTTAAACTTAAGCAAACATACATTCTTTCTTCTCTCTTTGATATCTCTTCCCAAAAAAACCCCCGAAAAACAGATTTCAGGATTCCAAGCTTTGTGACCTTTTTCAAATTGCTTAAAATCTCTGAGTCTCAGTTTAAGTAAAGGGATAATTTCACAAGATTGTTTTAAGAGTTATATGTTTAAACATAGTATAGTGCCTAGCACACTGGAGCTCAATAATCCCATGCATTCTTCTTCCTTCAAAGGACTTTCTCTTCCAGGACCTGCCAGCATCAATTATTCCACCCGATCTTAACGGCTTGCTTGTGGACAGTCAAGCCCCGGACCCCAAGTCTCCTATCTTTGCTTCAGAGGCCTCACCGGTCCTCCCTTCCCTTAATGCCCTTTGCTCTAATAGAAGTTCCTGCCTCCACAAAAATCCAGCTTGGAGACAACCTGCGCTACCACGGAGAATAAAATTTCGAATGGGGTGGGGGTTGGAAGGGACAAAGGCAGCAGTCCCGCAGGGCCCCAGCCTCTCGGCCACCTTGGAGGGACGCAATTTAGGGCACACTGAGCCCTAGAAAGGTCAAGGCCAAAGTCCTGTGGGCATATGGGGAATTACTCCTGGCCTAGATCCCGTGGCAGGCTCCTCTCCTTCCTGTCAGAGGTTCCTTCCAGGCAGTTCTAGGGCACAGTCTAAAGTATTCCTTTATACAGGGGTCCTCTGTGGGCTCCATCTCCACCGCGCAGGCTCCCGAGGCTCCGCTATGCTCTCAAATGGTCTTCCATTGAGACACCACCAGAGACCACCCTTGCCCTCCGGTACTTATACAGACGGTCTCTCTGCGGGGACGGTGCCTCCACACTGCGCCTCCCCATGGCAGCAAATGCAGAGAGAGCCCTGGGAGTCTGCATTCACACAGGGGTCCTCCTTGGGGGCGGCTCCCCGCACCGCCTCCGGGACTCTCCCAAGGGGCAGAGGCAGGGACACTTGGGGGTTTATCCCCGTACTCAAGGACTCCCTTAGGGACGGCTCCCACACAACACCTCAGAGTCCCCAAAGGGTTGTCCGAGGCCCGCAGACCCGTCCCTTAGGGTGCCTGCCGGGTCCCCGCCGCCCCCGCCCCCGCTTACCGGGACCGTCAGGGTGCGGGACGCGAGTCCGGGACTGGCGGACTCTACACCGCGAACCCCGCGCCGCCCGTGGCCGCTCGGGAGCCGGCGTGCTGGGGCCGAGCGCCGGAAGCAGGCGGCGCGGGCGGAGCAGCAGGCTGAGGCGGCAGCGGCGGCGGCGCGCGCGCCCCAAGCACACCCACCCTCCCCACCCCCCGCCCCGCGCGGCTGCGGCGCGTGCGCCCGCGCGAGACGACCTCCGCGGGCCGGTGGGCGCGCGCCCCGCCCCGCCCTTCTGCGCCTCGCGGCGCGGCCCTCTGGGCTCAGCGGGCGACCTCGCGTGGGACTGAGCCGCCGAGGGAGCGCAGGAGGGCGGCGGCCGGCTCCGACGACCTGTGGGTCCGGGAGGCAGTGGGCGCCCCGGACCAGCGCCCGGCTCTGCGGGGTCTGCCGGGTCCTCTCGGCAGTCGGGCCGCCAGCGACAAGGTCAGTGCCCGCCCGGAGGAGGCGTCCCGAGAGGGGACTCCGCGGCGGCTCTCGGCTCCCGCCCGCCTAGGCGAAGCGTCCTGCCACCCGCACCTGCCTGGGGAGGTGAGAATGACTCATCCAAGCGGCCTCGGCCCGAGCCCTTCCCTCTCGCGTCAGACCCAAGTGCCCCGTCAAGGCCTCCGGGCGGACGACCCGCGCGTTAGGGCTCTTACCTTGGCCGTACCCCACTGCGGAGTGTCCAAATGAGCCGTCACAAAGTGCTCTGCTGGCCCAACTGTTCCTGTGCGCTGTTTTCTGAGGTTATTGGTCCTCCACCTCCAGCAGCAAAGCTGTACCTTGATATGACCCACTCTTTGCTGCTGCAGCCTCATCCCTCAAAACTACCCCGTTAGCGGTTCTGAGGGCTCTGACGTGCATTACACCATAACTAGGTGCTTTGAAGAAAGTGAGGGTAACAAAAAGAATGTCAGAAGTCATGAAGTCCCTAACAGCTAATTATAAAGCAGTAACTGAAGAAATACAAATGATATGCTGAAGATTTTTATTTAAATTATTTTTAAATGTTTAATATTTACATTTTTAATATACTTCATGTTTACAGATAAATTCAAAAATAAAATTCACTTCATCCTGTGGGGGATACAAAGACAAACTTATTTTGTCCTTACCATCATGAAACTTAGAAATAGGGAATATAAAGTAAGTACAGTACTATATACAGCTATCCACCTTTAAACAAAATGCCAGATAATAAACACTGTATATATTAAGTAATTTAAATTTCACAACATCACCATAAAGTATTGTATTTCATTGCTTAGATTATACAGATGCAGAGAGGCACAGAGAGGTTAAACCACCTGCCTAAGATCACATAGCTAATCCATGGAATCTAGGTATTCTGACTCCAGAGCCCATTTTTCTAACCATTTGTTTTACTGCACCGCCTCCAGAACCACCGTAAGGATATGCATCATCCCACAGAAATATTTTTTTCAAGGACATTGATTGTGTAAATAATATTATTAAAAGATGTGTTATAAAATTCATGATCCCATGTGAGATATAATGTTTTATTAATGAAGTTTGGGATAATGGGTATAAAAGTGGTACTTACATATTTGTTGCTGTCATATCAGTGCACATAAAGATTCTTGGTACTGTCTACGTACCATCTCTTTCTGTCTTTATTTCCTATGCACTAATGCTGGCTAATTTTACATCTCACACATGAGAAGAATGTAATAATAGTCTTAGTACTCACAAGGCCATAACTTCTCAGAACCTGTGTGTCTTGAAATAATATAAGTCTTCGTGCCTGTCTAATTTCCTAATACTATTTTTTTAATGCTAGTTATATTATTACTTATGACACCACATCATCCGTCTTGCCACCTGTGAATACTGGCTTCTAAAGCTCTCTCAAAACTTAATAGTATCAAAAAGAATAAAATATTTAGGAATAAATTTAACAAAAGAAGTATAAAACTTATACTCTGAAAACTATGAAGAATTATTGAAAAGAAATTAAAGATCTAAGTAAAGATTTTTTAAATCCCATGTTCATGAATCAGAAGACATTATTAAGATGGCAGTATTCCGTAGATTGATCTACAGATTCAACACAATATCTACCAGAATCCCAGCCGACTTTTTTTTTAGAAATTGATAAGCTGATTCTAAAATTCATATGGAGGGGCACCTGGGTGGCTCAGTTGTTAAGCATCTGTCTTTGGCTCAGGTCATGATCCCAGGGTCCTGGGATCAAGCCCTGCATCGGGCTCCCTGCTCAGCGGGTAGCCTGCTTCTCCCTCTCCTACTCCCTCTGCTTGTGTTCTCTCTCTTGCTGTGTCTCTCTCTGTCAAATAAATAAATAAAATCTTTAAAAAATAAAAATAAAATTCATATGGAATTACAAGGGATCTTGAATAGCTAAAATAATCCTGAAAAAGAATAAAGTAGGAGGACTCACACTTCCTCATTTCAAAATTTACTATAAAGCAACAGTGTGTTACTTTGTCAACAAGGATAGATGTATGTATCAATGAAACAAAATTGGAGTCCAGAAATAAACCCATACATCTATGGCCAACTGATTTTCAACAAGAGTGCCAAAACTATTCAATGGGATAAGGATAGTCTCTTCAATAGATGGTGCTGGGACAACTGGATATCCACATGCAAAACAATGAAGTTATCTTACACCATATACAAAAATTAACTCAAAATGGATCAAAGACCTAAACATAAGAGTTAAACTATGAAACTCTTAGAAGAAAACAAGGGGAAAATATTCATGGCATTAGACTTAGCAATGATTTCTTGGATATGACACCAAAGGCACAGGCAACAAAAGAAAAAACAACTGGATTTCACCAAAATTAAAAACTTTTGTGCATCAAGGGACACTATCGAGATTGTGAAAATACAGCCCATGGAATGGGATAAAAATATTTACAAATCATATTTAATAAGGAATTTGCATCTAGAATATATATATATATATATAATAACAAAAAGACAATCATATTCTAAATGGGCAATGGATCTGAAAGACATTTCTTCAAAGATATACATATAGCCAGAAAGTACATGAAATGACATTCAGTATCATTAGTCATCAAAGAAATGCAAATCAAAACTACCATGAGATAACACTTCATACCTACTAGAATGGCTCAAATCAAAAAGTCAGATAACAAGTGTTAGCAAGGATTGGAGAAATGAAACCTCTTACACTGCTGATGATAATGTAAAATGGTGCAGCCACTTTGGAACACACTCTGGCAGTTCCTCAAATTATTAAACATAGAGTTACCATATGACCCAGTAATTCCACTCTTAGGTGTATTTTCAAGAGAAATGAAACATGTCCACACAGAAACTTGTACATGAATATTTATAGCAGCATTATTTATAATAGCCAAAAGTGGAAACAACACAAATATTCATCAATGGATGAGTAGATAAGTAAAATGTGATATCTCCAAAGGAATAGTATTCAGCCATAAAAAATGAAGTGCTGAGGGGCCACCTGGGTGGCTCAGTAGGTTAAGCGTCTGACTTTGGCTCAGGTCATGATTTCAGGATCATTAGATCGAGCCCCGAGACAGGCTCTGCGCTCAGTGGGGAGTCTGCTTGTCCCTCTGCCCCTTCCCCCTTGTGCTCTCTCTCTCAAATAAATAAATAAAATATTTAAAAAATTAAGTACTGGATACATGCTATGATGAATTTCAGAAACATAATAGTAGGTGAAAGAAGCCAGTCACAAAAGATAACATACTCTATGGTTCCATTTATATGAAAGTCCAGAACAGGGAAATCTATAAAAACAGAAAGTAGATTAGTGGTTGCTTAGGGTTGGGGGTTGGGGAGGACATGGGGGTGATAGCTAAAAGGTATAGTGGTTTTTTTTTTAGGTGATTAAAATGTTCAAAAACTATAGTAGTGGTGAATATACCAAAAGCATTGAATTGCATACATTAAATGGTTGAATCTGGTATGTATGCTATGATATGTGAATTATATCTCAATAAAACTTTTTTTATAGTGCATAGATTTATGTTCAGATCCTAAAACTGTAATTAGTAGCTATCTGTCCTTGGAATAGGTCTTAATATCTTGATGTCTCTGAGTCCATGAAATGGGGATTAATTAAAATAATGCATATAAAACACTTAGCATGCCTAGAATAAAGCACATATCTAATAAGTGTCAGCTATTATATTGCCCAATCTTGCAAAACTGTTCAGTTCTGGAATCCCAATTTCACAAATATTTCTATGCCATTTATATAATACTCCCTTTAAGCCTATAGCCCTGAGAACACAGTAAGAATGGTATATAGGAAGTTTGTATATTGTGTATGATGATGTGTTAGCTTAGAAATGTATACTCTCTTATTTTGCCATTGACTGACTGCTTTTAATCTTCTACCCATCACCTCAAACTTATTCATCAAATCAATTCTCTCTTCAAATTAATGAGCTTTCTTCCATTTGCAAATGACAGACACCTAATTCAAATAAATTTGAAGGACAAAAATAAATTTATTGGTTCATATAACAGGAAATTGGGAAATCCAGGGGTGGAGCTGAGTTCACATACTCAAAAATTATCATTTCTTTCCAATCTTGGATCTGATTTCCTCTCTGTGACCCCGTTTCACTGGCAGAGTCTCTCTTTAACCAAAGTTTAGTCAGGCTCCTCTGAACTCTTTTCTCAACCAAGCCCTGACTTTTGAGCTTCTGTGTTACCCCTGCATTGTCCAGTTTGCAAGAATCCCACTGAGTCAATTCAACCAGAATCCCCCATCCTTGATATCTGATCACCCTCAATATCTGATAGGGTTCCTCATCTTCCACCATCCCCCAGGTGAGGTCTGATCTCCCTGGCCTGCCTTCAGCAAGAATGTTAGGTTGTTTTTCTAGACTCCTCCCTTAGCCTTGATGTTTCCTTTCAATTTTCCATTCACTGACCACCACCACCCCCCCACTCCTTGGCTATAAATTCCCACTTTTCCTTGTTATATTTGGGGTTGGGCCCAATATCTCTCCTCTACTGCAAAACCCATTGTAGTGGTCCCTATATCTATTGCGATAGTCACCCTGAGTAAAGTCTGCCTTATTCTTTAACAAGTATCACAAACAATTTTTCTCTTTAATATCACACCTACTGAGCCAAACTGGGACAGTAGTAACATAGCTGCAGGCAGTTTCAGGATTATGTCATTCCAGTTTAGCAGCCTCAGAGGAAAGAGAAAACATCTTTCTCAGCATCTGTATTTTAAAAAATCTAAGGGGCACCTGGGTGGCTCAGTTGGTTACGCATCAGATTCTTGATTTCGACTCAGGTCATGATCTCATGGGTCTGCGATCAGCGGAGAGTCTACTTGAAGGTTCTCTCCCTCTGCCCCTACTTGTGTTCTCTCTCTCTCTCTCTTTCTCTGTTTCTCAAATAAATACATAAATAAATCTTTCAAAAAATCAGATTTCTCACAGCAGCTATGTGAAGGATGGATTTTTTAAGCATTGGAGAATTTTATCAAGAGAATGCATACTAATGCCATATATTATTGCTTTGCACTATGTATGATGTCCTTCTCCAGCACTAAAATGTATATTTTATTTTAGTACTTAAGAGGATCTACAAGGAGCCAATCCTTACTGACCAAAGAAGAGTGTAAACGGTGCCTATTTCAACTGAAAATGGCATTCTGGTCATCTCTTCCATCCTACAGCATTTTCTTGAGGAAGGCTCTTAGAACATTAGTCTGATGAGACTGTTGACTAGGCTTGATACACCCAGTAAAATAATGGAACTATTCTGGCTGCATGCTACCAAGCTGTTGAATTTCAAAGGAAATAGTTCCTGTCCTCTTCAGCCTCTGTCCTTATACTCCATACCTTACCCTTTTTCTTTTTTCTTTTCTTTTTTTTAATTTAAATTTTGTTAGTTAACATACAGTGAAATATTGGTTTCTGGAGTAGAATTCAGTGATTCATAACTTACATACCACATCCAGTGCTCATCACAAGTGCTGCCTTTAATACCATCACCCACCCACTTCCCTTCATCTCCTATTGTTTTTTTCTGACCTAACTCTGGCCTCTTAACAGATTCAGAATATGCTGAGTCCAGGATTCTGGTGGCCTGCTGCTTTTAAAATTTTTAATTTTAGGGGCACCTGGGTGGCTCAGTTTGTTAAATGTCTGCCTTGGGCTTGGGTCATGGTTCCAGGGTCCTGGGATCGAGCCCCGCTTCGCTTCTCCCTCTCCCACTCCCCCTGCTTGTGTTCCCTCTCTCACTGTCTCTCTCTCTCTCTGTCAATTAAATAAATAAAATCTTTAAAAAAATAAAATAAAGCTTTAAATTTTAATAGACTTTATTTTTTAGAGTCATTTTGGTTCACAGATAATGAGTGAAAGGTACAGAGATTTCCCATATACCTCTGGCCCCCACAACACACACAGCCTCCTCCATTATCAATATCCCCCATCATAGTGGTACATTTGTTACAACTGATGAGCCTACATCAGTTCATCATCAGTCAGAGTCCATAGTCTACATAAGGGTCTTGGTGTTGTACATTATATGGGTTTGGGCAAATGTATAATGATGTGTATGTATCATTATAGTGTCACACAGAATATTTTCACTGCCCTAAAAATCCTCTGTGCTCTGCCTATCGATTCCTCCCTCCCCCCAACCCATGACAACCACTGATCTTTCTACTGTCTCCATAATTTTAACCTTTTCTGGAATGTCATATAGTTAGAATCATACAGTATGTAGCATTTTCAAATTGATTTCTTTCACTTTGTGATATGCATTTGTGTTTCTTCCATATTTTTTCTTTTGGAATTTAGTAAATTATGGCTTCCCCACTAAAAAGTTACAGTTTGACTTAATACCTCTTGGTTTAACAAAAAGGTATTCATCTGGGATATGTTCTAAAGGATTTGTGGGTTTTTTTAAAGATTTTATTTATTTGTTTGAGAGAGAGAGCATGAGAGGGGGGGAGCGTCAGAGGGAGAAGCAGACTCCCTGCTGAGCAGGGAGCCCGATGCAGGACTCAATCCTGGGACTCCAGGATCATGACCTGAGCCGAAGGCAGTTGTTTAACCAACTGAGCCACCCAGGCGCCCTAAAGGATTTGTTCTTTACTTCAGTTTTCCTTAGGGTATTTTTGGCAGCGAGTCTTTAAAAGACTCCAAATTCCCCAGAGTCCTCTTTTGTAACCCAGTTTATACTTGGAAAATAGATCATATTTTTAGATGGCTCCCTGCTTGGGCATGGGCATACCCCTTGAGATACAGTGTGAGAGGTGTGAGAATGAGACAAGTCAGTGAGAGGACAAGATTTATTCATGTTGAATCAGGGACCTATTAGAATTCTGATGGCAGGAAGTCTGAAGACCTTTTAAGAAGTCCATTTGTAAAGAAGGGTTTTGGATGAAGTTAATAAAGGTCAAAATAGAAAAGCTAACTCATTCTCAAGACAGTAAGTTTATTTTGAGGCAAGGTTTGAGGTTTTTTAGTGGCAACCAAATCAAACAGAAAGGCCACAGAGTCAGCCTCCTTAGCATTTAATGTTATTATTGATATGGTCAGATTTATGTCTGCCATTTTGGTTTTTGTTTTCTATACATCTTATGACCTTTTTGTTCTTTTCCTCCTTACTGCCTTCTTTCACATTAAGTGAATATATTATAGTGTATTCTTTAATGATTTCTTTTGATGACCATATTAGGTAATAAAGTTTTTTACATATGCTTAATTGTTTCCTCAAGACAAATTTCTAGAAGTGGAATTATTGAGTCAAAAAAAATGGCACATTTTTAAGCCTTTGATATCTATAGCCAAATTCCTCTCCAGAACAGTTGCTGCAGTTTACATTCCCATCAGCAAGGCCTTTAGGTATTGTTGATCGATCCTAGGTATCAGTCAGTTTCTTGGAGAGTTTTAACTTAATTCATTGTAACTGGCTCTTATAATATATAGGTATTGAAATCTGAGCTGAAATCTAGTAAATTAAGGCTAATTTAATGCTCAGAACTGGGAATCAGCTAAGAAATTAGCTTTCTTATATTTAATACCCGGGTTATTTAATGGTGATTAATTTCCATAATAACATCTTGATACTGGAAGAAGTATTAAAGTATCCATAATAAAGTTGAGATAAAGCTTTTTATCTCAAATCCTAGCATGTCTCGGCCAATCTCAGAATGAGAATGAGAACAAGGCCATAGTGATCTGTTTGACTACAGCCTCGTCAAACTTAACATTGGAGAGATGTAACACAAATGCTTTCTTTAAAGCAAGTCATTCTGAGTCTGAGCCCCAGGTTCAGGCCTAAATTCTTAACACTCCAAGCTGACTGCTTTCCCTCTAGTATGTACTATCAAATTCTTTCTTCTTCTTGTGGTGATGGGATAATTCTGTATCTGATAGTAGTGGTGATTACACAAATCTACACATGTGATAGAGTGGCTTAGAATCATACATATTATGTCAATGTTAAATTCCAGTTTTGATATTTTACTATAATTATGTAAAATGTAGCCATTGGGAGAAATTGGGTAAGAGTACATGGGACCTCTATACTATCTCTGCAATTACCCATGAGTCTGTATTTCACAATAGAAAATTTACAAAAATTCTCCAAGAGCCTTTTAAATTTATTTTTTGCATAGATGAATTCACATGGATTCAAAACTCTTCCTCTCTCCTTTTTCTCCACCCAACCCATTACCACCACCCCATTTCTATTGCTTCCCTTAACTTCTTTTCTTCTATAGACTTCTAATGCATTTTATATAAATACATGCAAATATGGATATATATTCTTATTTTTCCACCTTTCCCACACAAAGGGTATGTGTTAGTCTGAGTCCTCAGAAAAGCTGTTGCCAAGACAGAATTAAATGTAAGCATAATTCCTAGAGTTGTAATTGTTGGGTCAAGGGAAAATGTATTTGCAATTTATAACAAATATTTCTGAAATCGCTCTTCTTAGGGATTGCACCATTTTGCACTCCCATCAGCAAAATATGAGATTGTCAATTTCTCTTTACTTTGCCAAAAGAGTGTACTGTTGAACTTTTGAATTTTCACAATCTGCTGTTGTGATTTTAACTTGCATTTATCTTATTAAGTTTGAATGTCTTTTCATGTTTTTTTTTTTAAGATTTTTATTCTTTCAGAGAGAGAGCACAAGCGTAGGAGACAGGCCGAGGGAGAGGGAGAAGCGGACTCCCTGCTGAGCGGGGAGCCTGATGCAAGGCTCCATCCCAGGATCCTGGGATCATATCTGAGCCAAAGGCAGATGCTCAACTGACCGAGCCACCCAGGTACACTATCTTTTCATGTTTTTAAGAGTCATTAGTATTTCTTTTTCTATGGACTGTTTCTGTCCTTCTACAAATACTTCTACTGGCTTATTAGGTACTTTTTATATATAAGAGGAGATTAGCCTTTGTCTGTAAAAAGATTTGCAATATATTTCAGGTTGTAATTTATCTTTTGGCTTTTTTATGGTGCGTTCTACCATATGCAGATATAGCAGAAGATATTCTATGCAGAATAAATTAATCATTTATTTTATGGTTTCATAGTTAACTAGGAAGGCTTTCCTCTCTCCAAGGTTCTAAAAGAATTATTCCATATATTCTTCTAGTACTTTAATGTATAAACTTTTTGTATGATTTTTAAAATAAATCTGTTGATTGGAAGTTTAAGTGTATAGTACAAAATATGAATTCACCTATCTTTCTTGAAAAAGCTATCCAATTGTCCTAAAACCATTTATTTAAAAGATAAATGTTTGGGGGTGCCTGGCTGGCTCAATTGAAAAAGCAGGCCACTCTTGGTCTCAGGTTTGTGAATTTGAGCTCCACATTGGGAGTAGAGATTGCTTAAACAAACAAACAAACAAACAAACAAATTTTAAAAAATTAAAAAATAAAAGATACATGTTTATTGTACTGATTTGAAATGACACCTCTATCATATACTACTATGTATTGTTCTATTTCTGAACATTTTCATTAGTTCCATTTATCTGTCAGTTTATTCATGCACAAGTACCATAGTGTTTTAATAATTAAGGCTACATAGTTTTTTTATTATTTGATATCACTAATCTCAGTGCTATCATAGTTCTTCCTTTTGAGAGTTCTACTATTTTTGCTTACTTCCCACCATAAATTTAGAAATCAGCCTAATTGCCCTCAGTTAAACCCATTGGTATTTTTATTGAGATCACACTAAGTATAGGAGCGCCTCGGTGGCTCAGTTGGTTAAGCATGGGACTCTTGGTTTTGGCTCAGATCATGATTTCCTGGTGGTGAGATCAAGACCCCTATAGGGCTCAGAGGGAGTCGGTTTGGGATTTTCTCTCTCTCTGCCCCTCCCCCCACTCACACGTGCACCGTGCACACACACTCTCTCTCTCTCTCTCTCTCTCAATTTGAGAGAGAGAAAGAGAGAGCAGTCAGGGAGAGGCAGAGGGAGACAATCTCAAGCCGACTTTCAGCTGAGCCAGGAGCCCACTGGAGGCTCCATCCCAGGACCCATGAGATCATGACCTGAGCTGAAATCACGAATCCCACAATTAACCGACTGAGACACCCAGGCGCCCCAGTAAATAAATCTTTTTAAAAATCACATTAATTTATAAATTAACTTAGGAAAATTTTTTTAGTGTTCCTATCCCTAAGAATATGGTATGCCTATTTTTCCAAGACTGCATTTATACATTTGAAAAAGTTTTAATGTTTTTCTCAAAAAAGTTTTGCATGTTTTATTCCTAAGTATTATTTTGTGTTGCTATTGGAAAGGAGATTTTCTTCTCCAATATATCTTCTGATTGTATATTTGTATATACAAAGGCTTTTGATTTCAGCATATTAATTTTTGTATTCAGCTACCTTACTGAATTCTTTCTCTCCATTTCTCTCTCTCTGTAGTAGTAATAATACTAGTGGTAGTAGTAGTGGTAGTAATTTTTGAGTTGATTATCTTCTGTTTTTCAGGCACAGTCACATCACCTTCCAATAATGACAGTTTATTTTCATCTTACTAATTTCTTATGCTTTCAATTTATTTCTATTTTCTAATTATGTTAGCCACTCTATCCTCTACCAAGTGAAGATAATGAGAAGCCAGGTAAGCAGGTATTCAGAGATGCTAAAGAGGCCTTCAGTGAGGATGCATCTAAGATTGGTGTTTGTCATGTTTTTTCTTCCATTGTAGTTATCAGTTGTGCCAGGCACTGTGCTAAACTCTTGTTTTACAAAATCCCCTATAATCCTACAAGCACTCTATGATGTTTATACTATTACCATCTCCATTTTACAGATAAAAGATGTAAAAATGGAGAAGAAAAAAAACTTACCCAGGTAAAACTGAGATTCAAATCCAGGTGTGTGTAATTCCAAAGAAACTACTCTTAATTGCCAGGCTAATTGGGTACATCTGAGAATAGCATAAGGAGGTCTTTGCTGTAACTTTTCAGACTATAATGAGTCTGACTTTGCTGAAGACCCCTACCTCTGAGCTGTGACCTGTGGTTTTGGCAAAATCCATACCATTTCTTTATGAGGTTGTATAGGCTCCTTAGGGTGTCCTTGAAAGGATTACTAATTGCCCATAGCCTCTGAAATGGAATAAACTTTTGCGTGGAGTATAATTTTATTTTGTATTTCACAAGTGGTGTCTGATGAGATAATGCAGTATGCATGAGCAAAAACACAGGCTCATGTATGTCTGCCATTCCTTGCTGCCCCATTCACATGGAGCATTTGCAGTGTCACCAGGAATTCTGGTGGACCCATGATGCTGGAAATTGTTCAAGACCCAAAGTGAGTACAAGATAAGCATATTATGAAAGCCACTGACTTCCATAGAGTGTTGCTAGATGTACACATATCAAGAAGTAAAATAAAAAATAAGTTAATTTTGTGTAGTGTTTCCATGTTTTGGTAAGAATGAAGTACATATGCATGAGTTAGCTACAAAATATGAATTGGGTAATGTTGGTGATCCTACATAAAGGTTAAATGATCTGATATTTGCATTTAAAACTGGCATTGTACAACGATTAACAGTAAAATCCAGGGTTATTATTTAAAGTTTTAAATGTTTCTTTATTTAGAATAACGTTAGACAAGTAAAAAAACAAAAACAAAAGACCAGGACAAGTCAGGAGAGTGGGGGTGGGGGGCTATAGTAAAAAGGAAAAAGTTTTATATTTTAGTACCTTTAAAGGCATTTTTTCCTACTTTTTGAATATAGGGCCAGCATTTTCATTTTACTCTGGACCTCAAAATTATCTAACCAGCCACTTTTTTAAAAGATTTTACTTACTTATTTATTTATTGGGGTAGGGGGCAGCATAGGAAGAAGGAGCATGGAGCCTCACACATGGAGCTCAATCCCATGACCCCGAGACCATGACCTGAGCCGAAATCAAGAGTCAGACGCCCAACCAACTGAGCCACCCAGGCGCCCCTGTAACCAGCCATTTTTAACAAGCCTACCAGTGATTCTGAAATAAGAGCAGGATTGAGAGACACAAGAGCAAATGATCCTTTAAAAGTTCTGGTCACTGAGTCCTCAGAACCAAGAGCCCTGGGTGGGCCAGTGCTGCCCTCTAGTGTCTCTGGCTGCCATCTAGTAATACTACATTTCTGCATCGTATAGCACGCTGCTATGTGAGGGCTTGTGGTCTTGCTGCCTGATACTACTCTGCAAAGATATCCAGGGAAATCTTAGCTCTTGGGCATTAATAAAAATGCTCATGTATAAAAATGCTGTGTCAACACACAAAAATCTGAAAAGAAAACTAACTGAATAGAAAATTAAGAAAACCGGGGCGCCTGGGTGGCTCAGTCATTAAGCTTCTCCCTCTGCCTGCCACTCCCCCTGCTTGTGCTCTCCCTCTTTCTCTGTCAAATAAATAAATAAAATCTTAAAAAAAATTAAAAATAGAACTACCATATGATCTAGCAGTTCTACTTCTAGGTATTTATGTGAAGAAAACGAAAACACTAACTTGAAAGGATACATGCATTCCCATGTTGCAGCATTATTTATAATAACCAAGATATGGAAACAACCTAAATGTCCATTGATAGATGAGTATGTAAAGAAAATGTGATATACATACACAATGGAATACTATTCAGCCATTAAAAAGAATAAAATCTTGCCATTTGTGACAATATGGATGGACCTCAAGGGCATTATGCTAAGTAAAATAACTCAGAGAAAGACAAATACCGCATGATCTCACTCGCATGTGAAATTTTTAAAACAACAACAAAAAGCTCATAGAGAACAGATTGGTGGTTGCCACAGGTAGGAGGTAGGGGGTGAGTGAAATGGGTGAAGGGGTCAAAAGGTACAAACTTCCAGTTATAAAACAATTATGTCATGGTGACTATAGTTAACGGTACTGTGTTGCATATTTGAAAGTTGCTCAGAATAGATCTTAAAAATCCTCATCACAAGAAAAAAATTTTTTGCAACAGGGCGCCCGGGTGGCTCAGTTGGTTAAGCGACTGCCTTCGGCTCAGGTCATGATCCTGGAGTCCCGGGATCGAGTCCCACATCGAGATTCCTGCTCAGCAGGGAGTCTGCTTCTCCCTCTGACCCTCCCCCCTCTCATGCTCTCTCTCTCTCTCTCATTCTCTCTCTCAAATAAATAAATAAAATCTTTAAGAAAAATTTTTTTGCAACCTTGTCAGGTGATGGATAATAACTAGAATTGTGGTGATCTTTTTGCAATATATACAAATACTGAATCGTGTTGTATATACTTGAAACTAATATGTTATATGTCAATTATACCTCAATTTTTTAAAGATGATAAATTTTATGTTTCTTTTTTTAAGATTATTTATTTATTTGTTTATTTGAGAGAGAGAGCACAAGCGATGGAGAGGGAAAAGCAGCCTGCCCATGGAGCAGGGAGCCAGTCGTGGAACTCGATCCCAGGCCCCTGGGATCATGACCTGAACTAAAGGCAGCCACTTAACTAACTGAGCCACCCACTGTGCCCCTATGTTATGTTTCTTAACATAATTTAAAATTTAAAAATTTTTAATATTGCTGTTAAATAGCAGCAACTATGTTTTTCTGTCTCCAGTACCTAATATAATGCTTGGCAAATCTTAGGTGTTCAGTAATATTTTCTGAGAATAAAACATAGCAGCTCTTCATAAGGTTTTTGTGGAGAGACAAACTCACATCAGTGGCATGTCTTTCAGGATTTTTCTTTATGGGGCTCTGATATGACCCATGGTACATATGAGTCAACAACTGTGAACCGTTTCCTGAAGAAATTCTACTATTACAGTAATTGTGGCACTGTGGCACACTCATAGAAGAAGAGTCTGGCTTTGGTAAGTTTTCTCGAAACAAATGAAGAGAATTTATAGTTGTGTAGCCCTCCAGAGTCCACAGAGGCTTTTCAGGTGCTTCGTCTCCCTTGTTTGCTCTTCACTATAAACTGTGAAGCAGGAAGAGCAAATGTGAAGATCCATGCCCACATCATCGATGTATTCATTACATGAATGCGCCTTTGTTTGGGAAGACACTGATCCCACTGTCCTAACCACTCAAGCACCCTTCATCAATGAGTACCAAGGCAGTAAACAAACCTGTACTAACGGCCTACTCTGCAAAAACATGTAAGATTGTCTTTGGCTCTTAACTCCTGAGTTTGGAGACAGAGGAACAAGGGTGAGTGAGTTGCTGCAGAGGGGTTCGCAGCAGATGGTTTTAATGGCTTAGTAGGATGGCATTGGCTGTGGGTTATCTGTAAGGTAAATAGTGCACTGGTTGGAGCAAGTGCAAGATTTGTGCAATCTGATGGTTTTATCTTGGGCAGGGGTTTAGGAGGAGACTGAGAACTGTTTCAGCAGTAAAAAGGCAGCAGCAGCTGCAGGAAGCAGAGCTGGTTGGGTAGGACAGAGAATATTCTGTTCACCTTCTCTTCATCCCACTGGTGAGGGACGGAGTGTTCTAGGGTTCTGGAGGTGGTTGAGATTGTCAGCAGATTGACAGCAGTTTATTAATCACATATATTCACAGCCCAGGGGAGGAGGACACCAAACACCATGCAACATCACACTGGGCTGCTTTCAGGAGTAGAATGAACAAACGGGGTTTTGGGGAGGCAGGCTTTGTAGTAACAAGAAGATGAGGTGACCCTTGGCTCCCATGGGAGGATGCGATTGGCAAATAATTCCACAGGCTGCAGGGAGACGAAGCCCATTAGGTTGAGGAAGAGTCAGGTGCAGCTGGTCCAGCTGACAGGGAAACTAGCAAAGTAAGGGGCTTTCCTGCTGGGTGAGGGGTGTATCTGGGAAGAGCTGAACTCATGGTTAGAACTTTGGGACCCCATAAGACTCAAAGATGTCAAGGCAGCACATTAAATTTTAGGCCTCATAATAATATATAGGGCAATAATAAAAGATAAAGCTATTTTGAAGGTTTCCTGACACAAGCTGCTTTTTATTTGTGTATTCATCATATTTTATTTGTATTAAACAATCATTCATTGCTCTTTGGTAGAAAAAGTCTTCTTGTTCTTGTATTATGGAAATTTTAAGTTCAAGAAAATTATTGAAGGAGCTCAAATCCATCCCATGAATAGGTAGGAATATTCTTAAATTATCTTAAATGTAAGGATCTATTTTGGTTTGAAGATATAATGAGGTCTCTAAAAAATAACATGTAGTAATTTGTTTCTTTGTCTTAAAAATAATTTCCCAAATATTCTTACCTAGGGGGAAAAAACCTTCATGCTAATGGGGTTTTTGATAACAGCCTTTTGAGATATAATTCACATACCATACAGTTAGACAAGTGTAAAATTCAGTGCTTTTTATATATATTCAGAGTTAGGCAACCATCACTACTCTCAATTTAAGAATATTTTCATCACCCCAGAAGAAAACCCATATCCTTTAACCATCACCCCTCAACCTTCCCATACCCCAACCATAGGCATTCACTAATTTACTTTCTATCTCTATAGATTTGCCTACTTTGGACATTTCCTGTAAATAGAATCATACAACATTGGTTTTTTGACATTGGCTTCTTCCACTAAGCAGAATGTTTAAAAGGTTCATCCATGTTGTAGCACATATCAATATTTCATTTTTTTATGTCTGAATAATATTCTATTATATGGTATGGATATGTCACATTTGTTTATCCATTCATCAGTTGATAGGCATTTGGGTTGTTTCTGCCTTTTGGCTGTTATGAGTAATGCTGTTATGAACATTCATGTACAAATTTTTGTGTGAACATGTTTTCATTTCTCTTTAGGTATATGCTTGGAGTGGAATATGGGTCATATGGTAACTCTATGTTTGACCTTTTGAGGAACTGCTAAATTGTTTTCCAAAGTGGCTATAGTTGTCATCTGCGAGGAGTGAGAGTTTAACTTCTTTGCTAACTTGGATGCCTTTTATTTCTTTTTGCTGTCTGATGCTGAGGCTAGGACTTCCAGTACTATGTTGAACAACAGTGGTGAGAGTGGACATCCCTGTCGTGTTCCTGACCTTAGGGGAAGAGCTCTCAGTTTTTCTCCGTTGAGGATGATATTCGCTGTGGGTTTTTCGTGTATTACTTTTATGATATTGAGGTATGTTCCTTCTATCCCTACACTGCAGAGTTTTTATCAAGAAAGGATGCTGTATTTTGTCAAATGCTTTTTCTGCATCTATTGAGAGGAACGTATGGCTCTTGTCCTTTCTTTTATTAATGTGGTGTATCACATTGATTGATTTGCAGATGTTGAACCACCCTTGCAGCCCAAGAATAAATCCCACTTAGTTGTGGTGAATAATCCTTTTAGTGTACTGTTGGATCCTATTAGCTAGTATCTCGGTGAGAATTTTTGCATCCATGTTCATCAGGGACACTGCTCTCTAATTCTCCTTTTTGATGGGGTCTTTGTCTGATTTTGGGATCAAGGTAATGCTGGCCTCATAGGATGAGTTTGGAAGAGTTTGGAAGTTCTCCTTCCATTTCAATTTTTTGAAATAGTTTCAGATCTATTGATTTTTATATATTGATCTTCTATCTAGTAACCTTGCTAAACTCTCTTTTTTATTCTAATAATTTTTATCTGAAGATTCCCTCAGATTTTCAACATATAAATCAAGTCATCTGTGAATGATGGCTGCTTTATTTCCTCCTTTCCAATCTGTATTACCCCTTCCTTCTTTTTCATGCCTTAGGACATTGGCTAGAACCTCCAGTATAAGATTGAATATAAAGAGTAATAGCAAGCATACCTGTCTCATTCCTTATAAGGGAAAAGCTTTCAACATTTCCTTTTTAAATATAATGTTTGCTTAGGAGATATTCTTTATCAGATTTCTTCTATTCCTCTTTTGAGAAAATTTTGTCATGAATGGATGTTTAATTTTATAAACTTCTTTTTCTACATCTATCAATATGATCACTTAATTTTTCTTCCTAATTCTTTTAATATGAATTGCATTGATTGCCTTTTCAGTCATAAACTTGCCTTGCACTCCCTAAATCCATTTCAGTCATAGCATGTTCTTGTTTTTATATATTTTTAGACTTGGTTGGGTAATATTTTGTTTAGGCTCATAAGATCTATGTTCATAAATTAGATTAGCTTGTAATTTTCCTTTCTCATTCTTTCCTTATCAGGTTTTGGTGTTTAATGGCTGGAAAGTGAGCTAGAGGCACTGGTGATCCCAGATCACCTAGTTAAATCAGAGACTGAGAGGATTCAAAGTGGATTCCATCCCTGTGAGGGCTTGTCTCTTTACGATTCATACTTACTGATAGGGGCCCCCCCCAGGTCTCAATCAAAAAGCCTACGGTGTTTACCGGAGCTTCTCCTCCTTATCAGGCCCTGACTCCAATTCTTGTTCCCTCTATCCTGTGAATTTGTGAAATTCTCTACTCAGCTTCTCAGCCTCTTGGTTCTTGTCATTGACAGTAGCCTTAAGGGAAAGGACAGCACTAAATGTCACACTAATCTCTGAAAACTTTCCTTCTCACCTGAGTCTTGGACCCATAATTCCTCTCTGTTTTGGTATTGCCTTCAAACAGATTTTTTTTTAAGTTTTTATTTAAATTCTAGTTAGTTACCACACAGTGTTATATTAGTTTCAGGTGTACAATCTAGTGATTCAATACTTCCATACAACACCTAGTGCTTGTCACAACATGCACTCAATCCCCATCACCCATTTAACCCATCTTCCCACCCACCACCCCTCTGATAACCATCAGTTTGTTCTCTATAGTTATAGGCTGTTTCTTGGTTTGCCTCTCTCTGTCTTTTTTCCCCCTATGCTTGTTCGTTTTGTTTCTTAAATTCCATACATGAATGAAATCATATGGTATTTGTCTTTTTCTTATTTCACTTAACATAATACTCTCTAAGCTCCATCCATGTCACTGAAAATGGCAAGATTGCATTCTTTTTTTTTATGGCTGAGTAATATGAATATCACATATTAAATATATATATATATATCACATTTTCTTTATCCATTCATCAGTTGATGGACACGGGCTGTTTCCATAATTTGGCTATTGTAGACAATGCTGCTATCAACATTGGGGTGCATGTATTCCTTTGAATTAGTATTTTTGTATTCTTTGGGTAAATACTTAGTAGTGCAATTGCTGGATCATAGGGTAATTCTATTTTTAACTTTTTGAGGAACCTCCATATTGTTCTCCAGAGTGGCTGCTCCAACACCTGTTGTTTCTTGTGTTGTTGTTTTTTAAGATTTTATTTATTTATTTATTTGACAGAGAGATAGAGCCAGAGCGCACAAATGGAGGGAATGGCAGAGGGAGAGGGAGAAGCAGGCTCTGTACTGAGCAGGGAGCCTGATGCGGGGTTCGATCCCAGGCCCCTGGGATCATGACCTGAACCAAAGGCAGATGCTTAACCATCTGAGCCACCCAGGCGCCCTTGTGTTGTTGATTTTAGCCATTCTGATAGGTATGAGGTAATATCTCATTGTAGTTTTGGTTTGTATTTCCCTGATGATGAATGATGTTGAGCATCACTTCATCCAAATCAGATTTTTTAGTGCTCGCTTCAGCAGCACATACACAAATCAGATTTTTGAATAGACTTTGTTTTTTAGAGCAGTTTGAGGTTCATAGCAAAATTGAGAGAAAGGGCACAGATTTGCCATATACCCCTCTCCCAACATATGCACAGCCTTCCCCACTATCAACATCCTGCACCAGAGTGGTACATTTGTTACACTAGTTAACCTACATTGACACATCATTATCACCTAGAGGCTATAGTTTACCTTAGGGTTCACCCTTGTTGATGTACATTCTATGGGTTTGAACACATGTATAATGACATGTATGCACCGTTATGCATCACACAAGAATAGTTTTATTGCCCTAAAAATCCTCTGTGCTCCACTTATTCATCCTCCCCTCCTCCCTAATCCCTCGTAACTACTGACCATCTAACTGTCTCCACAGTTTTGCCTTTTCCAGAATGTCATATAGATGGAATCATATGGTATATAGCCTTTTCAGTATGACTTCTTTCACTTAGTATAAGTATTTATGTTTCCCCCATGTCTGTTTGTGGCTTGATAGCTCATTTCTTCTTAGTGCTTAATAATAATATTCAATTGTCTGAATGTACCAGTTTATTTTCCATTCACCTATTGAAGGACACCTGGGTTACTTCCAAATTTTGGCATTATGAATAAAGCTGCTATACACATCTGTGTGCAGGTTTTGTGTGGGCATAAGTTTTCAATTCCCTTGAATAAATACCAAGGAGGATGACTGCTGGATTATATAATAAGAGTATGTTTTGCTTTGTAAGAAACCACCAAACTGTCTTCCAAAGTGGCTGTACCATTTTGCATTCCCATCAGCAGTGTCTGAAAGTTCCTGTTGCTACATACCCTCATCAGCATTTGATGTTGTCAGTGTTCTGGATTTTGGCCATTCTAACAGATGTGTAGTGGTATCTCACTGTTTTAATTTGCATTTCCCTGATAATATATGATGCGGAGCATCTTTTCATGTGCTTATTTGCCATCCATATATCTTCTTTGGTGAGGTGTCTGTTAAGGTCTTTGGCCCATTTTTTAATGGGGTTGCTTATGTTTTTTATATATTGGATAACATCCCTTTATCAGATGTGTCTTTTGCAAGTATTTTCTCCCAGTCTGTGCCTTCAAGGATCATGCCTCAAACAAAATTTTTAAAAAATTTGTCAGTCTTTTCTAATTGTTCTTAGCAGGAGGATGGTTTGAATAAACAATCTATCATTGGATTGGCAGCTCCCTAATTGTTTACTTTGATGTGCTTTTTGAAACTATAGAAGTAAAGTGACATATTCAAAAATGGAAAAAATATAATTAACAGCTTTACCTCCCTAACAATCACTGCCAACAGTCTGGGCTATTTCTTTCTGGTCTTTTTTCTTATGGGTACATTTTTACACAGCTATACTTGTAATGTTCAAATAATTACACATGCTTGTTTTTTCACCTAACCTTATCACATCAGTGTTCTACCTAGCTACTTCTTATTGTAAATATCATTTTCCCAAAAGATATTAAATACCATTTTTTTAATTCTCTCAAGAGAAGACCTATAGCTCTTTCTTATACCCCAGTGAACCAGCTAGCCTATGCAAAAGAAACTAATGGTGGATGGAAAATAGAGTAGCCCACTCTGCTCATCCTCTTGGTCATGGCTCACCAAGTTTGGTCAGTGTAGCTGTTGAGCCAAGAAGCCAGGTATAGGGGAGCAATAATAGAAGGTCTGATCAGAATTAGTAATACCTTAACTATGGAGACCTGATATTCAGCCTATTTCAGCTTCTTCCTGCCCTCTCCTCTGCTATGAGTCATGGAAATTAGTCTGTCAGTTGTCAGCTCTTTGCTCTAATCCCTCCTCTGTTTCAGTGTGCTCAGTACACCCACCCTACTCCTTTAGCATCCATCCCAGCAATAGTACTAACTTCTGCCTAAGCCTGCTAGTTAGAAGATGGCCTTGTCTCCTCTGTCCTTGTGCTAAAGTATTCCTGTCAAGTTGTACGTAAGCCATGTGTTCTTGTTCAACACCTGTCTGGCTGGGGGAGCAGGCAATTAATGAGTATGTTATGGACCTGGGTATATATATAAAAAGAAAGAAAGAAAAAATACTTTGACATGTGATACCCCCTCTTCCATCTACTGGAAATGTTCCTGTGCCAAAGATTACGTGATTTTGGCAGGACATGTTGTTTAGAGAAGTGGCTCTCAACCTTTTTTTCTGGCCCCAATACAATGACAAATGATACTAAAATGCTCAGTATACTCCAGTGCACAATTTCTAGCACACATGCTGTAACTTTACCACTTTCTCTCCCACACAGCCAAGAACATCTGAAAGGAAGTGAGTAAAAGTGGCATATTATAGAGGTAAACTTATATCATCTTTATTTTTCATTGGACGAAACATTCACAGATTTTGGCATGATATTATTTGGTGAAAAATCACCAAGGTTGAAAAACACTGCTTTGGAGGAAAGTAGCTATTCTTCTCATCAGAAAACAATTGCTGAGAACCTTCTGATGCACAGCATGGATCTGTATTGCAGCCCAATATGTGGTTGGTCATAAGCAAGCTAATTTTGTTATGGCTTTTGCCCTGAACATAAACTTACAGCTGTCCATGCTCTCCATGCTGTGCCTGCTCCCCAACCTACAGCCCTAGAGGCCACTGGGGCCAGTGACCCATTCTCACCCATCACAGACCCAGGGCCAGTCTCCATGCCACACTTGTTTGACCAGGCCAAGGCAATATTGCAGGGCCACATCAACTTCAAATGTGGGCAGATTCACCAGGGCAAGGTCCCTGCTCGTGTATATAGCTCTTGGCAGTGCATAATTCCTGGGGACCTGCAAGTGGCTCCCTTCACCTGCATCCCAGAAAGCAAGCCCTTGGAGCTACAGGCAGCAACTGACCCTGCCCTAAAACAAAAAGCTGTGCCCTGGATACCAATGGCCCTTGATCAACAGCAACAAGCCTCACCAGATGCTGTCACTGAACACACTAAGCTGTCCCAAGTCCTGTCCGAGGGAGCCATTGAGAAACTGGAGACAACTTTGCAGCACAAGTACCTGGCCTTCTTGTCAGGGCTGCCTGCTCTTTATTATGTGGCTCTCTCTAGGGCCATGGCACCGGCAATCTCTACCCAAGCTGTAATCGCAGGAATGGTGGCTGGGCCTGGTGAATTCCCAAGTGAACCTCTGACTCAGATGATCTCATCTGAAGAGCGGTGTCTGAGTCCTGGGCCATGCTTTCAAGATGCCAACGAGACTTGTGCAGACATTGAAGATGAGCTCCAGGTTGAAGAGCAGGTGGAAGAAGTGATCAAGACGGTGCCTCTAGAAAGCCAGGCAGAGGCCTCTGGGCCCTACACACTCAAGAAACCCATTTTAGCCAAACTAAATTTCCATCTAAGAAAGAAGATCCTAGAGATACAACTGGGAATTCCCATAAAGGCAAGGTTGTCCAGAGAACAAACTGTAGCAACCCCAGACAACACATCCACACAGGAGTCTCTAGGGAGTCTAAACAACCAAGGAAAAACATGGCTCCAGGATCTCCCCATCCCACCAGACACTCCTCATGTCCCAGATCCAGAATGGCTCCACCTTAAAGAACAGCTGGCCCTTGAGTTAAAGGCAGTGCAGCAGAACCAGAAGCAACCTAGTTCAAGACCAATACCTCATGGTTCTGCCCACTGGACCTCACAACCCAGTTGGGGACATGACAGAGGCCCAGGTGCTTTGTGTTCACTTGGAGGCCAATGTGAACAGCCCCAGCCTGGAGGAGCCCTGGAGCCCTGAGCCCCAAAGCCCTGGCCACAGCAAGGACTCAGCCCAAGTCCCCATGCTGTCAGAAAAGAGAGAGGACCCAGGGAAACCCAAATTGGCAGGGGACCACGGAGAAGGGGATGCAGGGTTTGCACACTCCTCTACAAGAGACATAAGCCTCCCTGATGAAGCCCAGAGGCCAAAAGGGATACTTCTGAACAGGACGCCCCATAGCCCCTGGCGACGGAGCCATAGCTTTCCTCTTGATGCTCCCTGTGAGCACAGTACCCGGCATCACCCTCAGATGAAGCTCCCAGAGCCACCTCCAGGAATCCCTGGGGTGAAGGTATCTGAGAAGAATGACCTGCACAGCAGTCAAACCAAGCTTAATGTCATCCTCAAACCAGCAAGGATTCCTAAGAATGCCCTACCTGTGGTGCCCCAGGCATCACAGGGCCAGCTTTTCCTGGGCCAACTCATTCACAGTAAGACTTTGCGGGGCCAAACTCTGAAAGGTCAGGTTTTGCAGGGACAGGTGATGCCAGTCCATACCCACAAGAGGCCCAGCCTTCCAGAATCAGGCTTGAGAAGTAAGATGAAATCCTTTCTGCACTGTTTTAACTCCAAGGCAAAAGGCAAAGTGCATGAGGAATCCATGTTCTCTATAGCTGGGAAAGTGGCCAACACCAGAAAAGAAAATGTAGAAAAGGGCCTGGCTCCAGCCAAAAGTCCCATGGGGCGAACCAAGACAGAGAGGATAAGAGGGGACTCCAAGGCCCGATCTTCCCCCACTGAGAAGCACGTGGGCCTGGCCTTCTTGGATGGTCCCCATTCCCCAGACAGTAAGCTCCGGCACTGCTCCCGCTCTCACCGACTCCATTCTGCCTCAGTCCTGGGCCACCCCCGCCACTGCCCTCGGCACTGTCCTCGAGTGGCTTGTGCCACCCAACCAAGGAATGTACCCTAGATCTCACCTCTCACTCAGAGGGAAACGTTGGTCTGCTCAAGAAGACCCAACACAGTCAAAAGACTTGGTAGGCTCCCCCAACATCTGTGTCCCTTGACAAGGACTGCTACTGTCATTTTCATTAGTGTGCAGGTGGGGCAGAGTGCCCCCCAAAATACACTCTACGTCTCTAAGCAAAGCACTGTCTCCTCCTTCTCTCCACTGTGATGTGTTAAGGGAAGGTACGAGGGGAGGCTAAAATGTCCTTCCCATCTAGAGAAGGAGCTTTAACCCACACTTAAGCTGGGTCAGCATTCCACACAACTCCTCCCAGCCCACCCTGGACTGTGGATAAAGGGGCTTGAGCAGAGAAGGAAGGTAAGGTAAATAAAGGTCAGGCTTGAATTCTAGCATGGCTTCCCATTGGTGTCCTTAGGCCCAGAGGAGCAATGTGGACACGAGGATAGTAGTGGCGAGAAGGAGTGGCCAGGAATCCCACAGGCAGAATTCACTGATGACTTCCGTAAAGGCCCACGGTCTGCAGGGGAGGTTTTCAGAGGAGTGCCACAGCACTCCCACCTTGAGGAGGTACTTTGTGTTTATTCAAAAGCATGTAGCTAATATGACAGGATGTCAAAAGCAAACGATAGAATCTCCCCTGCTCTGCTCCCTGTTGGTTATTGGCAAGATCTTTCTGGAGAATTCATCTGGGAAGCTGCTGTAACTCTCTTGCCTATATCCCGCCTCCACTGCCGGCCAGCTGCATGGAATGAGTGACCCTTGGAATGAAGATCACAGTAGGCCATGAAGAGGGGCTTGTCCTCCCCTCCCAAGGGCAGGCGAGGAGAGAATCAGGGAAGGGGAGCATGTAGATGGGTCTGAGTACCTGGGACAGAGGCTGACTGTTCCTGAGCAGGGTATGATAAGGGAGCAAAGCCAATTTACTTTGCACTCAAAAGAGCCTGGAGCCAGGAAGCCAACCCAAGGTTCAAGTGCTTTTGGGGGAAGTAGGTGAGTAAATCTTAGCTTCAATCTTTTTGCCCATAGTGTGATAAAGAGCAATGAGCTGAGCCTTGCTGTCCAAAGGCAATGCAAATGAATTCAAAATCAGAACACTCACCTTGGACCCTATCAAACTGTGACCCAATGTCTTGTAATGGTGTAACTAGAAGTACATTGTTTGCTTAGCCCAAATCTGAAGTTAGTCACTGAGTTCTAAGCTTGATATTTCTCAACTTTGCCCCTTCTTCTATTTTTACTGCCTCTGTTTGTATTCAGTTTCCATCCATTCTTGTCTGAATAGTTTAAATAATGGCTCATATCCCCAGGGCTTAGAATAGTGGCTGATCCACAGTAATACCTTAATAGTAACTTGAAACAAAATTCTGAGCTGGGGAGCAGCCAAATCACTACATTTGTATAATGAGTTCTATCGAATGGGGAATCCTGTCACAGGAGGAAGAACTCAGCTAAGATGACCCCAGAAGGATCACAGTAAGAATGACTTTGAGAAGCATCTTAGATTCAACAATAAAAATATTTCAGTACTTAACTATAGCAAACACCACAATGAAGAAAACAGAGGACTTATACAATGGAGGTCATGATCTCTTAGGATAGAGTTTCACATGCCACCAATATTGTCTAATCAGAATATATGTTTGGATGTCCAATATTCATCTCAAACTACAGGAAAGTGAACAACTAATTCCCCACCCATCACCATCAGTCAATCACACATACAAAACACACTTCCAGGACAGTATTTACCATATCACTTAATGGTAACTCCATCTTAACATTTTCTCAGGACAAAAATATTGGTGTCATCTTTGACTTTTTTTCCATAGTCCATATCCAATCCAGCAGTAAATCCTGCTGTCTCCACCTGCAAAATGAATTGAGAACATGACCACTTCTCACTCTGCTGCTATGATTACTGCAGTAGCCTCATAACTAACTTCCCAGCTTCTTTCTGAGACCATATCTCAACAGCCTATTCTCAACACAGAAGCCTGATGGTCCTCAGGGAGGGTCCTGGCTGGCTGTGGATGATTAGATAGGTAGATAGAGAGTTAGATAGATAGATAGATAATAGATGATAGGTAGATGTAAAACCATGAGACTGGATAGGATCACCAAAGAAATGAGTGTAAATGAAGGAGAGATCTAAGGACTGGGCTCTGAGACATTCTAACATTAACAAATCAGGGAGAGGGGGAAATGCAGGAACCAAAAAGTGGAGACTGCAAAGTAGTAGCCACTGAGGCAGGAAGAAAAGCAGAAGAGTATAATATACTGGAAGCTGAGAAAGAAGAGTATTGCAAGGAGAAAGTGAGCAACTGCATGAAAAAGTTGCCAATCAACCAAGTAAGACGAGGACAGAGATGATTGTTAGGTTAAGCAACATAGAGATCATTCATGCCTTGAGAAGAATAGACTCAGGTGAGTAGTGGAGATGAAGGTGTGACTGGAGTGGATTCGAGAGAGAATGGAAGAGCAATTGGTGATAGCAAGTACAATCAACTGTTTCAAGGAATTCTGTTCCACAGACCTGCAGAAAAATTAGGACATAGAGCAGGGTCTTTAAAGGTGGGAGACATAGCATGTTGGATGTTGATGGAAAAGACCCAATGGAGAGGAATAAATTGACAATGCAGGAGAGCAAAGTAACAGAATAGGAGTGAGTCCCCAAAAAGAGGGGTTGGCCTTGACTAAGCACAGACACTGCACTGGTGGTTAAGTAAAGAGAAGGTGACATTAATGAGGGAGGACTTTGTATATCAAGAGAAGAAAGGTTTCCCCACAATTAAGAGAGTGGGGACAAAGATCTAGAGGGGAGAAAGAGGACCTGGAAAAGGATCATAGCAAATGGGGGGAAGGACAAAATGGAAAGCCAAAGCCAGGGGTGGAGCAGAATTCTAGAAATTACCATGGTTAGTTATTTTTAGGACCTAAGAAGTCAGTGAGCCCAGGTAGTCAGAAAAAGTGGTTGAACTTGGTGATCATAAGTGTGAAACAGTTGTTCTTGGAACACAGTAGAAGAGATGGCAGAGAAAGCTCTAAATGCATGGAGCATAAGGAAGAGGAGGGGGCTTGAGACAGAGAAATAGGGAAGCTGTGGTTCCTGGTGTCCACCCAGGGACTAGGGTAGTTTTGAGGTGGGAGGAGAGAACTGGAAGGCAAAAAGACAAAGAGGCTTCCCTGAGTGGATGGAAAGAATCTCTGTTTTGGACTCTCTGTATCTCTCAAAAGGTGGCATCTCTGCATTCCCACCTTCTGACCTACCTCACAGGAGCCAAGAGCTCAAGGAAGTGGAAGAAGTGCTATAGTTTCCCTATAATGTGCTATGGAGGATTATGGGATGCCCCTGCCTTACTAATTCCTAAGGAAATCCAGGATGACTCAACATCCCATCAAACCAAGAGGTGGTGGCAGGACTGTCTTCCTCTGATAGGACCCAGTGTGTCCACTGCTACCAGGATGCAGAAAACCCAGGATGGAGAGAAGCATGAATGTGTTCCTCCTCTGAATGGTGACTCTGCCTAAGGGATGGGAGCCCAGCCCCTGTTGTGACCCTCAGAGTGAGGAGGCACAAGGCCCAAGCTTGCTGAGCCAACACTCTCCAGGTGTTTTCCTAAAGCATCCCCAGAGATCATAGGAGGTCTTGTGACAGGCACATCCTCCCTGCCTGGTGAGAGTTGGGCAGACAGCCACAGAGCAAGGAGATACAGGGGAAGGGGGGGCAGCATGAAGGGAATGACCCAGAAAGGTCACAGCAGCATCACGTGGGAAGCCAAGGTTAATGTACACACATCCTGACTTAGGTGGAACAGGTCCTTTCCATGGTCCCCTAAGGCTCCTACCTGTCCCAGAGCAGTGTGAGTTCATAGTGCTGACCAAAGTCCTACAACAAAGGGTTGAGGGCATAAAGATGAGCTGGAACAAACACCTTCAGGATTCTCAGTTTTCAGCAAAGTCAAGAGCTGAGAGAGGACAGGGTTAGAGCCTGTGACTCACACAGGATGTTGTTGAAAGATGAAGCCTTGTTCATCCCATCCCATAACCCTAGCACAAGCCCCACCTTCCAGCTTTCCCTACGCTCAAGAGAGGTTAAAATCAGAATAAATGGCCTCATGGAGGACAGAAACTCAAGCATTTACAACTCCAGAATTGGTGGTAGATGCTAGGAATATATCAGTGCTTGCTCGGAAACTCTGGAGTTCACCTCTGGCCCTCTGAAATAACATGTCATGGTGAAAGGTTCTGACCTTCTGGAGCCCTTCCCTTGACCTCTGCCGAGGACACCTAAGAATTCTATGAAGAGAATTTCAGGCAACTGACTACCTGTGGTGGAGGAAAGTGGCTTCTCCACAAAATCACTCCTCATGTCCAACACTGAGTGCTAGAGGATAGAGACCATGACTGCTTCATTTTTGTACCTGCGTACCACAGCCCAGCCAGGCACAGCAGTGAACACAGAATGAGAACAGGAATTCTGCACCACGTGAGAGGAGGCTGGGCTTCTGCTCTTTCCCAGCCATCCAAAGCCTAATTTTCCACCTGGGTCAGGGGCCCATGGCAGAGGCCAGGGCTGTCAGAGAATGAAGAACAAGAATAGTTGCTGCATCCAATGCAGGAAGAGGAAAGAAGGGAAGACCGCCTGGACTTCAGGTGGGGAGATGAGGAAGGAACACAGTGCAGACATGTAAGGCGCTGGGGGACACAGAGGACAAGAGCCCTATGGCTCTGGCTGGGCCTGCCGCGGACTGTTCATTCCTATCCCCAGAGACAGCGAGGCCGGGACCCTGAATACTTGGTCTGGATGAGAGCATGAGGAGGGAAAGGAGGCCTGGGAAGGGGCCAGAGGGAGATCTCTGTTTCCAGAAGGAGGGGTGGGCCCTGCCAACTGCCCCCCCTTTCCCGCCTTGCCCCTCTTCTCCACTGTAACTTCTCTGGGTCTGTGGCCAGGCAAGGAGCGCACTGGGGGCTTTCCAGAGTGTATCGCTCCCAAGGTCGAGCCTGCTACAGAGGCCACAGGGGCAGGACCCTATGCAGGCAGCTGGACCCGTGGGAATCCAGACAGCGGGAAGGGAACGGAAGCCATTCCTTGCGGTAAATGATGCTGGCAGCTGGGGAGTGTCAGGGGAGAGGGGCAGGGTAAAGTGAGAGGCCGGAGCAGAATCCCACACATAGTCAAAGGCACATGGACACACACATCCAGCCACACAGATGCATAAACACAAAGACACAAATTCAATGTTGCCACTCCAAAACTAGTTCAGAGTACCCGGAGACATGTCCAGGAAACACACCTACGTAGACTCAAGAACACCCTGAGTCAGACGTGCAGGAGCAGAGCTGGCACAAGCACACATGCCGGCACAAAGACAGTCTCCACATTTGCAAACACATACAGACCATCTTGCAGACCTACAAACACAAATGCAGGCCAAATTCATCCCTCAAAGTTGCTCTCCTCCATAAAGCTCCTAGGCCACCTTCAACCAGGCCTGTCTTTCCCTCCTCTAAACCCTGCTTTCTAACTTCTGTCCCATTGCTTGTCCTTTAGTAAGGACAGTCTTGGATTCACATGCATACCTCTGGTCTCAACAACTTGGTTGTGGGCTTCAAAGAAATGACAAGATCAGCAAGTGAGTCCACTGCCCTCTTCGGCAGCCCCATCCCTCACCTATACACCCATCTCCATCCCCAGGAGTGTCCCCAGTTTACTGCAAGGTCCGGACCCCCAGCCTCTCAGCAGACACAAACCCTAAGGGAAGAATAAAGCAGACCTTTCAAAATAATGCTGGTGGGTATTACCTCCCAAAATCTTTACCTTGCCTTATGCTTACCACTGTCTACCTCCAATCTGTAACCAACTACATCAAGGCTATTCTAGGCAGTTACCTAACCCTAGATAGCTATACACTGAGTAATGTCTGCACCTCCACTAGTCCCACAAATATCACACACTTATGACAGTATGGGTTATCTGCACTCCAGGAACTCAGTAGCTCCTTCAGTAACACCTGCATAGTCATCAGAGCAGGATGTCCCTGGAGGGCTCAGTGTTCAGCTGGGAACCCAGGAGCACCAAGGTGCCCAGACCGTTTGACCCTTGTTAGACAGAAAGTCATTCAAATCTCTGTGTTCCTTTCCCCGATGTCTATATTCCAGCCTATCTTGAGGATCAAAAGAGGGGCTTGGTTCAGGGCTGCAAGCTCCAGACCACCACCACCCCCGCACCAAGCTTAGGGTTCAAGTGGAACTATGGATGGAATGAGCCCAGGCCAGCAGCTGAGAGCAGAGGAATGGCTGTGTGGCAGTCTTGAGTTCCCAAAGAATAACAACTCCTTCCATTGTCTCAACCCCTCTTCTGTGGACTGTATCTATACCAGGTCTCCACTACCTTCCAGACTCCCCCACTGCCTCCCTGCCATGCCCCCCACCTCCACCTCATAGGCTCAGTCACCTGCAGCCTAGTGTGTGGCAGAGACTTGCTGTCATCTTCCTGCTCTGAGAGCAGCTCTTTCCAGTTCTGGCTTTTTGTCCAGCCAAGTTCTACCTCCAGCAAAGCCTCAGTCTTTCCCTTGCTTTTCTCAGGGTCCCTAACTTAAGGTTATAAGTCCTAGGAATAAGCACGGAGGCCCCAATATCTCCAGGATAAAACATCTCCCTATAGCTGATCTACCAGTACAAGTTCAAGTTCAGAGGTAGGGACTTAGAGTAGATCCTAGGAAAAGCCTCCTGAGTAGAGGAAAGGCAGTCAAGGATGGGATCTAAGGAGGCTGTGGACACCATCTGACAAAAAAGAGCCTCCCCCCATGATGGCATAAATAAGGGGAAGGACAGGACATCTTGGGAGACAGAGGGAACCTGGGATTTTAGGAAAGGAAATAGCACAGTCCCCAACTCTTCCCAGCCATGCTCTCCCTTTTTCTATACATTGTGCCAGGCCAGAAAGTCCCATCCCTCAGGAAGGTTGGGGGTGTATCACTCTAGCTTCCTGTTCCTGCAGACCATCTTTGTTACCTACTACAGGCTCTGTGCCCATCTGGAGTTTAGGAGGAGGAGCAAAATAGACCCAGGTGGCTCTCCCAGCCCCACCCCACCAAATGTTTGAAAGTATCTGGAGAACCTTAAAAAAATACAGAACCCTTGGCTCTATCCTAAGATTCTATTTAAGATGGTGTGGGGAGGGGGGGCACCTGGGTGGCTCAGTGGTTGGGCATCAGACTCTTGATTTTGGCTTGGGTCGTGATCTTGGGGTCATGGGATCAAACCCCAGCTCAGGTTCCATGTTCAGCGCAGTCTGCTTGTCCTTCTCTCTCTGCTCCTACCCCTGCTCACTCACTCTCTCTCTCACAAATAAATAAATGAAATCTTAAAAAAAAAAAGATGGTTTAGAGTGGTGTCTCTAATTCTGTATTTCTAATGAGCTCCTCATGTGATTCTGAAGTACAGCCAAATTTGGAAACGGTAGGAACAATTTAATATGATATGCCTCTGGAATCATCTACATGACCCCTGCCCAGACCCATGCTATCCTACCTCTCTGGGAACTCTTCAGAAACAGGCTGCTCACTCCTTACTTAGTCACTTCCACAGAGGGTGACGTAGGTGGGGAAGGAGATTGAAGATATGGGAATTAAGTTTTCTGGTGCCAGGATCTACCATCAGACCAGGTAAATGACCCAAGAAATCTTATCTCTTTGTTTTTGCCCAGTCCTGTCCCAAGAATGCCAGCCTCTTGCCAGCTGAGGCACTCCCTGCTCTGCTTAAGGTCTCAGCCTGTTGTAAAACCTCAGGCTCAAGAGCTCAATTATCTCTCCTTTAATTCACTCAGATTTCAGTCCTTCTACTCAGTGGGCCTTGGGATAAAATACCACATCCTCATCCCTATCCAAAAATATCCCCATCTCCAATCCCCACCCCCTCTGTATCCCACAAAAACACCCCTATCATGGGCATAATATTTCTGTCACTATCTTGTACTTGGCCCACCCTGTCCTGACTTTATTCCTCCCCATTCTTATCCTCTCCACATCTCTCTATGGTCTCCCTGTCCCCATACAAGCTGTCCTTCAGAAATCTGGGATAAGCCTGGGGATGAGGGGGCATGGTGTTGAGGTTAGCACTCTGGGAACTAGATGGATTTTCCAGTCCTAATCTGATAATCACAACTCTGAAGTCCCAATCTGGTTTTAAACACAGATTCTAAGTCATGACCTAATAATACTCACACCATACACCAGCTCCAAATGGATAAAAGATTTAAAACGTTAAAAACTAAACTATAGGAATGACAGCATGCAAAATGGCAGAGTAGGAAGCTCTAGGGGTTGATCCCTCCACTGAAGCAACCATTGAACTGGAAAGAGCAATTGGGAGGACCTATTTCAAGACTCTGTAACTTGATTAGACATAACAATCAGGGGTGTGCTTGATGAAGGGAGAGGATGCTTGATCTTTCATAAGAGAGCATCATGCATCAACTAGCTACCAGCTAATGCTGTAGGGAAAGTGGCCCACATTCCTGGAGTATCTTGCTGGTAGCAGAGAATCTTGTCCTCCAAAAATTGGGGATTGTGCATTTTGGTTGGTCTGGGGGTTCCCTGAAGGACAGGTGATACACTTGCCTTGGTTGCAGACCTCTTGGGCTGCAGCAGCTTCCATGGTGGCATAAATCACAATATTAAAAGGGACAGAACCCTTTTAGTGGTAGATGGATAGAGAAACCTTTGTCAGGCCACTGGCTAACTGCAGAGATAACAGAACAGAAACCTCAGGGACCACACAAAACAAAGAATACACACCTGGCAAAAATTGCTTGGAAAAGTCGAAACACGTGGCTGCAGCCCTTAGCAAACAAATATCTGCAACCCCTAAGGAATGAAAGAATCAGCTTTCCACAGATATCATATTATAATATTCAGAATGTCAAGTTCTCAAAAAAAAAATTACAAGACATACAAAAAAACAAGAAAATACAGTCTATTCACAGGAGAAAAAGTATTTGACAGAAACCATCCATAAGGAAGCCCACACATTGGACATATTAGATGAAGACTTTAACTGTCTAAAATATGTTCAAAGGGCTAAAGGAGACCATGGACAAAGAACAACGGGAAATCTCAAAAATGATGTATGAAGAATATGAGACTATCAATAAAGAAGTACAAATTATTAAAAATGAACCAAACGGGGCACCTGGATGGCTCAGTCGTTAAGTGTCTGCCTTCGGTTCAGGTCATGATCCCGGGGTCCTGGGATCGAGCCCCGTGTTGGGCTCCCTTCTCTGCGTGAAGTCTGCTTCTCCCTCTCCCACTCCCCCTGCTTGTGTTCCCTCTCTCGCTGTCCCTCTCTCTGTCAAATAAAATCTTTAAAAAAAAATGAACCAAACAAACATTCTAGAGCCAAAAATGCAATAATTTAATTTTTAAAGATTTTATTTGTTTGAGAGAGAGAGAGAGGGGAGGGGCAGAGGGAGAGGGAGAATGAGCATGGAGTCCAACACAAGGCTTGATCTCAGGACCCTGAGATCATGACCTGAGCCAAAACTAAGAGTCAGACATTAAACCAACTGAGCCACCCAGGTGCCCAAGCCAAAAATACAATAATTTAAATGAAAAAATTCATTAGGGGAATTCAACAACAAACTTGAGAAGGTGGAAGGAAGGATCAGATACTTGAAGATAAGGCAATTGAAATTATTGAGTCTGACTTGGAGTATAAAACCTGAAACCATGAAACTCCTAGAAGAAAACACAGACAGTAAGCTCTTTGACATCAGTCTTAGCAATATATTTTTTGGGGTGGGGGATGCCAATCTCCTTAGGCAAGGACAACAAAAGCTAAAATAAACAAATGGGATTACATCAAAACTAGAAAACTTCTGCACAGCAAAGAAAACCATCAACAAAATGAAGGGTAACCTACTGAATCAGAAGAGGTATTTGCAAATCACACATCCAAGAACAGACTAATGTCCAAAATATATAGAGAATTCATATTTAAACTTAATATTAAGTTTATTAATATTAACTTAATATTTAAAAAATTAAAAAATTAGTAGAGGATTTGAATAAACATCTTTCCAAAGACATACAGATGGCCAACAGGCACATGAAAAGATGCTCAACATCACTAATGATCAGGGAAATGCAAATCAAACAACAATGAGATATCACCTCACACCTGTCAGACTGGCTATTAACCAAAAAGACAAAAAATAAGTGTTGGTGAGGATGTGGAGAAAAGGGAACCATAATACACTGTTGGTGGTGATGTAAATTTGTGTAGCAATGGAAACATCTGGAGGTTTCTATTGGAAAACAAAATCAGAAATGAAAAAGAAGACATTCCAAATGATACCACACAAATACAAAGGATCTTAAGAGACCACGCTGAACAATTATATAACAACAAATTGGATAATCTAGAGGATATGGATGAATTCCTAGGAACATACAACCTACCAAGACTGAATCATGAAGAAATAGAAAATCTAAATAGACCTATAACTAGTTAGGACATTAAATCAGTAATAATAAATCTCCCAACAGAGAAAAGCCCAGGACCAGATAGATGGTCCTGGTAAATTCTACCAGGTGAATCCTTCACTGATGAATTCTACCAAACATTTAAAGAAGAAGTAATACCAATCCTTCTGAAACTCTTATCCAAAATTGAAGATGAAGGAACACTCCCAAACTCATTTTATGAGCCCAGCCTCACCCTGATACCAAAGCCAGACAAGAGCACTGCAAGATAATAAAATTACAGGCCAATATCCCTGATTAACATACAGGCAAAGTCCTCAACAAAATACTTACAAAACATATTCAGCAGCACATTAAGAGTCATACACTATGATCAAGTGGGATTTATCCCTGGGATGCAAAACGGGTCATATACTCAAATCAACAAATGTGAAACACCACATTAAAAGAATGAAGGATAAAAATTATATGATCATCTCAACAGATGTAAAAGCATTTGACAAAATTCAACATCATTTCATGATAAAAACTCTCAATAAATTAGGTATAGAAGGAACGTATCTCAATATAAATAAGGTCATAGATGACAAGCTTTCAGCTAACATCATCCTCAAGAGCAAAAGATTGAATGCTTTTTCTGTAAGAACAAAACTGGGGCACCTGGCTGGCTCAGTCAGTAGAACTTGAGACTCTTGATGTAGGGGTCTGAGTTCAAGCCCCACATTGGTCACAGAGTTTATGTAAAAAAAATATCCGGGGCACCTGGCTGGCTCAGTTGGCAGATCATGTGACTCTTGATCTCAGGGTTGTGAGTTTGAGCCCCACATTGGGGAAGATTAGGAACAAAACAAGCGTGCTTACTATTATCACTTCTATTCAACTCAGTACTGGAAGTCCTAGCCAGGGCAATTAGGCAAGAAAAAGAAATAAAAAGCAACCAGCTCAGAAAGGAAGTAAAACTGTCTCTGCTTGTAGATATCTTGATCTTATATATAGAAAATCCCAAGGACTCCACCAAAAAAACTGTTAGAACTAATAAATTCAGTAAAGTTGCAGGATACAAAATCAACATACAAAAATCAGTTGCATTTCTATACACTAACAACAAACTATCTAGAAGAGAAATTAAGAAATAATCCCACTTACAATATCATTAAAAACAATAAAATACTTAGGAATAAATTTAACCAAGGAGGTGAAAGACCTATAAACTGAAAAATATAAGACACTGATGAAAGAAATTGAAGAGGAGACACAAATAAATGGAAAGATATCCTGTGTTCTTTGATTAGAATATTATTAGTGTTAAAACGTCCATACTACCCAAAGTGAGCTACAGATTCAATGCAATCTCTATCAAAATTCCAACGGCATTCTTTCACAGAAATAGAAAAAAGAAAATCTAAAATTCATATTGAACCACAAAAGACCCCAAATAGCCCGAATCTTGAAAAAGAAAAACTAAGCTGGAAGCATCATAATTCCTGATTTCAAACTATATTAAAATGCTATAGTAATCAGGGCACCTGGGCAGCTCAATCGGCTAAGGATCCGACTCTTGATTTCGGCATCAAGCTCCGCACTGGGCAAGGAGGTGCAGAGAATCATCAGAGAAATGCAAACCAAAACCACAATGACATATCACCTCATTCCTGTTAGAATGCCTAGTATCAGAAAGACAAGAGATAGGTGTGCCTGGGGTAGCTCAGTCGGTTAAGTGTCAGTCTTCTGCTCAAGTCCTGATCTCAGGGTTCTGGGATCTAGCCCTGCATCACATGGGACTCCCCACTGAGCAGGGAGTCTGCTTCTCCCTCTCCCTCTGCCCCTTCCCCCTCTCACTCTTGTCCTCCCCCCTTCTCCCCTCTACCCCTCCCCTCATGCTCATCCATGTGCTCTTGCCCTCTCTCTCTCTCTCAAATAAAAAAAGGAAAGACAAGAGATAAATGTTGGAGAGGATGTGGAGAAAAGGGAACACTGTAACCTTGTTGATGAGAATGTAAATTGGTACATCCATTATGAAAAACAGTATAGATATTGCTCAAATAATTAAAAATAGAACTATCATATGATCTAGCAATCCCTCTTTTGGGTATATATCCAAAGGAAATGAAACCACTGCCTCAAAGTGATATTTGTCCTCTCTTGTTCACTGTATCATTATTTACAACAGCCAAGACACGGAAACAACCTAAGTGTCTATTGATGGATGAATGGATAAAGAAGATGTGGTATATACATACAATGGAATATTATTCAGCCATTAAAAAAGAAAGAAACTGCCCTTTGAGACAACATGGATGAACCTAGAAAGCCTTTTACTAAGTGAAATAAGCCAGACAGAAACACAAATACTACACCGTATCACTTATAAGTGTAATTAAAAAAAAAATTCAGACACATAGAAACAGAATGGTGGTTGCCAGGGGTTTGGGGCAGGGAGAGAATGGAGAAATGTTGGTCAAAGGTTACAAAGTTTCAGTTATAAGATGAACAAGTTTTAAGGAATGAATGTACAATATGGTCACTGTAGTTAATAATACTATATTGTAGGGACCGCCTGAGTGGCTCAGTCGTTGGGCATCTGCCTTCAGCTCAGGTCATGATCCCAGGGTCCTGGGATCGAGCCCCCCATCGGGCTCCCTGCTCGGCGGGAAGCCTGCTTCTCCCTTTCCCACTCCCCCTGCTTGTGTTCTTGCTCTCGCTGTCTCTCGCTCTGTCAAACAAGTAAATAAAATCTTTTAAAAAATGTTTAAAAAAAATAATAATACTATATTGTACACTTGAAATTTGCTAAGAAAATATATCTTAAACATTCTCACCACAAGAAAAGAAAAAGGTCACTATGTGAAGTGATGGAGGTATTAATTAACTTGATTGTGGTAATTATTTCACAATGTATACCTATATGAAATCATCACATTGTAACATTTTAAATACATAGATTTTATTTTTCAGTTATACCTCAATAAAGCTGGGGGAAAAAAAACAAGGGGAAATCTTCATGGCCTTGGATTTGACAATGGTTTCTTAAATATGACACCAAAAGCACAGGCAACAGAAAAATAGATAAATTGGACTTCATCAAAATTTTAAAATTCTGTGTATCAAAGGACACTATCAGGAGAGTGAAAACCCACAGAAAGGGAGGAAAGTTTTACAAATCATGTATCTGATAAGGGTCTATTGTCCAGAACAGAGAAAGAACCTTACAGTCCAATAATCAGATGTGCATTTTAGGAACAGTCCTCAGCCTGCTGGAAGGATGGGGAGAGTGTGGAACCCGGAATGCAGTGAAGAGGCAATCTTCCTGGGGGACATTCCAGGGGAGAGGTGGGGAGGCCTGCACTAAGACAGTGGCGAAAGGTAGAAAGAGGGCCTGACACGGGCGCCTGGGTGGCTCAGTTGTTAAGCGTCTGCCTTCGGCTCAGGTCATGATCCCAGGGTCCTGGGATCGAGCCCCGCATCGAGGCCCTGCTCGGCGGGAAGACTGCTTCTCCCTCTCCCACTCCCCCTGCTTGTGTTCCCTCTCTCGCTGTGTCTCTCTCTGTCAAATAAATAAATAAAATCTTTAAAAATAAATAAATAAATAAGATAAAATAAAAAAGAGGGCCTGACAGAATCAACTCATATTGAGGAGAAAGACTCAGGCGGCTTGGCACCCTGCTGAGCCTGACGAGCCGTAAGTTTTTGTTTCCGCATACTCGTGAGGCTGGGTGCCAGGACAGGATCTGCCTTTCAGGAAGGAAAAGGAGGGAGATCCCTATTCTTGCCTGGACAGAGTGACTGGGGATGGAGGAAGTGAAAGTGTCTGCCTGCATAAATAGGCAATAGTCCGGTCCTAGCCGGCACACGGACCCCCAGCTTGCAGCGGTCCGCCTCGCCCACTGCTCTGGCCTCACACTCACCCACCACCACAGCCATGGCTCAGTCACTGGCTCTGAGCCTCCTTGTCGTGGTCCTGGCCTTCTGCATCCCCTGGACCCAAGGTACCAAGGAGGGAGTGGCCAAGGATGGGGAGAAGGGGAGGCTGGGTCGGAGCCTACAAGAAGCCCTGGCTCCCGGTAAACCCCACCCTGCAGGCAGTGACGGAGGGGCACAGGACTGTTGCCTCAAGTACAGCCTGAGGAAGATTCCCGCCCGGGTTGTCCGCAGCTACCGGAAGCAGGAGCCAAGTTTGGGCTGCCCCATCCCGGCCATCCTGTGAGTGAGTGCAAGAAGATGGGTGCCGCCGAGCGGGGAGGGCCTGGGGGGCAAGACTAGGACCGGCTTGCTCATGCCCAACCCCCAGGTTCTCACCTCGGAAGCGCTCTCAACCAGAGCTGTGTGCAGACCCTAAAGAGACCTGGGTGCAGCAGCTGATGCAGCGTCTGGACCAGCCACCGGCCCCACAGAAACAAGTCCAGGGCTGTAAGAAGGACAAGGGGGCTCCCAAGTCTGGCAAGAAGGGAAAGGGCTCCAAAGGCTGTAAGAGGTGAGGAAGCTAAAGGGACGGGGGGGGGGGGGGGGGGGGGGGGGGGGGCGCGAGGGGAGGGAAGCAAAGGGGAGCCTCGCTCAGCCCCTCAAGCCCCTCCCCTCTTCTGCCCTCCCAGGACTGAACAGCCACAGACCCCAAAAGGGTCCATAGCCCAGTGACCAGCCTGGAGCCCAGGAGGCCCCCACCAGCCTCACCAGGGCTTGGAGCCCTGATCCAAGGAGCAAGAAGTGGGCTAGGAGAAAGGGTGGACTCAGGGGCCCTAGGGGCCCCGGAGCAACCACCTCATGCTGGCCTTGCCCCACCCCTTCTCCTGCTTCAACCATCCCTTCTGTATTCCCAGCCCTACCCCGCATGGCTGAGTTGCCCACACCAGGCCAGGCCCAGAAAGGCAGCGGAGGGATAGTCCCCCAGAAAGAGTGAGAGGAGGCAGCAGGGCTGTCCCCTCTGAGGAAAGGTCACCCAAGACCCTCTGGACCTGACCCTGCTCCCACTGCACCCACTGCTTCCTCGTAAACATGATTTATACCTAACAATAAAAACCTGTTCCAGTCTCCCACCCAAATATCTGTTCCTGTGTGTTTGTGCCCGTGGGGAAGCTAGTGTCACTATCACTACTGGGTGGGGTCAACACACTCTGGGGTCCCAGCCAAGAGCTAAACCTGGTTTAGCTAATTCTATTACCTAATTCTATTTTCTCACTTACTCCAAGAGTTTCTTTGCCCCCCATCCCCACCCCAGCTACCTTGGCAGTAGAAGGGACCTGGGCTGCCCCTGGTCTCTGAGAAATCCCTGTCAGTGAGAGATGGTGGACCCACAGCACACATCTCCAAAGGCTCTGTGGGCCTCTGAGACCCTGAAGAGAGCCCTTTCCTGATTGTATCCAGCATTCTCTCACTCCAGGAGTGGCCTCCAGATCTTTTCCTAGCTCTGCCTGGGACTGCCTCTACTTTCCCTGGGGGCCTTCTGAATGTGAACTCCCAAGTCCTTCTTTGGAAGGGAGACCTGTAACACAGGCAAACTCAAGTTCTACTAAACCTACCCTATAGCACAGTTCCATCCCTGGGATCCCTTCCCAAACATCCAAGTGGATTCCCTTCTGCCCTAATCAGTGAAGTTGGATCCCCCTTTGTTTAATAGGGCTGTGTGCGTCTTTATTGTGATCTGGGCTTCTTGACTCCCTCAGCTCCCTTCCAGTTGGGAAAGCCTCCAGCCCTTCCCTTCTTTTCTCCCCTAGGGTACTTTAAACCCTTTAACCTCTGGAGACCAAGCCCCTTTAACCTCTGCCAGGTATTCAGAACCCCAGAATTCAGATGTAAATCAGTGTCCTCTCCAAAAAAGACTCTGGTCTGGCTCTCCTCTACCTCTTCCTCCCCAGAGCAGAGATCCTCTTACTCCCTCCTTCACCCCTATTATAGAGAGAGGGACGACCATCATGGGGGCCAGGCCATGTGAGAAAGAAGGAAATAGATCCTGGGTGAGGAGCAAGAAGCTAGAGGTGACTGCCCCACCATCTTTTCCTTCAGTGGGAGCCTGAGCACACCACATCATTTACTACTTATCATAAAGTCATTAAAATACTTGCTGTCTGCTCCTCCTGCAACCGGTGAAAACAGGGGCTCTCCCGGCTATCCTTGTGTAGCAGGTATGACCCTAGTCTGCAAACTCAGATATGCAAGAACGCCTGCATTTTATTTTTTTTTTTAAAAAAATTTTTAAAGATTTTATTTATTTGAGAGAGAGAGAATGAGAGATAGAGAGCACAAGAGGGAAGAGGGTCAGAGGGTCAGAGGGAGAAGCAGACTCCCCGCTGAGCAGGGAGCCCGATGCGGCACTCTATCCCAGGACTCCAGGATCATGACCTGAGCCAAAGGCAGTCGCCCAACCAACTGAGCCACCCAGGCGCCCGAACACCTGCTTTTTAAAATGTGCTACCAATGACCTTAATCCTACTCCGAGCCCCTGCACTGGAGTGCTAGTGAGGAGTTCATCTGGCAGTCTTGAGATCCCTCAGCTACCAAGGGCTGTGCAAAAGGTCAGAAAAACACCAAGGCCCAGAGGAGGCTTCCTACCTGCCCCCCACCACACACACACACACCATCCCATCTCTGGACATTAGTCTTACCAGCGAATGCTAAGGCCCCTGTAGTACTAGTCAGTATGGCTCTTCAGGTGCTGGACTCGCAAACTCTTAGCTCTGGGCCGTATTTGAGACATGGAAATTCAGCTATGAGAGCCTCTGGGCTTGAACCTGGCTTCCCCAGACACCTCCAGAGCCATGTACTCAGGTCCTGCCACTTGCTACATCAGAGTCCACCGCTGGACCTGCACACCAATCCCCTCCCAGTCATAAAGACCTCTCTTCAAAATCCTTCCTCCCAGCCCCTCCGGGACATAAGCTCTTCCCAGGTTTGCTTTGGACTTTTACAAAGGCAGAAGGGCCTTTGACATCGGGATGCCTCTGTTCTCAGCCCTGCCAAAACTCTTGTTTGCTTCAGAGAGAGAAAGGAAACACATAGGCAGAACAAACAAAACTTCGTATTTTGCTAAATTATCCTGCCACATTACATGCCTTGTATGTGCCTCAAACACTTCCCCGAGCAGGCGTGCAATATATTCTTTATTACATCAGAAAATGAGTGACCACTCTCTTTGTCTGCCTTCATCTTTGACAATGTTATCCTGTTCTTTTTTCTGTAAGATGCATAATTTTTAGAAATCAAATAATACATACTCATGGTTTTTAAAAATATTGAAAAGTACCAAATGACTTATTCTGAAAACCATTTCCTGCACATTTTAACTCTTAAGCAACTTCTTCTAGGAGTTGGTGCCATACGTCTAAATATTTTGTTCATACTTCTGTTTCTTGGTTTATCTATTTTAAACATTGCCAATTGGCTTCCTATTATAAAAAGTGGAGATTTGGGGAGCCTGGGCGGCTCAGTCAGTTAAGCAGCTGCCTTCTCAAGGTCCTGGGATTGGGCCCCATGTCGGGTTCCCTGCTCAGCAGAGAGCCTGCTTGTCCCTCTCTCTCTGCTCCTCCCCACACCCACCCCCCGCTTGTGCTCTCTCTCAAATAAATAAATAGAATATTTTAAAATAAATAAATAAAAAATAAAAAGAGATTTAACTCTTTTACCAACTTTCCTCTTCTGTCACCCTATCCTCTAAATATAGTCATACCACTATATTTAGATCATGATCAGTGTTTACATTGGAAAGACCATGTAATTATTCGCTGCATAGCAAAGTAGTGCACTTTGCTTACTTTTCCTTTATCACTCAGCCTTTAGGGGTTTTTTTCCTAAGTTCTAACTTCTCTTCCATTTTTAAAATACCTCTATCTTGTGGGGCGCCTGGGTGGTTCAGCCAGTGAAGATTCCAGCTCTTGGTTTGGCTCAGATCATGATCTCAGGGTCCTGAGATTGGGCTCTGTGCTCAGTGTGGAATCTGCTTGTTCCTCTCCCTCCCCCCTTTTGCTCATGCACTCTCTCTAATGAATAAATAAATATCTTTAAAAATACTTCTGTCTTGCCATTATCACAGCTTCAGTATTTTTCAAATGTTTCATCATTTGAGGTCAATGAAAGACCTAATGTTTAAAATATACGGAATAGAAGAAACCGTAGATGAGTATGTTTATCACCTTGACATAGAAAAGAACTTCTTAAGATGTAAAACCATAAAACACAAACCATAAAAGAAAAGATCGACACAATTAAATTCAAAGACTAGGGGCACCTGGGTGGCTCAGTCATGAAGCGTCTGCCTTCGGCTCAGGTCATGATCCCAGGGTCCTGGGATCGAGCCCCGCATCGGGCTCCCTGCTCAGTGGGAAGCCTGTTTCTCCTTCTCCCACTCCCCCTGCTTGTGTTCCCTCTCGCTGTCTCTCTCTCTCTGTCAAAAAATAAATAAAATCTTAATAAATTCAAAGACTAGTAGAAGTTCAGGGTAAAGACGGCAAATTAAACACATGCATTTATTTTTACTTCTTCCTGAGCCCCAACTAAAACTATAGTTAATGTTTTTGGTGTATGTATGTGTGTAAAGGCCCAAATGAGAGAGGACATAAAGGTAACTTTCCAAAGATGCTGCTTAGACAGGAAATATTTCCATAAAAACAGGTATAAAGCACACAATAAAATTATAAATTTGAAGAACTTCCAATGCCTCACTCATGCATATGTAAAAATATTTTATGAATACTAGTATACCAATGTTCAACAAGAAGACAATTAATGACTTCTACTAGAAATGTAAAAGAAAAGAAGAAAACAAATTCTAAAGATCAATCATCCTCAAAGTTTACAAAATCATCACCCCCCATCATGAAAACTCACTGTAATCCCTGGAATCCAGAGTTTTCCTTTACACTGAAGCACTAAAACATTTCATTGCTTTAAAACTGGGTCAATATTATCTGCTACGAATAAGTCATCCTCAGGGCCATCCAGAAAATTACTAATACCATGTTTTTAAATGATTTTGTCATTTTCTCTTCCGTGAAATAACACACACACACACTTATGAAATGGTGGGCCAGCGCCTTCGCGTCTGCTGCCTCAGAATCAGAAGCCTCCTGCTTCCCGTGGTCCTCCTTGTTTGTGAATCCTTTAAGCACCCCTTTGATAAAAATGTAAGGGATGGACAGAGCTAGTAAGATCTCCCAGAATTATAGCTAATAAAAACATCTTAACAACCTCAGTCATATGAACCTGAAACTAATTCCAAACTAAGCAGCCAGATGTCTTAACACCCTCCTCCCCCCCACCCCCCGCCACACACGATACCTGGGCCACACTTTGGCTAGCCACTACTTCGTTCTTTACTCATCAATCCAGCCTTTAGAGGGACATGATCACCAATGACAGTTAGGTTCTTTCTTTTTTTAAAAAAAAAAAAGGTTTTTTTTAAGGTTTTATTTATTTATTTGACAGAGAGAGAGTATAAGTAGGCAGAGTGGCAGGCAGAGGGAGAGGGAGAATCAGGCTCTTCTCTGAGCAGGGAGCCGGATGTGGGGCTCGATCCCAGGACCCCAGGATCATGACCTGAGCCGAAGGCAGACGCTTAACTGACTGAGCCACCCAGGCGCCCCAGGTTCTTTCTTTTGATGTATTCCTTTTAAAAATTAAAAATGAGGCACCTGGGTGGCTCAGTTGATTAAGCATCTGCCTTCAGCCCAGGTCATGATCCTGGGGTCCTAGCATCGAGTCCCACATGGGGGGGGGGTCTCTGCTCAGCAGGGAGTCTGCTTCTCCTTCCCCCTCTGCCCCTCCCTGCTGCTTGTGCTCTCTCTCTCTGAAATAAATGAAATCTTTTAAAAATTTTAAATTAAAAATGGAACAATATGGGGTTAACAGCACAGTACCACTGACACACTTGGCATCTTCTGCCTTGCATTATGGCACAGGAAGGGCAGAGGGACTGGGTCTATACCTGCTATTTATGAAGCTCAAAATCAATTTGTTTCCTAGCTTTAATCATTTACCTGTGAAAATGTCTTCAGTTTCACTGGTCTCTCTTGTGAAGTTCTCTTTCTTTCCCACATCCAGGTGCTATTTTCCCCTGTATTTTGGGACAAAATGATGCTACGCTGTTTTGTTAAAGTCATCAATGCTTCTGTCCTTTGGCTGCAGTCTTGACCAATGAATTGCTGTTTTTATTTTTTATTATTTTTAAAGATTTTATTTATTTATTTGACAGAGACACAGCGAGAGAGGGAACACAAGCAGGGGGAGTGGGAAAGGGAGAAGCAGGCTTCCCGCAGAGCAGGGAGCCTGATGCGGGGCTCCATCCCAGGACCCTGGGATCATGACCTGAGCCAAAGGCAGACGCTTAAGGACTGAGCCACCCAGGAGCCCCTGAATTGCCATTTTTATAAATGCTAAAGTTGCCAAGCCTCGTTTTCTAACACCTATATTTGTAATTCTTCTATTGGTGTCTACAGTTCCCCTACAGAGAATGTGTTAGCTATGCCAAGAAGCTGAAGACTTTGTTTTCTTCAAGACATCCCTTTCTCAGTGGGTGGCAAACCCAAAACATCCCAGGCAAACTCTGATGCCGTGTTCTTGAAGACTTTTCATTTAGACTATGGATTGTGGTAATAATAAATGTCAATCTAATATTAAAATAGCCAAACTCCACTTTTGGTCACCTGGGCAGCCAGAGCCAATTTTGATTCAGAATCCCAGTCACCACCATCACCATTACCACGTGAAACTCCACTTGGCTGGGATAGCATCATTGCCCCATTCCGCCACCAGGGGGCAGCATCGTCGCCGCGGTCCTCGGTCGGCTAAAGGCTAACAGCAGGCTTGTGAGTTTAATTTTCTATTCTCATTTCCTTCATCTTTCTGGGATCAATTTTTAAAATTATTTTTATTATTTGTCCTCAAATGTGTCTCATGATAGGCCAGAGGCTTAGCGTTTTCCTGTGTCCACTGACAAGTAGGACCAACTCCTTTTCTGGTCGTGTCCCTGTTAAAGCCCTTCATCCTCTGGCGTGGAGCCTCGCGCCCGGCACAGTTAGGCTTTCAATAAACCCCCGCTGAATAAAGAAATCTTTTCTTAGAGTTCGCACCGTAATTATGCGGCGTAAGGAATCGATCGGGTGCAGGTTATTCTGTGAAGGAAGTGCCGGAGGTGATGTGAACTTTAAGGCAAACATTACGTCCAGTCTTCTACGTTGGGTGCTCGGACTCAGGGTAGGTTGGAGTGGCAGTGGGAGAGAGAAATATTCGTAGCCAGACACGGGCCTTCGCCAGCCCACGCGTCTCCGCCAGCCCGCCGCGTACCTGGCGGGTTCAGGGCCTGAGTGGCGGGGATCTGGGCGGGGGGAGGGGAATGCTGTTGTGCTAAGCCTGGGGTAACGGCCTCCTGGGGAACATCCGAGACCCACGAGGGCCCCACGTCCTCGGGAGTGCGGTCCCACCTACAGCCTGAGTCTCCCCTCCGCGCGGCCGGCCCACTCCCCGGACCCTGGGGCGGGCTAGGACGCTCGGCCTCGGGGCCTGCGGGTGCCTGGAGCGGGGAGAGCACCAGAGGCCGTCCCAGGCCCAGTGACTTTGGGCCCAACGCCCTCCTCAGCCTCTGAGGGGCCCGCCGAGTCAAGGCCTCCCCAGCCCCTGCTACAGGCACCCCCAGCCAGCCACAGCTTCCCTTCACCCCTCCACCAGAGCTCCGCCCTACTCCAGAGCCTCCCTTCTCAGACTGGGGCGCCCTCTGCAGGCCTGGGAGGGCTGACACACAGCTACATACACCACTCACACACACCCACACCCACACCCAGCCACATACACCACTAACACACACACACACACACACACACCCCTCCAGGAACGCAGCCTGGGACACACGCACTCAACCATTCAACAAACACTAAGCACCTAATAGAGGTCCTCTCCCCACAGTCATTCACTCCCCTGTACTCTCACCCCTACCAAGGACTTGGTTGACTTCCCAGGCCCAGCGGCTACCTCCCCTGCCCCAATAGCTAAGGTGCCCACCATCCAAGAACTCTGCTCCTGGAGCATGGATTCTGGTCAGACCAGGACGCCGTGAAGACTATGTGGGCTTCTTGGAGGAGTGTGGGTCTAGGCTGGAATGGGCTGCCCTGAGCTGTAAGGTGACTGGTCCAGGGCTCACACTGAACCAGGAACCCCACAAAGACGACTTGGCTGGGAAGAGAGTGAACTAGGTGAAGCATGTAGCCTACTTAGGGTTCTGTGTGTGTGGTCAGAAACTGTTTCAAACCCACCTCCTTGGCATCCAATCTCCCACTTCCACTCCCATTGGATCATCTAAACCAAAGGTTAGGGAGTGGGTGCTTTAAACCTTCCACCCTTGGGCCCCGTGTCCTTTCCCTTTTAGCCATGATAATGGGTACCATCATAACACCCTGATAGCTCCCCTCCTTCCCTGATTCCTCTCCATATCCCTGATCTGTCAATGTTGGGGAGCTTCAGGGCTGAGAACATGAACCTCTTCTACCTGTACTCACTCCCTTGGAGAGCTCAGTGTCTTACGGCCTTAGAGACCATCCACATGCCCCCAAATTTGTATCTTCAGCTAAAATCTCTCCCCTGATCTTCAGACTCATATTACCAGCTGCCTACTTAACATCTCCACTTATATGTCCAAAATGCAGCTTTACCTTAACAAGTCAAAAGAGGGCCCTGATCTTCCCACAAACCCACTCCTCTGCAGTCATCCTCATCTTGATAAATACAACCCCATCCATCACATTGCTCAAGCCAAAAATATTGCAGTATTCTTGTCTCTTCTTTCTCTCACATCCTATGACGAACCCCTCAGCAAAGCCCATAACTTTACCTTCAAAATATTTCCAGAATGTAACCACTTCTCACCAACTCCACTCCCAGTAACATCATGTCCCCCCTCAATTATTGCAGGAGCTTCTGACCTGGTCTCTGTGCTTCCCTTCTTGCATTACTTTGGTCTATTCTCCATCCAATAGCCAGAGGAGTCTTTAAAACAAGTCAGATCATGTCACACCTCTGTCAACCCTCCGATGGTTCCCCATCTCACTCACAGTAAAACACAAACCCTATGATGGCCTACAAAGCCTTACACCATTTGGCCCCTGTTATTATCTGACTGTATCTCCCACCATGCTATTCTTTGCTCACTTCCCTCCCAAACATTGGTCTCCTTTCTATTCCTCAGACACACTCTCATCTCATAATCTTCACACTTGTTATTTTCTTTACCTGGAACATCTTCCCCAGATCTCTGCATGGCTCTCTCCCTCATCTTCTTCACACAAGCTTTCTTCTCAAATGTTGTCAGTTAAGTTTTCCCTGACCACCCTCCCCATTGTTCCCTTTCCCTCTGGCCTTCTTGATTTTTCTTCATAGCACTTACTGTCATCTGAAATACTATATATTTTTCTTGTTTGTTTATTGCCTGTTTCCTTCATTAGATTAAGAACTCTGCAAGAGGGGTACGAGGGTGACTCAGTTGTTAAGCGTCTGCCTTCAGCTCAGATCATGATCCCAGGGTCCTGAGATCGAGCCCCGCATCGGGCTAATCTGCATCGGGCTCCCTGCTCAGCAGGGAGCCTGCTTCTCCCTCTCCAACTCCCCCTGCTTGTGTTCCCTCTCTCACTGTGTCTCTCTCTGTCAAATAAATAAATAAATAAAATATTTACCAAAAAAAAAAAGTCTGCAAGAGCAGAAATGTCTGTTTTGTTTACTGCTGTATCCTAGTGCCAAGAACAGTGTCTGGAACATAGGGGGCCTTCAATAAATATTTATTTAATGAATGTGTTACAAATCCTTGTTTATTATTATTTCATTATTTCACTCTTGCCTGTTGATTCTTGGGATCTTTCCCAACAGGCATTCCAGGCAGACAGTATTAAAATTTAATTGAAACTTTTATGCCAGCTCTGCACTATACTCTTATATCATTCAGGATCTTGGTGGGAAATAAATGGCATGTCCAAAAAGGTTTAATGGGAAAAAATGTGAAGGAACCATTTACAAAGGTGAGGGCAGGGTTGTTGTAGGCAGCCGCTGCAGGTGAATTAGTCCACCTCCAAACCTCAGGCCATCTCTCCTTCCCGGCAATGTTGGCATTCAATGTACTGCCTGAAATTCTGCCCACTGAAAGGACTGCCCTTCACCACCGTCATTCAGGGCCAGCCTACCTTAGAGATCCATCTAAAAATCAAGACCATGCATTTTCTCCCTCTGTTAACTGTAGAAAACTTCTCCATGAAGATGTGAATGTGATCAGAAGAAGAAACAATACAAATAGGAATCTGAGCCCCCTGCCCACGCTTTTACTCATGCCTTCTGAAACTTCTAAGGCCTGAACTCATATGTACAATGACCATTTAACAATGGAATGCTGTTCTGCACATCCAACTATATCATTTGCTATCGGTAACACCCTTGGGCCACATTGTCACTGGGTGAACTAGAGTCTGAGTTTTAGACCAGGGCCCAGTGGCAAATCAGGAGCTGCTTTTCAAATAGAAAATACTTGTTAGCAGAAGAGGTGTGGCCTTACTCCAACACCCTAAGGTGTAATTCTCCCATTGAGGTTCCTATAGCAACCTTTTCTGCCACAGAAAAGCTGAAGTTCAATGGATTTATGAGCCATAAGACCCAAGGAGCAGGGCAACTTTCCTGGAAATGGACTTGCTGCCCAGCCCTTCCTTGCTCTGGGCCTCATTCAAAACCATAGCTTCACGTCATATCCAATAAATATTTTGCAACACTACACCTAAATACGGTATATGTTGCCTCCAAAATCCAAACTTCCTTTAAGTATTGTGTCTCTTTCTTCACGGTGAAGGTGCAACACACCACAGACCACCATTTTTCAGTTTCTTTCCACCCACAATGGCCTAAAAATTTCACCTATGTGTCAGGGTCCTGGATTTTTGTAGGATTTCTTTCTCTCGCTCTCTCTGGCATATATGGGTCTTACTAAGGCATTTAGGGTGATTGCTCTTTTTTTCTTCAAAATTTTATTTAAATTCTAGTTAGTTAACATATGGTATAATATTGGCTTTAGGAGTGTGATTACTATTTCTTGTGCACCAGAGGCAGTAAGCATAATGTCGTCAGTTGATATTCTTGGGATGTCAAGATTATCTTATGACAAAGAGCAGGAACATTGATATATCCCTGTGGTAAGACAGTGACAGTGTACACCTGTCATTCCAATTGAAAAGAAACTGATTTCTGGGGCACCTGGGTGGCTCAGTAAGCTAAGCATCTGACTCTTGATTTTGGCTCAGGTCATGATCTCAGGCTTATGAGATCTATCCCCAAATTGGGTTCCACAGTTGGTATGGAGCCTGCTTGAGATTCTCTATTTTCCCTCTGTCCCTCCCCACCTCATTCTCCCAACTCTGTACACTCACACTCTCTCAAAAAAAAAAAAAGGAAAGAAAGAAAAGAAAAAAGAAACCGATTTCAATGGTCTTTAATTGACTGATATAGAAAAAAGGAATGTGTTAGATTATTAGCCCTCACGGGTTCCATTATTCCCCTTGAAATAAGATTGCCCAGTGCCAAGGGCTATGACATCTTTTAAGTCTTTGAAGGTGCTTTAATCTATGCGATTTCTCTAGGAATGTAGCATTAATTTTATGTTTCCTGTTGTAGCAGGGAATGTGGTAGGGCAAGCACAGTTCAAAGGACTTCCACTTGGCCCTTCCTACCATAATTTTCCTTGCTCCATGGTCAAGGAACCAGTGTGATTTGGATAATGACTGAGTATACCTATTCCCACTATACATTCTGAACCTAGAGAAATAACCAGTGAGCAGCTATTAACAGACCCACTGTGAGATGGATCTGGATCAAGATCCTTCTATCACTTGACCTCTATTAAGCCTTACTCTGACTGGTGGACCACAGTGGGATTTTGGGTCCCCGAGACTAGTATTAACATAAGATAGACTGTAGCTAATAACGCCCCAAAGGTCTGAGTATGTCCTGTTCCACATTCAGACTCACCCTAGCAAATGGCTACAGATCTCTCTGTAGAGAAGGCTTGGAGTAGTCATTCTCAAATTTTAGCATACATCAGAATCACAAGAAAGGCTTGTTAAGGTATAGATTGCTGGACCACTTGCAGAGTTTCTGATCCAGTGAAGCTGGGGCAGAGCCCAATAATTTGCATTTCTGGCAAGTTCTTAGGTGATGCAGATGCTGTTGGACATGCACTAGGAAAACCACTAACTGGGAGAAAGATTTATAGAATCCACCCATGAAAGAGACTCACACCCTCCCACCTCCCACCTGACCAAAGGGCTTTGAGTCTAGGAAAATGACTTAAGTAGAGGAACTGGGTAAAAGACTGTACAATACAATTTGGATCAAATTTCTGCCCACCAGGGCTGGATGTTTCCACTTACACAGGTCAAGTAGCACATCAGTAAGCTGTCCATCTGTTTCATTGCTAGGAACACTATGATCAATTAGATAACACCACAGATCCCTGTGGGCAAAGTGCATAAATTACCACTTGTCCCTACAGTTTATATAGTAATCTCATTTACCTTATTGCTCACGGTTAGGTGCCAACATCTGACCTCTACCACTCATGGATTCCATTATCCCCCTTGATTGCCCAGTCCCAAGAAGGCATCTCCTATCCCCATCTCTTGCCTCCTAAAGAAGCCACTACAGTGCTTTTCAAAGAAGCTACTGTTCCCCTCATTAATACTTTTCTTGTTGCCTTGGAGAAGCAAGCATCTTTTTGGGCCCTTCAGAGGTGTACAGTTAGTGGTTGCACATCACAGGTACACTCCAACATTCCCATCTCTCTCAACTTTGCACTCCTTCCTTTACTTTGCTCCTCATATAGTCTGAGAACCAGCAGCATCGGCATCACTTAGAAGTTTGTTAGAAATGCAACATCTTAGGTTTCACCCCAGACCTAGTGAATCAGAATCTAGAGTTTAACAAGACTCCCATGTAAATCACATGCGCATTAAAGTTTAAGAAGCATTGTTCTACAATATGTCAGTGAGGTTCTAACATCTCAACCTCATTGATCAAAGGCCACTGTTGAGTCTACACTTCCAGTAACCAACCCAACAGACTATTAACATCACTCCCAGGTGCTGAGCTAATACAGTTACTGGATGAGGGCACCAATATCAATAAACTGACAAGCTCCCAGGTGATGCTGCTGCTGCTGCTGTCTGAAGAACTGTCTTTGAAAACAACTACCAAAAAGAAAATTATTCGTATCCAGGACTGCAGCAAGATGAAGAATCTGGGGACTTAACCTCTCTCTCCTATCACCCACTGATCTCCTGCTGCTGCCTCCTGTGGACCAAACTCAAACAGAAGCTGGAGGGCAAGAATCCTGAGTAATTCAGTCTAGAGAGGTCAGCCTTCCTCTTTAGGAAGGCTGAATTACTCAGGAATTACTCAGGAATTACTCAGGAATTACTTCCTGAGTAATTCAGTCTAGAGAGGTCAGAACAGGGTAGAGAAGAGTGAGAGCATGGACGACGGTGGACAACAGGGAATAATCAGAACCACCAGAAGCAGGGGGATGCATAGATCAATGAAAAATGGATTGATAGATGAACTGACATATATCTGAATGAAAGGATAGAATAATAACAATGGTCAATATTTGATGAGTGTTTATTATGTGCCAGCCTCTAAACTAAGGACTTGGATTACCTCACTTGATCCTGAGAAGTAGATCTAGTACCAATCCTACTTTATAGATTAAGACACAGGAACTGGATAACTTGCGCATGGTGACACAGCTAGCAAGTGGTGGAATTTGAATCCCAAGCAAGGCATTCTATCTGTAGAGTCTCACTCATCTATACTGTTCTATGATCAATGGACAGTTGGCAGACAGGCAGCATGGGATAGTGGTAAAGAGTGTAACCTTACAGCAAAAGACACCTAGGTACAAGACACTTACTTGTTATAGGGTCTTGTGCTCTGAACCTCATTTTCTTTACGTGTAAAATAGAAATAGTAATATGTTAATAATAAAAATTATGGGTGCCTGGGTGGCTCAGTCGGTTAAGCATCTGCCTTCAGCTCAGGTCATGATCCCAGGGTCCTGGGATCGAATCTCACATCAGGCTCCCTGTTCAGCAGGGAGTCTGCTTCTCCCTCTGTCCCTCCCCCCACTCATGTTCTCTCTCTCTCTCTCTCAAAAATAAATAAATAAAATGAATGAATGAATGAACAAATAAATAAATAAAAATTACTTCGTAGTTTTGTTGGGAAAGTTAGTAAAGTGGAGTCCTTGATACAGAGCCTAACAGAGTAAATGATAAGAAATATGATTACTATTATTATTATTAATGGATGGAAAGAAAGGTAAGTCAGAAATTTATGAGAGAAACACCACCCCATCCAAAAGAGGGTCCAGAGCTTGGGTGGGATGGTTGAAAGGGTGTTCCACATATTAGTTTCCCTTTTGAGTCCTGGTCTTTCTCATAAGGATGGGAAATTAGTTGTCCTTTCCTTCGTCTGTCGATTCCTTGAAATTTGGGGATTGTCTGAGTATGAGCTGACCAGCCCCTCTCCTTAAAAATCCCCTCTTGGTTCCCAGGATTGAGAGCAGGGGAAAGACGAAGGGAACTATTCCAGGCCAGCTCCCTCCAGCTGTTCTGCTGACCCAGGTGTTAGACATATGAACATGGCAAATAGAGAAAGGGCCAGTGCTGGCTGAGCCAAGAGGTTGAATCCCAGAGGCTTGAGATGGGTGCTGAGCCTCTTCCCAAGGAACATTCCCTTTCGACTCTGCTTGTCCCAAGGAAGGGACTGGTTCCCAGATAACGGATGGGCAGCATAGGGAGATTACCCCAGGCTTCGTGATTGTTCTGAAAGGACCAGAGAACCTTCTTCACCACCACCCGCACCAGAGAGAAGAGAAGAACCACAGAGACAAGAACGAGAATGAGGGATAAACTTAGGGAAGGGGATGCAACCTCTCACTCTGACCCCCCAAACCGAACCATCACCTCTGAAAGCCAGCCCTATGGTTCATGATGCAAACGCCACCAAGAAGGCCATACTGCAGACCCTGTATCTTTGGCTGACATGGCGAGGTCCCTTCTCTTGGCCAGAGTGCGGACTGCTTAGATTCTCAGAGATGAAGCCAAAAAAAGCAGAAGAGTAGGGAAGCTACTGAGGCAGGAAGAAGGGGGGCAGGGGCAAGTTCCATCAGAAAGAGGGGGACAAAGGGGAATCCACGGAATGGAAGTGGAGGGGAATTTCTGAGCAGGGAAAGTGAAAGTTCTGAGCCATAAATAAGAGGCAGTTGCAGCCTCACACAGGCTTTCACACACATTCCCAGAACCCCTCACAGCCCACAAGGACGCCTGTGCACTTCCCATTGCTCCCTCCCACTGCCAGCCAAGTTTCAGCCTCACAAGACTCCGGCCCCGCACCCAGAGATTTCCCCGTGCTCACTGTCTCACGGTTGGTCTGCCTCCGTCTGCCGTCCATGGCATCCCAAGCAGCTGCAATACTGGCCTTCAGCCTGCTGATTCTCTGGACCTCCCCGGGTAAGGCTGAGTGAAGGCTTATGGTGGGCATGGGGGAGGGGGTGTCTAAATCTCAGACTACTTGGCGCTGGATGTGAGGGACACGGAGTTAGGTCTGCATGTTTGGGTGAACCTGAGGGTTCCCTGAGCCCTGTGAGTGTGGGTATGACTGGGCCCCTGAATTCAATGTTTGTCGGTCTCTTGGTGTGTCCCGGGGCCGAGGACGAGCCTTCTCTCTTCAGCCTCTCTTTCCTGCTGCCTCTGTTTCCCAGACAGGAGAGAACAGTATATATTTGTTTACGGTGGAGAGAATGGGAGATGCTGAGACAGGGCTAATAGTCCAAATATTTAACAATTCATAACTCCTCTAACCCCAGTCTCCTACTACCCTAGCCCTTACTCCTCACCTCTCCTCCCCAACCCCGCGCTGTGAGCAGCATCAACTCTTCATTTATGCAGGTCCTGGGGGAGAGGTTGGGGTTTACCAAACAGCTTAGAGGTACTTCAATATATTTAGCAACCATTAGGGCCATATGGGTCCATACCGGCTGAATGACAGGTTTAAGCACCCCCCCCCACACACACACACACACTTCTCTTTAATCCCACTTAGGGCCATAGGGCCGTGGCCTCCCCTCCTCAGGGTGCCTGTGTTCTGACACTACCTTCTTTCTCCCACCCACACCCCAGCTCTGGGTGGTGCCAACGACGCTGAAGACTGCTGCCTGTCTGTAACCCAGCGCCCCATCCCAGGGAACATCGTCAGAGCCTTTCGCCACCTCCTCATCAAGGACGGCTGTAGAGTGCCTGCCGTTGTGTGAGTTGTGGGGAGGAGCTCGTCTAGCCTCATCTCCGCCAGCAGCCACCGGTGATACCCCACCTTCCTATCTGCCTTCTCTTTGCCAAGCCCAGCCTCTTCAAGGAAGCCCCTGAAACAGGCTCCCAGATGTGGTCCCCAGTCTCTGCCCCTCACACCAAGAGCCTGCCAGGAGGCTGGGTTCCAGGGCTACATTCTCTCTGACCTCTGACCTCTGACTCCAGGTTCACCACACTGAGGGGTCACCAGCTCTGTGCACCTCCAGACCAGCCCTGGGTGGACCGCATCATCCGGAGACTGCAGAAGAACTCTGCAAAGGCAAGCCCGGCCCTCCCCAGCGCTGCCTCCTCCCTCAGAGCCCCTGCCCAAGACCCCAACCCATGACCCTCTCCTTCCTCCCCTAGAACAAGCGCCATGGCAGTTAGCCCCTGACAGCCCCGGAGGGAGCCCTGCATCTGAGTGAAGGGATGTGACTCACTGCAGCCCTGGGGAACCAAGGATCAGAAGGGAGGACCAGAAAACAAATAAACAAACAAAAAAAAGGGAGGACCAGGCCTCCAGTGGCTCTGCACCAGAATTGACTCCAGCTGGGACAGGGCCTGGAGCGTCAGTGTGAGTGTGAGTGTGAGTGTGGGCAGGGGTGAGTGTGGCGTAGCAGGAGTGCAGCTTCTCCTCCACACCCAGACCACAGTGCTTCCAATAAAGCCCAACTGGTACCCACGGATCTGTCTGTCTGCTGTTTGTTGTCTGTCCAGGAGGACCAGAGTAGGAAATGGGGAGATGGAGTGGCAGATCTCATTTTCCCTCTGCAACCTGAGCAACCTCCTCATGGACCCCTCCTTAACGCCCTGCGTTCTCGGGACCAATTCCCATCATCAGAGCCCCACCTGGTCCCCTCACAGCCCACTCACTCTCCAGGGTTCAGCCACACCAAACCTGTGCCTGTTCTCTGATTGAGCCAAACTCTTTCACGCCTCCCAGTCTTTCTCCTCCAAGGCAAAGTATCCAGGTGTCTCAGGGATCAGGTGTCACCAGGGGGGAGGGAGTTGTCAAGAACCAGCTTTCCTGGCTGGGGGCAAGAAGAGGCCCAACTCTGCTGCCGGGAGCAGGGAAAGTACTCATCCACCCCCGCCATTCCCTCTGTCTGGAACACTCTTCTCTCACCGGCTCACCTGCCTTCCCATCTGGGTCTTGATGACTCTTTCTCCAGGAAGCAGCCCCCCCCACCCCGACTCAAGGCTAGATTAAGTAGCCTCCCTCCCTCCCAAGCTCCCAGGGCCCTTGCCCCTCTCCCCTTGCAGCTCTCATCACACTGGGTTATAACTGATAGTTTGTCAGCCTTCCTCAAGAGGGATCACGTCTGTTTTGGTTTCCACTGTCTCCCTGGTGGTCTCACTGCCTGGCACAAAGTAGTCACTCAATAAATATTTGTCTAGAAAATGAGTACAGGGGCGCCTCGGTGGCTCAGTCATTAAGCGTCTGACTTCGGCTCAGGTCATGATCCCAGGGTCCTGGGATCAAGCCCCACATTGGGCTCCCTGCTCCGCGGGAAGCCTGCTTCTCCCTCTCCCACTCCCCCTGCTTGTGTTCCCTCTTTCGCTGTGTCTCCCTCTGTCAAATAAATAAAATATTTTTAAAAAATAGAAAATGAGTACATATGTGAGGAAAGGCTCAATAGCCAGCGGTGAGGGCCCATCTGTCCACACAGAATCTGACCTTTGGGCTAGCCTTCCTCTCTCACTCAGGGAGGCTGGGCTAGGTCCAGCCCCATCTGAGCAATCCTGGGGCCACACTTGTCAGGGATACTGACAGATAGACCTGGGAGCCAGAAGGCAGAGTGGAAGAGGGCCCAGAGGGTGGAAGAAGGAGCGGCCAGGGAGCTAGGAAGATTTAGCATGGAGGAACCCCACCGCCAGCCCTGCAGCCCCCAGGGCACCTGAGCCAAGGCAACACAAAGATCAGGGAGTTACAGAGGAGTCTCCTCTTCGGGAGGTGAAAGCGCTGTCATGCCTGGAGCATACCACAGGGCTGCTCTGGAAGGAGTGAACTCCTCACGCCTGGTAAGTCCCCTGGGGAAGCTGCTGGTCTCCCACTTGGGCCTCTAAGGACTTGTCCCACTGAGAGCAGCAAGACTGTGGCACTGGGGTTGGATGACAGCTATATGACAGCAGACTGAGCATTGTTACCTGGGAAGGGGTGGGTCATCACTTACCAGCTATACCTCATCTGATAACAAAGCCAGGCCTGGGCAGTCTGGGAAGGGGAGCAGTGGTGAGGGGATTGTGCCAGCCCCTCCTCACGGAGCTGAGTGCATAGCAGCTTCCTTCTCCCCTCTGCTCCCAGAAGTAAGGTATTCAAAATCTCAGATATCCCATCTCCTAGAGCCCCAGGAGTGGGTGGGATGCAAGAACAACTGTTACAGCTGGGAAGTGTGGCCCTGCTGCCTGGAGGAAATGAGCCATCCAACTCGTGCACCTGTGCACCCATCCATTTAGCCATCTCTGCACCCATTAGACTGCCATCCATCCATCCGCTCCTCCACCCATCTACTCATCCATCCATTAATTCATCCATTAAGGCAGCCAACCATGGAGACCCCGGGGGCCCAGCTACAGACACCTTTTAGATCCCGTGCCCTGTGCCCCAGCAGGCAGAGGACAAACACAGGTGTTTGAGGGGCACATTGCTTCAACTCCTTCTCAGTTCCCAGGGAAGCCAAGTGGAAGTCAGCCTGCCACAGAGGAAGACAGAAAACCTCCCTTCGGAGGAAAACCCCAGATAGAGTAGGGGAGTGAGGGCAGGAGCCCTGAGGAAGATGTTACTATGACAGAGGCCCTGGACGCTACCTCCCTGCCACGCCACTGAGGGGGGTACAGGAACAAGTCCTGAACTCAGTGCCCAGCCCTCAGCCCTGCTTCAGCACTTCACTGTGCCACTCCAGGCAAGTCTCTTCCTTACTCCCCATCTCCAAAACCTTAGTTCCCCATCAGTCAGGTGTACGGGGAGAGGTGCTTAATTTTTAAGAGTTCCTCCAAAGATTTGACTCATGAATCTTTGGGTCTAAACCCCCAACATTCACACAGGCTCCCCCAAAGTCATGTACCTTCAGAAATGTCCCTACTTCTTGGGGCCTCAGGGACCACCTTCTGGGAACAAAGCAAGAACTGAGACTCAAGAAGAGAGAAAATAATTCAGGAGCTAGTGAAGGGGCTTGGATCGAACAGCCTCTGGCCAGACCCTGGAGGCCTGGAGAATAAAGAATTTCAAGAAAGTCTGAGGGGGTGGACACCCGAGTACCATAGAGAGCAGGCATACAGCCCTCCCTACCCCTTCTCCAGCCCGTGCCTTCCCGCCCCCAGCCACCAACTCCTCCTGGGGACTGGGTGCTAGCCTCTTACCTCCCTGCCAGATACATGAGGGCTTAACCCAGCAATCTGTGACTTGTCCCTACCCACTCAAACATTCTCAGCACTGTCACTTTATCTAATCACACCCGCTCCCTGTTTTACTATGATTTACTGACAAGGGTTGTGTCACTATCCCGAGTTCTCGCGGGCCAGAAGCCGACCTGCCTACCTGACAATGATGAGGCTGCCACCTTCTCCAAGGGACAGCATGGACTTCTGGCTCCCCAACCAGAATACAGAGGCCTTGCTGCCTGCCTCTGAGAAGACACCTTCCTGTCTAGGGCACACAGCGCCTGCTACCGGTTTAAGGCCAACAGCTGAGTGAAAACTCTCTACCCTGAAGGCCTAAGGCCCCAGCAGCCAACATCTCCCTAAAGGGACCTGACATCCTGCTCAGAGAGCTCCCAGCTCCCATCTACAGGATGGACAACAAGCTCCCCGTCCTGTCTATTGATAGAGTTCTCAGAGAATGATATTGGACCTGTTCATCTCCACTGCCAACACTGCTCCGCTCTGGGGCTGGCATAGAACAAGCCCCAGAACTCATTTGATTAACAAAAAATGTAACTGAAAATGGCCCTTTCCCACGATGCCCCACCCAACTCATACCTGGAGCACATCCAGTTCTCAAGACATTGGGACTGCCTCTGTTGCATGGGTAAGTGTTTGGTAAGAGCCAGCCCCATACGGTTTTGATCATATTTTCATCAGCTCATGTTCGATTTCTCGGTAAGCCCCCACCCCCAGGCTCCCCTTTTCTGGCCTCCGGGAAACTCAGAAACAGCCAGAAAAATCTTGGAAATAACAGTCTCACAACGGAGCAGGACTCCCAAGTGGGGAATTTCCTCAAGAACCCCTCTGTAAGAATAAGCTGGCACTCCTCTGGTCAGAGGACTTCCTCAGTGGCTCCTGAGACTTGTCCACATGGAAAGACAAGCCCTGTTGCACTAGCTAGTTCACCATGAGTGCTGGGCACTGCTTTAAGTACTAGTATCATTCTTACATTACAGCTAAGGAAACTGAGGTGCAGAGATTAAGTAACTTGCCCAGGCTGGACAGATGGTAAAGTGGCAGAGCTGGGGGCATCCCAGCTCTGCCACATTACTACACATACCACCTCGTGAGTTGACCCACATCCTAAATAAAAATGGGAAACAATACAGCAGGACCAGGTCTGAGGAAGTGGCTCTCAAGGAATAGGGAAAGCCATTAACTTTGGGGTGCTAACCATGTGCCAGGCTCCAAGCAGAGTCCTTTATGTGCATTATATCACTGCTTCCTCTAACAACCCTATGAGGTGGAGATCACTAGTCCCATTTTATAGAGGAGGAAATCGAGGCACAGAGAGGTAGTGTGAGCTCCCAGTTCCACTAAACTAGTAAGTGGCATTGCTGAGAGGAAATAGGCGCAGTTCTCCGAGGCTATTCAAGTCTCAGTATTCCCAAGGAGGAGCAGTGGAGATGGAGGTCCGTCCACAAACATGCCCACATCCTTACCTCCATTCCCAGGCAAGTATCGGAGGCCAGGACCAGGGGATGTTAAAAGGACAGGAGGAATGAGGGGTAGGGCTTGGGATCCTGAAAAGTAGGGGCAGGACACAGGGGTCGTGTGGGCAAGGATTCTGGAAGGGGTGGGGCCAGCCTTTAGAGTCAGCGAGAGGGGGTGCTACCTCCACAGGGCAGAGAATCTGGGGATCACAGAGGTGGGATCAGATTCCGGAAGGACTGGCTTCTGAGGGCCATGTCCATCTCCTGAGGGGTCAGGATCAGGCAGGACAGGGGAGGAGAACAAGAACGAGGATAAAACCTCCGAGGATCAGAGTAAATCGGGGAGTCAGACCTCTTTGCCCTGCTCCTGTCCCTAGGACCTTCTAGCCTTCCATGGGTCCTGTGGGGAGGCAGAAGACAGGAACCACCCTGGGCTCCAACCCAGTGGAAGTGGGATGGCTTTAACCCCAGCAGCTTCCACCTTGTCCAACCAGGACAACCTGATCCCCCAGGGCTCTGGATCTCAGAGTCACAGTCCCTGGAAATCTGGACCCATCACCATCAAAACCTCAGTCACCTTGTGATCTCATACCTGTCAGATCATTATTTCAAAAAATCTCCTCCAAGAAGAAGCCACCCCTTCCTACCAGGGGCCTAACACTTTAAAAGCCCTCCATCAATTCACAAACACTGACTGACAGGACATCCTAATACCTAATGATGTCCCCATTGCTGACAGGACCCCCATTAATGTCAAGGTCCCCCATTACTATCAGGTTACTATTCCTCTCAGGAAATCTTACCACTGTCAGGAACACCATGCCTGTCAGGCAAGACATCAGCATTGTATAACTCCAGGGACACCATTTCCCCTGTAGTCTATGTAAATGGCTCCTCTTGGCATGGCAGCCCTAAGTGTCAGAATATCTGTTAGTGTAGGGCCCCCAGTAGTCTCAGGGCTGCCATGATATAGGGTCCTAACCCTGGCAAATCCTTGTGTCTAAAGTGATGCCACATCACTGGAACCCAGAACATTTATTCTTACCAGGCACTGTTCTAGGTGCTGGTGATATGATAGTGAACAAGACAGATACGGTCTTGGGGCGCCTGGGTGGCTCAGTCAGTTAAGCGGCTGCCTTCGGCTCTGGTCATGATCCCAGGGTCCTGGGATCGAGCCCCGCATCGGGCTCCCTGCTCGGCGGGAAGCCTGCTTCTCCCTCTCCCACTCCCCCTGCTTGTGTTCCTGCTCTCGCTGTCTCTCTCTGTCAAATGAATAAAATCTTTAAAAAAAAAAAAAAAGACAGATACGGTCTTGGGCCTCATGAAGCTGAATGAAACCTTCTAATGAAGGTTACATTACCTGCCCCCCCCCACAAAAAGGCAAATAGACAAACGTATTAATAAGGATTCTTACTTGCAAGCTACTAAAACTCTCAGAAAAGTAATTTATTAAAAAGACCCTGGGAAATTGTAGAAAATGGAGGAGTAAGAGAGCCCGAGCAGCTGGAACCACTTGCACATCTTGCAGTAGAGCCAGGACAGTCCAGACATCCCTCCAGGCAGCATCCCCAGAAGGAAAGCCAAATGCCAATACCACGCTTATGTCCAGACAGCTGGAGCCCCTGCCCTGCATTCCATGTTTCAGAGGGCTCTGCTCCGGCTCTCCTCCAGTCACACCTCTGGGTACAGAGCTAAGGGGACATGCCCACCTGGAACTTGTGCTTCTCCTTCTAGAGCACATTTCAGGAACTGAAAACTAGAGAACTCTCGGCCCAAGTGGCCCCGAGCAGCTTCCAGAGTCCGTGCAGGCTTCTTCCTCAGAGCCATCCTTCCTATAATGTACTGCGTCACTCCCTGCATCCAGAGGGTTGCCAAGAGGTAGCTATTTCCAGGGAACAGTGAAGGAGCTTGTGTGTATGGGGCCAGACTGCCTACACCAGGCACATGAGGCCCTTCATGGTTCATGATGGAACTGAGGGTAGAAGAGGAAGGGGTGGGAAGACAAGTAGAGCACTGGAGCTTGGCTCTCCCTTTACTGCTTCATTCCATCATAGAACTCCAAGGAGTCCAAGAATTCTAAATTTGAACCTGGCCTTTGAATTGCTCTAAGTGCATATTTTTCAAGACAGTAAGAGAGAGGTATTTTTATTTGACAATGTGTTATCTTGATTTATAACTTTAAAATATTTATTTTTGGGGGCACCTGGGTGGCTCAGTCGTTAAGCATCTGCCTTCAGCTCAGGTCATGGTCCCAGGGTCCTGGGATCGAGCCCCACATCGGGCTCCCTGCTCTGCGGGAAGCCTGCTTGTCTCTCTCCCTCTGCTGCTCCCCTTGCTTGTGTTCCCCCTCTCACTGTCTCTCTCTCTGTCAAATAAATAAATAAAATCTTTTAAAAAAGTAAAAATATTTATTTTTTTAAAGATTTTATTTACTGGGACACCTGGGTGGCTCAGTCAGTAAAGATTTTATTTATTTATTTGAGAGAGAGAGAGCACGAGCAGGGCTGGGGGGTGGGGGTCGGTACAGAGAGAGGGAGAAGCAGACTCCCCATGGAGCAGGGAGCCCAACCCAGGGCTGGATCCCAGGACCCCGAGATCATGACCTGAGCCGAAGGCAGACACTTAACCAGCTGAGCCACCCAGGTGCCCCATAACTTTTAAATATTTAGATACATGGTATGTGGCCCTTCATTTGTACTGTTGCTCCAAGCCCCACAATGTTAAGTGATCAGCTCGCCAGGTTTTACCTCTGGAATCACAACTACAGTGCCCCTGGAAAACAGACATCACTTCTGCTACCACTCCTATCACCATCAAAATAGATTCTCTACTAATCCTGCTCCCTTGCATCACTATTCTCTTCCTATTCACAATCCTTGGAAGGTGCTTCTGATGGGTTAAACCCAAGTCATGTGCCCAAGGCCTAACAGCAAAAGGGGGGAGAATTAGTATGTGACCTTTGGGTATTTTATGATGGAACATAACTATTGGTAACTAAGACCAATAGGAAATTCCTCAAATATAGAAAGGGTTTAAGGTTGTAGGTAGTGAAAACAATGATAAATACCTCCATAGTCTACCCTCTGGCTATCCAACATCAAAATACACCCTTTGTCCCAAACCCTAGGCTTCTTAAAAATTTAAGGGCATCACCAAATATAATATCACTTTTGCTTATACAACCAAAAAAACTTCACTCCTCCTCAAAAAGAGACTATTCAGAGTTTTAGCAATTACCACATCTGTCTTAGCTTGGGCTGCCAAGATAAAATACCATAGTCTGGGTGGCTTAACCAACAGACATTTATTTTCTCAAATTCTGTAGATTACAAGTTCAAGATCAAGGACAAGTTCAAGATCAAGGTGCCAGTATGGTCAGTTTCTGGTGTGATCTCTCTACCTGACCACCTTCTCACTATGTCCCATGACAGAGAGAAAGAGATCGCTCTCTCTTTCTCTTTTTATAAGGCCACAGTCCTATCAGATTAGGGCCCTACCTTTCTGACCTCATTTAATCTAAATTCCTTCCTAAAGACCCTATCTCCAGATACAGTCACACAGAACCAATTTGGCCCACAGCATCCATTCTTCTTCTAGTTTGTTATAATCTCATCTCTATTCTACAACACCTGGTTACCACCACCAACACACCTGATGGGGCAGGATAGGCTAGGTTATGTTGCAATAACAGATGACACCAATCTGAGTACCTTAACACAACAAAACTCTATTCTCCATGCATACCGAGCCTGCTATGGGTCTAGGCGGGTTCTTAGCACAGCTGGATTCCATGTGGCAGCTCAACATTCTAGGCTGCCTTGATCTTTTGGCACGCTCCTTCATCTCAACACATGTTTCCATGATCACTGCAGCCAGAAAAGACAGGGGATCTCTTGTTTAAACACTTCTATCCATAAACGACACATGCCATTTCCAAATGCATTTCATTGGCCAAAGTGTGTCATACAAACATACTTAACTTTTATTAAAAAGATTTTATTTTGGGGGTGCCTGGGTGGCTCAGTCGTTAAGCGTCTGCCTTCGGCTCAGGTCATGATCCCAGGGTCCTGGGATCGAGCCCCATGTCCGGCTCCCTGCCTCAGCAAGAGGTCTGCTTCTCCCTCTCCCACTCCCCCTGCTTGTGTTCCCTCTCTTGCTGTGTCTCTGTCAAAAAATAAATAAAATCTTCAAAAAAATAATAATAATCTTATAAAAAAGATTTTATTTTTATTTATTTGAGAGAGAGAGAGCGAGCATGCAAGAGAGCATGAGCAGGGGGAGGGGCAGAGGGAGAGAGACAAGCAGACTCCCTGGGCTCTCTGCTCTGCGGGAAGCCTACTTGTCTCTCTCCCTCTCACTCTTTAAGCATCTGCCTTCGGCTCAGGTCATGATCCTGGGGTCCATCCCGGGGGGTTGATCCCAGGACCCCGGGATCATGACCTGAGCCGAAGGCAGATGCTTAAAGAGTGAAGCCACCCAGGTGCCCCAATCATACTTAACTTTAAGGGAGAGACTGCCAGGAGGAGAAGTGAATCAGCATCTTGGTGAGTAGTAATAATACCACCACAAAATCTATCTTCAAGAACGGAATAGGGACACCTGGGTGACTCAGTCGGTTAAGCATCTGCCTTTGGCTCAGGTCGTGATCTCAGGGTCCTGGGACAAAGCGCCACCTCCCTCATCACCCCCAGCTCGGCAGGGAGTCCGCTTCTCCCTCTCCTTCTGCCCCTCCCCCCCAATCATGGGCATGCACTCTCTCTCAAATAAATAAATAAAATCTTTTTTTAAAAAAAGGATGAAAGAAAAGGGGAGTCAGTTAAAGAAAGAGGGCCATTTCAAAACCAGGAGGAAAATATGGTTAAAAGCTATAGTCTGTAGTTAAGAAACCCTGGGGCTTAACTAGCATTTATTAGGTACTTCCTTCTCATACTACTTTTCTATTGCTATATAACAAATCACCACAAATTTAGGAGCTTCGAAAAATCCAAATTTATTATTTCACAGTTTCTGTGGGTCAGGGGTCCAGGTCCGCGTTGACTGGGTCCTCCCTGCTCAGGGTCTCACCAGGCTGAACTTAGGCCTCAGCCAGGGCTGCAATTTCATTTCAGACTCAGCGTCCTCCTTCAAACTCACCGGGTATTGGCAGCTGTGCTGGCAGGGCGAGGCCCCGAGCTCCTATAGCTGCCGGCCACATGGCCCTCTCTACAACATGGCACTTTGCTTCTTCAAAGCCAGCATGAGAGCATCTGCTGCTGCTGCTTTCTCTTTCTTTGTTCCTTCCTTTGTAAACTCTACGCCACACGTGGCGCTTGAACTCACGACTCCAAGATCAGAGTCACATGCTCGGGATGCCTGGGTGGCTCAGTCAGTTAAGCATCTGCCTTTGGCTCAGGTCATGATCCCAGGGTCCTGGGATCGAGTACCGCATGGGGCTTCTCTGCTCTGCGGGGAGCCTGCTTCTCCCTCTGCCTGCCACTCCCCCTGCTTGTGCTCTCATTCTGTCAAATAAATAAAATATTAAAAAAAAAAGTCACATGCTCTACCGACTGAGTCAGCCAGGCACCCCCCCTTCTTTTTAAGAGAGAGAGAGAGATCGAGCACGTGAGTTGGCAGGAGTGTGGGGGGTGCGGGGGGGCTGGGAGGGAACAGAGGGAGAGAGAGAATCCTAAGCAGGCTTCCCACCCAGCACGGAGCCCGGCTGCAGGGCTCTATCTAACAACCCTGAAATCATGACCTGAGCTGAAATCAAGAGTCAGATGCTTAACCAACTGAGCCACCCAGGTGCCCCAAAGCACCCTCTTTTTAAGTTTGCTTTTTTTTTTTTTTAAGGCTGATGCTTATTTCTTATCTCTAAACACTTTTTTAAAGGGCTCACCTGATTAGGTCAGGCCCATCCAAGGTCATCTCCCTTTTGATGAACTCAAAGTCAACTGATTAGGGACCTTAATCACATCTGCAAAATCCCTCCATTTTGTCATTTATCATAACCTAATCCCATGAAGGATATGCCATCATATTTACAGGTCAATAGGTTAAGGTGATCTCAAATCAAGGAGATACAGGGCATACACACTGGGGGCAGGAATTTTAGAATTATGTTCACCACACTTCCCCTGTGACTCATTCCCTCTACCTCCAACTGGCACTTCACCTGATTGACATTCTGTAACTGCAAAGAGACTCAACCCTTCACACCCAAGGGATACTAGACCCTAGTGGTCCTGCCTGATTAAGGCCACAAGGGTTTTCCATTAACTTTGACCACTAGGCATGGCATCACCAGGAGAAAGTGCCCCAAATACCACAGGTATTACCCACACACACACAGCCTCTCTCACCACTTGCCCTTCCCCTTCCTAACCCACATTGGGATTAATCCCAAACCCCTGTCCTTCCTCTGAGCCTCTGTGCTTACTGTTCATTCTACCTGGAATGTCCTCTCTCCTGCCTCACCCATCCTCGATGCTCTGCAGAGATCCCTCGTCCATGTAGTCTCCTCTGCCTTCTCTCTGACCCCCCAGGGTTCTTCATCTCCAGCCACATAAATCACTTTCTATTTTGGATTCAGGGGCCCTTGTTTCCTGCACTTCTCCCAGCAAGGAACCCTGGGGCCTGAAGTAGCCCAAATTGCAGGAAATGGAGAGGGGATGTTCAGAAAATCCTGGCAGTGGTGTTATTTCAAACTCCAGAGGGCAGGAGGCAGGAAAGGGGGGGGGGGTGTACTATTGCTCAAGACTTCACCCCATCCTGATGTCCTGTCACCTCTGGAAGTCCTACGCAATGTTCTACCCACACCCTGAGACTGAAGAGCCAAGTTCTGCCCCTCTGGCTGGGCTAGGACCCTCTGGATATGGACAGAAGGTTTAGAAAAGGATGGGGTGTGAAGCAGACCCCTTCCTACGAGGGACTTTCAGGAGCTGAGTCATTTGGTTTCTTGCTCATTTCCAACTCCTTTCTGGAAGAAGACAGCCCAGCCTCCCCAGGCCAAAGCCCCCACTTCAGAGGCCAGGAACCACAGATTTTCATTTTCTGCATACACTAGACGCCCTCTATAGGCCCCATGAGGTTGAGAGCCCAAGCCAGAAGCCTCATATCTCCTTTTCCCTATGCAATAGATGCTCCCTGCAGGCCCTGTGAGGTTGGGAATCACAAATGGATGGACTGAACAGCAACCAGAATACACACCCACATACAAACAAGTGCTGACACCCTCACCCACTTACATATGTCCTACCCACATACACATGCACAGTCAATCACTCAAATACATCAAAGGACACACCACAGACATTTAATCTTATAATCACATATGGACACAAGGGCATATCAGACACACACGATTCATGCACGTGTCATGGACACACAGACACACAAACACACATGGACACAATCTTTTGTCTTAGAGAGGAGTATTTGTTTGGAAGAAATAGGTTGAAAATACACCTGGGGAACAGGGCGACATCCTGAGTGATATAAAAGGAGGCTGAACTGCTTCTAGTCTAATAGTGCTTGTTGACTGGAGAGCCCTTTGTTTAGCTGGGTACTAGAATGGTTTTAAGTTTGCAACCCGCGCAGATAAGAGTTGGGGTATAGCTATTGAAAGAGAAATTTGGAGTTTGCAAGAGCTTAATCTATATAATTTGTGTGAAATCTCATTCTTAGAAGCTGGACTCTTAAACTTAGCAAGCTAGGTTGAACTGTCCTCACTGCATCCAGGATACCATAAAGAGAAGTCTCCTGATACTGGCAATACATGGTGGGTGATAAATGAGAACAGGGATGGACCTAAACTTCACTGAGTTCCCACTGTGAGTGAGGCACATGTACTACCTCACAGGATATACATTATTTCTATTTTACAGGTGAAGAAACTCTCATCTCTTCCCTCATTTGGCCAAGGTCATAAAGCCAGATTCAAACACAAGAGTTTGAATATTAAAATCTTGTTGTTTGGGCGCCTGGATGGCTCAGTTGGTCGAGCGACTGCCTTTGGCTCAGGTCATGATCCTGGAGTTCCGGGATCAAGTCCCGCATCGGGCTCCCTGCTCAGCAGGGAGTCTGCTTCTCCCTCTGACCCTCCCCCCTCTCATGTGCTCTCTCTCTCTCATTCTCTCTCTCAAATAAAATCTTAAAAAAAAATCTTGTTGTTTTCCTTCATTGGTAATGACAAATGCAAGGCATGCATGATCCCATTCCCAACTCATGTTCCTAAAAATATTGATCCAGACCAAGGATTGGCAAACTATGGCCCATGGGAGAGATCCAGCCTGCCACCTGTTTTTGTAAATAAAGTTTTATTGGAATGCAGCCATGCCTGTTCATTTATATATGGTCTATGGTTGCTTTGGGGCTACAACAGCAAAGATGAGTAATCACTATAGTTAGAGTACAGCCAGTAAAACCTTAAATATTTACTATCTGGCCCCTTACAGAAAAAGTTTGCCAACCCCTGATTCAAACTCAGCCTCAGAACTAGAGTTAGCAAGTGAGACAAGGCTTATTGCCTTCAGAGTCTTAGCCCTGAAGGGTAGTCAAGTAAATAAATGAATGGGATAGAGCACAGATGAATGAACAGTGGATGGATATTATAGGTAGTGTATCAGAGTTTGCTCCAAATACCAATGTTCTGCCATTTATAAGCTGGGAAACTTTGGAAAAATTGCTGGGTCTTAGGTTCCTCATTTGTAAAATGGGAATAATAGTAATTATTATTCAGAGCTCTTCCCATTGCAAATGACCAAAAACCCAACTTAAAGTAGCTTAAGCAAAAAGTTAAAATTGTTGTATCACATAAATAGGTCCATTAAAAACAGATTTTAGGGGCACCTGCGTGACTCAGTCGGGTAAGCCTCTGACTCCTGATTTTGTCTCAGGTCATGATCTCAGGGTGGTGAGGTTGGGCTTTGCGCTGAGCATGGAGCCTGCTTAGGAGTCTCTCTCTCCCGCTCCCTCTGCCCATCCCCCCAGTCACGTTCTCTCTCCCTCTCTCTCAAAAATAATTTTTTTAAATAGATTTTAGTCTACTTCTGCCCTAGGTGTCCAGATGATAACTCCATCTTTTAACTTATAATTCTTTTTAGGGAGTTTCATTCCTCTTGTAGATAGCAGGAAATACGGACCCTGGAAGCCTCAAGTCTACATTTTTATAGTGAGCGATCTAAAACAGAGGCCCTCTGGGGTGCCTGGCTGGCTCAGTTGGTAGGGCAGGTGACTCTTGATCTCAGAGTTGTGAGTTCGAGTCCTTTGTTGGGTATAGAGATTACTTAAGAATAAAATATTAAAAAAATAGGGGCGCCTAGGTTAAATGTCTGCCTGTGGCTCAAGTCATGATCCCAGGGTCCTGAGACTGAGTCCCTAGTCGGGCTCCTTCCTCAGTAGGGAGTCTGCTTCTCCCTCTAACCCTCCCCCCCTGCTCGTGATCTCTCTCTCACACTCTCTCTCTCAAATAAATAAATATTTTTTAAAAAGTCTTTTTTTAAAGATTTTATTTATTTGACAGAGAGAGACACAGCAAGAGAGGGAACACAAGCAGGGGAGTGGGAGAGGGAGAAGCACGCTTCCCGCAGAGCAGGGAGCCCGACACAGAACTTGATCCCAGGACCCTGGGATCATGACCTGGGCCGAAGGCAGATGCTTAACAACTGAGCCACCCAGGCGCCGCAAAAAGTCTTAAATATATATATAAATAAGGGACAGCTCATATATATATGAGAGGCCCTCTTTCTCCTAACACCAAATCTCATGAAAAGCTCCAGCTAACTGTGCTTATAACACATACTCAATTCTTCAATATATTCCAGTGGTCAGAAATGGGGGTACTCTGATCAGAGCACTATGACTGACAGACCCATCAAGACCACATGAGATGGTAGAGGAGTTACCCAAAGAAACCACAAAAAGAGTATAGAAAGTGTCTGCATGAACAAAAGCCTAGCCCACAGCACTCTACTTCATAGATTTGCCATGAGGACAATGAATTTAAAGGATTTAGCATGGTGCCTGGCACTCAAGTACCAACAAATATTATTAACATAACTAATAGATAGATGAATAAATGCATTAATAGATGATGACTGGATTAAAATGGTTGAACATATGCATGAACCAATGGAAATGAAGATATGAAAATGGAAGAAGGAAGAATAGACTGATAGACAAAGGGGGTGGACATGGACACATGGATGGGTGATAGAGAAGGCAGAAAAAAACTGGGTCCACAGTTAAGTTGTCACATCATATGCTCTAGGGCTGGAAAAGGTAACAGAGGAGCACTCTACAATTAGTCTCTTAGGAGAGGTCTCCTCCTCTGGTTTGTCTCTTGGGCCTCTTATCGGGTGAGGAAAGCACTTGCTCCCCTCCCTCCTACCTAGTTTCCTTGTCTCTGTAAGCTGACCAGCCCCTCTGCTCAGAAATTCTCTCTCCATCCCCACGATAGGGAAAGCATGGTAGAAGGGGTATTCTAGGCCAGGTTCCCCTCAAGCTATTCCTCTGACTCAGCTTGGGGCATAGGAAAATGGGTCGACAGGGGAAAGGGTCAGTGTTGGCTGGGTCAGGAGGGTGAAGCCCCTAGAGTCCTCAGATGTGAGATACAGGAATTGGATCTGCTTCCAGAAAACTTTCCCTTTAGCGATACTTGTCTGAGGGAAGACCAGGTCTCAAATGACAGATGCAAAGGCACTGTCATGGGCCTAGGGAGACTTGGTGAACCTGAGAAGGGAATTTCTCCAGTTTTTTGTTTTTTAAAGACTTTTTCTTGAGTGAGTGAGAAAGAGAGCACACACACGAGCAGGAGTAGAAGCAGAGGCAGAGGGAACAGACTCCCCAACGAGCAGGGAGCCCGACCCATCCAGGGCTCGATTCCAGGACCCCAGGATCGTGACCTGAGCCTAAGGCACATGCTTAACTGAGCCACCCATGCGCCCCCCACCCTCTCCAGTTTTATCTTGCTACTTGTCATTGTTCTAGGGAATCTGGGGAACCAGCTGGCTCCCACTTTTCCCACTCCTCCCATCCCCGGGTATCTTTTTTTTTTTTAAGATTTTATTTATTTATTTGACAGAGAGAGCGAGCACAAGCAGGAGCAATAGGCAGAGGGAGAAGCAGGCTTCCCACTGAGCAGGGAGCCTGACATGGGACTCGATCCCAGGACTCTGGGACCATGACCCTAAGCCTAAGGCAGACGCTTAACTGACTGAGCCCACCCAGGTGCCCCCCCCCTGCCACCATTCCCAGGTATCTTAGACCACAAAGAGTTGAGGTGAGAAGCCTGGGAAAGAGAGGTACTCCTTACTCTGACCTCTAATCTGGAACCAAGACTTGACCCCTAGCCTTGAGACTGATTGTTCAAATTCCTTCAGGAGAGGACATTGTAAATGTTCGCCTAAGGGTGGCAGCGCCAACACCCCCTTACACACACACCTTGCCTTGTCCAAACTGCTGATTTACTAAGATTCTCAGAGCTAAAAGATAAAGAATGGGAAATGGGGGTGGGAAGGCTATTAAGGAGTTATGAAAGGGATAGAAGTTTCTTCTAGAGACAGTGGGTAAAATATTCGATGGAGGGAGCCTGGGTGGCTCAGTTGTGGGCAACTGCCTTTGGCTCAGGTCATGATTCCAGGGTCTTGGGATCGAGCCCCCGTCGGGCTCCCTGCTCAGCAAGGAGTCTGCTTCTCCCTCTCTGCCATTCTACCCCCCTGCCCGCTTAATGTGCTCTCTAGCTCTATCTCTGTCAAATAAATAAATAAAATCTAAAAAAAAAAAAAATTCATGGAAAGCTATCCTACCAACTCATGTACTCCAATTCAATTCAGACACTAACCATTCAGCATCAGACTCCACAAGTTTAAGAGCACAGTCCCCAACATGTCTGCCCCCCATTTGTGGGGTTCCCAGGCCCATGTGCATTTCTGACCAACGGTTATAAGCCCAGGGAGTTCCCAAGACACCTCAGCTTCAATATTTCACTAGAAAGACTCATGAGAGTCAGGAGTGCTATACCTACAGTTTTTTATAAAGGATATAAATCAGGAACAGCCAAATGAAGACACACAGGGCAAAGTCTGGGAAGGTCTCAAATGCAGAGCTTCATGCTCTAAACCCCATTGGGCACAATCACCCTCCTGGACATCAATGTGTTCACCAACCAGGAAGTTCCACAAGCTCTGGTGTCCAGAGTTTTTATTGAAATTTCATTATGTAGGCATGACTGAATTGGCTGAACTCAATCTCCAGTGCCCCTCCTACTCCCAGAGGATGCGCAGGCTCAAAAGCCCTGACCAATTCAGTGACATGGCTGGTTTTTCTTGTGACCATCCCCCAGATGATCCTAAGTCATCTCATCTCTTAGCATAAACTCAGGTGTGACCATCCAAGGGGCTCATAATAACAGACATTCCTATTACTGGGAAATTCAAAGATTTAAAGTCTCCTTTTCAGAAATCAGGGACAAAACCAGTCAAATTCTTTATTACACAACAGAAAGGAAGAAATTTCGGATATAAAAAATGAAGGCTTCAGGTGGCCATAAAACAAGAGACAGCTACAGCTCACACAGGCTCACATACACATCACAGAACCACATGGACTCCTCCCCCCTCATCATCACTCTTCCGCTCACTCTCTGCCATCCAGCCTCACAGTCTCATGCAGACTCCACACAAGCAGGACTTCTGCAACCCACACACTTGCTGCTTCCAAAGATTCTACCCATTTGTCCATCTCTCTCCGTCTTCCATGGCCTCCTGGACACAACTACTCCTCTTCTCAGCATACTGATTTCGTGGTCTCCCCTGGAAAGGGGAAGGGGTAAAATGGTAACATGAGGGGCAGAGGAGGGATTAGGGAGTCTGTGAAGGAGACTGTGAGTTCAGGTCAACACCCAGGTCCTAGAGTGTACATGTGCCAAATGGGTGTGCCCTTGTGATTGTGTTCCTGTGTAGCGTCGGTATACCTGTGCATTGTGCACATTCCTGTGCAATCTATACATGGACTTGTGTGGTGTGGGTGTGGCCATGTCCCAGGTGTGCACCCGTGTAATATAGATGTGCCTGTGCCCCTGCTATTCCTGAATATGCCAGTACCCGGATGGGTCCTGGGTTCTCTGGCTGCCCTTCTCTCTAGAGGCTCTATCTCCTTTAGTCTGGGTTTCCAGAGGAAGAAGAGGACAGTGTACGTGGATGGAAAGGAAAGAAACACTAAAGCTATGACACTGGGGATAGGCGTCCTGAATTCTAGTCAGGGCTGTGGTCTTCCCACCCAAAAGTCCCTCAAGCCCTAACCCTTATGCCCACCCCACCCCCACCTCTGAGTGATGCTAACAACTCTGAGGACTTTGTCTCTTGGTGAACCAATACCCAATTCCCAGGAACATTTTTGGTGCCTTTTTGTTCCTATCTCCTTCTCATTGATGGCTGTAGGGTACTGTTGTCTTGGGGGGGAGGGTGAAGAGTAACCAGTCTCTTCCTCTCCCAATCACCTCCTCTGTCACCTGGGCCTCATCATCTTGCTTCCCTTTTCCTTGCCAAGCTCCTCCCCACAAGGAAGCCCCTGAAACAGGTTTCCAGACGTGGTCCTCAGTTTCTGCTCTTCACACCAAGGCCTGCCAGGAAGCTGGGTTCCAGGACTGTTCCATTCCTTCTGATTCCAGGTTCACTGTGTTGAGAGGTAACCAGCTCTGTGCACCTCCAGACCAGCCCTGGGTGGACCGCATCATCCGGAGACTGCAGAAGAACTCTGCAAAGGCAAGCCCGGCCCTCCCCAGCCCTGCCTCCTCCCTCAGAGCCCCTTCCCAAGACCCCAACCCATGACCCTGCCTCTCCTTCCTCCCCTAGAACAAGCGCCACGGCAGTTAGCCCCTGACAGCCCCGGAGGGAGCCCTGTGTCTGAGTGAAGGGATATGAGTCTCTGTAGCCCTGGGGAACCAAGGATCAGAAGGGAGGACCAGAAAACAAAAAAAAAAAAAAAAAAAAAAAAGAAGGGAGGACCAGGCCTCCAGTGACTCTGCACCAGACCTGACCCAGCCAGGACACGGCCTGGAGTGTCAGTGTGAGTGTGAGTGTGAGCAGGGGTGAGTGTGGCGTAGCAGAAGTGCAGCTTCTCCTCCACACCTAGACCACAATGCTTCCAATAGCGCTCAACTTGTACCCACAGATCTGTCTGCAATCTTGTTTGTGGCCCAGGCAGGGAAGAGAGGTATGACAGGGAGAAAGAAGGTGGGATGGGGGGAAAGAGTAGTGTACCCATTTGCCACATTTCAGCCTGAGGGAACTTTCACTTATTTCTGGTGACTCCCCTACAATCCAGCCAGAAGGCTCTCTTCCTCCCTCCCCAGACTAACTGGGGCAGCTATTTCCAACCTCCAACACTGGGTTAATTGCGCTTTCTAGGCTCTACTGCAGCACCGTCTACTGCCTCCAACCAGTGTGCTATGTTTACTGTAATAATCTGGCTTCTCTTCTGCTGTATACCCATTCCTAGCCTGATATATTTGCTGATTGAATGACTGTGGGAACAAAAATCACAGGAAGACAAATTTCAGCTCAGAGAGGAAGGGCTGTGACCCTCTGGCCATTGAGTGACTTGGCCAAAGCCACTCACACATCAAGTACTTCTGTAGTCTGCTCCATCTAGGCTAGGATCGCTCTGGAGACCTATTCCTCCTCAGACCAGAGTCATACAAGTGGCAGCAGTGCAGAGGGCAAAGAAAAGTAGACTGGGAAAACCGTACTGGATAACGTCCCAAAGCTCTTATCTTGCTGCCTGAGACTGAGGTCTCCAGGGAGAAAGCTCCAAAATCTGACTCTACCCCCACAAAAGAGGGTCCCGTGCTCCGTCCGCATCCTAGTTAATAAGGCCTGACTCCGCCCCTTTAGTGACAGATGGACCCTGGCTCCACCTCCAGTGACACTTTGACTCCTCCTCTGAAGAAGAAACGCTCAGACTTCGCCTCTTCCGGGTAATAGGCAAGCCCCACCCCTGGAGCGCGACGGAGTCCCTATGACGTAACGGTAACGGTCTGTTTCCGGGGTGGAGCCAGGGAGGGCGGGAGTTTAGGCTGCACCGACCCCTCAGCCCCCCTCCAGGTGATCCCAACCCCCGAAATCCTCACCCTGGGCCCCAAATATCCCAGGTCCATGACCGCAAAGCCTTTCGCCTTGACCCCCTGAATGCCCCAGGCCCCCGAGGTGACCGACCTCCTATATCCTTAACGTCTGGTGCCTCCCAATTCTTCAGTCCTACCCTGTCCCAAAGTGGCAACTGAGGCTTCCCGGGGGCACCTGCCTCAGATTACCTGAGAACAGGTCAGACTGGTCCCGAGAATGACAGAGAAGGGGACCTAGGGTTGGGGTATCCTTGATCCAATCATGCCGCTCCCCAGGAGACGTTCGGAGCCCAGGACATGTCGGGATTGAGGAGATACGAGGTGGCGCTGGAGGCGGAGGAGGAGTGAGTGGAGGCGGGTTCTGCGGAGGAGGAACCTAGCCGCTCCGGGGTGGGGGAGGGCGCGAGTTCTCCGCGGGCGGGAGGCGTGGGGCCCCTCAGGGGGCGTGGGCTGCGGAGGGAACCGCCTCTAAAGGGCGGGGCGGAGCCTTCAAGAGAGGGGCGAGGCGTCTGAGCGGCGGAGTCTGTGGGGTCAGCCCCGCCCCGCCCGGCCCGGCCCGGCTCGGCCTTCTCTCCGCAGGATCTACTGGGGTTGCTTCTACTTTTTCCCCTGGCTGCGCATGTGGCGGAGGGACAGGAGGTGAGGGGGCTGCGACACCGCGGACCCGCCCGGGGCACACGAGGCTCAGCCTCAAGGAGGATGGATGGGGGGAATCCGGGAGTCCCCTCCCTGCCTCATGCCAGTGTCGGGTTGCCCCACAGCTCGGCGCATTCCCGGGAGCAGAAGCTGGAGCCTCTACGAGGCCTGATGAGCTGTCTGTCAAGCGGCCTGGGCCCTGCCCCCCAGCGTTCGGGTCGCGGCCTCCCCCGCCGCACCCCCACCGCCACTGCCCAGCCAGCCGGTGCATTAAAGATTTAAACCGAAGCCACCGTGCTGCCCTCCTGACTCTGCCGCCGCTGCCGCCATTCGCGCTGGGAGCCCCTCTACACGCCTGCTTTTCGTTACTGACAGGGCCTCCCTCCTTGATAGGGTGCCCTTCCATATCCAGGCCCCCGTTATTACTAAGGATCCCTCATCAGTGTCAGGCCTCCCATTACTGTCATTGACTGCCCTCCGCCACCTAACCCCCCCCCCCCGCCCCCACTTCGCTGTAAATAGCCTATATGACGGGAACTAAGTAGCCCTGTCCCGGTCTTCCTCCCAGCCTGTCTCCACATTGATGTGTTCCACCTTCCTCCTAGACAGGACTTTGCCAGGTGTCTGGAGAATCTTCTTCTGAGAGTGAATCTAAACTATTGTAAGCCCAGAGTTGTAGGAAGTAGGCTGTGAGAGGAGGGGAAGATTCCTAGAGGCTGACTCCCGCAGCCTGCCACAGTGGAGTGACTTGGGACTGTTGGAGGTCTTTCCTACAATTAATGCCACAACTTCTGGCTCCCCCAGTCTTTTCTCAGGTTTAAAGATACTTGGCATCAGCTTACCTAGCAGTTCTTGCTCTGTCCCTAGGAGAACCCAAAGGCCACGGCTCCCTGCCACCCCTGTCTTGTTCCCCTAGTTGACCTGAAACCCTCTAGCTCCTGAAGTACCGAGGGTGAGGGACTCCTAGTGGGCCTGCTTTCAGTAAAGGACTAGGCCCGGCACCAGAAAAGTTATCCGAAGATTAAGTTAACGAGACAACCCAATTTATGGGTTGGGGCAAAGCTAACTTTCAGCCTGGGGCTGCCCCCGCCACAGCAGATTGTGGCTGGGGAGAAGACTTGGCCCTATCTTTGGAATAGCCAAAGGGGAGAGATGGGTGCGTACCTGGAAGAATTCGTTTCTTGCCTTTCCAGGTATCTAGACCAGTTGGTCCAGGAAAAAACACAAAGTATGTGGCAGACAACCAGCTGATGGAGATCTGTGATAAGTAAATGGCACCCCAAGAGCTGCACCCAAGCTCTGGGGCACAAGTCCAAACTGGAGGGTGGGAGAGAGACCCAAGGCCTCTGGTACTAGCAGTTCAAGATGGGTGACCTCTGGGTTGTGGCCACCTTCAAGAAAGGACCCAGGCTCCTGAGCCATTTCCTCAGAATGTCTACATCAAGAACCCTGTCAAAAGTGGAGTGCCCTGTGCAGCCCTGGGCCTACACCTCACCAGGACACTGTCAGAATTCCTGAGTATTCACAAGACAAACTCCAGGAAGGGGCCTTCAAGCCTCACCCTGGACAGGAAGGAGGAGAAGCTTGAGTTTTTCAGCATGGGAGGGGGACGAGTTCTTACTCTTGGAACTGATGGTCCCTCCTGATTGTTTCAGCAGCCCTGCAGCAGAAAGGTGCCCAGGACAGGTTTGAGTCCCTATCCCAAGAGAAGGCCTGCTCCTTAGAGAATAGCTGGCCACAGAGCAGAAGGCTGCAGAAGGCACTCTTACAAGAACCAGATAAGGTCTGGATTACTGGGTAATGACTCAGTTTATGTTTCAAATACAGAGCAAGACTTGAGGATTGAAATCCCCAGACCAGGAGTGGGAAGTTCTTCAAGGTGCCAGAGGCACTAAACTTAGCGGCTTGCCCCCACCATAGGCAGTCCCCAGCTTCCTGGAAAGGACAAGAGGAGGAGGAGGAGTTTTGCTTTAGGGGTAAGGGGAGAAGGGAGTGGGGGCTGGGAATGGGATTCGGAGACAAGAGACAGGAAGGAGAGGAGAGGTTGGGGCTTTAGCAAGAGGATGGGATGCAGAATGTATAAGGGTTGGGTGGGGGGTGGGGGGGTATTACCGGACCTGGGTGGGCAACAGGGAAAGGCTGGAATTTGAACAAAAGAGAGGTAATTGAGCTCTTGAGTCTGATGTCTCAATAAGCCAGGATTGATTCTGGAAGCCCCAGGCCCCTGCTGGCAAGAGGCTGGCATTTCAGGGACAGGACCAGGCAAAAACAGGAAGGTAAGATTTCTTGGGTCTTTTTCCTGTTTGACAGCAGCAACCTGGCACCAAAGAACTTTATCTTCTTTCATCTTCCCACCTTATCCACCCCATCCTTCCTCCCTGTCTCATCTCCCTGGGGAAAGCAGCCCCCACCTCAGCATCCCAGAGGTACCCCAATAGCACCCAGCTTCTCACTCTGGTTGTGACTGTCCCAGCCAAGACTCATCATCAGCCAGAAGAGCTTGCTTTAGGGGTCCATACCCATCAGTTTTTCCTGATAAGACAGGCAGGCTAGGGCAGGAAGTAAGGGAGGAGAGGATGAAGGCAAGTTGGTACTGGCCTTCCCTCTGCTCCCACCCCACCCACAATTCCCCTATCAGAATTTGTGTGTGCCAATATGATTGTGTGATTGAATGATTGTGAAGACACAACTATGTGGGAGTGGGACTTTGACTACAACTGGGGCTATGTGATTCTGTCTTTGGTTGTCTGACTGTGTAAAGTTGACTGAGTGGTTGAGTGTGACTGAATGTGATTGTGGGTATGTGAGTGTGAATGTCCATCATTGGATGCCACTGTGGATACTTAGGTGCCCTTACTCAGTCACTGTACCATCAGTCGTCACATCATGCACTACCCCTCTCTCCAGCTTCTCTGTCCAGGGCTTAGAAGCCATGGGAAATGGCAGCCCTAGAAGAGGAAGGGGTCTGTGGCAATTAGGGCCCAGGAATGTCACAGGATGAGCAATACATCTTCACCTGCCTCTGACTCACCTGGTGCCCCAGGTAAAAGGCACCCAGATAAAAGGTAGGGGAGGAGGAGGAAAGAGAAGTATCCAGGCTGAGCAGCATGAAGGGGCCCTCATCCACAAGCAGCCTCCTGCTGCTACTGTTGCTGCTGAGCCCAGACCCTGGAGCAGGTGAGTGCTTGGGGGTCTAGAAGGTCAGGGATTTGGGTGAATGGGATGGAGGGAAAGGGACCCAGGAAGTCCATCCTCCAGCTGCCTGATGGAAGGGTTTTGGGTCAGAAGCCCTCTGAACACATGGCCCCATTGTCCCCTAGCCCTGCCACTGCCAACCAGCATTACCTGCTGTACTCAGCTCTACCGCCAGCCACTCTCGAACAAGCTACTGAGAAGGGTCATCCGGGTGGAAGTGCAGGAAGCTGATGGGGACTGTCACCTCCAGGCCTTCGTGTGAGCTCTGACCCTCCCCCTCATACTGACGTCTGACCTCAGTCCCAACCCCTGATGCTGATCCCAACCCCAACCCCAATTGCTAATTCTGAGACTGACTCAGGTTTTCATCTAGCCTCTGCCTTAACCCCTGGACCCTAACCTCATCCCCACGCTATGACTATGGCTTTGGACCTTTCCTTTCCCAGGCTTCACCTGTCTCGACGCAGTGTCTGCATCCACCCTCAGAACCGCAGCCTAGCTCGGTGGTTTGAGCGCCAAGGGAGGAGACTCCAGGGGACTCTGCCTAACCTGAATTTGGGGCTGACAGGGAAAATGGACCAGGGCCCCCAGTAGCCGAAACAATAAAGCAGCATTGGACAACAGTCTCTGTGGTTTCCAAGTTCTATGCATTCTCCTGTGAGCCCTGAATCTGAAGCTGGGAGACATGTCAATAAACAGAAGAACCTCCTCATTCTCTTTATTCACATCTTCACAAACCCCTCCAGGGGCAAGGCCAAGTGCCAAGGAGCCACAAATACTCCCCAAGCACCTACATGCATACATTTAGAGAACACATGTTCCCTACCTCACATACACATGGGCACACATGGACACAAACATACATATCTACACTCATTCCTCAGGTGGACCTCCAATTCTGAGATGAAATGAGAGGTCCAGCACCTTTCAGCTGGCAAGTTTGGAACAGAGTCTGACAGAACTGGGCTCCAAACAGAACCTCCAGCTGAGACCACTCCCCGCCCTCCTGCCTCCATGGGGGTCTACTAGCCTGCCTGGGTTCTATCTGTCTGTCCATCCACACCAGCATGACAGAATTATAGGTGAATCAGCTGAAGCCCTCCTGGATCATCTACAGGTTTGGGGCTCCTAGAAGAAGCAGGAGGCAAATCAAGAGAGATAATAGGACTAGATTTTGGCCCAGACACCCTGAGAATGAGGGAGGGACCCAGCTCTGAGCCCAACACCAGGAATGAATAGGGGAGCCCAGCTCTGATTGAACCCCAACACCCTGAAGATGAAGTATTCCTAGTTCTGGGCCCAGATACATCAAGAGTAAGGGAGGGGACCCAACTCTGATCCAAGACAGCCCAAGAATCAGGGTAGACATCCAGCTCTGAGCTTAACACCCTGAAAATGAGGGGGGCCCATCTAGGAACCCCAATACCACGTGAGAGAAGGAAAGAGACCCAAATCTGAGCCCAAGGACTCAAGAATGAAAGGTCCATCCCTGAGCTCAGACATCATATGAATGAGGTGACCCAACTCTGATTCCCAACACCCTTACAATGACTAGAGCATCTGGCTCTTAATCCAGACACTCAAAACGAGGGTACACATCCTGAGTCCAAACCTCCTAGATGTCCTACTCACCTGGAAGCTTGTCCACTGGAATCACTGGAGCCAGGAACCCAGGCTTTTGGGGTCCATCCTTCCCAGCTGGTCTCAGTCTCAGCCTGGAGCACAAAAACGTAGCTGTCTCCCTGACAATTTGTACATCTCTGTCTCCACCAAAACAGTGTATTAGTAAACGGTGAGAGAGAAATCAGTGAAAATAATGAAGTGGGGGTTGGAGGGAGGAGGGGGGAGTTGTTCCAGAATCAGAAAGTTTCACTGGGAAATCATGAAGGGCGGGAATGGGTGTGGTCTGTGGGTATCAGAACATCTGTGTGGGATCAGAATTTGAGGGGCCCTTGGCAGTTACTTACCAGAGCCCCAGTGCCAGGGCCCCAGCTGCCAGTCCCAGGAAAGAGAAGATCCCCAAAGATGCCAGCACTGCTACCTGCTCCAGGGGGTCTCTGTGGTCTGAGAGGGAGGGTCGCATGCCACTGTGAGAGAGAGGCTGCCTGACCAAACCCTTTCTCTCCGGGGCTTTCCCATCCTATACAACCTTTGTTCACCTGCCCAAGCTTACCAAGTGGCCGTGGGTCTGGCAGGAGGGAGGGCCTGGGGGAGCAGGGCTGTCTGCCTGAGGCTCCTCCTCCAGCTGCTTCTGTGTCTGTCCCCCAGCTGGTATCTCTTCCGGTAGGGGCCCTGAAGGGAGGTGAGACCTGAGGAGACCTGTCCACACGGGGTGGGGCGGAAGACAGGGCCTGCCAGGGGACGCGAGGGCCTGGCTTAGACACGGGGTGCCCAGGAGGTGGAAGCTGAAAGGGTAGAGCCAGCTTCTGGGGGCCTAACGGAGGTGGAGGCTGAGGGCAGGGCTTAAGGGGCTGGAGCTTCTGGGGGCCTACGGAGGTGGACTGAGGGCAGGGCTTAAGGGGTGACAACCAAGGCTGAAGACTGGGACCTCAACGGCCATGCTTGAGTGGCAGGACATGTGCATGCAGCCCACTTGCACACCCGTCCAGCCAACAGATGCGGTGGGAGGGCCCACTGCCCGTGCCCTGGGCTCAGTCTCTCACCGGTGCTTGGAGTCCCCCAGGCCTCAGGACTCCAGGCACTCCAGGTGCCAGCATCCAGAAAGTCCCTGGCACTGACCCGTACAGCGTGGGGCAGCCCAGCCACAGCATCCGTGATCACCTCCTCCAATCCAGCCGGCTCCACCTGGGAATGAAGATGGTTCTTTGGCCCATTATCCAGGTTGTAAATGCCAAGCCTACCTGCCCCCAACCTTAGTTAGCAAAGAGCACCCCTTCCTCCCAGTCCCGTCCCTGTCAGACCGGTGGAGCTGCCTGGGCCTCACGTTGGTGGCTGGTGGTGTCAGGTGTACACCTAGTGTTTGGAAGACGAAAGTGCGTAACGGTTACATAGGCTGTGCCATCAGACTGCCTGGGTTCAAATCTTTGCTGTAACACTTACTGAGTGACCTTGGGCCACTCTGTGCCTTGCTCTCTTCATTTGTAAAATAGAGGTGACTATACCTGAATAAGATAATGCATGTAAAATGTGTAGGACCGTGGCTGGCAGACAGGTGGTGCTCAATAAATATCGGGCATTATCTGAGGCAGCTGCTTCCCAGACTTGATGCTAGCCAATCTTTAACATCTTCAGAGGTAGAAATTCACTACTGTCCTCATCTGGGTATAGAATGTTTATGTGAGAATGTGCCTCTGGGTGAAAGGCACTCCTTTTCCTAGGAAAGTCATTTGTAAAAAGCTACTCCTGTCTTCCCACAGAAGGGCTGACGTCAAAGTTACAGCCCCACAGGGCAGAGGCTAGGCCTACCAGGCCCTGCTGCAAACCCCAGCACCCAGCACAAAGACTCGCCCATGGAGAGCACTCTACTGGAGGAGGTGACAGGGCTTTGGTGACCTGCCAGTGTGCCAGAAAGCCAGGCAGAATAACCAGGAACATGAAACCAGAGGCAGAAGCCATAGCCCCAGACTGGGACATATTCCAGGCCTCACCGTGGACCAGGCTGGATGCTGCACTGGACGGTACTGCAGTCGGAACTTGAGCAGAAAGTGGGGCTGGCGGGGCCAGGAGGCAGGGTACGTCCAGCTGGCATGCAGGCGGCGGGGATAGCCAGGGACCGACTCGACGCGAAGCCCTTGGGGAGGGTCAGGGCGCACTGAGGGTGGTGGAGACGCGAAGTCAGGACGGGCGACAGGTACCCATCCCTTCCCCACCACCTCCCAAGGGAAGGTGGGTATATGCCTAAAGGTACCTGAGGGAGGCACTTCCAAGGGGGTTTGGGGAAATCCTAAGCTTGATCATCCTTTGGATCATCCTTTGGATCCTCAGGACTTGTCTGTCATCCTTATTATAAAATGAGCTAGGGCGCCTGGGTGGCTCAGCCGGTTGGGCATCCCACTCTTGGTTTCAGCTCGGGTCATGATCTCAGGGTCGTGGGATTGGGCCCACGTCGGGCTCTGTGCTCAGCATGGAGTCTGCTTGTCCCTCTCTAGCCCTTAGCTAGAGCTTTAGTTCCCCTCTCCCACATACGGATCAAAAGGAAAGAGGGGCCAGCAAGGGCTTACACTGGGCAGGAAGGACATGAGACACGGCTGCCTTCAGCACAGGCCCTAGAAGCAGGGGCAACTCTGGAGCTAGGCACCCAGGAAGGATTTGTGGGGCAGGCACCCAGGAAGGACTTGTGGGCTAGGCACCCAGGAAGGGGTAGTGGCAGCAGCCTCCAGAGGCTGAGGTAACCCTGCCTCCTAGGCTCTGATCTCTTTGGCTTCTTAGTCTCCACGGTAGCTACCTACGTGCTAAAATGAGGTCTATGTCAGAAGGGAACTGTTTGGCAGGTGGAGGTTCCGTGTTGGGAGATCTGTACCCTGGAGTCCATTCGGGGTCTCTGAGGTGGGGATCTGAGGGGGCAGTAGGAACAGGCAGGTAGGTACTCACAGATGCTCTGCAAGCTCACGTCCAGCAGGCGTGTGCTGGCCCCCAGGGGGTTCACCTCAGTCACATTTATTCGGTACTGGCTCCAGAACTCGGCCCCATGGACTACACAGCGGGCAGCCCCTGGGGGATCCTGGGGGCATGGCCAGGGTCCTGTGGATGGACTCATCCTAGGAGGGAGGATGTGGTCTTGGGCTTTGGAAATGCTCATTGTGGGGTCTAGCTGGAACCCCCATCCTCTCCCTTATGTCCTACCTCAGGCCATCAGCTCCTGGTACGGTCTTCTTCCTGGCAGGGAGGAGGCCATCTGAGGTCAGGAAGGAAAAGAGGATCCTTCCTCTCTCCAAGGCCTTCCTCAGGACCTCGTTCACTGCCTCCCATACCCACGTTGTGCCTACACACCCAAATGTATAGGCATACACACCCAATTATGCACACACCTGTAGGAGGTGAGGTAGCGGGTGGGTAAACCGCTGACCTGACTGGGACTCCAAGTGCAGGAAAAGTTCTCATAGTCAGCTGCTTGGCAGGAGACAACAGGGCGGGCTGGGGGGTCTAGAGGCAGAAAGTGCAACTGGAGTCTGAGAAGTCCCAGGTCCTTCCCATCCTAGAGGGCTTACTCAGGGCCTGGATTTCCTCAGGAGCCCCTTGCCTCATCACTGCCACCCAATACTCCCTCCCCAACTCACAGCCCAGCTGTAGCGTCACAATGCCCCCAAGTACACCATCCAGGGTCCGGCAGATGTAGGTGCCTTCGTCAGTGCTGTCTGCCCGGGCCAAGACCAGTTCATGCCCTAGCCCAGAGTCAGGTCCCTGGAGCAGCCTTGTCTCCCCGTCCCGAAACCAGGACACCGGGGCCCTGGGGGTGAGATGAGGTGATGACAGAGGGAAGATTTAAAGTGTCAGCCATGCCACAGCTCTCCATTGGCTTCTCACTGTGCTTGCAATAAAACCCAGAGTTTTGTAAGTCCTTTAAGTCCAGGGGCTTACAAAGCCCCTGGTGATCTAGCCCTTGCCTTCCTTTCCTTCTTCAGCTCCTCCCTCTCTCCCCCTCACCCACTACACTCCAGTCACATTGGTCTTCTTTCTGTTCAAGAGTACTGAGCTCATTCACACTTCAGGGCATTTGCACTAGCTGTTCCCTCTGTCAGGAATGCCTGTACCCCAACCTGTGCATGGCTGCCTCTTTCCTGACCCTAGAAATTATCTTCAATGTCACCTCCTCAGAGAAGCCTTCCTTGATTACCAAGAAAAAGTAACCAATCAGTTATCCTGTTCCACATCACTTTCTTTTGACTTTCTGCCCTGCAGGTACCACTCCCTGGCAAGATTCATATTTGCTTATTATCTGTCTGCCCTATTAGAATGTAACCTCTGCAAGGGCAGGCATCTTGCCAGGCTTAATCCCTGCTAGATCCCAGAGCCTAGGATAGACCAGGGATTCAGCAGGTGCTCAATACATGTTGGTTAAAATTTTCTGTTGAATAAGGATGGTTTGAGGGTTAGGACAGCTAGAGAGATGAGGATTATAGACACCGGGGGCAAGGATGGGAGGGGCACGAGGACTGGACCGAGTCAAGAAAGGGTCATGAATGTCAGCCCAGTGGGCAGGTGGGGCACTTACCCAGCAGTCACTCCAGGGCAACACAGTGTCATGGACCTGCCAGGCTGCCCATACTGGAACCCTGTGGAGGGCACTTCTGAGGAAAGGCTCTCGCTTTCCCTTTCTCCCATCCCAGCCCCCACTTAGCATGACAGGGCAAGTGGCAAACTTTTAAGCCCTGGGTGGGGTCATTGGGTCAAAGCATCATGTTATAATCTAGAGACAGAGGTCAGAAGACAGGGGAGAGAAGGAATGTTGCCAGGTTGGATGTCAGGGGGTGGGGGTCACAGATTAGGCATGGAAAGGGTCTACAGTGAGGGTGGCAAGTCAAAGTTAGAGTCATATAGCAGGATTCTTCATCTTCATCTCATCATCTCACCTGGGGGGCCCCAGGCCTGGGGACAGGGGGAGGCAGCGGACACTAGGGCTATAGCCACGGCCAGCAGGACCCTGCTCAACCCTGAGCAGCTGCTGCTCATCTGTGGGGAGAGAGGCAGGGTCAGCAATCCCCCATTCCCAGATGGGAGGCTAAAGCCTGCCTCCTCCTCTTCTAAACTGGGACTTTCTAGGAAGAAAACTAGTACCAAATGGGGTAAGGATATCAGAAAATATCTGGGGATCTGATCTAAGGTTCCCCTTTCCACCATATACCCAGTGCTGCATGTGCGTACAGGCAAACACACACACACACACACACACACACACACACACACGCACACACACGCACACACCCTCCATCAAAGTCCTGGGCCTAGGGCCCAGAACAAAAGCCGGAGGCGACAGACTGCGCCAGCAGTCCCCCCCCCACACACACACACCACCCTTGGCGCCCACCCCTGGCACCAAGTGCTGGCACCAGCTCAGTCATTCCCATTAACTCCTCCAACCCAGCTGTTGGGAATTCCAGTGTCCACCCCCACCTGGCCCAGGGCTAGTCATTGCCTCTGGTTAACCTGAGACAGGCTTCATCAACCTTGGGTGGGGGGCTGTCAAAGTGGGTCTGAGCCCACGCTATATTCCTACCACGAGGCCTAGCCCTGCTCTGGCTGCCAGGCCTCTTCTCTCCTGGGCCTGGCTCCTTGGGCCACTCATCTGGGCCTGACTCTGGAATCTTGTTGGTCTCGAGCCTATGAGGCTGGATGGGGCTAGGGTGCAGGCTGAGGCTGCAGAGTTAAGCAGATCCAGATGCCTTGGCTGCTGCCAGAGGCTGGGGGTGGGCAAGGAGCCAGGGGATGGAGACAGGGTGTCGGGGAGGGGAGAGAAAGCTGAGAGGAGCGAGGAGCCTGCAGGGAAAAGGGGCCTGGGGTGGAGGCCACGGGATCAAGAGATGCTCCGAGATCAAGACTGGGAGGTGGTGGAGTTCAGGGAGGCAAGGGCTGGTACGGCCAGCCGGCCGCAGGAACCAGAAAGGCAAAGGAGGTCACCACCGCTTGTGTATGGTAACCACCGCTTGTGGGAGTGCTGGGAGAGAGGGATTCCGGATGGAAGAGCAGGATGAGAAAGGCAGTGGGGAAGTGGCCATGGGGATAGGAGAAGGAGCAGATAGGGAGGGAGAGGGCCCAGGCAGGCAAGGGCTCCAAAAGAGGAAGAGCACAGACCCCTCCCAAGTAGAGCAGAACAAGGGCCTCCAAGTGTCTGTGTATCTGTCTGAATGTGTCTGGTGGCTCACACCCCCCAACCCCCACCCCAGCCACATTTACCCTGCTCAGCCCCGCCCTACCTCGGTGATCCCAGTGGCTGAGTGTCCATGGCCTCCAGGACTTCCACCAGCTACAGCACCCGTCTCAGCTCCACTCAGTTCTGGGACCCCAGAATCATCCCCTCCTTCCCCTTCCCTCCTCCGCCCCTCTGGGCCCTAGAGCTCAGCCGCCCTGAGCTAGGCCCCCACCTCCCTCTTTCCTCCTCCTTCCTCCCCTTTCACCCCCCCTCCCACCCGAGGCCCTGGGAAGGGAAGAGGCCTCCCCCCAGTCTGGAAAGGAAGCCACAGGCACAGCCATGGCCAGCAAGAGGGAAAGGAGGGCTGCTCATGTCCCTGTCAGGGAGAGATTCCCTGTTTTCACCCAGCCACATTCATGCCTGGACTCACTAAGCACAGTCAACAAAAAGACACTCCCTTGAACACACGTGGACATAACCAAATGAAAAATCAGACACAGACTCATGCCCCCACTCTTTTCACTCCCCAGCAAATATTTCCTTAGGGCATAGCTAGCTGTTTTTTGAGGGAAAGGGAGGCCCCAGGTTGGGGGGTATAAAGAAAATCCAGAGTCCAGTCCCTCCGCCCCTGGACGTTCCAGCCATTTCTCACCTCCCCCTCCACTCTTTGGGCCCCAGCATCAGGAAATGCCTTTGGTCCCTTGGTGCCAGATATACAAGACCCACACTTACCCTCAGACACACACTCTCAGATATAGCCACTCACAGTCACATCGATACACTCAGACATCCTCACTCAGACTCATACCCATACCCTCACACCACACACAGACACACAGACACTTAGCACTCTGCCCCTGGGATGGGGTCGCAGCATTCCCTAAAAGCAAATCCTCATAATGGTTTAAGTCCCCTCTTCCAGGGAGCTCTTAGAATGGCAGATCCCACATCTCATCACTCCTCCAGGCCCCCATGTAGCCAAAGAGACAGAGGTGAACAGGGGAGCTAGGAGGCACAAGGGTGCAGAGAGAGACAGAGATGTAGAGGATGTGAGAGGCAGATACACAGAGATACCTGGGGAGACAAAACTGTGAGGAGACACATGTGACTGACAGCTCTAGGAAGACAGTAGTAGGGAGAGAAAAAGAAATAAAAGGAAACTGAGACAGGGAAACAGAAAATAAGCAGTAGACCAATGACAGAGATGCTAGAGCACAGAAAGGAAGGGAAGACACGTGTGTTGGGGTGGGTCTGTCTTTGCCGGACATTAAGCAGAAAGGTCAGTCCCACTGACTACTGAAGTTGGTCCCCGAGATACAACACAGCTCCACCCTCACACAGTCTGACACAGGACACAGGACACACACATAATACAAGTCTCTCACTCTCGCTCTGCCACTGCTGAAGTCACACAATGGCACACATAAATCCAGCCACCCACACTCACACAGGCAGACACAGTCTTAAACCCCACAGAGACCTTCCGCAAACCCAGTCCCCATGTGGTCACAGGCCCTCTCACACACAAGCAGGCAACCCAGTATCTCACCAAAAACTGCACATTGACGGAAACTGAATCCCACACTCGCACAGCCACACGCAGACTCAACCACATGCGCACCGACACACGCAGTCATATTAACTGACAGCTGCCCCAAGTGATCCTCCGTTTCAGGTCCACACACCGACGCCGTCACACACAGGCTAACAGTCACACGCACACACTGACAGTCCGTCCGCCAGTCCAGGCCCTTCAGATCGTTCACCACCCTGCCCCGCCCTCTCCTGGCAAGCCTTCCGCGGGTACTCCCGCCGGCCCCACCAGGCCTCACCTTCTGCGGCCTCCGCCGCCTGCGCCCTCCGCCCTCGCCCTCTGCCCCGGCCTCCACTCCCTCCCGCCCTGGGGCCCCCCGCAGAGGGGGCGGCTCCGCCCAGGCACCAATGGAAGGACGGGGGTGAAAAGGGAGGGGGTCTGGGCCCATTGGAGCCTCCAACTGCCAATCACCTCCACCCCACCTCTGCCGGACACTTCCTGTCCTGTCCGGGACTGAGGAGAGTGCTGGGGGACAGAGTCTGGAGCTGGATTCCTGGGTCCTCCCTACAGCCCTGCCCTCCTGGGACAGCAGGACTGGAAGTTTTCAGGCCCCTCCTCCTTCCAGCTTTGTCCAAAAACAAAGCCTCAAGTTCAGTGGCTCAGGAGCCATTGGGCAGGTGACTGGAGAAGCTGAAGGTGCCCCTGACTTCAGATAAGGAGGACTTGTGTGGGGCAGCGGTTCTCAAACTTTGCTGGACATTGTGGTTATTAAACTGCTAAGCCACACTCCAAACCAGTTACATCCGAATCTCTGGAAGCTGGCCTTGGCATCAGTGTTTAAAACTCCCAAATGATTCCAAAACGCAGCCAAATCAAGACTGTAGGGTCAGGTGTTTGTGTAGGTGTATGCCTTAAGAAACCAGCCACCCCCATTCAGGGTTCACATCTACTCCCCAGTCAGTGGGGTCTCAAGGGAGATGTGTGCCATGTCTGTCTAAGTTCCTTCCAGACACTCCAAGTCCCAGACCCTACCCCTTCAGAGTCTCAAGGAAGAAAAAACCCTTGACTAGAAGTCAGGCGGCCAAGGTTCTCCTGGGCCAAGTCATCACTGTCTAGTCTTGGCATGATAGCCCTTCCCAAAATCAGTTGCCTTGAGAGAAGAATGAAGATAAAAAGCCTCCGGCCATCCTTGCATTGCTCACAAGCCCTATCCTCACCTATAAGTTTGGAAGGCCCTAGGTGGCATCAAGTCTCCTGGGTTGCATGCAATCTTCCAAAGGAAACAGGTCCAGAAGGGAGGGGGCAGACTCAAGCTGCCCTCCTTAAAGGGCTGGTGCTCCTAACTCTGATAGCCCCTTCCCTGCCAGAGCTGTTTTCTTTCTTTCTTCCCCTGCAATGATTGCGGCACATGGGCAACACAAGTGTGCAGAGCCTGCCCATATATGCTGCATGTGAGAGTCTAGAGAATTCAAGGACACAAAGCCATGTACACATTCCCTACCCACCCCTTCAGCCCGTGGGCTGGAGCAGAGCCAAGCTGCCGCCACTCACAAAGCCAGGGTTCTGGCCAGCAGCCCAATGTCTGGCCACTGACCACTGGGACCAGGATCCTGCTCACCCGCTCCCCACCAAACCCTCAGGCCTAGGCTTGTTGAGCTGACGTATCATCCTAGGGGTAGTAGTGAAGAGGGCTCTGGACTTCCCAAAGCCTTAGCCACAGACAAGAACTCAGGATTTTAAAAAATTTCTGTAACTGTGATGGCTTTGTTACTCCAGGAATAAGAGAATCTGTAGGCCAGACACAACATTGAGTATTCATTTTGTTCAGAGATTTGGGGTGTAATTTTTGTACTCTAAGTTCTTGCACATCTGCAGTCAAAGAAAAGTTGTGGCTGGTGCTGTGCCATCAGCCTTTAACCGAGATCCCTGAGGATTATAGTTCATACTTCTCTGTCATTAGAATATGTGATTAAAGTTTGAGAAACACAGTTTAGTTTTATTGATCCCACATCTTCCCAACCCTAGGCCCTGGTTCCCTCAAGCAGAAGGCCCTGTGGTCAGTGTGGTCAGGCGACGGTTGCTGTCTCCCTATCCTTCTGCCCCAGGCGGTAATGAACCTCAGGAACGGTCCTTAGTCTCTCCGCAGCCTGGAAGGGAACAGGGAGCAATCAGGGAGGATAAGGGCCACCCAGAATGGTGGTATGGAGCAGTATGGGTGGAACAGTAGTAACAAGTGCCTAGGTGGCACTGGGGGGAAGGCTTCTTGCACCAGGAGGATGGCAATAAGGACCACCAGAATAACTAGAGGATAGAGCCGAGCAGCTTCTGAGTCCTTAGGAATGCCTAGGTTATAGAGGTTTTCGGGGTCATGATTATTGGGCTCCCTTGGGGAAATGGGAGACAAAAGGAACCCAAGGACCCAGGGTGCTCTGAAATCTGACCTGCTCAGGGGTGAGGTCCCTCTGAGCCTGGGCAAGCATTTCATAGCCAACCATGAATTTCCGGACAGTGGCAGAGCGCAGGAGTGGAGGGTAGTAATGAGCATGCAGCTGCCAGTGATCCCAGTTGGCTCCAGCCTTTGATCCGGTGGGAGCCCCTGACAGGAAGAAGAGATAACTGGGGAGGGCCATTTTTTAGTTCTTCAGCTTAGCCCCTACCCCCAAACCAGGCTAGGTATCTGAAAACTACATCTCCCAGCATTCCTTGGAGTGAGTAGACCAGGCATTAAAACACTGGGAAACAGGGCGCCTGGGTGGCTCAGTTGGTTAAGCGACTGCCTTCGGCTCAGGTCATGATCCTGGAGTCCCGGGATCGAGTCCCGCATCGGGCTCCCTGCTCGGCAGGGAGTCTGCTTCTCCCTCTGACCTTCTCCCCTCTCATGTGCTCTCTTTCTCTCTCATTCTTTCTCTCAAATAAATAAAATCTTTAAAAAAAAAAAAAAAAAAACACTGGGAAACATAGTTTCACCAAGTTTGTTGTTCCACCTTCAGTCCCAGCATCCCTACTCGGGACACTTCCCCCCTCCCCCAACAAGTATTTCAAAGCCTGCTGGGGGTTGCAGTCCACTGAGCTCGGCCTCAGGACCTCAGAAATGGTGTTGGGGCTAGGTATGGATGCTCAAAAAGCCTTACCGTGCCAGCCCATGGAGTAGGGAAAGGATGTCTCAAATAGGTTGTCATACTTGGTCAAGAGCTTCTTCATAATAGAGGCTAGATCTGGAACCAGAGCCTGACTCAGCCTGGGGCCAAGATGCTGGCCCTACCAGAGCCATCCCCATCCTGTACATGGCCCCTGGGTCCCAGTAGGGAGACTCACCATCACGCTCAGCAGGGGTCAGCTCAGGAAGGCGCCGCACATGCCTCCGGGGCAGCAGCAGTGTCTGGAAGGGCCACACTGCCCAAAAGGGGACCAGTACTAACCAGTGCTCACTGGTTAAGACCAGACGTTCCTGGGCAGACCGAGTGGAGATGAAGTCATCAAGGTGGGGAGGGGGTTGTTGTCAGCAAATAGGCAGGGGAAGGAGAAAAAATATACCCAGAATCTGATGGCTTCTCATCACCTCCACCACTACCACCCTAATGTAAGCCACCATCATCGTTCCTTTGGATTATTGCTATGGCTTCCCGTCAAGTCTCTCTGCTCTTTCCCTTCTACCCTCCTCCTTCATACACCTTTCGCTTCTGGGGTGAGGTTAGGGGTTCCTTGGGAAAGCAGGGTCTGGCTTTTTCCCACCTTTCTGAGCAGCTCCTGGTGGCCATATTCCATTAGCAGGGGTTCTCCATGTTGACTCTGATAGGCCCGCTGAGATCGCTCCTCACGCTGGGCAATATCTGGCAGAAAACTGCTGGCCCACACCTGTCAAGGGGCAAGAGCCGAGAACTGGCAGGTCCCTCAGCCCCAAGCCTCCACATGACTTATTCTGTCCCTCCACTTCCCTTCCCCACGGTACTGCTTTGGATTCACCCCAGAAATCCACTGGAGCCCCTGACACACTTACCTGGCAGTGGGGATGGGGGTTGGAACAGCCCATCATGGCTCCTTTGTTTTCAAAGATCTATCAGGTAGAGGTACGGAGCTTTAGTAGCCAGAAAGACACTAGATCAGCCTCTCCCGACCACACCCTGTGAAAACAGGAATACCACTTCCCAGCACCAAAGCTGCACCACCTGCTCCCTGCCCATCCAGGGTAGGGGCGCAACCTCACAGACCTGCACCCAAGGGTACCGGGCTCCCAGCTCCTCTGTCACTGCGGCCCATGCATCGATGACAGTTCGGATCTCAGGGACTGACATGAGTGGCAGCGTTACATCGGACCAGGGGTGGAAGCACATGACCTTACTGGGTGGTGGTGGGGAGGGAGAAATGACAGAGATATAGGGCTTGGCTGTGCTAGGGGCAGGACTCAACCCCAGTGCTCAGTCCAACCCAGGGCTGAAGGTAAGAGAGGAAATCCATAGTTACCAAGCTCCTCGAGCAGCCTCTGTTTGGAAAAGGGGATGATCACTGGGTCCTGAGATAAAGGGGTGTCACTCTCTGTAACAGAAGTCCCCCAAGAGGTCCAGCCTCTCTTCCCCCCCAACAGCAGCTAGAGCCAGGTTACCTGGATTGGGGGCATCAGGCTGCAGAGCTGGGAAGTCGTTGTCAAACAGGAAGGTGCCATCATAGTAGGGATTCACCTACTGACAAGGATTGGCTAGAAGCATCTGCTGCTCCCTAAACCACCAGTCATGTGGCAGGCTTCAGGGGCTGGACAGGCTACAAAGAGGGTGTGGAAGACCCGCTGTGGGGTCAGAAAGACTTGGTGGGACATAACACAGGAGACCCACTCCCTTGTGGGTGAGGGGCAGCTCTAAGAGGGAGTAGTACTCCTGGCCCAGTTGCAGATGTACGTTCTAAAGGCTTACCTCTCCATTGGCCCGTGTGGCCCCGGGACACAGAGGGTTGTGGGGGTCGTGGCGGGGAACTGTCTTCAGAAGCGGGGGCTCTACTTGCCCCTGCCAGGGCCGCTTCATGCGGTGAGCTGACACCAGCACCCACTCATCCTGTAGCGGGTTGTAGCGGATATGCTGATGTTCTGGGGACAGAGAGGCAATATCAGTCAGCAAAACTCTCTGACCCTCTCTGCCCTGGGTCTCACCCACCAGCTGACCCAAGCTCGGAAGCACCCTCTCAGCCCTGCCTGCTCAAGAGCCAAAGGCCCAGGCTTGAGCTTTCCTAGCTCGTATTAGCCTGGGGTCCCCACTCAGGCGCGCCAGCTTGGTGGGGTGGGCGCGCCGATCTGGGGGAAGGGACGATAACTTTCTAAGCAAAGGGAGGGCTCGGCTCCGCGTTCCAGCAAGTCCCAGACGCCCTGCAGTTACCGCTCGCCCGGAAGGTTGTGGCCGTGGCGTCTGCCTCTGGCGCCTGCCGGCGCTGCTCAGGGATTGATCCGCTGCGCGACATTAGGCCACTTGCGTGGGTGGGGATCGTCTGGAACGCGACAAAGCGGACTCTCACCCATCTCCGGGTCCGCCCCGCCCGCACCCGATGATTGGTTAGCCTCCAGCACGTGACTGCCTAAGGGCCCGCCCGCCCAATCGCGGGCGGGGCTCAGGAAAGCCTATGGCTTTGGGGGCGACTTTGGTCATCCCAGTACAACCCTGGGCCAAGTCACTGCCCTAAAAGAATCTCTGTAAAAGCCGATTATTGCAGATCCTTCAGCTCCATGACGCTTACAAGATTTCTTTGCTGAATTCAGTAGTTCATTCGGTCATTCATTCAGCAAATATTTACTGAGTAGCTGTGTGCCAGGCACCTAGTCTCCATATGGGACAAAGGGATGCCCCTGCACAAGTCAGGCATGGTCTCTGCTCCCGCAGCTTACACTCTAGGGCCAAGTAGGGGTATAACCCTGGATCCACAATTACTTCACTTACTTCCTCAATGGCTATGGTGGAGGAAAAGCAAAATGGCATGGGGGTGAGGGTGGGAGTGATCTGCTTCAGCAGAACCCTGGCCTCCAGTTATTACCTGGAGGAGTGGATTGTTCACGGAAATCATACCCCGTCCCCTCCAGGCAGGAGAAACAGGTTTAGGAAAAAAAGGCTAAGTAACCATATTCTCTCTCTTATATGCTCATACTGAAAGCACAAGAAGTGAGCAGTGTAAGAGGGCTATAAGAAATCTGAAAGTGTATGGGGTGCCTGGTTGGCTCAGTCTGTTAAGTTCAGATCATAATCCCAGGGTCCTGGGATCAAGCCCTGCACTGGGCTCCTTGCTCAGCAGAGAATCTGCTTCTCCCTCTCCCTCTCGCTCCCCTTGCTTGCACTCTCTGTCAAATAAGTAAATAAAATTAAAAAGAAATTTTTTTAAGTAAAGATTTTATTTATTTGAGAGAGAGAGCACAGGCAGGGAGAGTGGCAGGCAGAGAGAGAAGCAGGCTCCCATTAGGAGGGAGCCTGACATGGGGCTCTATCCCAGGACCCTGGGATCATGACCCAAACCGAAGGCAGACGCTTAACTGACTGTGCCACCCAGGCGCCCAGTAAATAAAATCTTTAAAAAAAAAAAAAAGGGAAAGAAAAGAAAACACACCTTCTTATTAAAAGAAGAAATCTGAAAGTGTGGACAGGACCCAACTGCCGGTAGCTCCAGCCACCATCTAGGTGGGATCAGGGGTGTTTCCTTTACACTAGGATAAAATTCAAATTAATTCCTCCCCTGGCACTTTTAAAAAGACATCTAAATATTGTTTGAACCTCCTCCTCACTCCACAGTGAAGAACAGAAGCCTAAGGTCACCCAGAGGAGTAATGGCCTAGCTAAGATTTGAACCCAAGTTTCCAGGCTCTTCTCGCTGCTCAGTTTAGAGACTCAAGACAGAAACCTAGTGAGCTAGGAGCTCCACGGTAGCGGGAAGGCCCCTTCCCCCAACCCAGGCCAGGCCAACCCAGGTGTTTTGCAGCTCAGATGCAAAAACTGGGTCGTTGGTCATTTACCTAATCTCTGCCCTAGGTCCTCAGACTGGAATCTGAAGAGGCTACTAGGTAGGGGGCAGGGGGCAGGGAACTGAGAAATGAGGATTTTACCTATACCACTGGGGTTTCATTCTTTGTGGTAGGGGTGAGGAGAGCCGGGATGGAAGATTTGTTTTCCTCCTCTCTCAGCCATCTTTGTTGTTGGAGTGATTGGATTTTGGAGGCAGCCCCATTTTCCCAAGAACACCAGTGCTTCAGTGCCACTCCTTGGATCATGCTGATGTAGTTTTGAATGTAGTTGAGGTCCAGAGCCGACGGCCGAGAAAGCATTCTTGAGACATCTTTGGTGCAAAAAGGTGATTTTATTAAAGCAGGGGGACAGGACCCTGGGCAGAAAGAGCTGCTGCACCAGGGTTGTGAGGGGTGGCTGATTATATACTTGGGAGTTGGGGGTAAGGAAAAAGGGAGGTTTTTAAAAAAACTTTCATATGCTAAAGAGGACCTACAAGATACCAGACGCCTTGCCATTGTCAAGTTAAGATTGTTTTTTTCCTCTAGTAAAGCATTAACGTTAAGACAGCTGAGATCGGGCACCTGGGTGGCTCAGTTGGTTAAGCGACTGCCTTCGGCTCAGGTCATGATCCTGGAGTCCCGGGATCGAGTCCCGCATCGGGCTTCCTGCTCAGCAGGAAGTCTGCTTCTCCCTCTGACCCTCCCTCCTCTCATGTGCTCTCTCTCTCTCAAATAAATAAATAAAATCTTAAAAAAAAAAAAAGACAGTTGGGAGCTTCCTTCTAGAAAATAGGTTATTGATAAATGTCACTAAAATATTTGTAAATTGAGGGAGACTCATGTCTTGCAGGATTGTGATCTCTCTAAGTTAACCATTTGTTTTTCCTTCCCTTAGCTTTAGGGCAGCCAGCAGTGTCTGAGGAATGTCCCACCTGTCCCGGGGGTGGGGGGGGGCTTGCAGGGTGTCAGCTTGTGCTTTGTCCTCAGCTTGCCTTCTGCTCCCTCATCAGTGCCCGCTAACTCCTCACACCCTTCAGAAACATCTCTTCAGGAACATTTCCAAACCTCTCCTCTGTCTCCCAAGATCACTTTTTGGGGGAAGAGTACTATGACTGAGATGGGGCCTACCGAGCCCCTCCCCTCCAAGATCTCTTCTACAATGTTGTTCAAAAGAAAACTGTAGGCCCAGTCCACAACAGCCAAACTGTGGAAAGAGCCAAGATGTCCATCGACAGATGAATGGATAAAGAAGATGTGGTATATATGCACAATGGAATATTATGCATCCATCAAAAGGAATGAGAGCTTGCCATTTGCAATGACGTGGATGGAACTGGAGGGTGTTATGCTGAATGAAATAAGTCAATCAGAGAAAGACATGTATCATATGACCTCACTGATATGAAGAATTCTTAATCTCAGGAAACAAACCGAGGGTTGCTGGAGTGGTGGGGGGTGGGAGGGATGGGGTGGTGGGGTGATAGACATTGGGGAGGGTATGTTCTATGGTGAGCGCTGTGAATTGTGCAAGACTGTTGAATCACAGATCTGTACCTCTGAAACAAATAATGCAATATATGTTGAGAAAAAAAAAATTAGATAGCAGGAGGGGAAGAATGAAGGGGAGTAAATCGGAGGGGGAGACGAACCATGAGAGACGATGGACTCTGAAAAACAAACTGAGGGTTCTAGAGGGGAGGGGGGTAGGAGGTTGGGTTAGCCTGGTGATGGGTATTAAAGAGGGCACGTTCTGCGTGGAGCACTGGGTGTTATGCACAAACAATGAATCATGGAACACTACATCAAAAACTAATGATGTAATGTATGGTGATTAACATAACAATAAAAAATTAAAAGCACCAAAAAAAAGAAAAGAAAAGAAAACTATAGGCCCAAATTGGTATCACATATGTCAAATTTTCCAAACCAGGGCTTAATGCCTAATGTGTGGTTTCAACTTCCCCAGAAATGTAGTCTTCCCTGGTTAGTCAGGAATTTTGCGATTAGCACCAATGAGTCCCTTCCTGGGCCCTCTTCCCCAAAGGAAGCCGAGGTAATCTGCATAATAAGATCCCCTGCTTTCCCCCCTAAGGCAAAAGGAACTTGCCTGGATCAATCCTTTTCTAGCAACTTTCTTATCCCAGACATCTTCCTATAAAAACCTTCCACTTCGGGGGCACTGTAAGTGTCCGATTCTTGATTTTGGCTCAGATCACAATATCAGGGTCTTGAGATCGAGCCCCGAGTCAGCTCCACACTCAGCGGGGAGTCTGCTGGAGAGTCTCTCCCTCTTCCTCTGCCCCCCCCCCATGCATGGGCACTCTAAATAAATAAATAAATAAATAAATATTTAAAAAAATAAAAATAAAAACCTTCCATTTTGCATACCTCCTCCTCGGAGCTCCCCTCTACTTGCTAGATGGTTTACTGCCTGATTCATGAATTGTTTAATAAAGCCAATTAGATCTTCAAATTTACTTGGTTCAGTTTTGTTTCTTAACGTCTAGAGAATACGGCTGTGATCAATTTTTTTTTTAAAAAAGTGTGTGCTAGAGAAGCCTTCTGAAAGACCAGGGGAACTGCAGACCCAGACAGTCCCAGAGAGTTCTGCCTAAACAGGGGCATACAGACCAGATTTTGGGGTTAGTCCTGGTCCTCAGGGTTAAGAGAATGGTCAGCTCAGGAGTGTCCCAGGAGCCAGAGCCAATACAAAAACGTTCCCTCCGTCATGCAGTCTCCTCTAGATAATCCCTTCTTTATCTTTCCCTTCTTGGCCAAGTTTCTCAAAAAATAGTCCATCTTCCCAGCCTCTACTCTTACCGGCACAATACACTGTAACATGTCTAGTGGCCTGTATTAGGTTAAGTAATCTTAGTTGCTGTAGCAAATGACACCCCACCCCCCAAACTCAGTGGCTTAGCAACACAGTCCATTTGGGGGGGGGAGCAGCATTCAGAATTCTCCACTACTTCTCTGTAACTAAGATAATAGATGAGGGAAGAGCGAGAATGTAAAGAATTTCACAGGTTTTAGGAGCCAGACCTGCCTGGAAGTGGCATATGTAATTTCTGGCTACACTTCATTGGCCAGAATACAATCATATGGCCTCATCTAACTACAGAGTATACTGTGGAATGTAATCTGGCTGCCCAAGAGCAAAAGGAAATAGATTTGTGAATGTATAGCATCATCTCTGCTATATGCCCCTACTGAGAAACCTAATGACCATTTCCCATCATTTTATCAGAACTCTCAGTTACCTTTGACTGTGTTGACCCTTCATTCCATCACTATCATGTGTGATGCTATGCTCTTCCAGTTCTCTTCTCCTTTGTGTTTTATTTATATAGCAAACACATATGTCACCATTTGCGAGGCACTAATTGCTTTATAAATATTAACTCATTTAATCTTCATCACAATGAAGGTATGTACTATGAGGTAGGTACTTTTATTCATCCCATTTCACAGATGAGAAAACTGAGTCACAGGGTTTAACTAACTTACCCAAGATCACGCAACTAGTAGGTGGCAGGAGCCAGGCTTTTAATCCAGTCCAGCTCCAGAGTTTCTTTCTCAATCCCTGCACTTTGTTGCCTCTTTTCTCCTTTGCTTCTCTTCCTTTTATCATTTCCCTCCCCGTAACCCTGTTGGCTTACAATGCCCTCCTCTCACATTTTGTGCTTCAAAGATTTTTTTTTTAAAGACTTTATTTATTTATTTGACAGAGACAGAGACAGCAAGAGCAGGAACACAAGCAGGGGGTGTGGAAGAGGGAGAAGCAGGCTTTCCGCTGAGCAGGGAGCCCGATGTAGGACTTGATGTGAGACTCGATCCTAGGACTCTGGGATCATGACCTGAGCCGAAGGCAGCCGCTTAACGACTGAGCCACCCAGGCGCCCAACATTTTGTGCTTCAAAACAAAGAATGAATCGTAGGCTCCAAAAAGACCCCATGTTGTCTCTTTACGGTGCCTTTGTTCTTGGAATAGGCCTCATTCGCTAGAAGGCCCTCCGCATTTCCCTTAAACACATCGCTCAGGCGTCACCGCCTCCAGAAAGCCTTCCGTAACATTTCTAGGCAGAAGCGCCTCCTCCCACTTTCTGTGCTAGCAAAGGAGACAATCACAAGTCCCGGAAGGCTCTGCTTCCGGGCTCGCCTGCTTCACCTGTGAGCCCAAGCGGGCCAGTCCATTCTGAGTGTCACGGCCACCTAGCCCCACCCACACTCACACCCCCGCCCACACGTGGTATGGCACTCGAAGAGACCCAGCCTGTAGGCCCTAAAGGGAACAGTGGGGATGGCTTAGTCCCGCCCCCTCGCATCACGCGCGAGGCTCCGCCCCATCCCTTGGCGCTCCCCGCTCCCCGAGAGGAAATGGTTCAAGCCGAGGGGCGGTGCCCGCAGGGTGCCCGGACTGTTCTGATTGGCCAGGGCGAGCCGTACCACGGCTATGGCGGGGGAACGGTAGTGGACTGCGCGCTGCAGGTTTGGAGGCAGTGGGAGTCACGGGTCCAGGCCCCAGTTTGTTCCTTTGCTTCTCTGCCAGGCCGCCCGCCGGGATGCAGTGGGCAGTGGGCCGGCGGTGGGTGTGGGCCGCGTTGCTCCTGGCTGCTTCAGCTGTGCTGGCCCAGGTGGTCTGGCTCTGGCTGGGCACGCAAAGCTTCGTTTTCCAGCACGAAGAGATCGCGCAGCTGGCCCGGCAGTATGCGGGTGAGCCGACGGATGACCGGGCGAGTGAATGGGTGGAGGGCAGAGGCCTGGGGAGGCCCGAGCCGAGCTCGGAGTTTCGGAGGCGCCTTTCCCGAGTTCGGAGTGGTGCTGGCTCTGATTGTGTTGTTCCTCTGCCCCCGCCAGGGCTGGACCACGAGCTGGCCTTCTCTCGGCTGATTGTGGAACTACGGCGGCTGCACCCAGGCCACGTGTTGCCCGACGAGGAGCTGCAGTGGGTGTTCGTGAACGCGGGCGGCTGGATGGGCGCCATGTGCCTTCTGCACGCCTCACTGTCCGAGTACGTGCTGCTCTTCGGCACCGCCCTGGGCTCTCGCGGCCACTCGGGTCAGTGCTGGCGGCGGGCCGAACTGGGAGGCTGGGGCTGTACAAGGGCTCATGCCCTCCTTTCTGATGTTTGGCCAAGCCATGTATTGGCGCTGATACCCTGATACTCGGTGTCCATCTGATTGTCCCTCAGGGCGCTATTGGGCTGAGATCTCGGACACCATCATCTCTGGCACTTTCCACCAGTGGAGAGAGGGCACTACCAAAAGTGAGGTCTTCTACCCAGGTGGGTAGGGGGGCTCAGTCAGAGAGGTGGGTCGCTTCGTTCTGGGGTGCCCATAGTTGGAGGAGAGCCATGGCATGGAATGGGGGTCGTTGGGGACTCTTCCCTGGTTCCCTTATCCCCGCAGATAAGCCACAGGTCGTTGATTGAAGCAGGTCCAAGGACCCCAGTTGCTTTCTACTGTCAAAAGGAAACAAAACATAACAGCTTCCTGTTAACTCTGTCTAATTTTATCTACCAAGATACTGTTTTATTCATCCAACATTCCAGCAGTTGTTGGGGAGACAGTTGGGTAATCAGATAGGTTGTCATACCCCCCAAAGACAAGACAGACCATTGTCTTCCTTGTTTCTGTGGTGAAACATTTTACATAAAAAGTAGAGCTTTGGACTTCCACATAAGTTTGAGGTTAAGTGTTACAGGCATGACAGGCATTATAATTGAACAGCTACATTTCTCAGAGAACCAAACAAGTCTTATTATTACCCCTCCCTCTCTAACAGGCCCGGCCCAAGTTTAGCTAAATTTCTGCCTAACATGAGTGAGGCTTGAGAATGCAGACTTCCAGGACTCCCATATAGTGGCCCATGGCTGGGTGAGGTGGCCCTCCCTGGCTCCCCATCCCCCACCCCCAGGCTCCCAGAGAGGATGTGAGCCAGGTGATGCCACAGAGGAAAACTTAGGAGTGGCTATCTTGGCTCCTTACTCTTCCAGTTGGGCGATGAGGCCAGTGAGGTAAGGCTTTTTCCTTTCCTGAAGCTCCTGCTCTGTTCCCTACCCCTAGATAGCCCACGGGTCAGGGAGGTGGCAGCAATGGAAGGGCAGGGCTAGACTTCTTATGGGGGTGCTCCCTGTTCCCCAGGAGAGACCGTGGTGCATGGGCCTGGTGAGGCAACGGCTGTGGAATGGGGGCCAAACACATGGATGGTGGAGTATGGCCGGGGTGTCATCCCATCTACCCTGGCCTTCGCGCTGGCTGACACAATCTTCAGCACCCAGGACTTCCTCACACTCTTCTATACTCTTCGCGCCTATGCCCGGGGCCTCCGGCTTGAGTTCACCACCTACCTCTTCGGCCAGGACCCCTGACCAGCCAGGCCTGAAGGAGGACCTGTGGATAGACAGGAGCGGGCAGGCCCGCATACATCCACTTTCTGGAGCCCACATGAAAAGACAGGGACATATTCACAACATGCAACTACTAAGTTCCTGGTGTACGAGCAGGGACATACATGCTTATACAACCAAACATAGAGACTCCTGGGAACATATGGGACATACATGCAGATAGAATCCCATGTGTACAGCAGCATCATGCACTCACACCCATCCAGAGAGGGAGCCCCACATATACCAAAAGGGCCAGTCACATTCAGATACACATACTACAGGCTTGACTCACTAACTCAGGCCTTTCCAGAGCTTCCCTGCCACCAGTCAGGGCTCTGGAGTTAAGGATGGGTGTGGGTATTATCCTCTGTCTGGGCCTGACCCTTCGATCCAGCAGCAGTTGAGGGGGGAGGAAGATGAAAGGTTGCCTGTGGAGGCCCCCTTCATCTCCCTGTCCTCACCATATGCCTTACCCCCATTCTCTTCCCCTGCTATGCAAGTGCTCTCGAGGTCTGTCCCCCACCCTCTCAGCAACTTCGTCCACTGGGGAACCATAAGAATGGAGAATGCTGAGGTCAGGGTCCTATCCTGAAAGACCCCCGCCCCCAACCCTGTTCATCCCTCAGGAGTATGGTGGGGAGGCTGGCCTCAGCGCAGGGCCCACTGCTGGGCAGGGGACCTAGAGGGGTTAGCCTAGGTCTAGGGAGCCATCCCTGGCCTACAGAAGGCCTTTTTTGCACACATACACCCCCATCACAGCTTTCAGACACTGCCTTTGATGCACTGTCTGTCCATCTGTCTCTGTTAATAAAGACCTTTTGAACAGTTTCATTTCTTCGTGTGTCTGAACAGTAGAAAAACTTGCTAATGTGAAGAAATTAAGGGCTGGGAGATGGTGTGTGTTTTGATCTTGCCTTACTCCCGTCAGTGCAATTCTGTTAGTCCTGGGAATCCAATCCTGGATGGCCACGGGGTGGCAGTACATACTCGTTTTTGAGCTGAAGGAGGCACAATATCGTTTTGTCTGTTTTCAGGACATCATGCCCGCCCCTACCCAGAGAAGTTCTTCCTCTCCAGTTTTCCTTCTCCAGGACACCTGACTTGTAGGAGCCCCCAGGGGTGGAGAGCAGGGACACTACCTGGTGGTGTCTGACGTAGGGGGGGTTGGCACTAGGATGAAGCAAAAGAGGTGCCTAAGTTGCACTCACTCCCAGGGACACTGCATTTGCCTTCTTAAATTTTGCACACTGGCACCTCACTTGCCTCACCTTCCTCCTGGCCCTGTTCTGAGGTTAAGTAAGACCCAGGCCACTGTTACTTCTTAGGCTTCCTGGTATATTAAGAACAGAACAAAATTGGTTATAAAAATATACAATTTATTTTTTAAGATTTTATTTATTTGAGACAGAGGGAGAGGGAGAAGCAGACTCCCCGCTGAGCAAGGAGCCCAACATGGGGCTCAATCCCAGGACCCTGAGATCATGACCTGAGCCCAAGGCAGACGCTTAACCAACTGAGCCACCCAGGCACCCCAAAAATACACAATTTTTATATACAAACTCAACATTCTCTAAAGTTATTTATTTATTAGAGCACAAGCAGGGAGAGAAGCAGGCCCCCTCCCGAGCAAGGAACCCGATGCGGAACTAGATCCCAGGACCCTGGGATTATGATCCAAGCTGAAGGCAGATGCCCAACTGACTGAGCCACCCACGCATCCCCAGACTCAACATTCTAATGAACGACAACACAAAAGACTACATGTATAACCATTTGGAAACAACATCAAAAGTTTCAATTTGTGGCTCTGAGTGAATGTGAGGCCAGGCAAGATGGCCATTCCGACATTTCACTACCACCACCATGTTGGCCATGACGGGTCCTGGCTGGGGCTTCTCCACTGGGTTGCAAAGTCAAGCTCCTAAGGATCTCTCCCACCCTGTAACCCAGCTCTGCCTCTAGGCTCAGAGACTACATCTATCAGGAATGCCCTAGCTCCCCTTGTCCTCTCTCATTTCCTCATAAGAGTAGGCTCCCAGACTCCTCCCTATCTCAGTTGCTAGGTGAGTTGGTTGAATGGTTATTTCTTAACTTTTGTCTGACACAGTTAATCGCTCTTAAAATACTCAGCTTCCAGTATACTACGCTTCCTAAACTGGCTCCTTTGCTCTTTCTTATCATCTTAACTCCTAAATTGGCTCCTTTGACTTCCCAAGACTTAATCCTCAAACTTCTCTATCTACGCGCCTCCCAGGTGTTCTCAACCATCTATGTCTTTTTTTTTTTTTTTACAGTTTCATCAAAATATAATTGACATATAACATTCTGTTAGTGTAAGGTGTACAACATGATTCACACCCATATGTATGGTGGAATGATTACTACAGTAAGTTAACATCCGTCACCTCACAGTTACAAGTTCTTTTTTTCTTGAGGTGAGAACTTTAAATATCTACTCTCAATCTACTTTCCAATTCTAAATATAGTATTTAATATAGTAATGTACTATTAAATAATGTGTTAGAGCTCTAAGCTCCACATTACATCCGCAGGACTTATTTATCTTATAACTGGAAGTTTGTGCCTTTTGACCACCTTTCCTCATTCCTCCACTACCCCCCCACCCTGCCCCCATGCCTACCCACCCCCTGCTCCTGGCAACTATCAATCTGTTCTGTTTCTGAGTTTGGATTTTTGTAGAGTTCGCATAGAAGTGAGAACGTACAGTATTTGTCTTCATCTGACTTACTTCACTTAGCATAATGCCTGCAAGGATGAATGGATAAAGAAAATGGTATATATGTGTGAACATCCGTATATACATACAGTGGAATATTATTCAGCCATAAAAAGGAAACCCTGCCATTTATAACAACACAGATGGATCTTGAGGACCGTCTATGTCTTGACTCCTATTTTTTTGTCTTAACCTAAACCTCTGAGCTCTAGGTTCAGATATCTGACTGCCTCCATCTCTACTTGATTGTCTCATTGCATCTCAAACTTAAAGTGGCAGCGCAGGGGCGCCCAGGTAGTTCAGTCAGTTAAGTGTCTGCTTTTGGCTCAGGTCATGATCTCGGGGTCCTGGGACTGAGCCCCTCATTGGGCTCCCTGCTCAGTGGGGAGTCTCCTTCTCCCACGCCCTCTGCCTGCCGCTCTGCTTACTTGTGCTCTCTCTCTCAAATAAATAAAACTTTAAAAAATAAAACATAAAATGGCAGCACAAACTGATTTTTCTCCCAACCCAGCACCTCTTACAGTCTTAACTGTCTGAGTTCAGAGTACCTACATTTACCCAGCTGCCAAGAACCTTGGAGTCATCTTGGATACCTTTCTTTTTTTTTTTTAAGATTTTATTTTTGGGTGCCTAGGTGGCTCAGTTGGTTAAGCATCTGCCTTTGGCTCAGGTCATGATCCCAGGGTCCTGGGATCGATTTCCGCATCGGGCTCCTTGCTTGGCAAGGAACTGCTTCTACCTCTGCCTGCCTCTCCCACTCCACTTGTGCTCTCTCTCTCTCTGACAAATAAATAAAATCAAAAAAAAAAAGATTTTATTTTTACGGGTACCTGGATGGTTCAGTGGGTTGAGTAGCTGGCTCTTGATTTCAGCTTGGGTGGTGATACCAGGGTCGTTGGATCAAGCCCCATGCCAGACTCTGCCTAGCACAGAGTCTGCTTGTCCCTCTCCCTCTGCTCTTCCCCCATAATCATGTGCGCACACTCTCTCTCTCTCTAATGAATAAATGAATAAAATATTTAAAAAAAAAGATTCTATTTTATGTAATCTCTACACACAACGTAGGGCTTGAACTCACAGATCGAGTTCACCCAAGATCGAGAGTCACATACTGTACAGATTGAGCCAGCCAGGCACCCCATCTTGGATACCTTTCATTCTCACATCTGATATCCAAGCCATCAACAGATCCTGTCAGTTTTATCTTTAAAACATATCCAGAATCTACCCACATCTTGCCACTTTCACTGTTACTACCTGGTCCAAGCCATCTTGGACCTGGAGTATTCTTGCCTGGATTACTGCAACAGCCTCTTTTTTTTTTTTTTAGAAAAGATTTTATTTATTTATTTGACAGAGAGAAACACAGCGAGAGAGGGAACACAAGCAGAAGGAGTGGGAGAGGGAGAAGCAGGCTTCCCGCAGAGCAGGGAGCCCGATGCGGGGCTCGATCCCAGGACCCTGGGATCATGACCTGAGCCGAAGGCAGACGCTTAACGACTGAGCCACCCAGGGGCCCCCTGCAACAGCCTCTTAATTAATCCTCATGTTTGTATCCTGTGTGGATGATTCTCCACACAATAACCACAGTCAGCCTTCTACTCTCTGCTCAGACATTTCTTTGTTTTTTTCTTCTGCTCAGACATTTCCAATGGCTTCCATCTCAGTCCTTTCACTGCCTCCAAGACCTACTCCAAGGCCCATGTTAGCTATGACCAAATGTCTGACCGTTTACCCTGGCTACCTTACTTTAGCACAGTGGCTTACTTGCTTTCCTCTGACACACCAAGCAAACTTCCACCGCAGGATATTTGTATCTGCTATTCTAGCTGCAGTGCTCTTCCCTAGATATGCCTATGGCTCTCTTCCTCCACTCTTTCAATACTTGGTTCTTCCCTTAACATTTCGTAAACACAGGAGGATGTTTGTTTGTTTGTTTTAATTTATTATTTAAGTAGGCCCCACACTCAACATGGGGATCAAACTCACAATCCTGAGATCCTGAGTTTCATGCTCTGGGGTGCCTAGGTGGCTCAGTCGGTTAAGCTTCCGACTCTTTATTTTGGCTCGGGCCATGATCTCATGGTCTTGAGATTGAGCCCTGTATTGGGCTCTACGCTCAGCGGGGAGTCAGCTTGAGAGTCTCTGTCTCTCTCTGTCCCTCCCCCTGCTCGCTCACTCTCTCTAAAATAAATAAAATAAATCTTAAAAAAAAAAAAAGAGTCGCATGCTCTGCTGACTGAGCCAGCCAGGCACTGTCCCCTTCCCTGTTCTGTGGTGGTTTTATTTTACTTTATTTTATTTTATTATTTATTTATTAAAGATTTTACTTATTTATTTGACAGAGAAAGAGCACAGCAGGGGGAGCAGCAGGCTTGCTGAGCAGGGAGCCCAATGCAGGACTCGATCCCAGGACCCTGGGATCATGACCTGAGCCGAAGGCAGATGCTTAACAACTGAGCCACCCAGGCGCCCCTATTTTATTTTCTTTTTTTAAGATTTCTTATTTATTCATTTGAGAGAGCAAGCAGGGGGAGAAGCAGACTCCCCTCTGAGCTGGGAGCCCAATGCAGGGCAGATGCTTAACCATCTGAGCCACCCAGGCACCCCTCTGTGGTGGTTTTAAAATGCCTCCATAAAATTTTTGATACTCCTCCCTTTAAGAGGTGAAGACTAATTCCCTTCCCCTTGAATATGGGCTGGACTTAGTTAATGTAATTTTAACAAATACATGGCAGAAGTGACTGTGTGATTTCCAAGACTAGACCATAAAAAGCATTGCTGCCTCTTTAGTCTCTCTTGGGTCACTTTGGGGGAAAGCAGCTGCCATGTTGGGAAGACACTCAGGCACAGGTCCTATCCTATGGAGAGGTCCACCTGGGGAGAACAGCTTCCTACCAACAGCCATGTGAGTGAGCCATCCTGGAAGTGGGATCCTCCAATCCCAGTCAAGCCTTCACGTAGCTGTAGCTACAGCCAACATTTTTACTACAACCTCATGAGGAGTGGTGAGCCAGAACCACCCAGCCATGCCACTCTCGAACTCCTGATCCACAGAATTGTGAGAAAATAAATGTTGTTTTAAGCTTGCTAAGTTTAAGTGTAATTTGTTACAAAGTAATAGGTAACATGTATCCTTCCCTTTCTGTTCCCCTCAACCCAGTTTTATTTTTCCCCATTTTAATTATTGCCATCTGATATACTATGTATTTCCCCCACTGGAATTATACCGTTATAATAAGGACTTTGTTTTATTTATTCCCATTTCCAAGTCTCTAGCATAAAGTAGGTGCTCAGTAAATATGTTGGATGAATGGAGGTCTACGTCTGTCTGTCTGTCTTTGTCTCTGTGAGGTTTAGGATCAGATGGGAGCTAAGTGAGGGTGTAAGAGACAGCCTTTCCTCTTCACAGATGAAGAGAGAGAGAAACCAGGTCCCAGTGAAGCTTATTCCTTCCTCTCAGCCCTTCCCAGTTGTAGCCCTCCTGGCCCAGACCCCAAAGACAGGTTTACTATGCTTGATTGATGATTGATTTCCTTTCTTTTGGGAGTAGTTGCCCAATCCCTTGCCCCTGTCCTCCTCCGCCCTCTGCAAAGCAATCTCCAAACTCTCAGAACTGGAATTTCCCTAAGCCAGTTCCTATCTTTCCAAGAAAAATCTTACCATCTATTTCTCTCCAGGCACCTACTCTTCTCTGAGCAGGTGGGGGGGGGGGGGGGGGGGGGGGGGGCTTAAGGGGAACAAACTGGGCACAGGGGTTCTGCAGAGTTCCACCCTCTGTCCGAGTTCCCTAGGAGCCCCTAGAGTAGGTCTGCTTCTGCACATTCAGATTCTCCCCTCTGGGCCCAGAGGAGGGAGCAGGACTCTCCCCCGGGAGAACTCACACCACACAAAGCTATGGGGGAGCAGGCATCAATACTGAAGGCAATTGGATCACCAAGGCTTCTTGAGAGGTTGGGGTTTGGCTGGCTCTCAGGTCTGAAATCTGAGCAGGAAGACACGAGTGAGCCAAAGGTGTGAGCAGTACTGAGTTTTAGTATGGCCAGAGATGGGCCAAAGAGAACAGGGACTTAGTGCTGCAGTGGAATCTGGACAGGGGGCAAGGGTGGAGGCTAGAGGACAAGAAGAGCAGCAAGGTGTCACCCAGCACAAGAAGAGAAGTGAGAAGAGCTAGTGATCCAGGCCAGGGCAAGCTGGGTCTGAGATGAGGGGACTGATTGGGAGAGGGTGGGGGAGGAGGAAGGAGGCAAAGTGACACCTGAATTTCTGCCTCCTAAAGGAATCTTGGCCCTGGGAACAGCGTGCCTCACTGGGTGTGAGGTCAGGGGATGGTCCCTGGTGCTGGATCTGACATAGTGAGTTTCACATTCATACCAGGTGTCAAATCAACAGATACAGGTTGTTTACTCACACACTTGGAATCACTCCTGGATGGCCCTCATGCATTTAGTAGGTCCATCATATTGGGCACAGGAAGAAACTGGAGAAGGCATAAGAGTGCCTGGGAGGAGTGGGGTCCAGGCTTCTCGGAGGAAAAATTGTGGCCTGCCACTCAGGGCCCCCAAATAAGATACAGCATCTCAGCATCTGGGGGATTACCAGGGGTAGAGTGGGCCAGGAACTGTTGGCTGAAGGGGTCTGGAGATACACACTGCGGAGTCACATCCAAAAGCGTTGAGGATGTGTGTGAAGATTGGCAAAATGGTAATAATGACAGTTGAAATGTGGGATGGATACCAGAGGTTCATAATACTATGCACTCTTCTTGAGTATATGTTTGAAAATGTCCATAACAGAAGGTTACAAGAGCTTAAAAAAAAAAAAAGGAAAAAGAAAGGAAGGAAGGAAGTGTGACTATGTATCTGCTTGTGGTGTGTGTAGCCTGCTGCTGTGGATGTGGAATCCGTTCAGAGACCTGAGTGTGTGAGTGCAGATGTGTGAGTCCACCACCATGGGTACGTACTGCGCAATCTGCAGCGTGCGTGCTGTTGGGGACAGCACTTGGTCAGGGCAGGGGAGAGCTTTCTCTCTGTGCAGGCCCTCCACATTCACCTCAGCATCTTGCAGAGTAACTCCCCTCATGATCACAACCTGCCCAGGCCACTGGCGCTATAATGTCCGTGTAACCAAATATGTGAGACAGGGCAGCTGTGTGCCTGAGCTTGTGACAGGGTGTGAACACGGCTATTTGTGTGTGAATGCCGGGCACTGAGTGTGGATTTGGGGGGCACGCCTTGTGGGTGTGACGGGGCCCTGGGCCAGAGTCCAAGGATGTTAGGCTCCTCACTCTCCTTTTAAACGATTCCCGGCGGCCTCACCAGCGCCCCCTCGCCCCCCCCAATCTGGCAGTACGGAGGGGGGAAACACCTGTTGGGGGGCTGGGAGCGGCAGAGCCCCCCCGGGGCCTCTCCCCCGGCGCCCCCCGCCCGCGCTGCCCCTCTCGGGTCCCGCCCCCGCGGCGGCCGCCGGCAGAGCGGCGCGTGAGCGCACCGCGGGCCAGAAGAGCGCACGGCGGCAGGAGCGCACGGCGGGGGACCCCGCGCAGGGAAGCGAGCCGAGCAAGGGGCTGCCCGAGAGGCGGGTGGAGCAGAGGGAGCGCCGTGGAGACGCCGGGGGCACCGGGCCGCGCCAGGCTGGTGAGTGCGCCGCGGGGCGCGGGGAGCCAGAGAGCGGGCGTCGAGACCCGCGGTCGCGGTCCCCAGCCCGCCCGGTCCCGGGCTCTGCCCCCCGCCGCCCTCTGTTCCCGCGCCTCCTCAGTGCTGGTCCTCTGCGTCTCTGCCCCGTCTCTCCGTCGGTTTTTCCCTGCCTCGTCTCTGTTTCCCTCTATTTACTGTCTCGCCCTGTTTCTTTCTGATCTTTTCTCTCTTCAGTCTCTGTCTCCCACTGCGTCGGTCTTTCCCTGTCTCTCTCAACCACTGTCTCACTATTTGTCTCTCTCTCCACCTCTGTCTCTGTCCCTCTCTCTGGACTGCCTGTCACTCAGGTCTTGTTATTTATCTCTTGCTCCTCTATGTCTCTTACCTTCCCTCTCTACCCAGTATCTCATCTCTCCCCACTTCTGTGTCTCTGTCTTGTCTCTGCCTGATATCTCTGTCTCTCCCCACCTCTGTCTCTCGTTGTCTCTCAGTCCCATCTCTATTTCTATTTCCATATCTCTCCTGTCATTGTCTCTTGCTTGGCTCTCGCTCGTGCTCTCGCTCTCCACCCCCCCCCCCCCCGTTTCTTGGTCCTTGTCACCCTCTCTGATCTGCTGTCTCTACCTGTCCTCTGTCAATGTCCATTTCTGTCCTTTTGGGTCTGGTTTCTTGTCTCTCCTGCTCTTTCTACCTCTGTCTCTGTCGATCTCTGGGAAAGCTATCGTTCTGCTTTTTTCTTATGGCCCCCCACACTTCCCTGAATCAGTGAACACCTCCTCTTGTGCTGGGGGTTGTGGGGGCAGCAGGGTACAACACTCATAATTCCCACCCCCACAGGCGGCCCTTTCCTCCGGGCCCCGCCTGGTGCCAGCCCCCCCACCAGCGGGGGGACTGCGCCTGGAAGCTGTAATGGAGGCCCTGCAGAGGCAGCAGGCAGCCCGCCTGGCCCAAGGGGTGGGGCCTTTGGCCCCTCCACACTCACTGCCACCACCACTACCTCCCTTGCCTGCCCCCCGGACCCTTCAGGCCCCTGAGGGGGTCTTGGGGGAGGTTGGGACTGAAGAAGAGGAGGATGCTGAAGAGGATGAGGAAGGGGAGGAAGCCGGTGCAGAGGAGGAGGCAGCTGAGGAGAGCCGTCCAGGGACACAGGGCCCCAGCTCACCTTCCAGCCAACCCCCTGGACCTCAGCCCCATGAATGGACCTACGAGGAACAGTTCAAGCAGGTAGGACCCGCTCCATATCAGGCCCTCTCTCCTTTCTCCTCTCTGGGCAAAAGCAAAGCCAGGTGATTCTTAGCCCACCCACCCCCACTGCCCTCTGCAGGATGGAAAGACAGAGGCACAGAGACCTGGAGAGAGACTGGGGAAGACTGAAAGATAGATAGCGACAGGGAGGGAGAAACAGACACCCAAAGACATGGAAAGAAGTGCATAGGCACACCCTGAAAGGTGCAGGAGACGCCCAGAAACATGGAGGAGGCATGACAGACTGGAGGCTCTTGGTGAGGCTGGAAGGAAAAGTGGGAGGGGTGAGGAGCTTCAAGAATTCTTCTGAGGGAGTGGGATCTGAGGAGTGGGGATTCCAGTGCCAGAACCATCTTACCCTACCTTCTCACACATCAAGTCGCAAGGTCATATTCCAGCAACCAGTGGGGGTTTCCTGGGCTGCCTATTTCTGTCTTTGGAAGCAGGCTGGAGGTTGCCATTCCTTTGGCAAGCTGATACCCCCTCATCTCTTCCCTCTTGCATTGCCCTCATCCAAATCCTCTCCCTGGCCTGAGTTCTATGGGTGACAGTTCCTAGTCTGTGATGGCTACTACAGCCACAGTGTGACTAAAGGGCTCCTGTACAGCTGGGAATGACCAGATCTTACTCATAGAGCCTTAATTTGAGGTTCTTCCTCTCCGTGGAACCCATCTGAATGTTATTCTAAGGCACTGCTTCAGGCTGTCACTATGAAGGTATTATGAAGGGCTCTGACTCTAGGTGTGCTGTTCTGGTGATGTTACTTGTAGGATGTTGGTCTTGGGTACTTTCCAGAAGTGTTCATCTGTGGCTAGTACTCTGTGGCATTAGTGTCAAACTGGGAGAGTTATTCAGAGCTCTGTGGCTCTGTGACTGTTTCTCCTGGGTATAATTCTGGAGATTATTACTTGGAGAGCATGTTTGTTATTTGTGGGAATCCATCTAAGACTTTGGGCTCAGTTCTTGTGGGAGTGTAGGTCTAAAGTGGATCTTTGGGGTTTGTTAACTCATGGGTGTTTTTTTTATTCTGAGAGTTCTTATTGGGGAATGGAGTGTTACCTATTGGTGTTATTCAGGGACTGTTATTCTGGGTAAATGAGTGTTACTCTAGGGATTGTTTCTCCTGGGTGGCATTTGGGAGGTGATACTGGAGATGGGGCTCCAGGTGACTGGAAATGCGTGGGATGACCTCTGGGCCTTTCAAGTTCTGACCCCACAGGTCCTGGGTGGTGCAGGGCCATTACCTCTGTGGCAGTCTCTGTAGTGGGTAGGTCACTGTCCCTGGAAAGAGACCAGAAAGTAGGCTGAGGGGCCCCAGGTTTCAATCCAGGAGCTTCTGAGTATCCACTGTGCCCAAGGAATGGGTTAGAGGTATCTCTGCCCTTCATCCCAAGCCCTGGTACATGGGGATGTGAAAAGCAAGAAGCCTTTGCAGGAATGAACAAGAGTGAATGAGTGCCTCAGAGACAGCTGTTAGTTTCCTCAGTATGACATACTATCCTAGCCTGACTAACTCCCTGGGGCTCTCTGTACCCCCTGGAGGGCAGGCTGAGCCTCCTAAGCCTCCTCTCATCCCCTATTCCCCAGAGGGATGGTTTGAGCTTCCCAGGGCTCCCCTGGCCAGTGGAGGGTCTGTGTGTATATCGGAAAAAAGAGCCCCTACCTACCCTCATGGGGAGAGAGTCTAATGCCAGCATTTCAGACCCTACCCACGCTTTCAGCTGAGAACTCTTATTCAGGGTATAACCTGAGTTGGGGAACCAGGGGGAGGGGGGCAGTCAATGGAGCTGAAAAATGACCTCAGTCCTTCCCCAGCTGTACGAGCTTGATGGAGACCCCAAGAGGAAGGAATTTCTGGATGACCTGTTTAGCTTCATGCAGAAGAGGGGTGAGTGGGATGATGTAAGGGAAGGACCCCCACCTACCAGTTTTGAGGAAGGGAGATCCCAGGGTTTAGTCCCTAGGTTGGGTCCTCTCTGCAGAGGCCTGAGCTTGGCAACACCTATCCTTTGGGCCCTCAATAGCATCTTTAACCTCTGACCCTGCCCCCCTCCTCCACCCGGGGATTAATCAGTGGCCAGCCCACTGGTAGGTTAATGAGTGTGGGATCAATTGGGAAGGTGGGAGGGGGAACTGGGGGGGGTCCCCAGGATTGGGGGGTTGGGAATGCCTTGTTCCTCTTTCAGTGGCCCTTTGTCCAGCCTTGTCTCTCCTCAGTTTCCCCTTGCTTTAGGCAGGGGGCACCCAAAGTGCTCCACAGCAGGAAGGACTGGGATTAGACTGAAGGAAGGACTTCTCAAGGGGTAGGCTGGGGACCATGCGAGTTGGGGTTGTGGAGGAGTGGGAATTCTTTTCCAGGAATCTCAGAGCTAGAAGAAAATGCAAGGGTCCAGAAGGAGATCAGGGTGGGCGGCAGTCCATCACTTAGGCTTCTCCCCAGATTCATGGGTCCGAAGACTGACTCATTATCTCTCTCTACAAAGCTAATTAACTCACTCAGAGCTTGGCCTGATAAGCCACTAATTAACTAGCTGCACTGCACCCCCCTCCCTTAGTGCAGCTGCTGGTCAAAGTCCCCCAGGCTCCCACTGTAGGGCCAGCACCCCTTTTGGGATCCTTTCTAGCCAGGGACCCTCAGTGGGGCCCCAGGTCTTTTTTGCTTCCCAGGGAGGCCCAGTCATTCTGGTCCCAGTGTCCCCTCCCTCCCCTTCCTCAAGGTCTCCCCTCCACTGGGGAAGTGGGTTAGGGTGGTCTGAGCAGGTCCCAGCATTTCCTCCACCACCCTCAGGCCGGGAGCTCTGCCTCCCTCCGGTCCCTGCCTCCCTCCACTCCCTCTGCTGGGGGAGGAGGTCCCGCGGGTCCGATAATTTCCCCCCATTAATCAGGCCGCAGCTAATTGTTCGGGTCCAAAGGCGGCGGCGGAAGGGGACGGGATCGGTAAGGAATTAACTGGGGCCCATCGCTCAGCGCAGACAGGCCCCTTTGTCAGGACTGGCCGGCGGGGGCGGCGTGAGCTGCGGAGATGGCGAGCCGAGGCGGGGGCTGCTTCTCCTCCCATCCGCCATCCGCCGGTCTCGGGCAGCCATACCCCGGCCGCGGCTTAGGGGAGTCCAGCTTAGGGGAGTCCAACTCGTCAGCACTGTCCGGAAGTCCTTACTACGGTCTACCCCAGGGGTCGGCGAACTAAAGCCGGCTGGCCAAATCTAGCTGCCTGCCAGATAAGAATGGTTTTTACATTTTTAAATGGTGGAAAAAATTAAAAGACGAATAACATTTCAGTAACATTTCAGGACGTGTGAAATTCGAATTTCAGGGTCTGTAAATAAAGTTTTTATTGTAACACAGCCGGGCCCATTCCTCTAAACATCCTCCATACCTGCTTTCAAGCTACAACGGCAGAGTGGAGTAGTTCCGACAGAGGCGGTTTGGCCCTCAAAGCCTATAATATTTACCGTCTGGACTTTTACAGAAGTTTACCGACCCCTGATCTAGCTTCCTCTCCTTCCTGCTACAGTGCAGGGCTTGGGGGCTCTGTGGGCTCTGCCTGGAATCCCACCTCCCCATCCCTCCCTCTTCCCTTTTCTCAGAGGTCCCGCCCTGTACCCTGGCCTCGTCCAGGCAACCGACTCCTTCAGTCCTTGAGGATGTCCGCAGACAGGGTCTTAGTCTTAGTGTCCTGACTCTCTGTCCACCTCCCACCAGGGACGCCAGTGAACCGTGTGCCCATCATGGCAAAGCAGGTGCTGGACCTGTACGCGCTCTTTCGCCTGGTGACAGCCAAAGGCGGCCTGGTGGAAGTCATCAACCGCAAGGTGTGGCGGGAGGTCACGCGCGGCCTCAGCCTGCCCACCACCATCACGTCGGCAGCCTTCACTCTACGCACCCAGTGAGGCCAGGCGCGCGAGCGGAGGGGGGAAGGCTTCGGAAGGGGGCCACAGGGCGTGGAGGGCCCAGGGGTAGACGTTCCGTTGTGGGCTTGATCAGTTGGGTCCAGCCTCCCACCCACCCCTCCTCGTTCGTCCGCCTCTAGGTACATGAAGTACCTGTACCCGTACGAGTGCGAGACGCGGGCGCTCAGCTCCCCGGGGGAGCTCCAGGCAGCCATCGACAGCAACCGGCGCGAAGGCCGTCGTCAGGCTTACACCGCCGCCCCGCTCTACGGCTTAGCTGGGCCTACCCCTCGGGCAACTCTGGGCCAAATCTCGGGTCCTGGCGCCGCCCCGCCCACGCCCACGCCCAGCCCCCGTCCTGCCCAAGGCTCCGCCTCCGGCCTGCCGGCGCACGCCTGCGCGCAGCTGAGCCCGAGCCCCATTAAGAAAGGTGTTGAGGGGAGAGAGGCTGAGGTTTGGGCGTCTCTGAGACCGAGAGGGTGCGCTGAGATACAGAGAACATTAAAATGTGGCGACTCTGAAGTCTGGGGGGCATTGAGGTCTGAGGGCAGTAAGGACTGACAGGGCACTGGGGTTTGCTGACCGCTAAGGTTTAGGAGTACTGAGGTTTGGGGTCAATGAAGCCGTGGGAGGTCTGGGGTACGGGTTCCTGCTGTGTGGACCTGAAGCTCAGAAAAAGGTCCTTTATCTAGAGGAGCTCCATTCCACACCTGTGCACCTAGGGCTCCTATTTGCATGTGGTTTTTGCCTCCTGTGACCTGTATTATTTAATAATTAACACGGAAAGGACCCACATTATCTTGGACCAACCTAGACATATATATTGGCCCTTTGGGCTCTCCAGCTTCAGTGCCTCGAGGCTGAGACTTTGGATGGGGGTTGGGCGGATCAAAATTGGTGCTTCAGCTTGGGTGACCTCCACTGGTCCCAAGCCTGGGGGGAGAACCAAATGCAGAGGCAGAGTTGGTTGGTCCAGGAGAGCTGAATGACCTGTTCTTCCAGAGGAAACCGGAATTCCAGCCCCTCGACTGGCACTGCCTGTGGGCTTGGCTTTGGGACCTGCAAGGGAGAAGTTGGCACCAGAGGAGCCCCCAGAGAAGAGGGCTGTGCTGATGGGGCACATGGATCCACCTCGACCTGGAGCTCCCACCAGTTTCCTGCCCCGTGGCAAGGTTCCCCTGAGGGGTGAGGAGGGGCTTGTTGCTGAGAGGGCTTCGGACCTGTGCATTGAGGGAGGACATAGATGTTGAAGGTGGGGCAGAAAGATCCCTCAATAGACAACTGTGTGATTATAGGTATTGGGCCAAAGTGGAATGGGGGCTGTCTATAAGGATGGAGGGGGGAGCTTATAAATCTGAAGTCTGATTCTCCAAAATGTGACTCCCTGCCCCTCCTGGACAGAAGAGCGGCTGGATGGGCCTCTCAGTCTGGCAGGCAGTGGTATCAGCAGTATCAACATGGCCCTAGAGATCAACGGGGTGGTCTACACTGGTATGGGTACAGCAGGCTGTCTATACTGGCATGAAGTCAGGGATATTTGCTCTGGCATGGGGATTTTAGATTTTTTCAGCTAGCATGAGGTTCAGGGATATTCAAACTTGCATGGGTAATGTGGGGTTCAGGGGATTGCTACAATGGCATGGGTTAAAGGGGTGTCTACAATGGCATGGGGTCTAAGGCATGACCTCTCTGGCATGGGTACCATGGGATGTCTGACTTGTCATGGGCCTATGTATCAGTGTAAATATTTCTTGTTTACCTGTTTGAGGGTATCTGTATTGGCATAGGAGTCTCCACTGACCTAAGGGGTTTGTCCTCATTGGTTTGTGACAGGGATATGTGTGCGGTGTTCTAACAATCAGGACACTGACTTTTGTTTTCCTCTTCTGTTTCTGTGCCTACCCCCTCCTGCCTGTGTTTTCCCTCCACCATCTCCTCACCCCTTTGTCAGGTGTCCTCTTTGCCCGTCGCCAGCCTGTGCCAGCTTCCCAGGGCCCAACCAACCCTGTACCTCCACTCCCTACAGGGCCCCCTTCCAGCCCCTCACCTTGAGAACTCCCACTTGGATTGAGTCCCAGCCCCCACACCTTGATTCTTCCAGGGTGCCCACCCTAGGACCCAGCCCTGGGAGATGACCTCCCCCCCCCACCATGCCATGTGGACTTGAAGCCAAAGAGGGTTTTTTTTTTGGTTTTGGGTTTTTTTTTTTTTTTTTTTTTTTTTATGTTACATCTACCTCATTGTCAAGGGAGAGCATCTCCTCCCTGGCCAACCCCAGCAGCATCTACCAAAGAGTTCTGCCCCCAGTAACCCCCATCATCTCCTCATGTGCCTCCCTGTGTCAGTGTCATCTCTAGGACCCCACCTCTTCAAATCAGACCTGCTTCCCTTTAGAAGCCATGTGAAGGGTTGGGTTGGGGTGTTGTGAAGGAGTCGTCCCTCAGGTCACGTCTGAATAATAAAGCTGTAGTCCCTCCCTCTCCAGTGCCTCCTCTCCTTTTTGTTTGGGTCTGGGTGTTGGGAAGGGATTATGTGGTATACACAGGCTGTGTTGGGCCAGGGTTTCTCAGAGGGGAAGACAGAACAGCAAAGGTCCATGAAGGTAGAGGGGCTGGAGTTCATGAATCAGACAGCCTGAGTGCAAATCCTGATTCTACTACTAGAGTGCGGAGTGGCCTTGGGCAAGACATTTAATCGCTTGAACCCTAAAAGACTCCTGAAGATTATGGCATCTCACGGAGTCTCCTACTGATCTAGGGGAATGGACCAATCCTTAAAAAATAGGTGTATTTATATGGGCAATCTCGTGGAATGGGGTGGGAAACCTCTCTGGTACCCTGGAATTAGAAGAAAGGCAAAAGTTTGTCTGGACAAGCGGAAGCTGGAAGCTAGGATAGGGCTCGACAGCTGGAAGGTTGGCTAGGGTAACCGTTGCCTAGGTAACCAGACAGCTTTTGATACCTTTCACGGGCCCTGCCGGTCACTTCCGGCAGCGGAGGGCTGAATCGTGACGCAACTTCCCGTATAGAGGTCCACCCGGGCACTCGGATTAGCCAGTCTTCTCTATTTGGCCGGATGTCCCGCCCCCTGGCTGTTCCCCGGCTGAGGCGGGGCGGCGGTAGCTATGGCGGCTGTGACCGATGTGCAGCGGCTACAGGCCCGTGTGGAGGAATTGGAGCGCTGGGTGTACGGGTCGGGCGGGCCGCGCGGCTCTCGGAAGGTGAGCGATCTGGGATCCAGTGCTCCTTTTCTGGGGCAGAGCAAGAGCGGTCTACTGGCCTGGTCGTCGGGATGGATGCTACCGCTCCAGTCTCATCTCCCGCAGCCCGGCCTTTGAAATAATAAAGGTTCGAAACCTTGCAGAGCTTATCGGACCCTCGGGGTCCATTTCCATGGAGGGCATTGCTCCATCCGCAATGGAGCGATTGTGATGGGCTCAGTGTGAAATGTGACTAAGATTCCGCCTCTGTCCTCAAGGCCTAGCTGGAGAGACCTGACACACTCGAGAAACTGACTAACGAGAGTTTCAGTAAGAGCTGAAGTCCGCAGTGGAAGGGTCGTCACAGAGCCCTGCGTAATTAATTGCTGAATACTGTACAGAAAGAGGTCCATGGGACGCCAGAGGAGGCAGAGCAAAGGTGGATAAGGAAGGCTCCAGGGGTGGGAGGTGAGGTCTCAAAGAGCCAGGACTAAGAGGGTAAGGGATTGGGTACTGGGTGTTGAGGTATGGACCGGCAGTCCACACCAGTGACTGAATTTTGACAACCGTGAAGCTTAGCTCTCCCAACCCCCCCGCACCCCTTTTTTACTATGGGAAGACCTTTTACTGAAGGTGGAATGTCAGGCATACCCTGGAGTTAAGTGTATCAGAGGTAATGATGTCTTTTTGTACACTTCTTGTGGAATTAGTTGTCACTAGCAGATTATGCCCCATTTGAGAACTGATTTCTCAAAACATTTGCTCCAGTTGACATCTGTGACACTAAATCCTTGTTTTCCTCCTACCGCTATGGCTGTTGCTGCTTAGTCCTGTTTGCCTCCCCATATATTTGACCCTTGAATATTGGCATTCCTTACCCTGTATTCTAAAACCTGGGTGAGATCATTCACTCCCATGGCCTCTCCCTTTAATATCCGGATTCTTCACTCTCTACCCCTAAAGCCTAGGTAGGTTCAGCTAAAGAGGCAGGAACCAGGGAATAGAATATATAGGATATGCTAATGGCCTATGAAGTCTAGTATAGTTAATTACCTCCCTAGTCAGACTTGAAACTTCCCAAGGACTACATGATTATCTTCCCCTTCACAATGAGGATTCCCGGAAGGTGGGGTTGCATCTCCCTTAAGACAAGAGAAGGGGGCCAACCTACTTTGCTGGGTCAAGGAGACTTGGGAGTCTGAGGGAATGAGGGTTCTTTACCTCTTTCAAGCCTTGAGTCAAGAGGTGAATCTTGGAATTAACTTTCAATCCCCTTACAGGTGGCTGATGGCCTAGTCAAGGTACAGGTGGCTTTGGGGAACATTGCCAGCAAGAGGGAGAGGGTGAAGATTCTGTACAAAAAGAGTAAGTGATTCCATAGGGTGCCTGCCTGACCTCCTTCCCATGCCTGTGCTTCCTGGGACCTGGCCCTTGCCCTCCAGCCCAGTAGGTCACTGGAATTGCCCTATGGGGATAGAATGTGAAGATTTTTCCCTGCTGAAATGGTAAAGTGGGGTGTTGTGCTTAAACTCCAAGCCCATGACAGTGTCCTAAGTTATGGGATAAGAGTTCTGCCTCAAAGGTCCTCTTAGTAAAGTAAGGAGGAGAGGTATGGGATTTCCATAGGCAAGGTTCAAAGGCAGGAAAGAAATCGGGCCTGAGAACCCCAGGCTTTGTTAGTCATACTGTTTTGATTATGTCAAAGCAAGCAACGTAAAAATTTGAAAAAGCTCTGACTTGTCTTGGTGGCACTGAGGGGCAAGGGACCTTCCACCTTTGGTGAAGATAGGTCAGTGGGAATGCTGAGGGCCCCAGGATAGTGGAGGCAATTGCATTCCCAGCTGTAAAGGCTGAGGTTAGCCAGCAGATGGTCAGAGGGGAGAGACAGGGAGGTGGGGCCTGATGGAGGCCTGCTGGGTGGGCACTGTGGATGTCATCTCCTCACTCAAGATTCTCCCCAAGGTTGACCACTAATATCCTTCTAATATCCCCTAATATCCTTCATAAGTCAGATTCCCCACTCCCCAGCCCCATTCCATTTTCCATCTTGCTTCTTTTCTAGTTGAAGACCTGATCAAATATCTGGATCCTGAGTACATTGACCGCATCGCCATACCTGATGCCTCTAAGCTGCAATTCATATTAGCAGGTAGTGCTGGACAATGTGTGCACATGCATCTGGGGATTATGGATCGTGGGGGAAGTTGGGCACAGAGATGGCCTCCCTGCCACTTCTCTCATGGATACAGCTCTGGAAGCTGCTGTCTGGAATTCTGGCCTGGCTCTGGGCTGAGACCTGAGGTCATCCTGTAGTCCTCTAGTAGGCCTTGGGTGTGGTATCATTCTGAGCTAGCTGCAGGCCATGGTGCCAACAACAGTGGGGACTACTCCAGTGTTCTATAAGTGGTCTGTCTCTAGGATTTTCCTTCAGAACCTTCCTCACTTCTGCTCACTAGTCAGGGGAGCTTCTAGGAAAGGGTGGGAGCAGAGCATTGCATTTGGGAGAGGTTAGAATATTGGTATGCGTTTCAACATTTTTCTTTCATGTGAGAAAGCACTGGGATTTCGGAGTTCTAGGCAGGAACTATTGACTTGGCAAGGTCTGCTACTCAGTTTAGTCAGCCACTCCATGAGGTAGGGTTTGTGAAGTACCTGTGTTTGTTCATTCATTCAAAAGATGTTTAATGATCGATCATCTACTGTGATCCAGACCATCCCTGGTGTGAGGTATATGGTGGTGAACAGAACATCCCTAAACCGTTGCCATGGCTCAGGTACCAAGTTCAGGAGATCTTCTCCTACACCGACTGTGGAGTCCAGCCTCTCCATCCCCCCCTGGCCACTGCCTCAGCGTCTGCCCCTCATGCACGACTAGTTGCAGTCTTCTGAGTCCTCTTCCTGACCCTAGTCTTTCCCTTCTTGCGTGTGACCCAGTACCCTCTTCCCCAAACACATCTCCAACATGCTACTTTGTCTACTTTGGAACCTCAGCATCTCCGTCTCTCTCCTTGCTAGAATAAAATCCTAAGTCTTTGGCCTGCCATTCAGAGCCTTCGATAGTCTATGGATCTACGTTCCCATGCAGCTCTGTTTCCTGTGCTCTCTTTGCATCAGTTCAGCCAATTGAATTCTTTTTCCTCTATTAATTGATAAGCATCCTTGCCTCCAAACATTTGACATAACAGTCATCCCTTCTTTTTTTTTTTTTTTTAAAGATTTTATTTATTTGACAGAGAGAAACACAGCAAGAGAGGGAACACAAGTAGGGGGAGTGGGAGGGAGAAGCAGGCTTCCCGCTGAGCAGGGAGCCCGATGCGGGGCTCGATCCCAGGACCCTGGGACCATGACCTGAGCCGAAGGCAGACGCTTAACGACTGAGCCACCCAGGCACCCCAACAGTCATCCCTTCTTGAATGTGCTTCCTACTCACTGCAACCATTGAAATCACCTATGCCAGGTCCAGTCCAGATCCTGCTCTTCTCACTGGGCTCTGCTGTTACTGCCCCAGCTCTCCAGAAGCTTGCCTCTCAGGACCACTGAGCAGAACCTGCCTGATATTCTGCCACATGTCTCCTCTTTCATACCTTCCCAGGAGTCCTTGGGCATGGAGACCCAAGTCTGAAGTACTTTGTCTCCTGTGGCATCACTGAGTTTGTTGATAGGAGGCTAGAGGAAGAGGCCTTAGAGTTAAAACTTTAAGAAAGGTGGGATTTGAAGAAACTTAGAGGCTCCTTGGGCTCAAGATGGCTCATACCAGAGGCACCTAGGAGAGGTAGGGGCAGAATGGGGGAATGTGCACCTAGAGAAGAGGGCAATGGGCAGAGTAGCTGGCCCATGCTCCAGGACTCAGCCATCTCCCCTGCCAGGGCCTCAGCCCCTTGCATAGAAGTAGCAGTGCCCAGGCTTACCTCGCTGCCACTGTCTTGTCTGTTTTTGCCTCAGAGGAGCAGTTTATCTTATCCCAGATTGCACTCCTGGAGCAGGTGGAGGCGTTGGTGCCCATGCTGGACAGCGCTCACATCAAAGGTACCTCTTTGGGGCTGTAACTCTACTATTGTGCTTGGGGAGGTAGGTGGATGGCCAGGACTTCCCTGTGCCTCAGGTTCCCTGGGTTCAAGCTTAGTCTGCTCCTTGTCTTTACCCTCACTCTGGGGGTACCTGCTACCTGCACTGGGATTAAAATGGCCAGAGCAGAGTTCAGTTTCAGAACCTCAGGCAGTTTGGACTTAAGGACACTAGTCAAGTCCAGCAGCCCCCAACTCTGGGTATTCCTTCTACCTTCTTCATCACCCCCTCAGCATATGTTCTGCACGGTGCTGCGTAGCCCAGATTTTACTGTAAGAGTTCTTGCCAGGCATGTGAATGTGTGTAAATTCTTCCCACCACACTTCCCAGTGCAGTCCCTGGGCCTCTTTTGACAAGAAGACAGTGACTTTAATTGAATCCAGATATCCATCTTGTCTGTCTCTGGAGGTATTTTTTTCCTAGTTCCCCCTCCCCTCCCTTGCTGAGGCTCTGACAGCCTTAAGCTGTGGGCCCAGCATGGTGGCCAAGGCTCTGGGTGTTGGATTCCAGGTGTCTAGCTTAGGAACCTGGCATTCATTCTCAGCCCACCTGCAGGCTCCCTCTTCCAGGCAGACCTGGTCCCACTGGGCTGAGAGCAAAGGGACAGATCCCATGATAGGCAAAGCTTTCTTTACTTCACCCTGCTTACAGCACTGGGGTGGGGGCATGGGGCAACTCTGGGGACCCCAAGGTTTTATTTTCTCCTAGGAGCCTGTATCTTTGCCCCCTCTGGGTCCTAGAGTAAGACTGGGGTGGGCAAGGAGCCCCACCACCTTTAGCTGCAATGGTCGATGAAGCCTGGCGTTTGCTTAGCTTCTCCACTCAATACTCTAATCCTGCTGAAGACCTAATAGACTATTGAGCAGTCCCCGGGGAAGGCACAAGCATCATCAGGCAGTGCGTGTTGTGTTTTACAGCCGTTCCTGAACATGCTGCCCGCCTGCAGCGCTTGGCCCAGATCCACATCCAGCAGCAGGTATGGGAGGGGTGAGGACTGGAAGGGAAAGTAGAAGTGGTGAGGCTCCTAGTCCCCACCCCTGCCACCTGGGGAAGCAGCATCAGGCTACCCTCATGGCAGCTCCAGGGGAAACTTGAAGGTTTATCCTTTATCTTCCATCTGCCTTAGGTCTCTTGCCTCTCTGAGTAGGACTGTTCTGAGACACCAGAAGGTCGATGTTGGGAGGTGCCCAAGAATTTCTGGGGATGGTGTGTCCTTGACATTGAATGGAGGAGCTGTTTTTGTTTTGTTTTGTTTTACCATTCCCAGGCCTTAGATTAAAGTTCAAAGAGGATTCAGATATAGGGGACAGGGAAGGAGGAGACATATACTAGCAGGAATATTTCCTTAAATGAGTGGTCACTCTGCCTTAGGACTGCTGTTAGGGTACCCATCCTGGAGCTTGAAAGTGCCCCATTAGAAATTTGTTCCTTTTAGCTCTGGGGCTAAACACTACCTTCTCTAGGCTTTATGGGGAGTGAGGGTCCCTGATAAGGCAGGAAAGTTAGTGGGAAGCAGGGGCTTTATCCAACTCCTTTCTCTGCCATACGTTGGCCCCATAGGACCAGTGTGTGGAGATCACTGAGGAGTCCAAGGCTCTCCTGGAGGAATACAACAAGACTGTATCCTTTCTGCTCAGCCAGGCCCCTAAGGAATGCTGTCCAAGGCCCTGCCCTTTTGTTCAGTCTCCAGCAGCTCTGTCTCTTTCATCCCATCCCAATGAACCTTTCTATTCCCCTCCTCCCCAACCCTTTGGCAGATGGAAAATCTCTCCACTTCCTCATTCAGGCTCTTGTTCTCACCTTGACCTGCCACCAGACAATGCTTCTCTCCAAGCAATTTGTGCAGTGGGATGAGCTACTTTGCCAGCTAGAGGCCGCCAAGCAAGTGAAGCCAGCAGAGGAGTGATAGCTGCTTCCCATTCCTGGGTGGGCCAGGACAGCCAGGCTCCAGGGCCCTGTGCTAAACTGCCTTTGTAACAGGGCAGAGGCAGCTCTGTATTTATTGGATTCGCAGCCTACCTCTCTGCATTCAGGTGGGGCTCTGAGGTCGGAGGCCTGGCTACTTGAGGTTTGCTTTTGCACCCCCTCCCCACATCGGTGTCCTATTCCAGTGACAATAAACTATAGAAATCACTGGAGGAATGTGTCAACTTCCTGGTCTATGATGGGAATGATGGTGAGGATGGGGGTGGTAGAGGGCAGAATTGTCAGCCTTTCTAGTGGTTGGACCAGGAGCTATACTCATCCTGGTCTGGCTTTCTGGGGAATGTAGAGCTCTCAGGACAGATGCTCTCATTTGATCGATATGAGTGGAACATTTGTTTGTGCATCCATTTATCCCACATTTATCAAGTATCCTCTAAATGTCAGATACCATGCTAGGTGGGGAGGATATGATCCCTGCCTTGCACAGACTAGCTGGGGAGATGGTCAAAGAAAAGAGCTCACCTAGCAACTGGGTCCTTTGGAGCACAGAAGAGGAAGAGTTGAGGGAGGCAGCACTGGAAGGTGATACCCAGGATATTTGAGAACATGTGCAAAGGCAGGATCCTTGAGGTTTCTCTCTTGGGAGTTTACTTGGTGCTATTAAGCGGGAAGAGGAGCCCAGAAGAGGTTGGGTTGCAGGGCGTTGGGCTCTCTGGTGGGGATGGGTTGTGTGTGGGGTTGTGGGGGTGGGTTGCTGGGCTGGAGAAGGAGGGAGCCTGATGATAGAGCTGAGACAGAGATTGGTGCCTCACTCCAGCAAACACACCAAGTGTTTGCTGCCCCCTTGTGGTCTCAGGGAGTGCTGTGGCCCCAAACCCCTTTACAAGGGCCTGCCCGCCCGCCACTCAACCTGCACAGTTTCACTAGCGTCTCAAATTCAGCACGTCCTAAGACAAATCTGGGACTCATCCTAGACTCTTCTTCTCAGTCCAGACAGTCACCAACTCACCAAACCTACCTCCTAATATCTCCCAACTTAATCTACTTTTCTCTATTCCGACTGCTATTTCTGTTTCATTCTCAAATCATTTAACACATATTTGAGCTCCTATTTATTATACGCTAGGCACCGTACGAGTCTCCGTGGACACGCCCCCAGCACCCCGCGGCCTGTTCACCGGCGGTTGCTGCCCAGTTTCCCCACTCCCACCCCCTTTGTCGGCAGCCAGAGTGAACTGTGCACACAAACTGGTTTGACCGGCCCCTGATGAAAAGCCTTCGTGGCTCACCATGCCCACAGAATGAGGTCGAAGCGCAGAACAACTCGGTGACCAAGGCTCTCCCCCGCGCAGCAGCAACCACTTCAAACGGAACCTCTTGCCCCTGTCAAATGAAACCCACTGCGTCGCCTTTGCTATTGTAGTGCGCTCTACTGGTGACTCAGCCCTGCCATCGTCTCAGGGCCGGATCCTCCCCATCTTTGGGACGCGAGTCTCTGATGGTGGCTCCTCTCCGCAGTGCTTTTCTGCGCCCCGGTAGGGGTGCCCCAGGGCGTAACAGCGGAGACTGCCCGTATGTTCATGTCTCAGGGCGTCCTGGCTCAGCTCACACCTAGACGACCAGGCGGTACTCAGTTTTCCCGCGGAGGCCCCGCCGGCCACGGCCCCGCAGGCCCCGCCCCTAGCCGGCGTGCGCGGCCCCGCGGCTTCGGCGCGCTCCCTGCGTGCGCGCCATCTTGGCTCCAGATCGAAGTAGAGGTGTGCGGGGCCGGGGTGGTGAGAGCTAGAGTGCAGCGGCGTTGGGGGTCGGTGGTGCGGTTGTGTGGAGGTAGAGGGAAGAGAGGGGAGGCTGCCTTCTTGGCCTCTGCGGCCTGCTGGGCTTTGGAGTCCGCCCGTGGCGGTGGAGGGGGCCGGGCTGTGGGCTCCACACCAGGAGTAGCCCACGCAGCCCTCCGCGTCAGGCCTCTGCTTCCTAGTTTCTGAGTGACCTGGGTTGGGGGCATCGACACTGGGAATCTCAGGGTGAGGGGTGCTCGGCCCTATTCTTAGGATCCCGGAGTAGGGGAGGGGTTCAGTTCTGTTTGAGAAGCATTTGGAGGAGGGCTCTTGGCTCTTGCCAGGGAGCTTGGAGGGTACTCCACTCTGCGAGCGGAGTGAGGGGGGCCTTGTTCCTGTCTTAGCTGTGGGTGAGGGGCGCTCAGTCTTGTTTTCAAAAGTCTGGGGCAAGGGTGTAACCGGGTACAGGGATGCAGAAGCGCCTGGCTTTGGGGGTCCCAAACAGACCAGGTTCTGCCACTCCCGGCTGACAAAATCCAAAGGCGGAGACGCCTGGTCGTGCAACAAGAAAGGAATTTAAGTGGGGCCAACACTGAGAAGACAGCACACTAGCCTCAAAGACTGTCTTCAAAGTGTTGACAGTGCTGCTAGGTTTATATAAGGAGAATGTGGGACAAAGGTTGGTCTGTAGGTGCAATGGGCAGCAAAGGGCAGGTCCATCATTGTCTTGCGGCCAAAGAGGGTCTTGCAGGCCTTAGGGCAGTCGTTATTGCTAGAGGGGTAATTGTAGTTCCCATCAAGGGATGCTTTGCCTGCAGGGTCTTTTGCCTGAATTAAAAGATAAGCTAAAGGGTTGCCTAGCTGGTTTAGTCAGTAGAGCATGCAACTCTTGATCTTGGGGCTCATGAGTTCAAGCCCCACGTTGGGCATAAAGCTTACTTTAAAAAAAAAAAAAGATAGGCTGGAAAAAAGATAAACTGAAAAGAACTTTATTAGAAAGTACAGTTGAGGTAAAAATGGAGGTACTTGAAGTCCCTGTTAAAGGGCACAGCCCTGTCCCAAGGAGCTCAAGATGAGGGGGCTTGGCCTATCCTAAAGAGCCCAGTGTTTGATGAATTTGGTCCTGTGTCAGGGACTCCAGGGTGGAGGGAGGGTTATGGCCATGTCCAGAAGAATGGGGTGTTTGGGATACTGCCCTTTTCCAGGGTCAAGTAGGCATGGCACCTGTGCTGAGAAGCCAAGGGTGAGGGGATACAGTCCTGTTCCTGGGAAGTCTGGGATGAAGAGCAGGACCATTTCCTGGAGAGCTCGGGTTGGGGGATGGCTTGGGGCGTATTGCCCAGCATTCATCTGACACTTCTCTGCAGTGGACCGTGAAATTCAGACACAACAGCAAGTGGAATGGAGCACTACCGGAAAGCTGGCTCTGTGGAACTCCCAGCACCTTCTCCGATGCCCCAGCTACCTCCTGATACCCTGGAGATGCGGGTCCGAGATGGCAGCAAAATCCGCAACCTACTGGGGCTGGCACTGGGTCGACTGGAGGGTGGTAGTGCACGGCATGTGGTGTTCTCAGGTTCTGGCCGGGCTGCAGGGAAGGCGGTCAGCTGTGCTGAGATTGTCAAGCGGCGTGTACCAGGCCTGCACCAGCTTACCAAGCTGCGCTTCCTGCAGACCGAGGACAGCTGGGTGCCAGTCTCACCTGACACTGGCCTGGATCCCCTAACAGTGCGCCGCCATGTACCTGCAGTGTGGGTACTGCTCAGCCGGGACCCCCTGGACCCCAATGAGTGTGGCTACCAGCCTCCAGGAGCACCCCCTGGCCTGGGCCCCACATCAAGCTCCAGCTGTGGCCCACGACCCCGAAGAAGGGTTCGAGACACCTGGTCCTGAAGATCTGCCAAGCAAGATCTTTTCCAGGCATGAATGTCTAGGATGGCTCTGCCTTCTCTGAAAAGCCTCCTGTAACTGTTCAACATCCCCAACAAGACTTGAATCCACAGAAGTGGGCCTCCTTGTCCTGCTTCCTCTTCTCTCTGGTGTGTGAAAAGGGACAGCTATGAAGAGTTACAGGTGTGCGGTCTCAGCTGGGTTCTGGATTGCTTAAGAAGGGTTTATTTGGCATTCTACCTACTGTGCCTCTGTCCTTTCTTCCGACAGAGATCCAGGGAGTGGGGTAGGAAATAAAGGTTCTGCCCATTTGTCTGATGAGCCTCTGCTTGACCTGCTATATGGAGGTGGGATTAAAGGAGGGGTAGTCCCCGTACCCCTCCACCCCACCCCTGGTTTAGGGATATTTTTCTTTCTCTGCAGCATTTATCATAGTATAGTGATTAAGGTCATGGTCTCAGGTACCTACTGCCTGGATTTGAATCCTGGTTCTGCCATGTGCTAGTAAGTTACTGCTTTGTGACCTTGGACAAGTAGTGCTCTGAGCCTTAGTATTTCCGTCCATAAAACAGGATATATGCGGTGCTTACCTCATAGGGTTGTTATGAGGATTAAATGTAGAAATATATACATACGACTCTTAGATATCACCTGGGCATATAGTGCTATGTGAATGTTAATTGCTATCATTATTACTCCATTTACAAACATTTTTTCCTATCTTAAAAACATAGCTCATGGGGCATCTGGCTGGCTCAGTTGGAATATCATGTGGCTCTTGATCTCAGGATCATGAGTTCAAGGCCCACGTTGGGTGTACAGATTACCTAAATAAATAAACTTAAAAAAAAAAAAAACAGGCTCCTGGGTGGCTCAGTCGTTAAATGTCTGCCTTTGACTCAGGTCATGATCCCAGGGTCATGGGATTGAGTCCCACATCGGGCTCCCTGCTCGGTGGGAAGCCTGCTTCTCCCTCTCCCACTCCCCCTGCTTGTGTTCCTGCTCTCACTATCTCTCTGTCAAATAAATAAAATCTTAAAAAAAACAAAAAACATAGCTCAATCTTGTGTCTCCTCTCCAGGTCTCATCCTTCCTTTTTACCCCTTGCTGCTCCTTTTCTGTCTCAAATTGGCCATAGACTCTCAGATTCACCATGGTAAGGCCAGGGGCATGAGGAGAGAGGTGAAGATTGCAGTGATAGCCAGGAGTCTGCAGGGACCACAGCAGGATTGTGGGCGGTGGTAGATTCAGTGAAGAGTTGAGTCAGTTGGATCTCCCACTGGATTTTGAGGTCTTCTCCAATGTATACAGTAGACTGAGTGTCCAGTCACCAGGAAAGCACAAACGGGGCTCTTCTGGGCTCATATTGTGGCAGGGAGCCCAGCAATTTGAGAGTGCTAAAATGATGTTTGGCTGAGTCTAGGTGGGAGGGTTAGGATGTTGGGAGAAATGGGGGACTGGAGGCCTCAATAAGGGCTTAGGGCAGGGATTAGGAGATTGACTATAAGGCCAGAAGGCTGTGGTCAAGCTTTGAATGCTGCATTCTGTACTTTCCAAGGTAGGTTGCCCAGAGTGATAGGGAAGACTCGGAGGGGCAAGTGATGCAGATTCGGGGAATATTAGAGACAGGAAACCCTCTGAGCAGCTGCCCAGCCAGGCCTCTTAAATACAGGGTCAAGGAGCATCTAACACTCCTAGAGGCTGTGGCAGGCACTCTGATGTCTTGTTAGTAGCAACTGCCTGGCTTCTCCCCATTCTCTTTGTGGCTAACTCAGGTTTTTGCTCCCTCCCAGCTTCTGCATACTGCCTTTTCTCTAAGCATCTCCACTTGTGTCTTCTACCATGAACAGCTCTCCGAGTGTCACTAGTCCCCAGAGCTTTGGGGCCAGGCTCCTTGCAGACTATTGGTATGTGGCTCAGCATCCTATCCTGATCCAGCCTACTCTAGCCATGGTGGAATGATCACATGGAATAAGCATGGTGACCGGTACTGAACGAACGATTCAGTAAGGTGGTATCATAAGCTCTGGGAGTCCTAGGAGGGGTTCCCATTTGGGCAGCTCACTGAGGCACCACCTGGGAACTCCAGGATGATGGCATGGGTTTGTGTGAGGGAAACTGAGCTGGGGTCAAAATCTTTTGGGAGGAACAAGATCTGCAATTCAGAGAATCAGGAAATAGGCCAGAAGCTAAGAGAGGGATGACTAGTGATTTTGCGGCCTTTTCCCTCCTGGGTGTCTACAGGGCCTAGTTGGAACCTAGAGGAAGATTTTTTTTTTTAAGATTTTATTTATTTATTTGACAGAGACACAGTGAGAGAGGGAACACAAGCAGGGAGAGTGGGAGAGGGAAAAGCAGGCTTCCCAAGGAGCAGGGAGCCCGATGCCGGCTCCATTCCAGGACCCTGGGATCATGACCTGAGCTGAAGGCAGACGCTTAACAACTGAGCCACCCAGGCGCCCCTAGAGGAAGAATTTTAGGGAGGGAGCCAGAGAGAAAATAGGCCTTTAGAGCCAGAAAGCTTGACCCAATTTAGGAGGGACCGTAAGCGTTGTGTATAATTGTTGATTCAGTTTCTTCCCACTTTCTTCTTAATCCACTCCAGTGTGGCTTTTGCCTCCATAATTTCTTAGAAAAGGTTATGCTTTGGTATGAAAGGTAAGGAAGTGGAGACAGCTCTTTCAAGAAGTGAGATTGTGAAGGAGGAGAGAGGTGATAAATGTAGAGGAATGTGGGATACAGAGTTTCAATTTTTATTTTAATGATTTAGAAATTTGAGTGTATTTGTAGGTTAATGGAGGAAGCTAGTAGAGAAAGAGATTAAAGATGCAAGAGACTGTGGATAACTCAGAATGAGACTCTGTAAGGGGTAAAAGGGAATGGGATCCAGAAGCATGGAGGTATGGGCCTCCCAAAGGGGACAGGAGAGAGGACTCCCTGTAAGTTTCCAGGGAAGGAGTTGTAGATGGGTATTCATGAGGATGGGTGTGGAGGTGAAGGTGGGACATGAGGGAGTTCAGAAGGTTTCTATCTCCTCTTGAAGCTGGAATCCAGCTCTGCTGCTGAGAGTGGAATGAGGAGGCTGGCAGGAAGGAAGTATGAGATAGTTGCAGGAGAGAACCCGAGAAGTACAGGAGGATGACCAGGCAGGGCTAAAAGCCCAGCCGAGGCTGGTGACCATGAACTTGTAATGTTATCAGTCACAGAGTGTGAGCTTCAGCAGCATCCATAGGATAGGTGAGGACTCAGAGAAATCACTGTTGCATTCTTCCAGACAGAAATGATGGAAGAATAGTGAGGAGACTAGCAAGATGAAGTGAAGGGTCAAGGAATCCAAAGTGGGCCAGGAGATAAGTGAAGATAGAAAGGCGTAGAGGTCAATGTCCTGGAGATCCACATGAAGATGTCTGGGGTGGGGTGGGATGAAATGGAGTAGTTGAGAGAACTAGAACAGGGCCCTGTCGCTATATCAATATCTAGGGCTGTCATACCAAAGTACCACAGACTGAGTGGCCTAGAACAACAGATATTTGCTGCTTGACAGTGTTGGAGACTAGAAGTCTGAAGTCAAGGTGTCAGCAGGGCCATTTTCCCTCTGAAACCTATAGGAGAGTCCTTCCTTGACTCATCCTATTTTTTTTTTTTTTTTTCAGATTTTATTTATTTGACAGAGCACAGGTAGGGGGAGCGGCAGGCAAAGGGAGAAGCAGGCTCCCTGAGCAAGGAGCCCGATGACAAGGGGCTCGATCCTAGGCCCCTGGGATCACGACCTGAGCTGAAGACAGATGCTTAACCAACTGAGCCACCCAGGCGCCCCAGACTTGTCCTAATGGCTGTTTTGCCATCAGTCTTTGGCCTTCTTGGCTTTTAGATGTATCACTCCAGTCATTCATCTTCACATTTTCTTCCCTTGTGTCTGTTTCTATGTCCAATTTTCTCCTTTTTATAAGGAAACCAGTCATATTGGATTAGGGCCCACCCTAATAGCCTCATTTTAATCTTGATTACCTCTGTAAAGATCTTATTTACAAATAAAGTCACTTTTTCTGGGACTGGGGTTAGGACTTAAACATATCCTTTATGGAGGGACATAATTCAACAGTAGCTAAAGGATGAGATGGAGGAGAGTGGATTTGAGAGTTTTAGGAGCTGACTGGACTTGGTTATGGGCATGAGAGTGGATAGCTGGGTGGCCTGGAAGGAAAGTCACTGAAGATGAGGTTGAAGAATTAAGAGGCTGGGGAGGGTGGCAGTGTGTGTGTTGGGGGCAGGAGTTGGGCATCAAGGTGGGTAATGGAATCATCCAGGATGGAATGTGCTGAGCATTCTTACTGCCTGCTTTAGAGGTGGCATGTAGGGTGATTTTGTTAGCCTTGAAATGGGGACTTAAGAACACAATATGGGGGCACCTGGGTGGCTCAGTCGTTAAGCCTCTGCCTTTGGCTCAGGTCATGATCCCAGGGTCCTGGGATTGAGCCCCACGCACATCGGGCTTTCTGCTCCGTGGGAAGCCTGCTTCTCCCTCTCCCACTCCCCCTGCTTGTGTTCCCTTTCTCGCTGTCTCTCTCTGTCAAATAAATAAATAAAATCTTAAAAAAAAAAAAGAACACAATATGACTGGAGGGGTTATATACCTTCCCCATGCAAGAAGGCGCCAAGTCCTACCAATTTTGCTTCCTAGGTGTCTCTCCATTCCCATAGCCTCTGTTGTTGTGTGCCCCTCATTATCTTACAACATTCTCCTTACTGGTTTCCCAGCTTCACTCCCTTCTGAGCTCTCCTCCAAACCAAGTTCCCTTTGTTTAGAATGATCTTCTGCTAGATTCCTGCATGGCTGTCTCCCTCCTTTAAGCCTTTGCTCAAATGTCACCTCAGCAAGGCCTTTTCTGACCAATCCATTTAAGATTGCAGTCAAGCACTTCTGCGCTTTTTTTTTTAAAGGATTTTATTTGTTTAAAAAGAAATAGCGCGTGCGAGCATGAGTGAGCAGGCGGAGGGAACAAGAATCTGAAGCAGACTCCACACTGAGCACGGAGCTCAACACAGGGCTCAATCCCATGACCAGGAGATTGTGACCTGAGCCGAAACCAAGAGCTTAACCGACTAAGCCACCCAGGTGCCCCATCAGCCAAGCACTTGATTTCCCTTCCCCTGCCTTTTTACCCCCCTTCTAAATATATCTTTAAAATAGTTTTTTTGTTTATTGTCTGTCTCCTCCAGATGAGAATGTAAGCTTGGGAAGGGCAGGAATCTTTGTTTTGTTGATTAATGTAACCTAAGGATCTTGAACATTGCTTGGTACATAGTAGGTGCTTGATAAATATTTAATGTAAGAATGAATGAATATTGAGCCTCCAAGCATGTGGCCATACCCAGATCTGGCATTCTCCCTCAACCGCCCCACGTCCAGATTGGAGGACAAAATCCAAATTCATTCACTGGATGGTGTTAAGGGACCCCCTTGTTTGGTCACTGCCATGCCTCAGCCCATCTTTGGCCCAATGCTCTTGGATCTGGGCTCTGGCCACACTAATGCCCTACTCTTCCCACGTGCCATGAGATTTTCTGCTTCTGAGCCATTTTGTCTGCTTGGAACTCATCAAGACTGTTCAAAGGACACTAGCAGTGAGCTCTGGGCACTCCCTCCCGAGGACCTTCCCTCCTCACCACTCCCCCATCCCCCACCCCCACCCCCCACACACAAAATTTGGGATCTGGCCTGATTCTGTAGGGAACCTCCAACTCCCACTTTGGTCCTTGCATTGGGAAGGTGATGTTTGGCTGGCACTTCTGAACATGGCCACAAGGTGGCAGCATTTACAAAGGGATAGCGCATCCCATTGAAGGGTTTGTGCAGAGGTTCCCAGGAGCTTCAGGACAGAGGATAGCCTAGGCTTGAAATTTGGCCTTCAGTGGGCACAAAGATCTCTCGTTTGTTCAACAAACAGCTAATGATTACCCATCGTGTGACAAATGCAGCCACTGGCTTCAGAACCTCCCGCCCCAAGAGGGCTATACCCACATATATAGATAGTTTCATATTTGGTATGATATGAGAAAGAGATTAGGGAAGTTCGTTAGACTTCAAGAGTTCAGAGCCCCTTGTCCAGTCTTTAGGGACAAAGCTTCAAAGAAGAGGAGATGATGCCTGTGTAGAATCTCGAAAAAGCGCCAGAAGTAAAAAGTGAAAAGGACATTCTGGGTAAAGGATGGGCGTGAGCTAAGGTATAGAGGTGAGAACACAAAGACCACCCTGGAGCATGCAGTTCGAGGTGGGCGGTGTGAGGGGTGAAGCTCTGGGGTGGGTGGGGGCCAGACAGGAGGGGCCTGAGTGCTGGGCCAGGGAGCCTGGACTTTTTTTTGAGGGTGAGGCAAGAGTCACTGAAGGCTTTAAGGAGGAAATGCTGTAGCATATCAGACTGGTGTCCTAGCGCTCCGGCTGCCACGGTGCGGAAAGTGGACTGGGGGCACAGGGCACGAAGGGCAGTGAGGAGGTTTCTGTAGGGATCCAGGGAGAGATGGTGAAGCCAGAATGATGGCTGGAGCCTTAGAGAAGCCCCTCCCAGCCCACAAGAGCTTTCAAAGCCTGGCACTTTGAAAGAGTTCTTGGCCCTATGCACTCTCTTCACCACCATTTAAGCCACGTCAGCCCTTCTGTTTCAGAGGCTCCTTTTGGCTCTATCTTAGTTCCCCTGGTTATTCTGGTTGGAACCAGGGTCTCTGTCAGTTTCCATGTGAGGCCCATGGTGTCCTACGTCCCATTCTTTTGGTAGATCTGTCAGCCTTCAGCTCACACTACCAGTGTGATCCTTTAATGCACCTCCTTCTTGGACAGAAACAACAGCTAGAAGCGTGACTGAGGGGCCTCCTCCACCAGGGCTGTCACTCCCTGCCACGCCCCCACCCCCATGCGTGAGTGTGCATGTACATGTATATACATATGCATGTGTACCATTGACCGGACTGATGCTGAGGGACAGGCATCTCTGGCAGGCAGAGGGGCATCACCTGAAGAAAGGTCTGGAGGTAGGAAAGTACAAGGGAGTGTTTGGGGAACAAGGGGGAATATTAGCAGGGTCTGGCTAACCTTTGAAGTTGGGCCTGGAGCCATGACCATGTACTGCAAGCAGGGGGCACCACAGCCAGGTTTTGAGCAGGGATTGGGAGAGTCACCTTCATTCACAGTCTCATGAATATGCACAGAAACCTGTTGAATTATGCAGACCGAAAGGATGTAAATGTATATGCAAATTTGGTGCTGCCCTCCCTGTTGCTATGGAAACCAAAGAATAGCAAAGGGGGGGCCCAAACCCTGGGGAGGCCAGGCTGGAGAGACTGGAGACCAGGAGGCTCTCCTCTGTCACCTGCTTTTCCCTTTGCTGCAGTTTTGATCATTTTCTTTGCCTCACTCTTTGTCTCCTTGCTCTCTCTCCATCTCTCTGCCCCTCTTGATCTTTCTGTCTCCATCTCTCTTTCTCCCTCCTGTTTTTTTCTGTCTCTCAGTCTCTGAGTTCCTGTCTGTCTGTCTGCATATCTTTGACTCCATGTCACTGTTGCTCTGTGACTCTGAGACAGTGTTTCTCTGTGACTTCATGTCTTCCCCTATCTTTGTGTCTTAAATTGCATGGCTCTCCCTCCTTCTGCATCTCCCTGTCTCCATGTCTCTGACTCACATCTTTTTTTCTCTGCATCTCTATTTTTGTGTCTGACTCCGTCTAATTGTGTCTATTTCTTGGTCTCTCTTCCAGGTTCTCCCCCCTCTCTTTCACTCTGATTTTCTCTCTCTCTGAACTTCTTATTCCAATGCTTGTCTCTGTCTGATGGGAAGGAAAGAAAGCTACACATCTGCCCTTGCCTGACGGCCCAGCTGCCTGCATGCTTCAGGTCCGGCCCCTGGCAGCGTGGGCATAGGATCCCCGTGACAGGCCCACGCTGGCTGCCAGTACACCAGGGCTTCTGTTCCAGCCTCTGCCTACTGTGTGACCCTGCCTAATGTTTCTCTCTCTGGATCTGTAGTCTCATCCCTCTCTCCATGAATCTGGTGGGCATCCTGAGGCAATGATGTGTAGAGAATAGGGAATTGAAAGGTAAGTCTTAGTGGTTCACCAATCTGGCCCTCTGCCTAAGGGCTGACATGAGTGGTCTGGCTGGGGTCCAGGTATGGGGGTGTCTAGGGCTAGTTGAGACCAGTCCTGGCCCCAGAGAAGACTCCTTGCTGAGCCACAGAATCAAGCAGCAACCTATCCACAGTCTATCCATGCTCCTGTCTGTTGCAGCCTTAACCATCCAATTACCTGTTCAAGGTCCTTTGTTTGCCCCTCTGTCGTTGGGTTTATATTTATAGAGCATCTATTCTACACCGTGCCTCTGTCTTCACAGATCCACAGTGATGGAGAAATAACATCTGGACTTTTTGCATACCCCCACCCCCAGAAGGTGCTCTTTGGTCCAGGTGGAAGAACACAGACTCTTCAACCCCCATAGCTTCCTATCCCTGGTGGGCTCATCCGGGTGTGTAAAGCATATGCAGCTGCAAAAGTCATGGATCAAGGTTAGGAGAAACAGAGACACAGAGATAAAGACAAACAGAGATAGAGACAGTATGTCTCCATACAGGGTTTGGGATGGGGTATGGGAAATGAGGCAGGACTCAGGGTGAGGGTGGCCTGGAATGTTTGGAGGGCAGGTAAGCCACCCTATGTAGAGGTAGAAGGCTTCCCCCTTCAGTCCTGGGCTCTGGGCAGGTTGCCTTACCTCCAGGCAGGCACTAGACATGGGGGATCTGGCTTGGGCCCAGGTGTGGGGGCAGTCAGAGAAGTCAGGGCAAGTCCACCTTGCTCCAAGAGACTGCCAAGCTGAGCCCCCAGCTCTCCTGTCTCGCCAAAAAGGACACAGACATAATCACTCTTCCCACCGACTGTGATTCAACCATATTCAGGCCCAGGCGTGATCCTGCTGTCAGGAATTCCATGTTTGAATTAAAAACCTCCCTGGACACCCCACCCCACCTAGGCCAGTTGTGCCAGCAGGGTTGGAGCAGGGTCAAACAGGGCTGTCTGAGGGGCTTCTGGCAAAGCCACACATGGGGAGAGAAAAAGGGATCAGGGGAAATATGGAGAGTGAGAAAGATGGAGAGACAGAGGGTGATGTATATACAGGGAGGCGGAGGAAGATAGAGGAGACATAAAGACATTGATGGGGAGAAAGCCAAAGCCAGCAGATGAAGGGGGGTCTGGTGCCCACCAGGCTAGTGCTGAACACTTGACATTTGAATCTTAACAACAGTCCTAGGAAATAGGCACTATTATGATCCCATTTTACTCCTGAGGTAATTGAAGCACGGAGACATGAAGTCATTTCCCCGAGGTCACAAAGCCAGTAAATAGTGAAGTAGATATTCAAACCCTTCAGTCTCACTGAAGAGCCAAGAAAAGAGACAGATATAAAGGCAGAGGTGGGGACAGATTCTCACACCAGCACTCATGGGAAATCTGGGAATCCTGGAGTCATCAGGCAGCTGTGCAGGGGAGGGCCTTCCTACAGGCGAACAAGCATGCAGCTTCTCATACTTTCTATCAGAGACAAGGACTGTGACAGAGAGAGACATAGAGGGAGAGAGAGACAGAGATCTCAGAGCAGGGAGAGAGATGTAAGGAGAACTCCAGGCCACAGAATTCCTAGTCAGACCTTCTTCCTTCCTGCCAGGTATGCAGCCTGTCCTGCCCCTGATTCAGATCTGGCCCAGCCAACGCCTTGCTTTGGTGGGGCCCAGGCTTTGAGATTCATTCTTTCTTTCCCACAGATTTACCAAGTGCCTACTAGTAGAGAGGCACTCCTGCCCCACATTTCCTACCTCTTTCTCTTTCACTATGGAGAAACCCTTCCCACTGTCTAATTTCAATTCCCCTAAGATAGGTTCTGCAATAAAGGATCAAGATCAGAATTTGGGGACACTTCAATATGGAGGCTTAGCCTAGCCAAGCACAGAGAAGAGGTCCCTAAGGGCTGGCTTTGGGTGTCTTCTGGTTGGAGGCCCCTTCTAGTTGGTTTGGGGAAGAGGGTCATGGCCCAGCTGGTGGGGCCCAGAGAGCTGAGCTGTCAGCAGCAGGGAGGATAGGGTTGAGAAGAAAACCAGGAACTATCCTGAGGGAGCCAGGGAGTTGGCGTTATGGTTTCTAATGTCTTAACCCTGGTTTCAATTACCCCCAGGGTCCCCGGGGTTCCCTGGCTGTTGAGGGCTCCCAAGCTTGAGGAATGCTGAGGACCCTCCCGGGAATGCCAGAAACTAGAAGCTCAGGGAAAGGAGTCTGGGGGCAAGGGAGTTTTCCGTCCTCTTCTTCCTGGTGTCTGGCTGAGAGAGGCCCCCAGATCTAGCAGGGCTCTGGGGACAGCAGGGAGGCTGGGGAGGGAGGGGCCTACACTCTGCTCACAGGCTTCCGTGGAGGGTCTCCGTCAGCCAGCTCCTTAACACCAGCTTGGTCTCAGTGACCTCAGCCCAATCCTGGCTGCTAAAGCCCAGAGCTCGCTCTTGGCCTCACCAAGCTCCTTTTTGGTCTTGTGACAACCCTGACTCCGCTTTCCTTCTGTCTCTGGGGCAACCACACCTTCCCTGCCCTCTCTGTTTTTTGTTTGTTTGTTTTGTTTTTTAAAGATTTTATTTGTTTGTTTGTTTATTTAAGAGAGCGAGTGCCTGTGGGTGCACACACACCATGCAGAGGGAGGGGCAGAGGGAGACTGTGGGGCTCGATCTCAGAACCTGACATCATGACCGGAGCTGAATTCAAGAGTCAGAGGATCAACCGACTGAGCCGCCCAGGTGCCCCAGCCTCTCTGGTTCTCAATCATGGTTCCTAGGGCTTCACCTCAATCTGCTCCTCCCCTCCCACCACCCCTTCATCGTTTTCTCTCCCCGCTCGGTGATCTATCTTGTTATCTCCCAGCTCGCTCAGAGTGCCCAGATCAGTCTGAGACTTTGATGAATACCCACACGACCTGCAAGAGCCAGTTACAGGGGGCACTGGGAGCTGCTGAACAGGGATGGCACACTGCCAGCCAGGTGGCCCTCTCTCACCTTCTGTGTTCTCCCCATTGCTGTCCCTGCTGGCCATCAACCCCCAGACCTTTCAACTAGACACCTCAAGCCCCAGCTCTCTCCAGCTCAGTGAATGGCACCATCATCCCCCAAGTCACTTATGCCAAAACCTGGGAGTCATCTATGCTTTTGTACACAATATTCCCCCTGGGCCTGGCACACGGTAGGTGCTAATAAATGTCTGTTAAACTGAACCTAATTCAGTTTTCTCTCTTGGACTCCCATCTGCTTCTGTCTGTTTCCCTGGGACTTGGTGTTTCTGGCATTCAGTCTTCAAATCTCTAATTTTTCTCTGTCTTCTGAATCACTACAATTGAGTTTCTGAGGAAGAAGTTGGGGCCTCTTTTCTTCCCTCTGCCCCTGCCCCAGGGAATCACAGGCTGGCTGGAAATGGAGCTGTGGGAGATGAAGGGAGGAAGCCAATCTTGGGGGCCATGTGGCCCTCAGTCCTATTTGGAAATCCCAGCCCTGTTATCAGGGAGGCAGCTCCACAGCAGCAGGGATCAAAGTCAGACTCTGGGCTGTCGCTGGAAGGAGACAATCCTTTGAAGACATACGCCTCCTCCATGAAGAACTGGGGGAGAAAGGGATCAAGACCCACTGGAGTGGAAGGGTAGGAGGAACTTTGTGCTTTTGAGCAGGGAGTTAGTTTCATGCAAATTTTTACACCACAAAATGAAAAATTGCATCTGTGATTTTGCAAGTGTGTGCCCCTGCTCCAGCCTTCAAACACACTTAGTGTCCTAATTCCTAGTTTCTCTGTCCTCTCTTCCCTCTCTGCCCACTCCCCCTGAGCCCCTCTGGATCCTCTTCCCTCTCCCTGACCATCTGCTGCTCTTTCCAAACTTATCCCAGACCCCAGGATCACTGGGGGGATGGTACTTAGAAGGGCAGACACTGGACTAAGTGTCCAGGGTCTGTTCTCTGTGTAGAGGGTGACACAGGGATTCCTCTGTCATGGGAGCAGATGGAGATGAATCTGAGGGCCCACTCTCCCTCCCTCAAAGCTCTGGTCTCTCTTCAGCCTCATGGCCCTGCCCCAGGTCGGGCTGGAGGTCTCCCTCCTAAGGTAACTGCAAACACCTCTTCCCTGGCTGCCCCACCTTCAGCCTTAGCCTTGCCCACCAACCCGTACAGCAGCAGCCTCAGGGATCTGGTGCTGTTCCTCACCTGCTTTCTGCCTTTCCAGGCCTGCGTGGCCTTGGCACCAAAGGCACTTCAGAATGTGGTCTCTGAGCCACTCAGGCTGTCTCGCTTTGTCTTCTGGGTCTCTGCTTAATCCCTTACTGGATACCAAACCTTCTTTCCCACCCCTTGAGGCTGTAACCCATTCATGTAGTTTCCCTTCCCTGTGCCCTGGGACTTGACTCCTCCAGGTCAATGCTGTCCTGCTTGCTTACATCGTTCATTCATTCATTCGATATTTCCTTAAATCTAGTTCAAATGTTAGGAGCACCTGTTCTATGCCAGACCAAGCTCTCGCTGCCACAGAGCTGCCTTCATGGAGCTCACAAGTAACTAGGTAGTTCAACATCACACAAATTACCGTAAGGAAAAAGACTATGGCACTAAGGGAGAAGACAAAGGGGCTTAACCTAGGCTTCTTTTAGGTGACATTTAGGCTGTCACCTCTTGCCTAAGGGGACCGTGGAGTCAAACACAGCACTCTCACATGGACAAATTGTATACCTACCTATTTTGTTTAGTATCCATCTTCCTTGACTAGAATGGGAGTTCCATGAGGGCAAGGGGTGTTTAAACTTTTTTCTTAGACAAAAAGTAAGCAGTAAAGTTCACAAACCTTAAGGGTACAGCTCAAATTTTGACGTATGTGTCTAAACTCTTGGAACCGCCCCCACCCCACCCCATCCCCAACAAAAGTAAGTGCAATTCCAACTTGTATCACCATAAATGAGTTTGCCTGTTCTTGAGCTTTACGTATAAATGAAATCATTCAATATGTGTCTGGTTCTTTTTTTTTCTTTTTCTTTTGTGTCTGGTTCTTTTTTTTTCTTTTTCTTTTCTTTGCTCGACATTTTGTCTGTGAACTTTATCCATTTTTTGTTGCGAGTAGCTACAGTTGGTTCTTTTTTATTGCCGTAACTACATCATAATCTATTCATCCATTTGGGTTGTTTCCAGTTTGAAACTATTAAGAATAAGACTGCTATGAACATTCTTTGTGAGGTAGTAGGGTATATCTATGTTCAGCTTAGTAGATCCTGCCAAACAATGTTTCAAAGTGGTTGTACTAACTTATACACACATCAGCAGTGTGTGGACTTCTAGTTGCTCCACATCCTTGAGAGGGCAGGGATTTTTGTTTGGCTCACTGCTCTGTTCTATCACTTAGATCAATGCCTGGCATATAGTAGATGTTCAATATATACTTATTGGCTGCCTTATGAAGGGGAGCCTTCTTAGCCAAACAGGAGGAACTGGGGTTAGATTCCTGGGGTCCTGTTCTGGCTCCGGCACTAACTTGCTGTGTGACTCTGGTCAGGTGACTCCCCCTCTCTGAGTTGTTTCCCTGTCTGTAGCATAAGGGGACTGATAGTAGAGGCTTTGCCTTCCAGTGTCAGCTAGGCACTGCGAGAGCTGGACACCTGGTCATTCATTCACTCCACTTGCATCGATTAAGGTCCTACTATGTACCAGGATGGTGAGGGTGTGATCTGTGACATACCACTGACAGCCTCTTTCAGGTCAGCCAAGACGCGGGGGTCGCTGTCCATCTTGTCCCCAACTCATCCTTCTGGAGCCTGTTTCTCCTCCCTCTGTCCAGCCCTGACCCCAGGGGGAGGGGGTCTGGATTGAGCCTGTGGATGGAAAATGTGATTAATAATCAAAAAAACATCCAAGAGGAAGAGACCAGGAAAACAACTTGGGGAAAGCTCCTCGCCCAGGGGAGGGGGGCCATGTCCTGGGCCTTGGGACAGCTCCGGCTGCCCTCCCGCCGCCCCTTCTGGGAAGCTGCCACAGGAGTGGGTAATTTTAGCCAAAAGTGAAAAAAAAAAAGGCCATTCTAATTATTTATGAAAAAAGATGCTCCCCCATGTAAATTATGCTCCCCCTGGAGGCTTCCCCCTACTGTTACTCCACTGCTAGTGGTCCCTCTCCTTGGTCAGCCTGGGGGGCCCTAGAGACACTGGGTTGGGGGCAGAGGAGGAATTTCAACATGAAATGTTTTGTTCATTAGCAGAGAACATAGGGGGAAATTCCCTTTCTGCCTGGGCCTGGGCAGTCCAGGCAAATACTTAAAAGCTATTTTTGAAAAATAGAGTCTGGGCTGCAGAGTACGGTGGAGGTTATATTGGGGCGGGGGGGAGATACAGACGTTTTCTTCCCTCCTCTTAGACTCCGGACTTTTCAGGGGTTTCCTGAGCCTTAATCCTTCCTCCTTTCAGGGATTTCATTCTCAATGTCTCAGGTTGCCTTCAAACTTCCTTCTTAGCCAAACAGGAGGAACTGGGGTTAGATTGGCGTTAGAACTTCCAACTAAGGAGGAAGGAAGGATATCAAAAAGAGGGAGGGGAGGCTTTGGACCTATCCAAATAATTTAGAATACGTTGGGATCAGTAGGCAGCAACTCTGAGAGGGAACTGGAGCAGGACTGAAAGCACCCTTTCTATCAGAGTGGCTTTGGCGGGCCCCAGTGAGGAGGGAAGTGGAGGCCCCTGAATACTTAGGTTTCCCCATTAGAGTTGCAGCTCTCTCCTACTCTCTACCTTTAGGGAATCTTTGCCCTTTTCTGGTGCCAAGGTTGGAAGGGTCAGGGCACACTTAGGCAGTGGCCCAAATAACAGGATTCCAGAAGGGGCTCTGCAGCACGGGAGTGTTGTAAGTGGGCCCTAGGTGCTGTCCCAGAATAGGGGTGAGTCCTCCCTGGGGGGCCGGGGTGGACCCTGAGTGTGTGTGTGTGGGTGCTCAAGGGGCCCGCCTCCCTGGCTCGGCCTGGGGCTGTGTAGGGATCGGGTTTCTCGGCGCCTGGAGCCTCCGCGAGGCCGAGCTGTTCCCGGTCCCTGGCCAAGCCGCCCCGGGCGCTGGCACTGCGAGAGGAAGCGGGGGGGGGGGGGGGGGGGGGGGGGGGGGGGGGCGCAGTGAGGGGGAGCAAGAGGGGGGAGCTATGAGGGCTTTTACGTAACTGCCTCCCAGAGCCCGCCCTTACCGCCAAACCCCAGTGTGGGACTTTGTGTGATTGAAAGTGTGCATGCCTATGTGCGTGTGCCTATGTGACACTCGGTGTGACTGAGTGCATGGCTGTGTGTGTGGCCGGATCTGTGTGCGGGGATGGCGTACAAGTGTGTGATTCGGAGAGTCCTGCCCTTCTAGGACTTCTAGTTGTCAGTTGCCAAGCAGAGGACCCTAACTCCCAGTGGACTATAGTGAGGTTGAATAGAAACATTTGACTCTTTGAGACTTGAGTATGCGACTTGACATGATGGTGTGTTTGGCATTTGTAGACAAGACAGAGAGCCTCTTCGTATTTGTAACTTTGGGTAGCCAGGTATGTGACCCACAGTGGAGCTTCCTGATGGTATGGCAGGTTAGAAGAGCATCATTTCCCAAAGGAGCACTAGAAAAGGTAGACCACAGGAGGTGGGAATGGAAACTCTCCTTCCCTGAGGGCACATCAGTAGGAATTGGGGGGGAAGGGTCCTTGCTACCCAGTCTTGGGATGGCAAAGTTGATTCCTGGGAGTGAGGGGCACAGTGTGGTCCCAGGTTAGGTCATGTGCTATGATGGAGGAGGGTGGAGCCAAAATTCCTGCCATAGAGCCCTCTTTCATGGGCCTGTAAAACTCCAAGGACTCAAAGTAAGGAGAACTTCCCTCAATTTTCCAAGGCCTTCCAGGGTTATCAAACCTGGAATCTACATTACTTGCAGGGCAGGAGAGCTCCAAACAAGGAGTTGTATCCTGCTCCCCCTCAAGGGAGAGGCAGATCTTGAAGAGGGGTGAAGATGGGGTAGGACTGGGGGGGAGGGTGTCAGTGAAATGGGGTTATCTTAAGGATAAGTGCACCACGACAGAGAAGGGGGCTGGTGCAGAGCTAGGGCAGCTGGGGATCGCAGTGCCTAATAAAGCTGGTGCGGGGGGCACCTGGCTGGCTCAGTCCCTAGAGCATTCGACTCTTGATCTCAGGGTTGTGAGTTCCAGCCCCACCCTGGGTGTAGAGATTACTTTAAAAAAAATTAAATCTTTAAAATAATAACAAAATTAAAATTAAATTAAATTAATAAAATTAAATTTAAAAAAGCTTGAGAGGAGACACGGCCAGATCCTGCAAGGGCTTTTAAGCCCCAATAAGAAGCCTGGCTTTACCCCCACGGCCCTGGGTTATGGGAGGGTTCAACAGCGGAGGTTTAAGAAGCTCAGAGGCTCCTGGGCAGATAGGGCATTGACAGCGGCAGGAGCGGAAACCCACGAGCAATCTGTTGCCCCAGCCCGGGTGGGGGCAGAATCGGTTCAGAGGGCGGCAGAAGAAGGGAAGGGGCCCCACTCAGAGGTTGTTCCGTAGGTGGGCACTGCCTCTGAGACAGATCCGCAGCCTTAGTGGGTACGCACCTCCCGCACTGCCCGCCAGATGTCGCTGCGGCACCGGGGAAGCGGGAGCGGTCGCTGGGTGCTGCGCCTGGAAGTTGCTGAGGATCAGCGGATGCCGGGATCCGGTCCGACGTGTGCCTCTTGTCCTCGCTGATCCTGTGACATACGGACATGTCCGGCTCCCGGATCCCAGTTGCCCCGCGCAGACCCTGCCCTGGCACCCGCGGACTTCGGCACTGCTGACTGCAGCCCCCGAGTTCCCAGGTGGAGAGGGGACGTTGTGCGGGGTGGAACTCCCCACTGCTCTCAACCTGGCAGAAGGAGGCAGTGTCCGGGACACTGGAGGATCCGGAGGTCGAGTCGGTCCACCAATGACCCCGCCGATCTCGACGCCCGTCGGCCCCTCGAGGGGGAGCGGGGCCTCCTGAGCACCCAACCTCATCCAGGCCTAGTTTCCGCTCCGGATGAGGTGCAATTCCTGACCCCACCCTCCCTCCCCCAGTTTCGTCGCACCGTCCCCACTCGTTCCCTGTGCCCACCATCTCGTCCTCGTCCGTGGCTCGGGAGTCTGGAGGCTGCGGGCCCGAGAGGCCAGACAGGGGACGCTTACTGTGGGTGGGGATGGACGGGATCTCAGCTGGGCGCCACTATTTCGCCGTGTGTCTTTAAGCCCCAGCCGGCCCTCTCTGAGCCTCAGCCCCGGCTGACCCCTACCGGTTGCACTGAGGGGATTCTGAGGCCTCGGAAGTGAAAGTGAAAAGCCCCGGCAGTGGCGGGAAGAAGGTTTTTCCTCTGCAACGGGAGTCCCTGAGGCACTTCTTGGGAAAGGGCCCGGGCGCTCTGGGCAGCCTGCTGGGGAAGGGTGTGAGGAAACTGCAAGATAGTTCCTACCCCTCTCCCCGCCCCCAGCCCTGGGCGAGCTCCCAGGAGGGGCAAGGCGCAGGGATTATGGGTCAAAGGTCAGGTGAAAAATCCATGGGGTGGAGATGGGGGTGGGCCACTCGTTCTCCGCTTCTGGCATTCAACCTTTCTGTTGCGCTTTCGCGTGGCTTCAGAAATTGGTCGGGTTGTCTAACCTTAATACCCCATGCCGTAGCCAGACTGGAGGCCCGGGGGCAAGTGAAGTGAGCACACTGGCCCCTCAGAGGCCCAGGCTGCGAAAGGAAAACTCGAGGGGTGAACCTCCAGCGCCAAGCTGGCGCGTGCCCCGCATTCTGGAACTGCCCATCCAGGCATAGAGGGTGTACCCTCCCTACCCTGTTCTTTCCAGCGGAGGTTTCTCCCCAGGCTATGGGTCCCGCGGGGCGAGGAAGGCGAGGGTAGTTGTGGTGGTGTCACCGGAGACTTGGTGGGAGACGAGGGCCCGCGCTCCCAGCCTGGTCATCCTGGTCCGGGGAGCGTAAAGCCCCCTTCCCTCCGCGCGGGGAGTGTATGTGCTTGTGACTGGGAGGGTAGTCATTGCTGGGAGCAGCAGGAATAGGGGAGGGGCGGAGACGGCTGGCCTCCAGTAACCAAAATGGGGCCCGGGGGCTCTGGCTCGTGCTCCTCCCACAGAGGTGCCGGCGGCAGGACCCTCAGAATTGGCCCAGGGTGTGCCAGGGTGTCGGTACGAGGCAGTGAGGGCCTGAACAAGCGGGAGCGTTCAGCAGCAGAGACCTGGCCAAGGCTGAGGGAGAGAGGGAGTGTGAATTAGCGACCTGGAGGGGGAGGGGGGGCGCGCCCAGCGTCCCTAGGGGATCCGGCAGAGTGGGTGCGGGTACGTGTGCACGCGCGTTTTTGAGACCCGCAGTCGGGCCTGCGCGTGAAGCACAGGGGCCACAGCCGTCTGGAGGGCGTTCCCGGGAAAGGGCGAATGTGAGCGGGCCACGCGTGCCAGTGCGGGCGAGTGTGCCAGCGGGGGGAGGGCGCGTGCGAGCGCGAGTCGAGTGGGAGTGGGGGTTCACAAGCCTGAGCAGAGTGAGTGTGTCCGCGCGTGCCAGGCGCGGGAGCGTGCCAAGACGGGGGCGCGCGGGGGCAGTGGCCGGGAGGGGGTCGTGGCGCGCGGCCGCGGAGGCGCGGGGAGACAAGGCGGGAGGGGGAGGGGAGCGAGGGCGCGCGCGGCCGAGCGGGCGCCCGCGGTCACATGGGCGAGGGAAGGAGGGAGGGAGCGCGCGAGGGAGGGAGGAGGATGGGGGGGTTAAAGCCGCCGAGCGCCGAGGAGCCGGTGCAGAGCGGGCGGCGGCGGCGGCGGCGGCGGCAGCGGAGGCGGTGGCTCTAGCCGGCGCGGCGCGGGGCTCGGCAGCGGGATCCGGCAGCGGTGCTAGCTCCGCGATCCGTGCCTCGCTCCCTGCCCGGGTGGTCGAAGGGCGAGGCGCGGAGTCCTGGTGGCCCGAGGGCGCGGTGAGTACCCCGCGGCGGACCGCGCGCGGCCGGACCCTCAGACCCTCGGGCTGACCGACAGACCCGCGGCCCTCGTGCGCGCGGGAAGAGGGAGAGGACACGCGTGGGCCCGCGACCCGGGGGGAGAGGGACACGGGAAAGTTCAAGGGAAACTTTGCCCGCAAACTCTGGGGCGGGGGCGCGTGAGAAGCCGCCCCCCGCGTCCCGGCGCGCCGGGGGTTGGGCGTGGTGATGGTGGGGGCGGACAATCGGCTGGGGGGAGGTGGCCAGGGCGGATTGTCCTAGCCTCCCTCTTCTCTCTCACCCCACCGCAGCGCGCGCGGGGTCTGGGAGAATTCCGGAACTGGGGGGTCGTGGTGACCCCCGCGCGCCCGGAGGCGGCTTCCTTCTCCCGCAGAAATCTAGATTTCAAAGAGCCCAGGGGTGTGAACGGACGGTTGCGCGTTTGCCAGCGTATGTGTGTCCGTGTGAATCCGCGCGCGCGCGTGTGTGTGTGTTGGTGTGATCCTGCCTGTGTGTGGTTTCCTCGTGAGTCCGCCTGTATGTATCTCCATGTAGTGGGTTTCCTTCAGGGTCTCTTTGTAAGACCTCCTGTGTTGTGTGTTTGTGTGAGTCCGCTTGAGGTGTATCCCCATTTCTTTGTGAGCCTGCCCGTGTGTGTCTTCCCCAGTGCGGCTGGGTGAGCTCTGTGTGAGCCGGCTTGGGTGCCCCTGTGTTGCTCCGAGTAGTGTATCTCCCCATGCGTGGGGGCTGGGCCGCGGGGAGGTCACCAGACGGACAGCTCTCCTCCTCGGTTTCTCTCCTCTCCCGAGCCTCTCCTGCGTCTAGCTCTCGCACTCGCTCGCTCCCTTGGCCCCCACCCCCCTTCAGTAGCTTCAGGCGGGCGGGACTATTTCACGCCTTGTTGAAAATTCAGGATTTTCTTTCCCTTTCCGTCTAGTCTCTCTTTGAGAAGCGTCTATGTGTGTCTGTGTGGCTGGCAGCTTGTCTGCAAAACTAGGTGTGTATCTGCATGCCACTGTGGAAGTGCGTCTGTAACACTAGTTGTTTTGCTTATAACACTTGGTATATTTGTGTCTGTGTCACTGGAGGTGTTCATGTGGCTGTAATCACAGAGGTGGGACTTTGAAATGCTGAGTGTGTTTGTGCATTTACAATTGCTGTATGTCCAGGGGGTCTGAAACTATTTTTGTGTGTCTAACTCTGGGTGTGATGGTGTATCATTGCCTATGTGGGGATGGGACTTGAACAGTTGAATATTCCTATGGCTGCAGGGGTACCAGGGCTTGAGGGGCCTATGTGTCTCAGTAAACTATGCCTCTCTGTCTCCACTGTCAAAACCCACACAAATCCTCTGAACTGGTTCTTGGGGTTCCTGGTCAGGATTGTGACATGGAGCTAAGGTTCACACTCCATCAGAACTAATAACTCCCAACAGATCCTGACCTTATGCAAAGACTAGGAGTTTAAAGTTCACATTCAAGACTTCTTGGGAGTTCAGAATTTATACCCAAATTCACACTGGGACACTTAAATTCATATGGATTCACACTGAATTACCAGAACAATGGGACTCACACTCAGATTCACACTTAAATTCTGGGGCTCATATCCAGCTCTACGCTTCAGCCCTAGTGTTTACACTCAGACTCACATTGGGACTCCAGGCTTACACTTAGATTCACATTTCTGTCCTGAGGCTCATAGATTTACATAGAGACCTAGAGCCCATGCTCAGAATCTCACAGGGGTCCTAGAGTTCACACTTGGTCCTCATTTCAGATTCACACTTACATTCTGGGGCTCATACTCAGAGTCACATTAAGACTAAGGGCTCACACAGACTCCCATGGGGAACCTGGGGCTCACATTTGAACCCAAGGACTCACATAGGACACTGGAGTTCATGAACTCGTGCTTCCATCTTAGAGCTCACTCTCAGATTCACACTAGCAAGATTCTCACTTCCATCCTGGGATCACTTAGGGACCCAGTGTTCACACTCAGACTGGTATCCCTGGTGATTACATTAATCTCACTTCCGTCCTGGGGTTTAGACTCACACTAAGGCTCTAGTGCTCACACTCAGACTTATGCTTCCATCTTAAGACTTTTATATTCTCCGTGGGGGCCCTGGGATTCACACTTGGAATCACACCCAGTTATGGTTCTATCCCGGGGCTCACATTCAAACCTAAAACTAGGATTGTGGTGTTTAGCCTCCCAGTGAAACTTGGAACTCATAGTCAAATACACCTGTATTTTCTTTGGTTTATGGTGTGTATCAGGGCAGTTGGGTAAGGAACAGAGACTGCAACAAGACATGTCCCCTCCAAAGGTGGGGAGGAGAGGGGATACATGTTTGGGCATGTCACTCACTTGGGCTGTGGGCTGATGGAGAGGGTGGCGGGAAACCCTGACCCAGTTAGGGTTAAACCTTTCTCCCTTTTTTTTCCACAAGGAGACTAGGCTATATTGGCAGGAAGGTCTGAGTGGCTTTTTGGTACAGGAGTGATAGGTACTCTTAGCGTCTCCCATGTGCCATGTACATGCACATCCCCCTTAATAGTTTTGGGTACCCCTTCTGTGGTAAGAGAATCAGGTGTAGGGGAGAAAAGACTCATGTCCTCCCAAGACATTTCTTTCACTGCAGTCATCCTTAGTATGGGAGGAGTGTGAAGGTTGACTTGGTAAGAGGGTAGACCTCTGGCTCCTTTGAACATTTCAGAGTGTTGGATCTCAGATTCGAAGGGAGATGGTAGCCCAGATCTGTGGTAAAAAGGTAGCTGAAGGAGGAGACTGGACTGAAACCCACCCTCCCCTCCTCTGCCCTGGCTGGAGAGGAGGGATAGGGGCCAAGTTATGTTATATCTTACAATGTCTCCTGGAATGTCTATTGAGCGCTTACCCTGTCTCTCTGTATGACCCGTGTTCTCTGCGTCCTAGAGGAGCAGTAGCCCTGTGGGGGAGAGTTGGGCTAGGTTGTCACCTATCCTAGGACTCCAGCTGCCTTAGAGACGCGGCTGGGCTTACATGCCCTCCCATTATGGAGGCCAGCAAGTCGGGGCTGCCTGAGGTGCACAGTCACCCCATGGGCACTCCGAGGGCAGTAGGGATCTGGCCCTTAGCCTCAGATGGCTGGGCTGTATCAGCTCCCCATCCCTGAAGGGGACACATGCTCCCCAGCCCTCCTATGGGGGTGGGGGGCTTAAAGGCAAGGCGTCCTGCTCTCTGCCCCCCCATGGTGAGTTGAAGTGTAAATGAATCAAAACATATGGAGCAGATTTTCTTTGAAATGCAGATGGGTTGGGGGGGGGACCATGTGTGCCTGGTTTGGTGGGAGAGGGGTCCCAGAGAGCAAGGAGGCTGAGAAGAGAGCTGACCCCTCCTCCAGACACACCATGGGGTGAAGGGAGTTGGGGAGACCTCAGCTGTGTAAACTGTGGCCCGGGGTGACCACATCCACCCAGGCTCCAGCTTCCTGTGGGGAGGGGCTGGGGAAGCAAGTGGTCCCTGTGGGCTGAGAGTGCTGAGGTCATCACTGCCCCTTACCCTGTCTATATAGGCAGAGAGCCCCCAAAGCACAGAGCCATGCTGGGTTGGGGGTCACCAGAGCCAGGAGCTCTGGGGGCCAAGGAGTGGAAGGGGGAGCTGGGGCAGATGTGGGGAGGTTAGACCCTGCTGCTTGCAGAACCAGCTCCCAGAAGCTGGGGCTACAGCTATAGTGGAAGGAACTGAAGCTAGACTGTGATGGTGACTTCTGGTCAGTGCAAGGGCTCCTGGAGTTTAGGAAGGGACTGAAGAGTCCTCAGTCCTGCAGGAGTTTTTTCAGACCTGGGATGTTTGGTATGCCCCACCGTACACTACTTGTACTTTCCCTTCACAAAACTCAGCAAGGTTACATAGTAATTGCCTGTGAGCTCTGTGGGACCTGGGGACTGGGTCTGCTTTGCTCACTACTGTACCCTGCCCCAGCACAGACCTGGTACACAGTAGGAGGATGGTGTTGAGTAAACAATGCATCTTTTTCTCTCCCATCCGACTGAGTGCTCCATGTGGGCAGGACCATATTCTCAACTCCCAGCACAGTACCTGACAGGGATTAGGTGCTCAATAAATGTTGAGGAATGATAAATAAATAAAATTTTTTTAAAAGGGGGGGCACCTGGTTGGCTCGGTAGGTTAAGCGTCTGCCTTCATCTCAGGTCATGATCCCAGAGTCCTGCTTCTCCCTCTCCTCCTGCCCCTCCCCTTCTCCCCTCCTCCCCCCCCCCCCGCCCCCGCTCATGTTTGTGCTATCTCAAACAAATAAATAAAATCTTTAAAAAAATGTTGAGGAATGAATCCTTGAGTGGGAAAGACCACGGGGAGAGGGGACTCTGGCGTTTGTGGCTTTGGATCCAACACCCTCTGTTGTATTGCCCCTATTTGGCTCAAAGAACCCCTGAATGATTTGCAGTCTAGACTAAACGAAGGACTTGCCTGCAGTCAGGGAAGGAGTGCAGAGGATAGGCGGCTTCTTCCTCGGAAAAGTCAGGACTAAGGGAGACTGGGGCAGGGTGATGACCCTTATTCTGTGGCAGAGGTTGGAGGTTACTTCTGTCCTCTCCCCAGCTTCAGGATTTTTCAGAAGGTGGAAAAGTCCTTTTCTTATGTGATTGTGAGTATGTCTCTTCTTCTCTCTAGGTCAGGGTTTCTTAGACTCTAGCCAAGGCAATGGACCCCACCTCTGAGCCGCTAAGGCTAGGCTCTGAGGTTGTCTAGCTGCTGTGGGCACCACAAATTGTATTGGTTATTAATGTCTGTCTGAGAACAGGGGGTTCGGATCCTAAAAATATCCTATCCAGCCAGAGTCTAGGAGTTGCTGGTGTGTGCTGTTGTAGCAGTAGCTGCATCTTGGTAAGACAGACACAGAGCTGGGAGACACTGGAGAGTATGGGGAAACTGAGGTAGCATGGGCAGGAGATGCACAGGAGACAGAGTGTCTGTTTTATATGGAACAGAGATTTATAAAATTAGTGGTGCCCATTCTTCAAATTATGGCAACACTTAGGGTAATCTGTTATTTTATGCTGCAGAGAATTTCCTTCTTGGAGAGTCTGAAGATACATCTGATATCAGACTACATAAAAATTAAGTAGTCAGTAGTAACCATTTCAAGTCCAGCTTCAGGACGTTCCAAAATAAGTGTGTGGCAAAGAAAAAAATCTTCCCTAAGTAGACTTTTCTGAGCCACTGCCCCCAGCCTTACCTCCTGGAGCCCTTCCCCACAGCCTGAGTCCCAGTGGGGTGCTTGCACACCCCCTTTTATAGGCCCCCACCTCACTTCTGACCCTTAGGCCTCTGTGTATCCCCACTTCCCAGGAGATGGATGCTGCACAGTGGTCCCAAAAAGGTAAGAAGATCCCAGCCTTTGCAGGCAGATGCCGTGTGACCTTGGCTTGTAAGCTGACCTTTCTGGGCCCCTCTGTGAAATCGCGGGATGGGGGGGCTGGGCCCCGGCCCAGGCCCAGAGAGAAGGCGGTTTTGGCACTCGTCCAGGTCCCTGACGTCAATGACTCTCCAAATAATGGAATCAATATTGGGGGGGGGGCAAGCGTGAACCAGGCCCCAGCGATTAGAAACAGATCAGCACAAACCCGCAGCTGATTCTGATAGAGCTGCCTTGGAGAGCTAGGGTGGGAGGCCTGGAAGGAGGTGGACCCGGTGGGGGCCTCAGGAATGGAGGTGGAGCCACGGAGTGTCCAAAACATGAGGGTGCGCAAGTAGGCAGAGATTCTGGGGCTGCCTGGGTTGGAATGATGGGGTGGGGGCCGCTGAACTAGTCCCTTTCTCCTTTGAGCCTGTGGGGTTCCAAGGCTAGGGGAAGTTTGTGAATGAAGACTTTTTTCAGCCAGTGAGTGATAAATAGTGGGCAAGGGGAGTTCAGAGTTCATGTCTCTGCTTCCCAGACTTGGGCTCCTAGGCCATGTTAGGGGTCACAGGTTATACCCAGTGTAGGGGAGAGTGCTGAGTGAGACCTGAGGGAGGTGATTTTTGCTTGGAGGCAGCGGGCATTAATCCCAATTAGAGAGATGGGTATTCCCTCTCAGTTGGGAGTCAGGCCTCCTCCATCAGCCTATGTCCCCTCAGCCTCCTGGAAGGCAGCAGGTGAGGATGGAGAGGGCCATGGGGTCCATAGGGGGCTGGCCTGGCGGCAGCTGACAAAAAACAGGAAAAAGGGCTGGGGGAGCAGCTGTAATTATGGGGCATTTATTATTAATCAGATGAAATTGCTGGAAGCAGCTGGTGTAATGTGCGTAGCGATACAGACTCTGCATGCCCCCCCAACATGTGTGCACGCAGACACACACAAGCCACACACAGCCTGAGCCTTGTTTGCTTACAGTTTTTTTCTTGTGAAGGTTGGAGGGCTCTTTTTTTTTTAAGTAATTTATATACCCAACATGGGGCTCGAACTCATGACCTCAGGATCAAGAGACACATGCTGTACTGACTGAGCCAGCCAAGAGCCCCTGGAGGGCTCTTTATGTGTGTCTGTGTCTGTTTATGTTAGTGTGTATCTGTGTTTTTTCATGTCAGCCTGTACCCTCCTCTCCCTCGATTGTCTCCTTTCCCAACTATTCTTTGGCCTGATGTGTGTCTGTCTGTCTCTAACGTCCTCTCTGTCTCCTTCTCTTGGGGCCTATCTCTTGGTGTGTCTGTATCTATTACCATCAGCCAGCCTGTCTCTAATACCTTATTTTAGTTTGTGGCCATCTCTCTGGTTGCATCTTTGGGCAGAGTTGGATGACATGGAGACCCTTTCTCATGGGTATGTGTTTAGGCACCTGATCATGCCTTTGTCAGACACATCTAGGACCTGTTTTTTTTAGGGGGGGGAGAGGAAGTTGGACACTAAGGATCTCTTGGGGTCTTGCAGAAGGCGAGGGCTCTGTTAAGTGACTGGAGCCCAGAGAAGCAATAGTGGTTTTCAAGACAGCCCTGAGTACAGTGCTAGCTCCTTTATCACCTGCCAGTTGTGACTTTGGACAAGGTGCTTTTGTTCTCTGAGCCTCAGTTTCCTCATCTGTAAAATGGAAGCAGGATTACCTGCAACAGTTGTTTTGATATTCAGTACAAAATGTATGTTAAGTACTTATCATGATACCTGACTCATTAAGAACCCTGAACAAGGGTTAGCTGATACTGTTATTACTGGGAAAGGCAGTGTGCAGGCAAGAGAACGGACTGCAGAGGTAAGTTAGTATATGGCACAAAGGCTTTGGAGCTAGACTTGGACTCAAATCTATGCTCTGGAACTGATCAGCTATATGGTCCTAGGCAAGTTACTTAACCTCCCTGAATCTCAGTTTTTTCAGCTGTCAAATGGGGAATAATAATAGAACCTACCTCATGGAGAAATCATGAGGATTAAATGAGATAATGCATATAAAGTGCTTGACACAGTTCCTGGCACATAACAGATGCTCAATAAATCATAGTGGTGACGAAGCAGAGGAAGAAGATAGTATGATGGTGGGTGTTTTTGCCCTGCCAGTGGCCACATGAGAAAGTATGTGATGTTCAGGCACCTGTGCCTGCGAATTGGTTGTGTGGGAACTTTGGATTGTCTGTGGGTGTGTATGAGTGTGTATGCATGTGTGGTATTAGGCCACTTCTGGCCTCCCTTTGTCACTGTGGTTTAGATCCTGAAGTCAGCAAGGGGTGCCAGAGGGAGTCTGGACTATTTCCAACTTTCCCTCTTGTAGACACTTCAATGCTGCTGCCTCAGTCTCCCCTTCTCTCGGTGAGGTTGTATGGAATGAGTTCTTTGTTGGACTTAGGCCTGTGGCTCCTCTGTGACCTCTGATTTGTGCCCTTTGCCCTTCCAGAATCCAGCCTTGTCACAGCATCCTGCCCCCTTGGTTTTGGAAGTCTTGGAAAAAGTTGGTCTGGAGGAGGAGGACATTGATGTGCTCGGTGTAGGGCCAGTGGTGAAGAGGTATGTGCTGGGGACCCAAATGAGGCAGGCCAGTCTCCAGGCATCAGGCTGGTGCGGTGGAACTACAGGTTTGAGGAGTGAGTGAAGGAGGGACTGAGATCCCTTCCACCTCTTCCTCTGTTCTTCCTCTGAGGCTTTCCATGCCCCTCTGATAGTTTCATAAAGGGGAAGGGACTTACCTGCAGTCACACAGGCAAGGGCAAAGCCAGGTCTGCCTAGAGAAGGCTGCATCCTGGATGTGGGAGTATGTTCTGTCTTTGTCTGGCTCCCTTTCTGCCCCCAAAGCATCTCTCTGGCTTGATTGGGGGAGCAGCTGGACTTAGAATAGATGGGATGGGGGTCGGAAATTCCAAAATCTTCTGGGGCCAGCCATGGGGCTGGGCTTGACTCTCTCTGCCTTTCATTAAGGCCAGCCAAGGCCCCCGATTGGCAGCCCCGGGTGGGGGCATCCAAGGAATCGAGGGAATCGAGGCGCTGGAGCGGAACGGAAGAGCCTATTGTCCGAAACCCGCCAGAGGCCCACAAAGGCCAGCCGGCTTTTCATCTCGGCTCCCAAACAGACTGGCCATTTTCCCGGCCCAGGAATGGGGGACTGACTGACCCTTCAGAACCAGGACTGGGGTGTTGTTGGGTGGGGTGGGGTATCCCAGGCTGACACATGGCCATAAGAGGTACTTAAAATGGAACTGGGGCTCTGAAGAGGAGGAAGGGAGGCCCCAGAGGGCTATAGAGAGTTAAGCTTTCAATCTCACTGTTCCCAGAGGACCCAAGGACATAGGGTAGGGTATGTGATAGAAGTTCCGATTTACACAACAATAGATAATAAATATTTATAGGGGGCACACCTGGGAGGAGTCTCATGGCTTGTTAGTAAAGTGAGCTACTGCTGTGAGGGCACACAATCCTCCCCCACAATTGGGAACACCTTATCTCCCAAGAAGGGGGCTGGAGAAGAGGAGGCTAGTAGTGGTCAGGCAAGACACTGGGCTCCCTGCAGCAGGAGGGACTGAGGCCAGACAGCAGGAAGGTCTTCCTGCCAATGAACAGTAGCTCTGATGCCCTGACCATATCTCTGGGGATCCCAGAGGATCACAGAGAGCAGGGGAGATAGAGAACACCCCTGGGGGTTAAGGGTTAGGCAGCTTCTGTGGGCACCCCCCCGCCACCAAGAGAAGGCTGAGAGGACTTGGCAGTTCTGTCCACCCTCCCTCTGCAGCACCTCCAGCACCACTTTAAAAACAGCTTTTTAATTTAACAAAGTGGATGAAAAACTGTTTTTGGAAATAAAAGATATCTGCTATCTCCCAGGCTAGCACTCAGCCCTTGCAGAGAGCCTCTCTCCCGGTTTCTCCCCGCTGCTGGTGGCTCCTTTCTCTCTCTTTTTGTTTCTGCTCCGTGGCCCCCCAGCTTCCCCTTGGCCTCCCATTACCACCTCCCATACCAGCCTCCCTGGGAGTCTCATCCTTAGTCTCTCTGCATCTTCTTTTGTCTCTCCTCTCCTGGTCTCTCTTCCGGGGCTCGTCTCTCTCCTGAATCGTCTCTGTCTCCCTTCCCCGCCCCCTTCTCCCCCAACCCCTGCTCTAAATGGGTCTATTTAAAACACCCGACGCTGCCAAGTCAGAAAAGCGTCTCCTGATAAAGCGCATTAGGCCGAGGGAGGGAGGGAGAGGGAGGAGGAGGGAGGAGGGAGCAGCAGGCAGATGGATTGATCCAAGCCCGTAACCCCATTAATCAGGCATCGTGGATCCCCCTCCCTCCTCCAGCTTCAGCCCCTTCTGAACTAAAAACCCCTTAAATATTTATCACCCCTCCCCCATGGGGTGAGGGGAGGGGTGTGTGGTCCTTGGTGTGAGTATCCCCAGCTGTTTGGTGCTCCCCCCAGTGTGTTTACAGATGTGCACATGTGCTTATATGTGCACTCATGGGTGTGCATACCTAACAGGCCCAGGGTCCATCTTGTCTCCCTTCACCCCCACAATAGAGTAGCCCTGGAATCTGACCTGGTTCTTGCCCTTCCTGAAGAGTTGGGCAAGCAGAATAGGGAGACCTCTGGGGTCATTTGGGGGTCCTCAGACCCCACAAAGTGCAGTAACTGGAAGACTGGGTGGCACTGCACTATCATTCTCAGAGGGCAAGAAGGTGAGCTGGGGTCCAATGTCCAGATTCCCCCAAATTCCCAGAGCAAGAAGTAACTTGGGGAATAGAACTGGGGACTTCATGCTCCTAAAGTGCACAAAGGTAACTTGGAAGGCTGGCTGAAGTTCTCCCTTTATCCTCAAAGGGTAGGAATAAGACCTGGAGGTGGGTTTGGGGGCCTCCCCTTAAACTCAGAAATTTAGGGACTTGACCTGGGCCTGGGTGGGGGTCGTCATCACCCCCAGAGAGTAGGAAGATGGCCACTCTCTGGGGTGATGTGGGACTGGGTCCCACATCTCACGGCTTATTGATCCCCCCTGGCTGCAGAGGTCAGTCAACTCAGAGGGGAAGGGGCCCGTCGGAGTTGGCCTGAGGCAACTTCGCCCTGGGCTGGGGGAAGGGAGGCCCTGGCTGCCCTGGGCGTGAGGAGGGGCCCGGCTCTGAGCCGAGGGTCCCTTCCCCCTCTCCTCCCCCAGCATCAAGTGCCACATCTCCTCCTGACTCAGACAATTAGATTCAAAGGATGACCTCACTGCCTGCCGTCCCTCACTCGCTCCCTCTGCTAGCTCGCCTTGCTCGCTCGCTCGCTCGCTCGCTCGCTCGAGGCGCGCTCCTTCCTCCCCTCCTCCCGGGCCGCTCGCCGCCTCGCTGGCTTGCTCACAGCTCAGCCCGGCCCCTAGCCGGCCCGGACTCCCGGTGTTGTTCTGGGGGTTTCCTAACTCCCCCCACCCCGGGCCGCCCCGGGCCTCTTGGGCCCCAGCCCCAGCCCCTGGGGCCCGATGCCCGCGGGCTGCCGGGCGGACCCACGGAGCGCCGGAGGCACCGACGGGGCGCCAGCGCGGGGACCCAGGTCAGTGGCGGCGCGGCCGCGGGGCCGGAGAACTTGTCACCCCCACCGCCGCCGCTAAGACGCCCGCGCCCGCCCGCCAGCCCGCCTCGGAGCTTCCCGCTCCTTTCTCGGCCCCCGCCCCCCGCGGCTTCTCTGCGCGCTCCCCCTGCCAAGCTGTCTCTTCTCTTTCTCCCCCCCCCACCCAGCCCCCCTGCCTCTGCAGCCGGTGGGAGGGACTGGGACTTCCTGAGGTCCCAGGGATGGGGCCGGGGCCCATTGGCTGCAGTCGGCCCAGGCCTCTGAGAGAGGAGGGGGCTCTGGCAGTGTCCATTGGCCTGGGGGAGGGGACCACCACCTGGGTGGGAATGGGGCTACCGAGAGAGAGGCCCAGGGTGTGGGGGTGACATCTACACAGAGGGGGATGAGCTCTTGATATCTTTCTTTTCTCACATCCTGTGGGCCTCTTGCCTAGCTTCATTTGTCCTCACCTCCAAGCAAACTTTAGTCCCCACTGCCTAGTTTCATTTGGTCCCCACAGCCTGTGTTCTTTTGGGGCTGTCACCTGGTTTCCCTAGACACTGCTTCCTGATTTCTTTTGTTGGCACTGTCTGCTCTCCTTAAGTCCCTATCACCTGGCTTTATGGGATTGCCCTACCTGGTTTCCTTACGGCCTGTCCGGCCTGCCCGGCCTGCCGTCTGGTGTTTGCTCCCCTGCATGGCTTCCTTGGAGCCTGTTATACTCCCTTTAGGATAGAGCATCAGGGCCCAAACGACACCTGGAGCGGTAAGCGGTAAGGATGTCAACAGCATTGCCAGTTATTCCAGGGTTGGGGCCTGGCCAGCACAGCTTGGATTCCATTCTGCCTGGACAGCGACGCAGCTTCCTTTCTTGTGATGGGGGGCAGGGCTACAGGGTCCAAGGACACTTTAGGATTCTTGTCCTCAGTGGTTAGTTAGAGGAGCACAGCCTTGTCCAATGCTGTCCCCATCTCTCTTTGGGCCTGACAGTGATGACAGGGCCTTGGCAGGGGCTGGGGGGTGAGGTCTGGGCCATATCTCCTTCTTACCTTGCCTCTTGCAGCCAGGCCTGACAGGCAGGTACACTCTAGATAGTTGTGGGCACAGAGAGGATTTGAAGAGGTTCGGGATCACACAGCAGGTGGCTAGGTTGAGAGCTGCTGCTGATTCTCATCCTGGAGAAGAGGGGTTGCTGAGGGGAGGCAGGAGGGGCCCTGGGGAGTGGGCTGGTTTCTGGGCTTCTCTGGCTCCTGCTACTACCAGTGCCACCCCTTCACCCAGGGGCTTCCTCACCCCACCCACCCTGTCTGGCTGGGTCTGTGCTTATTCCCAAATGCTGGGAAAGCAGGGTCAGGGGAGGAAGGAGCCATCTGGGAAATTATCATATTTCCTTGCTTTTTAGGGACCAACAAATTTCCTCCTTCCCTTTTCCTTCCTTCCTTAGGCCACCCTGAGCTTTAGCCTCCACCCCCCCAAGTGCAGCCAGGGCAATCCGAGGTCCTAGCATGGAATGACTGTTGTGAGTGTGTATCTTTGTATTTCCTACTGCTGGATGTGGGAGCATGAGAGGCTGAGGGTGACTGGGGGACTCTGGGTTTCTGAAGGTGCAATGGTATCTATGTGGAAGATAGACTGCTCCGAGTGTGGGATGGCATCCATATGTGAGACTGTGACCGTTTCGAGTGAGCGCGTGTGAGAGTCTGTGTGTATGACTGTAATACGTGTGTGCATGCACAGCGTGTGCGAAGCTGTGGCAGTGGGTGTCCACGTGGGAGGCCGAGATGTGTGGTCACGGTGGTGAACTCTGAGTGCCAGTGTCTGTGAGGCGGCCTGGGTGTGTCTGTGAAGCTCTGGCCGTGTGTATGGGGAGGTAGGGTGGGCTTTGGGGAGCTCTGCCAGCAGTAGCGAGAGTCCAAGTGTGGGCTCCATCTCGGGGAGAAGTGAGCCCCGGGTGCCGTGTGACCCTGAATTGCTGGTGTGTGTGTGAGCATGTGTGCACACATACTCAGGCCTGTGTTTGCCCATCAGGAACAGATTGCTCTGGCTTCCCCACTGCGAGGAGTGAGAAGGGGGGGGAAGGATGGCTTGCTTTTGCCCAGCAGCCCAGAAGCTTCCTCAGAAGTAGTGTGTGCAGTGTGCATGCATGCTAGGGGGGCAGGGAGAACAGGACACTGTTACATGAAGACAGGTGAAGTTTCTGTTCCCCCCACCCAACTCTAGCTCTGTCAGAAAGACCATCTTCAGTTCTTTTTGTTAGAAACCAATGCTTCATGTGCAGTGCCGCCCCCCCCACCCCTGTGTGTGTGCGTGCACACGCTTGCAAGCATAGGCCTTTGAGGGTGTGTCGGCACCATAGCAGTGATGGGGTCAGGGGTGGGGTGTAGGGAGAGATGCTGAAGCAAATAGGTCTTTGTTCCAAGCCCCCAAGTCTGCAAAGCTGTTCTGTCCATCTTTCTCTCTTCATGGAGGGCCTGCAGCCTCCTCCTTGCCCTGCCTCATCAGCTGGGAGGCCCCCCCACCCTCGCCTGGGAAGTCTCATTCAACCCTTTACTCTGCCCATCCCCCACCAATGAATGGGAGTTCTTCCAGCTGTCTAACCTCCTGCTGTAGTGGTCTGTCCATCCAAGGGGAGCAGTCCCCATTTCCTGCAAACTTAACCTGACTGGTGCATGGCCCTTTTCTAGGTAGAGGGGTCCTCCCAATTCTTCTAGAAGCCAGAAAAGACCCTGGACTGGGGCTAGGGGCTACGGGATTTGGTGCTTGTGAGCCAGGTTCTATGAAGTTGTCCAGAGCCCATGTACCCATAGAGAAGATAGGCACTTATCTGCTCCTTCCTCTTCCCCATTTGAAGGGCAGGGGGCTGGTCCAGATGACTTTCGAGGGAGAAAGCCCAGACCTTTTGCACCTAGAGGGTTGCTTAAGCCCAGGCCTGTATATATGTGCGTATATAAGCCCATGCCAGGTCCGCAGACAGCATGCAGGGCCCTGAGTAGGGCTCCACATTGTGAGCATGGGCTGGTGGGATTCAGATTCCCACCTCCCCCAGGCACCTCCCCGCTGCCCAGCCAGGCCCATCATGGGAACGCCCCAGGCTCCCCCCACAACACGCCTGCACACACGTGCTGCAGGGCATGCACATGCTGATCTCAGGGTCCCCACGGTGCAAGAGGCTGGAGGTGGGGGGTTTGAGCACTCAGAGTCCGGGCTGCTGCCAAAATCCGTTGGAATCTTGTCCCCCCCAGGCCCCCATCTCCGGCTGTGGAGGTCACAATAGCAGGTGCGGATACCCACTCCCCCCCCCAACTCACTCACATTGGGCCGCCTCCTTTTCCACAACCTCAGCCAGCGGCTGGAGCTGGGGGACTGCTCCCCCTGCCTCCCTCCTGGCCCCCCCCCACTGGTGCTGAGCTTCTCCTGCCCCCTTCTATGGGGGGAGATGGGGGCCTACATTTGGGTGGGGTCCTTTCCCCTGAACACTGGGGCTTGACCCTGGAGTGGGTGGACATGTGGTAACCCAGGAGGAGATAAGGCTTGAATCCTGAACCCAGGCACAGCTCCTATGCCCCTCAGTGTGGGGGCATCAATAGCTGGGAGGAGGGCCAGGTGTGGATACAGAGAGAATGAGCCAGAGACAAGAAACTCAGAGATAGGAGGTAGAGACACCACAGGGAATGGGAGCCTGCCCAGTGGCCAGCCAGCCCCAGCCCCAGGAGCTGGCCCCTGACCCAGGCCCGCCCTCTCCCCAGTGGGGGGTCTGCCGGGCCAGCTGCCAGGGGCCAGACCTCCCTCCTCAGTCTATACCCCCCCAACACTCACACACCCTCTGGACTGCTCAGGCCTCTGCCCCCGCCCCCACCGCCCACGCTGTCCAGGCTGCCTAGGCCTGGTGGGATCTGGGGGCCTCTTGGTCTCAGCCCCTCCTCCCCGTCCCGGAGCTTCCAGCCAGCCCTGACTGTCCCTCCCAGCCTCTCCCTTGGCCAGTGCTGCTCCTCCTTGCCCACCACATCATTGTCTCTGTCTCTGCCCTTGCTCTCTCATTTTCTCTTATCTCCAAGTGAAGGTGTCTCTTTTCCTTGCTCTGCCCTAATTCCTCTGCAGGTCTGAGGCCTCTAGAGTTTCCCAGGCTTTTGAGTCAGTTAGTCCATGCTCTGTCCTGTCCTGTGTTCTTGCCTTTTCTCAGGATGGGTCCTCTACAGCTGTTGTGGGGAGAGGGAAGGGGGCGAGGCCCTAGGACAAAGTGTCTTTTCCCTCACACTGAGGGATTCTGGAGTCGGGGGTTACTGAGGTGGACTAGAAGCTGTGGAGATGTCACCTTGGCCACGCCGTGGGTTAGATGCCCTCCCACAGATATGAATGTTCTTGACCTCACCCTGGTCTGAGACCCTGGGGTGGGTAGTGTAGGCCAGTGACTTCGGTTGGATTTCAATTTTGGGGCATACCACATGGGCCTCCCTGTTCATTCATTCTTCAGACCAAATTGAGCCTACCTCACCCTCAGCGCACCCACCCCAACTAACGCCCTGAAGTCAGAACATACTGTTGCACATCAACACTCACACACAGTTACAGCTGGGCCCCAGCCAGTGGTGCTCAGAATCCCCCACTCCTACTCTGGATGTGGCAGGGATTCCTGAGGGCTGGGCCTCTGTAACCTTCTGCAGGGATTAATAGGAGCTCTCCAGACACACCTCCCCACCCTCAGGTCGTGCCTTCAGCTGGTCAAGGGGTGAGGTTTGGGGGCACAGGGTACCTGGGACCTTGCTGGGGCTGGCAAGAGGGTCTTGGGCCCTGGATCTTAAGCCAGCCTCAGAAACTGAGTAATTGAGGTCCCTAATCTGGAGCCTGTCACTGTGTCTGTCAGCATCCCTGCTAGTGACTGTCAGCCTCTTTGTTACCACTATTACTGTGGGCCGCTGTCATTCTGTGTGACCGTCCATGTTACTGAGTCTGACTGTCGGCATCCCCGTGTTACTGTGGATGCACCATCATTGTTACTCTATGTGACTGTCCATTTCATCGCATCTTTGATTCTGGGGTTATTGTCACTGTGATTGTGTCTGTGTCAACAGGTGTCATTGCCCCATTTGTTGGTGTCATTATTTATGACTGTCACTCACTACATTGTCACTGTAATGACTGTCAATATCCCTGTGTGCCATTGTCAACCATACACATGTGTCATTTTCACTGGGTGGTGTTCTCACTGTGTAATGGTGTCTTTGTCTCACAGTCGGACAGTGACAGTAAATTAGGGGCCCAGGATTTGTCTCTTGATGTGTCATCTGTGTGTGTATAGTGAGGTTCTGTGTCAGGAGAGGTGCTGAACTCCTTGTGTTAACAAGGGGGTGTGGGCTGCTAGGTACTGGCCTCCTTTCTTGTTGGTGAGTGTTCTCTGTTGCCTCCTCATTGTGGGGCTGGGGCTAGAGGCCAGGCTGGCCCGTGCAGGGGGTCTACAGAGAGCTTCAGCCAGTTTGCATAGCCCCTATCTGAGGCTCTATGGGATTTATCCTCCAGATCTATCCCAGAGCCATGGGGTGTGGACTTGGAAAATTCTTGGGGAAGATGCTCTTTGCCCTGGGATGGGTGGCCCGAGGTGAGCTAGGGCAGGGTGGAGATAGAGCCTGGATGCCTCTGGCCTCAGCTTCCCTACCTGGGAATGGACCCAGCTGGGACTCTGAAGGAAGGGAGGAGTGAAATTGGCTTGGGGTTTTCTGGATCTGCAGGGGCAGAGAAGGGGTGGGGAAGGGTGGGGTTTTAGTCTTCCCTTATTCCCTGGGGGCTGCACTCCTGGATCGCCAGGGAGAAGCCCTACAGCCTCCAGGAAGGCTGCACTGACACCATCGTCCCTTAGCACTAGAGGAGCTAGGTGGGCTTAGAGAGATGCTCTAGGATGGGCACAGAGACCCTCTCTGGATCTGTCCCTTCCTCTGTCCTTGAATCTCTGCCCATCCCCTGTTGTCCCCATCTCTCTTCCTGGGTCTCTTCTCCCATTTCTCCCTGACTTGGTCTCTGCTTGTCCCCTGGGTCTTGGCTCATGGCTTTCCTTCTCTCTTGTACTCTTTGCTCCCCCCTCCTGGGGTCTCTGCCTTTTCTGGGTGCCCCCAGCCATGCAGTGTCTGTTTCGGTACCCCATCCCCCACTCTCTGCAGCACTCGCTCTCGGCAGCGCCCGTCTCCCATGGCTGCAGCCCCGTTGGCCCAGGGCCCGGCCCTTACAGTAACTCATCGGGCTGATGGAGGCGACTTTGATGAAGAAGCTACCCCTCCCCCTGAGGGGGACTGAGTGTGTGTGTGTGTGTGTGTGTGTGTGTGTGTGTGCGCGCGCGTGCGTGTGCGCGTGTGCACGCTTATATGCATGCACACTCATGCCAGGCTGTCTTCTTGCCCCCGCACCCCCAACTGGGACCAGGAAGGAGCTGGGAGCAGAGGGCCACCCTGTCGCTCTTCCATCCTGTGATCTAACCTTGCTCCCTTCTGCCTCCCCAGGCCCTGGTTCCTGCCCCCACATGGTGGGCAGTGGGGCCTGGCACTGAGGTGGAGTATCTTCCCGGCTGTGGGGAGAAAGGCACGGACAGATGGCAGAGGTGGTGGGGGAGCATCTGAGGCCTACCTGCAAGGGTTGAGGTGGGGAACCAGGTAGGCCTGTAGCCTCTTGCCTGCCTCTCTTTTTCTCTCCCTCCCCGCCCCTCCCTCCCTCCCTCTGAATTCAGATCATCCCTGGGTTCATTTTCTGGACCCACTGCTCGCTGACTGTGATGTTGGCCATCGTCTTCACCTTCTAGGCCTGAGGAGTAGTTGAAGATAGGGGAGTGGCTGAGGGTCAGGAGGAGCCAGGCCAAGTGGTAGCTAAGGCCCTGGGAGTCCCTGATGTGGGAGGGGCAGCCAAAGCCACCTGGGGCCTAGAGAGATAAGCTGTGCCAGGGAGGGGCAGGAAGAGCACCTGCTGCTTGGCTGGAGGAAGCCAGGTGCAGAAGCGGGGCCTTGCCTGGTGAGGGCGAAGTGTAGCCACGGGCAGGCCGGAGCCCTGTCCCATACAGGAGCCCCCGGAAGTCAGATTCTCTCCAGTTCTCCCACTCACTGCTACAGGCTGACCCCCACATTTGTCTCCTCCCTGCTATAGCTCTGTTTGCCGTTTCTCTGGCAGTCCTCTGGCTGTATGTCTGGCTGTTTGTCTGGCAGTATTTCTGACAGTGTCTCTGGCTGTGTCTGGCAGCATGTCTGTGTGTCTGAGTGTCCCTGGCACTGTTTTCAGTGGTGTGGATACTTCCTGACTGAGCATCTGGCTATGTCTCTGGCTCTCTTTCTAGCTGTTTTTTTGGGTGTATGCCTGTTTGTGTCTATCAGTTTCTCTGGTATTTCTCTGCCTGTGTGTCAGGCAGTTTCTCTGGCAGAGTTTCTGACAGTGTCTCTAGCCCCCTTGCTATGTCGCTGATGGTTTCTGTGCCTGTGTTTCTTGCTCTTTCTCTGGGGGTAGGTCTCCTTGCCTGGCCAAGCCTTTTCCAGTATTTCTGGTGGACCCTTTGGTGCTGTGTCAGTCTTTCTCTGACCATGCCTCTGCCTGTTTATCAGGTCATAGCTACCCGTTTCTCTGGCTTTATCTGATGGTGCCTCGCACAGTATCTCTCGTGTATCTCCTGCTGTGCATGGAGCTCTTTCCCTGGGACTCTGGTTGTTTTGGGCAGTGTCTTGGCTGCGTGTCAGGCTGTATCTCTGACAGTTCCGCTCACCCTGCTGGAGTGTCTGGCAGTATTCCTCTCTAGATCTCTGTTTCTGTCTGGTTGATGGCTCTCCTCTTACTTCACACTGGGGTAGGAGAGAGTCATATTTGAGGCTTTTTTTCTGCAGGAAATAGTTATTTCCCTGCCCTCTAGTGTGATCGTGTGTTGGGGGGAGAGTGGGGGGCAGGCAGGTGGATCTACCCCATGAAGCAGGACACATGAGGGGACCCCTGGATCCATCCTGGCTTCTGGGGACATCCTGACTGTGCTGCATGTACCTGCAGAGGTGTGTGTAGACATGACGCACATCTGGGCTGAGGGTCTCAGGCTCCTGGGGCATGTGTCTGGGGTGAAGGATGGGCTGGGGCCCCTGACAAGGACTTACATGTGAAATGCCCTCCTTTTCTCATGGTCATTGGGTCATTGTACACTAAAGCAAGAGCCATATCTGACCTTAATACCCTGATGCTGTGAACATCCCAGAGCCCAGGGGCAAGGCTCACGGAGAGGTGGGGGTACAGATACAGGTGGGGGTGCAGATTCGAGGGACTTCAGAGCATCCGGGTTTCAGGTTCTCCCCAGGAGCACAGCAGGGGGCCTTCCATTTAAGGCAATTTGGAGAAATACAGACCTCCTGTTAAGTTCAAGCATTACTCTTTCGGTTTGTAGTGCTTATAGCTAATTAGCCAACCTCACCAGTAAAGTTATTTTTTTTTTTTTAAATGGCCCTAGCATTACCAGTGTTCCATAACTCATCCGTGGTTGACTACATCCTGCAGCCAGCAGCCTTAGCGAACAACAAACCACTGTAGGTTGCCTTCTACCATCTTAGCAAGCCTTTGCCTACAGATGTCAATAATGTTGCTTTCTGTTTGCTTGAAAGAGAATCCTGAGCCCCATTAAGAAGGGCATTTGGGGTCAGGGTGCCCTAGCCCTAGGGCTGGGATCTCCCAGTCTTGCCAGGGAACAGGGAGGGGCTCCTCAGGAGGCTCCTGCCTGGCCTGATGCTGCCCCTTCCCCCGCCACCCCCATTTCTCCCAGCAGATGGCTGCCCCCATCCCGTGGGCCTGCTGTGCTGTGCTCGCTGCCGCCGCCGCCGTTGTCTACACCCAGAGACACAGTCCTCAAGGTGAGTGCTGGAGGAGAGGATTCTGGGGGGCCGGATGGTGCTCCCTGCTGGCTCCCACCCAGAGCCGAGCATGAGCCTTCCTTGACACAGCTGTGTGTGTCCACCCAAGACCACACACTGGCACGTCCTGGCATTGTCACACATTAACACCCATGAGTCCTATGACACTGATATGCTGGGTGACCCACTGCTGTTGTCTTACATACACAGTCCTCCAGTCACTCCACGTGGTCCTGTGCTGATGGTATCTTTGGCTTGATGATCCGTTCCTCTTCCCGCTAGAGTGGGTGTAGGGTACAGGCAGGTGGGATGGGAGTTGGGGGCAGCTAGGGGTAGGGCCCTGTGTAGTATCTTTGAAATGGGATCTCATTTGAAATGGGGGTTTGTGGGGGTGCGGTGGAAGGCACTGAGAGAGACAGAGGCCAAGACTACTTTCCTGTATCCTAGAGGGATGGTGGAGACAGAGATGGTAGACTGAGAACAAGATTTGGGGACGGGCAGGGTTAGCAGTGGGAGAGGGCTGACACACTAAGGAAGGGGATAAGTCAGTCAGCTGGAATGGTTGGACGAGGCAGGGATTGCTCAGGCTGGACCATTGGCAGCCTCCTGCCTTCCCCCTACCATTTGTCCAGGGAGGGCTGAGTTCTTACTGCAGCCCACATAGCAAGAAGCTGCCCCCCTGCTGGGAAACAGGTTCCCTCTTAACTTGACCACCAGTGCTCAAACTGCATTTGAGGCAACACCTCACATGGCTACATCAGCATAAGGTCTGACCTCGAAACTCCTCAAACAAGCTCTAAGGTGTAGGGAGCTCTCCCCTTGGATGGGTCCTGCCCCCTGCCACCCTTGGCTGGGTTGGCTAGAGGCAGAGAGGGTGGGGGCATTTCTGGGGCCCAGGCACAGAGCACACCTTGCCACCCTCAAGGCTGTGGGTTCAAGGAGGGCAATGAGTCAAGGCTCCTGTGCCTTCTTCCTTGAGAGACTGACACTGAGACCCAGAAAGAGCCTAGCCCACCCCAGGGCTACTCCCCAGTGGGCAGGGAAGTGAAAGGACCACCAGGCCAGCCCATTAACCCCTGCCTGCAGTCAGTCTGTCTTGGGCTTGTGTGCTGATCTCACCTGCTTGGACCTGCCAGTGGCCATTCCCACCGGCTTGGCCCCTGCCCTGTATTATGGGTAAAGGCAGAGCACATGTGACCAAGGGCTTGAGCGTTAAGTCCGCATCTCTGAGAGTGTCTAACTGTCCTTGTCTATTAGGGCTGTGCTCTTGTGTGGATGAGACCATGTCCCTGTTCAAATGTATTTCTCTGTGTGGTTGTATCCCTGGGGGCTGTGCCCTGTGTGTGACATTGTCTGTTTACGTGTGACCATGCTCTTTGTGGGGCTTTGTCCTTGTGGCCGAGACTGTACGCTGTGTGATGGTTTGATAGTTTCTCTCTGTTTCTGTCTCTTTGCATGTCTGTGTCCCTGTTCAGTTGTCTCCCTGATGGGAGACTGGGCCCTTCTGTGTAAGTGTGCCTCTGGGTGACATTCCCTCCCTGTGCGTGCATGTGATTATCTTGTATTAGGTGTTAACCGTCCCTGAAGTGGGACCGGCTCCCTGTGTGACTGTGACCTTGTGGACAGTTGTTCTGGGTGTGTTTGTTCTTCTTGTGGTGACTGTCCTCATCCTGCGTGTGTGGCGATGTGAAGTTGCTTAGGACGCCCGGGGGGACTGTTTCCGGCATGTGGTCCCCATGTGAGCCCGTGTGCACAGGTGTGAGGGAGCCGTCAGCTCTGTCCTTCTGTGTTCTCCATGTCCATGACCTCATCCTGTCTCTGTCTCTCATCCTGGCTTCTAACAACCTTTTCACAGCTGATTCCTTTGGAGCATTTGTCACCGCGTCAAGGCCAAGAACCCCATCCTCCCCCTGCCGCTTGATTTAATTTCCGAAATGGACAGCACATCAGTAGGGGCACCCACGGGGCAGGAGGAGAGCTGTCCAGAGACAAAGGATTAAATCACTGCCATCTTTGGAGCTGTTGCATGGCTGTGTGTGTATTGCCGTTGTTGTGTTACTGTAGCATTTGTGACAGTGTGTGTCTTGCGTGATTGTCATGTCATGTTGCCCCCTCTACCTCCGCTTTGTGGCCTGTAGTTGTCTTCTGTCATTGCGTTGTCATGTCTTCCTTCCTGCCCTGCCCTTACATTGTTGGTTTGTCATTGTTGTCACGTTGTATTTCTGTTTCCTTTGTGAGGCAGACAGGGTGATTTGGGAGTGTTATCCCATTGTCATTATATTTGTTGTGCTGTTGGGTGGCTGTACCTGCCCCACAGTATTAAAGAACCACATTGGGTCCAAATTAGTTCTGAGCTGCTGTTGGTCAGTGTTGACGTGTTGCTGCTGGGACCATGGTGGCCACACCCCCTCCCCTACGGTCAGTTTTCAGCCTCCTCCTCAGGCAGCTGGATGCAGAGTCTGTGCTGGGGGGGGGGGGTGGGGAGGGTTCAGAGAGAGGGGCTTGGCATGTTTCCTGGAAGCTCCAGGTTTTGACAGGGGAGGCTGGAGGGGGGCTCAATGGCTAGGGCTGGTGGATTGGGGGAGCTCTATGGCTTGAGCCTTGGACACTGGGCCTCTGGTCAGGGGGAGGCCCCCATTCAGTCTCTGGTCCTGCCTCACAGCTGTGGCCTCCAAGGCCCCCAGCCACCGCCCTTCTGCTGTTCATCCTTTGTTTGGCTGGTCCCAGGCCTCACAGACGAGTGGTCAAGGCTGGCTGGGTTTCCTGCTTCCCTCTCCTCCAACAGGGGACAGGGATCGAGAGGCTCAGAGAGGGGCAAGACAGAGGCAGGCAGCAGGGGAGAAACCTGAAGACACGGAGAGAACCTGGCACAGGAAGGGTGACAGGCAGCAAACAGGGACAGATGTTCCAGCACAGAGAAAAGCAGTACTGGGGAGGGGGCTGCAACGGAGGGAGGGGGGTGGCTGGTGGCATAGGGGGATCCCTACCCCCTACAGTCCTGGTGGTGTTAACAAGTCTAATTAAGAGGCCACTGGCCCAAGTTAATTGGCTCGTTAACAGGAATTGCCTCTGAAAATCCCCCAACTCAGCAGGGTGGCTCTCCAGAGGGGAGATGTAAGCAAGTGTTAACGAGGGATCCCACAGCCCCCCCCAACTGCTGTCCCCCCTCCCACCTCGCACTCTTCCCCTTCCACCCTCACTCCACAGATCTGGCCAAGACCAGGGAAGCATCTGTCCTTCCAGGCTTGGGGGGCAGGATGAGGAATGAGGAGATTCGTTGATTCGCATCACCCAGCTCTGCATGCCTGCCCCTCCTCTGGAGATCTGTGTCCTCTTCACCTCCCCCACCTAGTGCTGCCTCTCGACAGGTGCTCCCTCCCACCCTTCCACTCCAGTCTCCTGGGTTCAGTCCATCACGCCTGGGTTGCCGAGGCCAGGGCTGGGGTTTGCTTTTGGCTCTGACAGGCCCCTCCTGGGGGCAGGAGAGGAATGGTCATAGAGCTCTCTTGGCCCCAGCACTTCCCTGCACACCCCCCAACCCCAGCAGTTCCTGTCTCCCAAAGTTGATAGCTGCCAGGAGTTCCCTAGGGCTCCCATCCTGGATCTCCCTTCTGCTGCTGCCCGAGCCCTGGATGGTGGAAGCGGGGCAGGTTAGGGGCAGCTTGTCAGGGGGGCCAGAGTGGGAGGGAGAGAGGCAGGCCAGGAGACAAAGATGGGGACAAGAGACAGAGAAAGGAGTCCAGAAGTAGGGCCCCTCAGCGCCAGCTTGCCTGGGTAGCAGATATCAGTGGTTGGGGCTGGGCCTGTAGGTGGCAAGAGGTTAGGGTCACGGGGTTCAAGAAAACTTTTTGAAGGACCTAGTGACTGGAGGTGAACTGGGTCTTCACTGAGGTTTAACCCCTTCCAGCACTCTACACAAACTTTCTCCCACACACATACACACCGAAGATCACCCATTCACACACAAAATCCCCAGACGTGTACACACACACACACACACACACACACATACACACATTCTGAGACACTCACAGTCACAGATAAATTTTAAACGCTCCTCATCTCCTGACACTCACACCATCAGACACAGAGCCTCTTGGCCTAGACTTCTCACTCATAGGCTCTCATCTATGCACATTCACCTGGTGGTGCTGGGCAGGGCTGTGACCTGTGACTTTTGCCCTGTGCTCTCCCTGCCCCCCACAGAATCCCCCCACGTGCAGTACGAGCGCCTAGGTTCAGATGTGACTCTGCCATGTGGGACAGCAAACGGGGATGCAGCAGTCACATGGAGGGTAAATGGGACAGACCTGGCCCCTGACCTGCTCAACGGCTCTCAGCTTGTGCTCCACGGCTTGGAACTGGGCCATAGTGGCCTCTACGCCTGCTTCCACCGTGACTCTTGGCACCTGCGCCACCAAGTCCTCCTACATGTGGGCTGTAAGTGTTGCTCCCAACCCCTCATCTGACCACCCCCCACTTCACTCAAGAGGATTGTCAGTGAGGCTTAGACCCTTGGCCCAGATCAGGTCCTCCTCCTTTCGGGGAGGGGGTGCTGCAGCACCCTGACCCTTGCTCTCTGATCCGGTCCTAGCCTTCTCTTCTGACCTCTGAGCCCAGTGTTCGCCACGGAGTCCAGACCCCTGGGCGTTTTGCGCATGTATCCCACCCCCAGCCCACCCCCGGAGGTCTGTGAGATCTGGAAATTGCGTTCCCTGTGACAAGATGGGCAGAGGAGGGCTAGCAGGGCATGATCCTTCCGGGGCCTGGTAGGGAGGAAACCTGGGGTCACAGCTCCAAGCTGGAGCGACCCCACTCCATTGTGTGCTCTCACAGGGGCTGGTTCTGCAGGTAGAGGAATGGGTACTCTGGGAGGCTCCAGGCAAGAAAAACACTTCCAGGAGTGGGGGGCACACGGAGATTGGGAGATTTGGAGGATACATTGACAAAGTCACTTCTGGCAGAGAGCTAAGTGTGACTACAGGCCTCAGAGGCTGGGAGGGTATGAAAGGGCCACTTGGGCTGGTGTAAATGGGGGAAGGGAGCTAAAGGAGGGGATGGGGCAAATCATGATCCTAGAAGCTAGGGAGTGACTTGAGCAGGGTCATCATGTTCTTAAGAGACCCTTCTCATGGTAGTGAAGAGAGACAGCTTGGATGGCAGCAATGCCAGGGCAGGAAGGAGGCTGTGGCTGGATGCAGGGGAGATGATGAGGACGAGGGACCAGGGCATGGAGTCCCTCACTGGTTGGACCTCCAGGAGTTGGCGGTGGATTGGAGGTAGAGAGGACCAGGAGCGTAGGGAGCAGGAGGGGTCAGGACGGATAGCGCTACCAATCGCTGCAACAGAGGCAAGGCGGAAGGGTCAGTGGAGGAGAAGATGGTGTGTTCTGGGGGCACTTGGGTGGTTCAGTCAGTTCAGCGTCTGACTTTGATTTCAACTCAGGTCTTGATTTCAAGGTCCTGAGTCCAGGCCCTGTATTGGGCTCCATTGGGCGTGGAGCCTACTTAAAAAAAAAAAAGAAAAGAAAAGAAAAAAAAAGATAGTGTGTTCTGTTTGGACAGTAGTATGCAAGTCATCTTATTTTGGATTTCCCTAGAATCAGATCCCAAGATGAGAGTTTATATGCAAGTAGTTTATTTGTCAGGTGGCAGAAACACCATAAGGAAATGAGAAAATGCTAGAAAAAGGAAGTTAAGGGGACCAACAAAGACAGAGTTATCCAGTTATCTTCTGGGCGACTGCAGCTTCGCCCTGTGAGAACTCTGAGAGCCCAGGCAGAACATGTACCTGGGAGTTCTCCCGCCTGAGCGGTGAGGGAGTTCAGAAGCTTATATACTAACTCCTGCCCGTCCTGGGTTGAAGGAGTCTATCAGGGTGGGGGCAGGGATGCTTTAATTCCCCCCGCATTTTTGGCCTGATGCCTCAGCAGGCAATGCAGATTTTAGTGACCAATGAAAGCTCTTAGGCATATAACTACAGAAGAGGGCGGTAGGTACGGGCCAGGGATCTGTTAGGGCCTCACTGCCATCTGCTGTAGATATGTTGGCTTGGGGTCCTCAGGGGACAAGGGGAGCTGATGGCTGTAGCCAGTGGATCTGAGGGTCTGGGACTCAGGAGAGGCCTGGGCTGAGGATGGGATGAGAAAGGCCATGGAGGGGATGAGATGGCCCAGGGAGGGAACGCTGGGATGAGGAGAGAAGAGGACCCAGAACTGGGCCCTGAAGACCATCGCTTCATGAAGGGTTGATGGAGAGAAATGAGCCACAAAAAGAGATAAGAAGGAGCCAACAGGAAGGTAGAGGGAAAAGGGAATGTGATTGAGAAGACAGGTTTGGAGAAGTTGGAATGAAGAGCTTATCAGTGTTGCTGAGGGTCAGCTGGGCAGGCACCCACCAACAGAATATTCTGAAAATAGTTCCATTTCTTTTCTCCTTGAGCGAAAGATTCACGTTTCTCTGGCCTCATCCCATTTGGGGGATGCACCCCACTTTCTGAGGATGGTTTCTTTATTCCCTGGGAGCTGCTGAGAGGAGGAGATGCTTGAGTGACCTGGGAGCAGGCCCTTTCCCTGTTGTCAGGAGATTGGTATGGACAACCATGGGAAATGTTAGACTGAAGGGTTGGTTGCTCATTGTCATCCACAAAACACTGACCCACCGGTGGGGTTAGAGGAGGGGTGAAAATATGTTTTGGGGGGGGATATTCCTTTTCACACAAAAAAGCCTTCCTGTGTTTAAACTGGAAAGATGGCAATCATATCCAAGTGTCTTAGGTGCAAGCCAAGGATGGAATGACCCCTGTCGGCCAGCTTGAGAAATACAGGACCAGCTTACCTGAGTTCTCCCTGGCCCACCATGAGGTCTGTTGACGTGGAACGCTCAGCCTAGCCCCATGTCCTTACACATAGAAAAGTGCCATGGAAGAAGGATGAGACCAATTTGACACCCCTGTCTTCTCAATTTGAGTCGTTGAAGTCCTTAGGACAAGGCTGGCCATGATGGCAGGGCCTTGGTGACCCTGGGCCCTCTTCCTAATGACTTGATCTTTCAGAGGTCATTGGAGGGAAATTGGGTCTAGAAATGATGTCTGTAGTCTGTACCCACAGGACATGTCCACAGCTGCCCCGTTGTGACCAGAGCCCAGACCGTTTATAGTGCTGACCACTCCCCAGGCCCTGCCTGTCAGAGGAGAACTGGCCATGAATTGGCTGTAGCATTAGTAACAGGTACTTATCTCTCATTGCCTTATTTCCTTCTAAAGAGCTGGTCAGAGGAACAGCAGACATTAATCATGATCGTCTCAGTCACTTTATATTAGTAACAAGAGACTGGGTTTGGCAACACTCAATATCAAATTATTCTTCTAGCCAGCACTCAGAGAACAGGACAAAGTTACCTCTGATTTGTGAGTCATTCAAGCCAAAAATTATTTAATATTTACCTTAAACATATAAGATTTTCATGTTTTTATTTCCAAGGGAAACTGATCATAAAAATAGGCTGTTGAAAGTCCCCTTAACCAGACTGATCCCTGAACTGCTTTCTTCCAGTCCACCTTCCTGCCCTCCGCTCACAAACAGCTCAGAGGAGTCCTGTGCCCAGGGTGATGAAAGGACCGCCCACATTAGGAAACAGGATCACCAGGTTACCTTTAGTAGCATCCTTTTGTTTACTAGATGCTGCTGATTCAGTGTCTTTCTGATTTTAAGCTAAAACAAATCAGAGTGATTTACTGATTTTTAAATGGACAGTTCCTTGTCCAGTTTTTACATATCTGTATTTGATTGGTCAGGACAGGAACTCCGGAACCCCTGGTTCGGGACTGCTTCCCTCTCAGCCCTGTTTGGCTGAGAAGGAAAGAGCAGCTTGTGGATGAAGATGTCTGGGGGGAAAAAAGACAGGTGGGAGGCAGGAGAGGGGCATCTGGGAAGCCAGAAGTTGGGGTGCCTTGAGAGACGTCATGAGATAAGGTTGGGACAGGCCAAGGGCTTTGATGCCAGACAGGAGGAGTATGGGTGGGGCCTGGGAAGGGCTGGAGCTGGAAGGGTCACCCTGCCCTGCCCAGCCCGATCTGGCCTGGCCAGGGGTGTGGGCAGCCTGCCCCTCCTTCTCTCTGCCGGCGGGCAGGCCTCGTGCGTGCCGGGGGCTCCAGCCCAGGCGGGCTGGCGAGATGAGAGGAAAAACATGCGGTTTGGTGGGCTGGACATGGAAAAACAAGCCAATTAGGAGGAAAACAAACAAACCCTGGGCCAGCGGGGGCACACGCACACATGCACACACATACACGGTCCCGCATGGGACCCGAGGACGTCCTGCCACAGGCTGCCACAGTCACTTGGGCATCTCAGGAGCCCCCACAAGGGGCAACTTGGGATGCCTGGGCATCCAGGAATACGTCTGTATGCCCAGAGAATGACTGACACATACCCATATGAGTTTTTGCTCACATACAGCCTCTAACATGTTCTCACGTAGTGTTCGGCTCATACGTGTGGACACACTCGGAATTCTGGGCACTTTCCCACACCCACAGTTTGAAAAATATGTTCAGGCTTAGGCTTCATCTCCTGTATAGTGTTTCAGGTATGTAGTCGAGCCGTGCCTGTGTTTCAGATGCGCTGGCGCACTTCACATATTCTCAGAGGGTACCGCCACCCCTCAGCCACACCCATGCAGGCAGTCTTGAAATCAGACAGCTTGCCCAGAGTCACACACAAATGCAGTGTGCAGTCACACACAGCCAACTGCATGGTTACACAACTGCCCACGGTTTCAGTCACACACATGAAGCCTCTCAGAGTTCACAACGACAGCCTCACAATTGCCATGTCTTAAAAACCGCTTCTTCCCCATCTTGCAGCATGCTCACAACAGGCCTGATCGCACACTGTCCCACAACCTCACACTTGGTCTCTCACGGCACCCCCACCTCCGCCCACCCGGCCCCTCAGCTGGGCTCCAGCTGCAGCAAGTCACTCCTTTTCTTCCTTTCTTTGTTTTTCTTTCCTCCTTTTCCCTCTGAGAAACCTGGTCCCTGTCAGGAAACCCAAGCCCTTCCCTACTCAGGGCCCAAGGCCAGGCAGGAGTAGCCAGATGACAGACAAAGCCCTGCCTGGCCCCCCGGTCCCCCATGACCTGCCCAGTCAGAGAGAGGAACTGGTTTTGAGGGGGAGGCTGGTCTCAGGGGGGAGGCTGGTCGGGGGAATGGAGGGGACTGGTCAGTGGGGAGGCTGGCTGGTGGAGGGGGCCTGTGAGTCCAGTGCCATGGCCCGCTCTGCCCTCCAAAGAGTCCCAGGCAGCAAGGAGCTGACTCTGCAGACTTCAGTACCCACCCCACCCCCAGCACCCTTCTCCTTTGAAGCTGGGGTTAAGGGAGGGGTGGTGGCAGGAGGGGGGAGTGGAGGCTTCTCAGCCGACCTCGGAATGTCCTTTTCTCCTGGGGTGGCTGCCAACTCTGGCCTGGCCTACAGGCCCCCACAAGGCACTTCCTGTGTCCTTGGCCATCCCCCACCCCACCCCCATGCCTCTGTGTCCCTGGGCAGATAGGGAAGGGATATGAGAGGCACACAGGATGAACATGGAACAGACACAAGATGGACACAGGGCCAGGAAGGCTCCCCAGGGGAGGCATACGGCAGTGGATAGAATGCAGGTTGCCCCTTGTGGGGGCTCAGCTGGGCTCTGGGCTCTCCCCTGCAGGCCTGGGGCATAGAGCCACCTTTGCCCACAGCGTAGCCCACGCTAGCTGCTACATACACCCAAGCTTCCCAGATGCCTCTCTGACCCTCTCATCTCTCCTGCTGCAAAGCCAGATTGGGCCCTGGGGGTTCGGCCCTGATACACATATACTTCCCACACACTGGACATGTACATGCAGTCAGAGTCAGTCACAACCACGTGTACACTGTGGATGAAAGCCCACAGTTCCCCATGTGTCACCATGGCCACTCGACAAGCATAGACATGTATTCCCCCTTTCACAGTCCCTGGCTTATTGAACTGCCCCCCCCTCCCATTTCCTGTCCACCTGTCAGGCAGGGGGTGGGGCGGAGGTGGGGGGGGACACAGGAGGGAGGTGTCAATGTCCCTGGAGCCACTGACGGACATTCCTTGCCTGGGTCAGATCACAGAAGCTGCCTCCTTCCAGGAGCCTGAGCCGGCTGTCCTCACGCCTTACCCAATGCCTGAGGGTGGGACAGCTGGGCTAAGTGCTCACAGCAGCAAGAAGTGTGGTTAGATAGCAGAAAGGACTTCCCAAGTGTGTAATGTGGTCATGTACGTGGTATATCCCCATCCTGGGGTTTTGTCCCAGCTCTGGCTTGCTGCATGACCCCAGGCAGGTCTCTGTCCCTTTCTGGGACTCCGCATTCTAAATTGCAGGCTGCTGCTAACCAAGTAAAGGGCTTCTTAAAGAGTCTGTGACGGAGGAGCTGGGGGCTAGGGCTTGGGTGAGGTATACAGCAAGGGAATAGTAGCTTCCTCGCAACAGGCATATGCACACACATGCAGTCATACATGGACATACATTCTGAGCCATGCCCTAGCTACTCCTGTATATGTACCTGCATTCCATCATGGGTCGTTCATGTCGCAGAGACTCGTGTGGCACGTACACCCGTGCGCACGGACGCCTACGCGGATACACATGTGCGCACCGTGCTGTTGTTCCCGTGGACCAGCAGGCTTGTCGTCGTGTCTCTCAGTCGCTGCTTGGGGGAGCCTGGGGTGACTCTGCTCCAGGGAGTGCACTCTGATTATTCCAGCAACCAGACTACCCGGTGGAGACACCCCCTGCCCCGCCCCCACAGCCTCTGTTGCACGGTTTTTCTCTGTGAATGGACGCAACGTGTCAGGAGATGTGGGGCTGGGGCCGACCCCCAGACATCACCTCCATCCTGTGATTGACGAGCTGAGGCCCGCAGCGCCCTGTTCCCCGCAGTTCCCGCCTCCCCTGAGCAGGTGGGGGGGGCTCCCTCTTCACAGAGCCCTTGTTTTTCTTTAATTAAACATCTGGCTCTCTGTGGCCTGGGAAGCCTCAGAGCCTCGCTGACAGCCACCCCTCCCCAACCTCTGGCATCGCTGATGGGTTGAAGGGGGAGAGCTCGGGTCCTGGGGCCCACCTGTCCCCACACTAGTGCAGGGGACCAGGGGCTCCAAGAATACCCTGACCGTGCTGTCCTCACCCCCCAGTGCCGCCGCGGGAGCCCGTGCTCAGCTGCCGCTCCAACACTTACCCCAAGGGCTTCTACTGCAGCTGGCATCTGCCCGCCCCCACCTACATCCCCAACACCTTCAATGTGACCGTGCTGTGAGTAGACTTGCCTGTGTCCCGGTTCCAGCCCTGACCTCTGACCTCTCCTCCAGCCACCCACTGTGCCCTCATCCAGACCCTAGCCCAGCCTTGGGCTTGACCTTCCCCCAACCTCTGCCCCATCTGACCCTTGATGTTGGTAACAGTGCCTGGGCCTCACCCTTCCCCAGGCACGGCTCCAAAATTATGGTCTGTGAGAAGGACCCAGCCCTCAAGAACCGCTGCCACATCCGCTACATGCACCTGTTCTCCACCATCAAGTACAAAGTCTCGATAAGTGTCAGCAATGCCCTGGGCCACAACGCCACAGCTATCACCTTCGACGAGTTCACCATTGGTGCGTGGGGCGGGGGTGGTCCCTGCAGCATACTCCAGTGGGAGTGTGTCAGTGGATGTGTGCCAGAGGTGTATATGAGCATTGGTGGGGATATTCACATGTGTGCCTAGGTACATGGGGCATGTGTATACATGTGTACATGTATTCATGGCATGTATATACCTGTGAACATTTGAGTGAATGTCCTTTACCTGCAGGGGCCAAGAGACCTTTCCAGCAGCTCTTCCCCATCGTCTCTCTGGCTCCCAGAGTATACAGGAGGGGGAGGGGGGCAGGCTGGGCCAGACCCTTGTGCAGCTGCAGCCTCCACCCCACCCCCCCACGCTAATGGCTTCCTTACGGCTTGTGATGAATGAGGTGTCAGAACAGGAGACAGGACTGGGACAGATACCGCCCTCACCCCCACCCCAACCCCAACCAGACCCTCTGCCTGCCCCTGCCCCATCCCAGCAGAGCCCTTGCCTGCCCCTGCCCCATCCCAGCTAGACCCCTTGCCTGCTTTTACTCCAACCCAGGCAGAAGCCAGACCCCTTGCCTTCCCCCACCCCATCCCAGCCAGACCCCTTGTCTGTTCTTACCCCATCCCAGCCAGACCCCTTGTCTGCTCTTACCCCATCCCAGCCAGACCCCTTGCCTGCCCTTACCCCATCCCAGCCAGAAGCCAGACCCCTTGCCTTCCCCCACCCCATCCCAGCCAGACCCCTTGCCTGCTCTTACCCCATCCAAGCCAGACCCCTTGTCTGCTCTTACCCCATCCAAGCCAGACCCTCTGCTTGCCCTCCATACCATGGCTGAGACCCCCAGACTGTTTCTGCATGAGCTGGGCCCTTAGACTCCCATCACGTCCTCAGCCTACCTCCAACCCAGAACTGCCACACCTGTGGACTGTCTTTTAACCTTGACCCACAGAGCAGCCTCAAACCCAGACTCTTCCAGGGGAGAGTATATCTCAGTTTGGAACTGGAAGAGTTGAGGTGAAAAGCCAAGCTTGAGGGGAGTATATGATGCTGGTGCAGGAGGGGGTGATCCCGGTGACAGTGGAGGTAATGCTGGTAATGGTGGAGCCATCATACAGACTTGGTAATTGGGATGCTGGTCATTATGAGCATGGGGTTGGGATGATGGGATGAAATTTGGAATATCGCTATCATGAGCTGGTGACAGTGACTGTAGTGACAGTCCTTGGTGGTGACGGGGATGTGAGAGGTGGAAATAATGAGACGGTTGTTAATGGTAGTTGCCAGAATTGACAACAGAGAAGAGGGGTGGCCACCGTGACAACTAGGACAATGGTTGGTGATATGAGATGGTGGACATGGTGACTGGGGTTGACACAGTGGGGTCGTTCCCGGAGATTAGTGAGGTAATGAAGCTGTGTCTCCTTAACAGTGAAGCCTGACCCTCCAGAAAATGTGGTAGCCCGACCAGTACCCAGCAACCCTCGCCGGCTAGAGGTGACTTGGCAGACCCCTTCGACCTGGCCCGACCCTGAGTCCTTTCCTCTCAAGTTCTTTCTGCGCTACCGACCCCTCATCCTGGACCAGTGGCAGCATGTGAGTGCCCTGCCCTGCCCAGATCCCAAGTGCCCGAATCAGAGCCTCGTGGCGTGGGAGGTATCCATATCACCCATATCAGCTGGTCGCTGTTCCAGTGTGAAGCCTGGGGGCAGTCAGAGAGGCTTTCTTTCCTCAGGGAGAGGGGATCAGATGGGCTTGGAAGGATGGATGGGGCTGAGGAAGGTATCCTGATCGGAGGCCCTAAAGGGTTCCCGGTGGCCTCCATTAGTGTGATGGGAACACATCTGTTTTTGTTGCCCGGGGTAATGGGGAGAAATACTGGAAGGGAGATGGCAGGCAGGGCAGGTAGGATTTCCCTTTCCTTCACTCTGGCTCTTAGCCCTGACCCGGCATCTCCCTCTTAGACCCTGGCCCAGGCTGCGGGCCTGTGCTGGCCCCAAGGGGCAGGACATCCTGGTCCTCAAGCACTTATAGTCTCAAGGGCTCAAGGGGTCAGAATCAGGCAGTGGTGGCAGACTTGTTCCAGGGTATGAGTTCAGGCCACGATGAGTGTCAGGGCTCCAAAGTCAGCTGTAGCTTAGGGGTCCGCCCAAGGTTACAGGTCGGAAGGTAGCCTAGGCTGGGAACAAAGCAGTGGATAAGGGCTGGTATGGGGCAAGGGTGTGGTCTGGGATATTGATCAAGCTACAGTTGCTCTGAGGAGCAGCCAGGCATTTGGGGCTGACTTAATGTTCTCTCTCCTTTGACAGCCCTGGGCCCATAGGGTTGTAGGCACTCTTTCTGGCCCATGAGGTCTATGGGCTAGGACTGGGGCTGCGAGGGTTCTCCACAGGCTAACCCAGACTGGTACCCAGGGGTCAACCCACCCACTAGGCTCCAGCCCCATCTCCTCATGCCCCCCTTCCAGCTAGCCTTTAAAGTGCGTAATTTGATTCCAGGGTGCCTGTCCGGGTTGTAGGCCTGGCCCCCACAAAGGCTGCTCACATGTTCTCTGACAGAGTCCGGAGTCCCTCCTGCCTGGCCAGCTGCCCATGCCTAATGCGTTGCTAATAACCAGGGTCTAGTTTCACAAGCCCCCCCCCATGCTAACGAGCTACAGGCAGCACCGCGTACCACGGCGCACACGCCTCACGGCGGGCCTGGCATAGCGCCCACCACACACACGGGGGCATGCACACATACACGTGGTCCCCAGCAGGAACCATGCTGCACACATGCATGTGGCTAACATGCCAAGACCATGCACTGCAGAACTGACCCGCACGCTGACGTGGGTAGAGCAAAATACGAGGACTCTGTGCTAAGAACATGTATGACCTGTGGCACATGCTTGCCCTGTTCCATATCTCATTGACATTGGAGTTGGCTCAATTTATGGCTCTTTTGAACTTGAATTTTGCTCTGAATAGAATCTACTCTCCCTAATTCTTTTTTTTTTTTTTAAAGATTTTATTTATTTATTTGAGAGAGAATGAGAGATAGAGAGCACGAGAGGGAAGAGGGTCAGAGGGAGAAGCAGACTCCTTGCTGAGCAGGGAGCCCGATGTGGGACTCGATCCTGGGACTCCAGGATCATGACCTGAGCCGAAGGCAGTCGCTTAACCAACTGAGCCACCCAGGCGCCCTACTCTCCCTAATTCTTTATGTTGGAGAGAAGCAGGTGTATGATCGGGAGGTGGTACAGAGGGGAGAGCAGAGAAAAACATCACTTGGATTTTCAGGGGGAAATGAAAGCTACAGGCCAGGATTGACAAGAATGGGCACCATGAGGTCTGGCAGGGGCTATCTCAGCATGGACAAGGTGAAGCAAGTACTGGGACCCAGCATGGGTTCCCTGCATCTTCTGCTCAGGCCCTAACTCAGCAGGGAGGCTGGAGGGCGTGTCTGACATGTGCTGCGGCCTACTGGATGGAGGACTCTGAGGCTAGGCAGATGCCAGCTACTAGAGAATTCCTGCCAACTGGGGAGCCATTCTCTTAAGGGTGTGGATTAAGGGATCAGTGACAACCTAGAAAGAAGGGCCCAAGCCTAGATGTGGCTGCCAGGAAAGCATTGGGCTCCTGGGCCACCTTTCTGGAGGGGTATGGTGCCCACCATAAGCCCACCAATGAGGTGGTAATTTGATCTCTCCATAGCTCTCTCCCTCTCTACTCAGCCAGAGGGGGTCTTTGGAGGGCAAAAGGGTATAGGGGACCAGAGGAGGAGCTAGGCCCCAGCTCCAGGGGAGGAGAGTCTGTGGGGTCCACCGATCTTCCAGGGCTGGGAGTAGGACTGACTGAGCCCAGGTCTGGGCCCTAAATGACTTTCACCCTGACCCTGACCTTTACCAGTGTCTCCACCTCAGGGCCACAGATAGTGGTGGGAGCGGGGGAGGTTATTGGAGGGGCTTCCTGCTCTACTTAGACCCATCTTCACACATGAATAGACATACACATGCGTGCATGTACTCACAGCCTGTCGGGTAGGTAGCGCAGACCCGGTTTTCCGGGAAGGAAGATTGGAACAGGGACCAAAAAGGCCCTGAAGCCAGACGTGGCCCAGAGCAGCCCCCTCCTCCGCCCTTGCCGGCTGCCCCTGTTTACGAGGAGGCTTAATGAGGCAGCGGGTGCCGCTGAGATGAACCAGAGCCCAGCCTGGGACTGGGAGGGGCGCTGGACAGGCAGGCCAGCCTGAAGGGTGGGGGAGACCAGCAGAATAGGGCTGGCCTGGGCGGGGGTGGGGTGGCGATGCCTCCAGGAGGAAATGGAGCAGCTGTCCTGCTGTCCTGCTGCTTGGGAGCTGCCCCCACCCCCAGCCCCTTCTGCCTCAGGCAGGGTGATAACCATACTGAGGCCTTCCTGAGTGGGAGGCTCAGTGGGGGCTAGGCTGGTGGGTGCACTGGGCATCTGGGAAGCCAGGCTCTGATGATGACAGAGCTGGCTGAAGTGTGTTTGGTGCTTACCATGTGCCCGAGTCCTCATTATACTCCTGTGAGATCATTAATGCCATTTTCCAGATCAGGACAGCAAGGCATATGGAGGTTAAGGAACTTGGTCACCTGGCTGAGAGGGGATGGAGCTAAAACCTGGATTGAGGCAGCCTAGCTCCACGTCTGTGTTTATAACCTTCCTTCTAAGCACATCACCATCTCTTCTCTTACCCTGTTACTCTTGTCACCTCCAGGGAGGGACTGAGATCAGGGCTTAGGCTGGGTACTGTGAGGGAGCCGGGATGACAGCAGAGTGAGACACTGAGCACAGTCCTCCTTCTGCTCCCCTGGGGGTGCTTCCGGTCTCCGTAAAGATTTTCTTACTCCTTCAGGATCCTCTTCCCTCCCTCGGGGTCTCCTCCCCGAGATGTCTTTACCCTCCTTCAGGAATATTCTCAATATCCTCTCTCTCTCCCCCCAGGAAGCTCTCTTTTCCTCCGGTGGGGGGGGAGGGTCTTCACTCTTCTCTCCCCGGCAGTGTTCTCAATTCCTCTGGGGGTGCCTCACTCTCCTGACCCCCGGGGCCCCACCCCCATCCCGCGGTCTGGCTGCAGGTAGAGCTGTCAGACGGCACAGCGCACACCATCACAGACGCCTATGCCGGGAAGGAGTACATCATCCAGGTGGCGGCCAAGGACAATGAGATTGGGACGTGGAGTGACTGGAGCGTGGCCGCTCATGCCACACCCTGGACTGAGGAGCCACGACACCTCACCACTGAGGCCCAGGCCCCGGGTGAGCCCCCCCCCCCGACCCCCTGTTCTCTCAGTGGGCCTGCACTGTTGCCTGGCTCTATCTTGCGCCTTCCCACCCCTCCCAGGACTCAGAGCCTTAGAGCCTCTGCCGCAGGCACTCTGTGGCCGCCACACTCCTGTCTGTCTGTCCTGACCAAGCTGTGCCTCATCCTTGCTGTCTGGACATTCTTGGTAGGGGCCGTGGGGTGGAGGGGTCATCCGTGAGCCATGGGGAAGCAGGATCTGCCTGATGGGGGAGGCAGGACACATCTGAGAGAGGAAGCAGGGGCTCTCTGATGGGGGAGGCAGTACTGGTCTAACACAGGGAGCAGGAACAGTGTGCCTCATGAACCCCCCAGATCTGGGTTGACTGCAGCCCTGGCCCTGCCCTGAGTTCCCCCCCATGTTCCCCAGAGACCACGACCAGCACCACCAGTTCACTGGCACCTCCACCCACCACGAAGATTTGTGACCCTGGGGAACTGGGCAGCGGCGGAGGACCCTCAGCCCCCTTCTTGATCAGTGTCCCCATAACTCTGGCCCTGGCTGCTGCCGCCACTGCCAACAGTCTCCTGATCTGGTAAGTCAAGTGAGGTGGGGTGGCAGAGGGGAGCCCGAGGGGACCCCCACCCACCGTCATCCCTCACAGCCCCCTGCCCTGTTTCCCCAGAGCCCGGCACCCCGTGAGGACATGCCAGCGCACCTGCAGAGGACCAGGAGGCCGGAGCTGAGCCCGCAGACCCCAGTTTCTATTTTGCACACGGGCGGGAGGACCTTCTGCATTCTCTTCAAACATAATTTGTAGAGACCCCGGCAGGCCTGGGCCTGCCGCCCCCTAGCCCTGCCACACCGTGCTGGCTCTCCTCCCGCCCTCAGAAGAGGAGGACCCTGCAGCTAACCCACCCACCAAAGACCCCCCACCCCCACCCTGGCCCCTCGGGCTGGACCCTCCAATGCCAGCCACTCCCAGGAGCCCTTGGGGGGGTCTGAGGGGAGCCCCTCACATCCATAATTTCTCCTGCCCCAGCCTCCTGTCTGTCCCAGGGTCTCTGTTGCCACCATCAGATTATAAGCTCCTGACGCTGGGGGGGCCCAGCCATCCCCCTCCCTCCAGCGCCCACACTTTTCACTCCCCCACCTGTCCCTGTTTTGTACGACCCTCCCCTTTCCCTGCTCCCACCCCACGGTATTTAATGCCCTGTCAGTCCCTTCTAGTCTGACTCAATGGTAACTTGCTGTATTTGAATTTTTTATAGATGTATATACAGGGGTGGGAGGGTGGGGGGTTCTCATTAAACGTCACCATTTCATGAGTCCTTGGAACAGACTCACTTTGGGAGGGTACCCTTCTTCCAAGGATCCCTCCCCTTCTAGCCGTGGAGGGGGGAAGAAATTCTAGTTGGAGAGAGACAACTCTCTCCATATAGATGGGGAGACGCAGTATAGCTCTCAGGCAGATGTGTCTGGGGGTGGGGCTTTCTGCTTCTTTGGAGGAGAAGGCCCCCTGGAGGCCAGGGGCAGAGTTGTGGGGAATGAGGGGTCCCAGTGAGCCAGGTCCCACACGGGGATGTCCAGTCAGTCCTGGAGGCTGCTGAATCCTGACAGGGGAAAGGCCTGTCAAGAGTCATCTCCAGAACTGCCTTCCAGGAAAGCCTAGGCTTTAGCCATAGGGGCAGAGATGCAAGAAGGTGAGGAGGCCAGACTTCATCTTTGGGGTACGGGAGGTGGTCATCCCCGTCATGCAGTTCAGACACAGTTCAGTGGCTCTAGGAGGTCAGGCCTGGGGCTCAGCTAGGCTGTAAGGCTCAGAGGGCAGAGTGTACTGGGCCTGGGCAGGGCGGGAGGCTGCCTGAAGGAGGCCGCTTGGGTACGTGACTAGGGACTGGGCCTGTGTTTCAGGACTGGAAATGTGAAACAAGATTTACCCCCAGGGTTAGATTACAGTTGAGACTCAGTGTGAGCCGGAGAAGAGCAGGCTTTGGTGTTCCAGAGTACCCAGTTTTTGGTCTAGTTCTGTACCCTGCCCGCACCCTTCCAGTCCTCAAACTGGGATTCCAAGGTCCCTTTGGTTTCTCCTCAGAGGAGGCACGCCTGCTCAGGTCCAGCCCCCTTGTAGAAGCCACTGTACCTTCTACCACAGTGGGGGGGCCACTGCAGCTCCTTAGCTGAGGATGCCTAGGTCTGGGGCCACTGGCCTTGGGGGTGGGAGCAAAGGATTAGACCAGAACCCCAACCTGGGGAGCCAGGCTTGGCCTTGCTCTGAGTGGCTGGGATGAGAGAGAGATGAAGTCAGAGGCACGAATACACTGACTTGCGCGAACACTCCCCACAGCAGATGCTGAGTGCCACACCTGGCACTAAGCCACTCATCCTGTGATCACACACACACACACACACACACACACACCCCAATTCAAACCCTTTTCTTCAGACCAGGGTCAGAAAATGGACATTCCTTGCTGGTCTCACCAGGCCTGCCTGGGATTGTGCCCCTGGGAGGAGGGATCCACGTTGCCTCAAGCACTGATGAGTTAGGCCTGGACAGGGCTTGGGGCTGGGTGAGGGGCTCAGATGGAAGGTGGCTGGCTCTCTTCCAGGCCAGGCACTACAGGAGGAGAGGGGGTGTTCCAGGTGGGAGATCTCATGGAAAACAAAAGGCCTGATGTCAGGGTAGAGGGGCTTTTCAAGCTGAGTAGCCCCAGCTAGGGGAATGCATGACTCCTCATTCCAGGAAGAGGCTCCCAACATTGGACATACAGAGAAGTGGCTGTGGACCTCCCTCTGGACCCTGGACCCCTGATTTGCCTGTTTGGTTTCTGTGAGATGTGGCTTGAGCCTGAACCTGTATTCCAGGTTCAGCAGGAGTGGACAGAGCAGGCAGCACCAATTCTTTCCAAGGACATTGTATTCCTGGGGTGGGTCTGAGCCTCCCGCTTCCCTGTCTCTGTGGTAGTGGGGCTAAAGCCCAGAGGTCTCCAGCCTGTGCTGCTTTCCTGCCTTGAGAGCCTTGGTCAGCCCTGACCCACCCACCGCCCACCCAGGGCTTGGGCATCAGCAATCTGGCCTCCATTAGCAACATGGGAAAGCAATTATGTGGGGTCTGGGGAGGAGAAAGAGGGGAGGGGGCCTGCTGGTGCCTCAGAGGCCAGCGGAGAGGCTGCGGCATCTCCCTGCCCCCAACCTCGAGAGAGAGACCCAGCCCTGTCCTAAGTGCCAAGGTGGCTGGAGGGCCAGTGTCATTGCCTCTGACGGGCCTGGGCCTGGGGGTGGTCATTCCTCTTTGGGCGTCTTGGCCCTCAACCTCACAGAGGCTGCTCGCTTTGGAGGGTCTTAGAGTGCTGTCCGCTGCTGCCTCCAAGTATTGTCCCTTCGCGTCATTATTTCCCGTGGTGGTTCTGGGGAGCTGGGGTAAGTATAGACATCAATTCTTAAAGCTAAATCAGATCCCAGAGAATGAAAACTGCTGAGGGGGGCTGCCAGGGGAGGCTTGGATCCCAGGCCCAATGTGTATGGTGGCTCAGCCTTTCAGCTCACTAGTTCTCGTTGCTCCCCCAAGGGGCACTGGAGATGGGGACCTTCTTATATGCCCCATTCCTATAAGGCTGACTTGTCTCTGCCCCCATCCTCTTCTCACTGAACCCATTTCCATCAGTCTCTGTCCCATTCCTATCCCTGAACTTGTCTTTGTCCTGGTTCCTATCCTGTGTTTCTCTCTGTCTCTATCCTGTCTCCTTTCCCGTGTATGTCTCTATCTCCTGTCTCTGTCTCCATCCCTGTTTGTCTCTCTCTGTCTCCTCCCTCTCAGTCTTCCCTTTTCTGTCTTCCTCCCTATCTCTGTGTGTCTACCCCCATCTCAGTCTCTTCGTGTCTCTCCGGCTCTTCATGGATCTCCACCCCATCTGTGTCTCTGTTCCTCTTTCCTGACTCTGTCAGCCCTTCGCTCTCTTGCCTCCCTCTTTGTGTTTTTGCCCTGGTCCAGACCCCAGCCTGTGGCCACAGTGCTTCTTTGGCCTGAGCTAGGGACTGTCCTGGCTTCTGCTGCCCCCTCTCGGCCACCTGCCTGCCCTTCATTCCTGCTCCGGGGCAGGCGGCTGATAGCTGACACACCCCCACATCTTCCAGCAGCCAGCCAGGAGAGAGAAAGGTGGTCGGGAGACAGTAGGCAGGAATCCTGGGGCAGCCTCTGGCCCTGTGAACTCCCCAGAGCCAGTGGGTGAGCTCATTAACTCCCTAGACTGGGACTCTGGGGAAGTTCATCTTACATGGAAAGAATGGAGTGCTTGGGGGGCAGAAAAGATTGGGGTGTAATCCTCACACCCTTCCCTCTCCTCAGATGAGGGCAGAGAGGAAGGAGGTCTGAGGAGGGGAGTCTGATGGAGCCAGCATGAGGAGAGGCTGGCGGAGAACTTTTCTGACAGGGGTACTCCAAGGGGGAAGGGCTAACCTGAAGGTGAGTGAGCCAGTGTGAAAGGATTTGTCTGAGGGGAGGCTGGTCTGGGAAATGCTGCTATAGAGATCTCAGTTGGAAGGGCCAATCTGAGAGGGGGTAGATTAATCAAGAGAGCTTCTGAAGGGTCCAGTCTGAGGAAAGACCACTCGGAAGGCACACAGGTCTGAGAACAGGATCACCAACTACTCCTAGTTTGCCTGGGATTCTCAGTTTTAGCACTGAATATCTCAAGTCCTGGGCAATCCCTCAGTCCCAGGCAAACTGGGACTCTTGGTAACCCTATTTGAGAAGGCCTTGCCTAACAGTGCTGGTCTGATGGGAAAGTCGATCTGCGGGCGAGTGGATCTGAAGGGGCCTGGTTTGACAGTGCCAGTCTGAGGGGAGAGGCTGTTTAAGGCTGGAAGCTTCTTTGGGCAGGCACCAGGCCCATAAGGGAGTGGATAATAGGGTCCTTCCAGAAGGGCAGTGGCTAGGGGAGTGGCCACCAGGGGGCAGAGCAAGCTCTCAGGAGAATCAGAGGCAAAGGCCCCAGAAGGGAGCAAGACAGTGCAGAGCTGTGTGCAAAGTGTACCTTCAGTATCATGTGTCACTGGGCCATCGTCTGCAGGTTTGTGGTGGTGGTATACAACCACACAGTTATGGTTTTGTGTGACTAGGTGACCAGGGGCACATCCGTGGTATGTTAGCATGTAGCCTGTGATGGTGTCTAGTGTGGCCATGGCTGAGGCCTTACCTGTGGCTATAGGGAAGAGAGCAAAGGCATCCTTGGGACGCAGGGACAGGGAGGCAATATAAGTGGGGCAGAGAAGTTTCCTTGGGAGGGGCTGAGATGAGGAGAGACAGGAACTAGGCTTCCCTACTTGTACCTACCCTGGCTTTCTATACTATTCCCTGAGAGTCCAAGAGCTACATGCTTTGATCACACACACACGGGCAGCCCCCAGACCAGACTGCATGCCTAGGCCCTGCCTTCCCTACTCTCCAGTCTCTCTCCTCCTGCCCCCTTCAGCTGGCATTCCTCCAGCTAGATACCACCCCTGCCCACCCCTGCCCACCCTCGCCCCCTCCCCCATTCTCCAATCATTGTTCCTGTCTGCCCTACTTCCATGCCTTGGTTCCCGTGCCGTGCCCTGCCTGGATGCTGTCTTGTGAAGCACTGAGGCCCCCCTGGTGCTGCCCCCTTTCCGTCCCTCTACCATGGGCCAAACACCCACTTTGTCCTAAGGCCTAGTCCTAGGGGCCCGTTTCCCTCCAGGGATCTGAAAGTGCTAGGGGCTGCGAGGTTCTTGCCAAAGGAGGGGTCTGAGGGGAGAAGTACGGACAAGGCAAGGATGGGATCTCTGGGTTAGGAAGCAAAGTGAAGCCATCACATGATCCCTCTACCCCATCCTACCCTCGACTAACAAAAGGAACAAAAGCCCAAACCAAAACGAAAATGCCGCTACAAACTCAAGTCCAACCCAACTCGCAAATTCTTTTTATAAACCTTAAAATGTGGTAGCTGAGGAAAGTAACAGAGGATAATGGTGCACCAAGGGAGTGGTATGTCTCCTAACCCCATGCCCAAAAGGAGCATTGAGAAACGATGAGTCCAAATACCAACCATTTTCACTAACATCCTCTAATCTGAGGAACATGGATTGTTGTGTGAGTAGGTAGCCTTAGGAAAAGTCTCGGGAAAAGCCTTTTGTAAGTAGAAGCCCCTGTGTTCCTCCGTGAGACCTCAGGAGAGGCAAGAAGAGCTGCCGTGGCTTGGCAACCTCCAGAGTACAGGCGTGAGGTTGGGGGAACAAGTCTAAGTCTATAGGATGGGATATGCCCCACCTCTAAGAGGGCCTCAGAGGAGAGACAGCTCCTTGGTCCCATCAAAGTCAACACGTAGCCGCAGCCAAACCACCCTCAGGGCACAGAAATGGGGTGGGTAAGTTTGAAAGCAATAGCCAGCTTTCAAAGCAGAGCTCCCAGGGGTGGATAAATTGGTCCAGCTGGGAAGGGGCTCAAGGTCCCACACTCCAGAGCAAGGAGAAGTGTCCTACCTGTGAGCCATGGTAGATAGTTGTAAGTGGAAAGGTAATGGCGTGGCCCTTAGGCGTTTGGATCATAGCCACAATACAGGTGGGAAGGAAGTAAAGAAGGGAAACGGGGGTGGGGGGGAGGGGCAGGAAAGGAACAAGGAAGACAGGATGCAGAAAATACAGGAAGAACCCAGTCTAGAAGAAAACCAAAGGAATAAAAAACTCCTGGCAGGTTCTTCCTGTTACAGAAGGCCTTAACAATAGTATGAAATCCAGAGAACAAGAACTCAAAGACAAGATGATAAAACACAGAATGAAATGAAAAGGGAGATTATAGAACTGAGGAAAAATAGTAAAGGACCAAAACAATACCATTACAGATACAAGACTAACAGTAACAACACAGAATAGATATGGCTGAAAATCAAAGTAATTTGTAGGAAAGGCTTTGAGATCCTGAAAGTAAACATGATGAGAAATTTGAAGATATTAAAGCAATTAGAGTGAAGTTAATAGGACAAAGGCAAGCTACCATAAGGCTGATTGTTGGCTGCCCTAACGGAGAGGTTCCAAAAATGGGACAGAAAAAGATACTAAGGTATGACGTACAGAAAAACTTTCCCTGAAATTAAGGAAGAACTGAATATCCAGACAGAAAATGAACAGCCTATGGCAGAAGAATGGATACAGAATAATGGACATTAAGACACTGATTTAGTTGCTAAACTCTGAAGATAAAATAAGAGTACTTCAGGAACCCAGGCAGAAAGAGCAAGTCATGTATGGGGACAAATTCAGGCTGATTGTAGATGTTCTCCAACATAACATTCCACAAACCAAAGTGACAAAGCAATATCTATGAAGTTCTGAGGGTAAACAAGTATTACCCCAAAGCATAACCAACAAAGTGGTTGATCTCAGTCATGACTTTGGGGATAGAGACCCCATGAGCCCTTCTGAGAAAACAAACAAAAAAACTACACAGTGACAAAATCCACTCAGCCAAGAGGTTAGTCGAAATAGGGAGCTGAGGAAGGGAGAGTTGTGGTAAAAGGACTGGTGGTGAACAGCAATTCCCTTTAGGTTAAGATTAAACTGGGAATTTCAGTTGCAGGACAGAATGTAAATATACAACCTTATAAAGTTAGATAATTGGCAACATAATCTGGGGAGAAGGGGTGGGAGGGAGAGCAGAAGTACTACTCGCATTTTCCTTCATAGTTGCGAGCAACTAATGGCTTATAAAACTGACACATAATGATACAAATCCTACTCCAACCCCTTAATCAAAATTGTTTTTCTTGAGAGGGGTCTTTTAGGAATGAATATTTTTGGAGGTGAAGAAATATTTAGTTGCAGTTCAGCATTCTCTCATTTTCACTTGAGTTGCTTTCCCTCAATTAAATTCAAGTAAAATATGTTTTGTTAAAAAAAATAGCTTCTGTAGTATGTCCCATTCTTGTATAATTTTTCTACCTCTCTTTACACACCTTTCTCTTCACTCTCTGCCCCCACCCCAACACATTATGCTCACCAAATGTTAATACTGACCGTTTCTGGGTGGTGAGACTTTCAGTGATATGATGCATTTTTCTTTGTATTTTTTTGTATGACTTACAATTTTTAAATAAGCATGTATCTTCTTTTTCAGTCTATTTTTTAAAAAGACCATTTATTTTTAAGGTAAACCTATTTCTTTTGTTTTAAGGTAAATCCTTTTTTTTTAAGATTTTATTTATTCATCTGAGACACAGAGATACAGAGAGAGAGAGAGAGAGAGCATGAGCTGGGGGAGAAGCAGAGGGAGAGGGAGAAGCAGGCCTCCCACTGAGCCAGGAGCCCAATCTGGGGCCCGATCCCAGGACCTTGGTATCATGACCTCAACCGAAGGCAGATGCTTAACCACCTGAGCCACCCAGGCGCCCCAAGGTAAATCTGTTTCTTTTGTTTTAAGGTAAATCACTTAACCTCTCTGAACTTCAGATTTCTCATCTACAATCTGGGGACAGCAAGATTCCTATTAGAGGATGTTTGGAGATTGTGAGATAATATGTGGTAGGCTTAATAACGGCCTCCAAATACATCCACATCCTAATTCCCAGAGCCTAGGAGTGTGCTTATATGGCAAAGGGATTTTGCAGCTGTGATTAAGTTAAGGCTCTTGAGTTTGGAAGATTATCCTGGATTATCAGGTAGTCCTGATGTAATCACAACCATAGAAAAGAGGCAGGAGTTAGGGTCAAAGATGAGGTGATCGGATGATGGAATGTGAAACTGGAACATGGAGGAGGGGTCTACAAGCCAACAAATACAGGCAGCCACTAGAAGCCGAAAAGGCAATTAATTCTCATCTCCGAGCCTCCAGAAGGAACTGGCCCTGCCCACACCTTGACTTTAGCCCAGTGAGACTGATTTCAGACCTCTGACCCTCAGACTGTAAGAGAATAAATCTGTGTTGTTTGGTGCCACTAAATTTATGGGAATTGATTAAAATAGCAACAGGAAACTAATACACCTTCCTATGCACTGTTCCCTTGGCTTCCCCATCCATCTCTTTCATCCCCCCAGCTCCCACTTGGTCAATATTCCATTCAAGTTTCCCTGACCTTGCCTACCTTCCACTGCTGCATCCCCCCTCACAGCACTCCCCACTCTGCGTTATGGTTGCCCACGGGTAGGTGTCCCTCCCAGGCTAGGCATAGGTGCCAGCAGAGCAGGGCTCAGCCCTCTGTGCCTACCTAGCTGAGCAGAGCACCCAGCTGGTAACCATTAAGCTAACAGATAAATAAATGAGGGCTAGGTGAGTAGTTGGTACCACATAACTAACCACTACTCTATTCCCTTGGTGTTAGGATCTCTCCCTTCCCTATTACTACCTGGCTCTCTCTCCCACCAACTTGTCCTCCACATACACATACCTTTCAATCTCTAGAAAACTGAGCTGTGTCTTTATCTCAGACTTCCTTCTTTAGTCCTTGGTTCAAAACACACACCTGTTGTGAGTCTGTCAGCAGGTTTACTTTCATGCTTCTGTGTGTGTGTGTGTGTGTGTGTGTGTGTACACATGTATGTTATGGAGACCTGTGAACCTCTTTGTGTGTATTTCCTGGATATATAGTATGTGTGTAGTGAGTATAAGACAAGCGTAACTCTGTATGGATGTTTTCATGCGCATGCCTGTGGTCTGGGTAGGCTTGTTATTCCTGTGTACATGTGTCTTTGCTTGTATGTACGTGTGCCTCTGCTTTGTGGGTGGTGTGTTTGTGTATTAGTGTGTCTGATTTCTGCCCCCAAGGGATTTGATGGCCTGAGGCAGGAGTTGGTGTGCAGGGATAACTTATTGAGATGTTAATGGAGTTTTGTTCCAGTACATTGTTCCCTTTCTTGTCTGAGGCAGAAGGCTGGGCCTTTTTTCTCCCTGTCTCTTGGGGTGAGCATCGAAGGTCCAAGGCTGAGTCAACTTCAGACTTCTTCCTGACTCTAGCCTTCTGGAAGCTTAAGCTTCTTCAGGGGATTATGCTAAGGAGAGGGGGCAAAGTAATCCAGAGAGTACCCCCAAATGAAGAGGGGATCTCTTCATCTGTTGCTTTCCCTCAATTAAATTCATGTGTTTGCGTGAGCAGGTAGGACACACAAACACTCCCTAACAGTGCCCTACGAGTGGGGGCAGGGTGAGCTTGGGAAGGCAGGACCCTGGATATTGAGCTCCCAAACTGGACATCTCAGCAGAGACCATGTGAATCACAACATAAAATACCCAGGCTCAGGTCCCCAGGACCCCTTTGCACAGCTGGGGAGGAAGGGTGAGGGGTTTCTCCCAAGATGACCTTACCACTAGCTCTAGAAGCAAAGACCTAGGAAAGGAATTACATTTAGTTTTGCTTTGTTTTACCATTGTAACCATTTCTAAGTGTATGGTTTTGTGGTATTAATTATGTATACATATTTTTAAAAGACCTATCCATTTACTTCAGAGAGAGCACAGGCATGCGAGCAGGTGTGGTGGGGGGGTGGCCAGAGGGAGAGGGAGAATCCTCAAGCAGACGCTGCTGAGCTCAGAGCCCAATGTGGAGCTCAACCCCAGGGCCCCGTGATGGTGACCTGAGCCGAAATCAAGAGTCAGACGCTCAACTGACTGAGCCACCCAGGCGCCCCTGAGGTATTAATTATCTTGTTACATATTGTTGTGTAACCATAGATTTCATTTTTTTTTTTTTTAAGATTTCATTTATTTGAAAGGGAGCCTCGGAGAGCATGTGGCAGAGGGAGAGGGGCAGAGGGAGAGGGAGAAGCAGGTTGCCCGCCAAGCAAGAAGCCTGATGTGGGGCTCAGTCCTGGGACCCTGGGAGCATGACCTGAGCCAAAAGCAGATACTTAACTGACTGAGCCACCCAGGCGCCCCTAGATTTCATTTTTATAAATTAGAGAAACTTACCAATTTTACACACCTGAACACACCAACCTCTGGGCTCAGTGTCACAGGAAAAACACATACCAGTTGTGGGAGGCACTATGAAGAGGCAGAAGCCACCCCTTACCCCTGGGGGGGGGAGGGCAGGGGCAGGATGGGAGGGAAGGGCAGGAGTAGTGAGGACCCTCCTATGGTCAGTAGTGGGCCAGGTGAGAGCTGGGGCTGCAGAGGACTGGGGGCTGAGGTTCGGGGCTTTCTACTGAGAGTCAGAGGGCTCTGGGAGCTGGGGAGACTTGGTCAGATTTGTGTTTGGGAAAGACCGCTCTGGGGCCATGTCTGGAGATGGTCTGGAGGCAGTGCAGAGGAGAGCAAGGAGGGAAGAGAACGCAGGAGCGGCAGTAGCCGAGAGGTGCTTTGAATGAATGACGCAGGAGGCCCGAGAGCAGGTAAGAGAAGAGCCAGGGCCAGGTCAGTGGGCTCAGAGTCACCAAGTCTTGATTAACGTGGGGTGCAGAGGGGAGGGAAAGGGAAGAGCCTTGCACGATGCTGTCGACTGGGAGACGGTAGCACTGTTTGTTGAACTAGTTAGCACAGAGGGAGGACAGGCTTTGGGGAAGTTGATAATAATCATGGCTCCTCCACGCAATCGCTTGCCTATGGTCACACAGCAAGTAAGGGGAACATGGGCTCAGATTAGCCATGTCAAGTGTAAGGTGCTAGTTGGGACGTCTTGGTAGAAGGCCTTAGGTCAGTAGTTAAGAGAATGTATTCGGGTCAGACAAACCTGGGCTCCTGTTGACCTTGGACAAGGTGGTTAATCTCTCTACAGCTCAGTTTCCTTAAGTGGAAAATGGGAAAGGCTTGTACCTCATAGGGTCGTTGTAAGGATGTAATGAGATGATGTATGTAAAGAAATTAGCACAGTGCCTGCCATGTTGTAAACACTCCATAAATCTTAGCTCTTAATGACAACAGCAGCAGCAACAACAAACACCGGCCTGGGACTTGGGGGTGAGGTCTGGGTTAGCACTAAGGCATTGTCAGCATAAAATGGGCACAGAAGCCATAACGCAGAGGAGGACCTCACTTAAGGAGAGGAGAGGAGAGTGGGTGCAGAGAGCCCAGTGGGGAGGAGGGGCCCGGGAGGTAAGGAGACAGACAGAACGCTGGAGTTGAGGGCAGTACAGCAAATCAGGGTTTAAATCCAGACTCTATCACTGATGCTCTGGGGCCGAAGGAAAACCTCTTGATGACCTTCAGTCCCAGTTCCTTCATCTGTTCCATGGGCCTGTCTTGCACGCAGGTGAGGGATATCTATGATGAATGTAAAGCTCTGACAGAGTCTAGGTGCTTGATTAACAGTAGTTGTTTTAGGGGCGCCCGGGTGGCTCAGTTGGTTAAGCGTCCGACTCTTGCTTTCAGGCTGTGAGATCCAGCGAGCTTCCTGTGGGCTCTGCGCTGGGCATGGAGCCTGCTTGAGATTCTCTCTCCCTCTCCCTCTCCCTCTGCCCATCCCCTCCCCCCTCTCCCTCTCTAAAAAATAAACAAACAAAACAATAGTTGTTTTAGGAGGAGGAATAAATGTTCCCAGAGAGGGTGGCTTCATGGAAGACAATGCAAGATGGAGTTTCAAAAAGGGATCAACAACCTCACTGCTGCTAAGAAGTCAACAAAGATAAGGACTAACAAATATTCATTGGATGTGACAAGGAGGTGAAAGTGACCTTGGTGAGCCAGCTCCAGGGATGATGAGAGCAGAAGGTGGGGGCAGTGGCTGAGGAGTGATGGGAGGTAGGGAAGTGGATCTGAGAAAGCAGGTGGCAGCTTGGCAGGGACGCTGAGGAGTGAGTGGGTGGGTGGGTAAAGGTAGGAATAGGCATGGTTTCAAGATAAGGAAATCAGAGCAAAGTCATGGCAAGGCTGCCTATCCCAGAGTATGACTGCTTTAGGCTCACGCTACCCCCACCCGCTGAGGACTGGCTCCAGCCTTGGGATCCTTTGCTCTTCACACAAGTCCTATCTGGGCACAGAACACAGTGCAATCCCAGGGCCCTGGGTGTGTCTTGGGGCCCAACCTGGGTCACCCAATGCTGAGGTCAGTCACCTTCTATCTCTGCCCTACTTGCTAGTATGGCCTAGGAAAAGTTGAAGTGGTTCATACCTTCTGCCAGGTTTTAACTTCTGTCCCTGTCCCTGCCTGCCTGGATCTGCACAGCCCAAGGGAGATGAACAGTATTAATAAAAAGAGCTATCAATTATATTCTTTTTTTTTTTTAAAGATTTTATTTATTTGAGAGAGAGCATAAGCAGGGGGAGGGGCAGAGGGAGAGGGAGAAGCAGACTCCCCACTAAGTAGGGAGCTCGACACCACAGCTCTCTATATCCCAGGACCCTGAGATCATGACCTGAGCCAAAGGCAGCTGCTTAACCGACTGAACCACCTAGGCACCCTAGCTATCAATTATATTCTTTCTTCAGGTTCTTTCCCACCAGTAGTTGAACATGCCCATGTAAGAAATACATAAGAAATTTCTAGGGGACACCTTGATGGCTCAGTCAGTTAACTGGCTGCCTTTGGTTCAGGTCGTGATCCCAGGGTCCTGGGATCAAGTCCTGCATTAGGCTCCTTGCTCAGCGGGGAGCCTGCTTCTCCCTCGGCCTGCAGCTCCCCCTGCTTGAGCTCTCTCTCTCTGACAAATAAATAAATAAAATCTTTAAAAAAAATTTTTTTTAGAAATTGAATATAAAGTTCCCCTGGTTCCCCATCTTTCTGTATCTATTCTCCTTCCCCCCAATTTTTAACAATAATCATCTTGAGTCACCTATATCGTATCAGCTTCTTACTCATCAAACCACTCCAGATCTGGTGGCCACCACATACCCCATCTCCATTGCCCATTGTCCATTGCCCACTGGAACAACTTCTTGCCAAGATAATCAACAACCTCCTTTCTTTTAAGTCCACTGGTTCCCTTTTCTATAACTACTAGACCTCTCTTTGACATTCTGGATTGCTGACCCCTCCCCCTTTCTTGAACCTCTGCCCCTTCTTGGCTTCTCTGAAACTATATTCCTTCCTGGTTTTCCTTCTACCTCTGTGATAGCTACTTCCTTATTTATTTTGCAGATTTATCTTTTCTCCTGCATCCATTAATGTTAGTATGGTGGACTCCTTTATGTTTCGTTTGGATGGCCCTCCCTTCTGGTGGGAACTGCCTTTCACTCATATGATTATCATGGGAGCCAGCATATTATGACCTCCCTAACCCGCCATGGATCACTGATACAGGGAATGGCATCTGACCAAAGCCAGGCTGATAAGAGCAAGTCCCTGGGAATTTTGAAGCTGAAACTGAAAGAGATGAGCCAACATCTTGCTGGGTACACCTGGATTTAAGCTGTAAAGCTGAGAATTGTCAGAAACTGGGTTTTTTTTGTATGGGATAGAGAAGTATAGGAAGCTTGTCTGGCGAGAAAAAGGAGAGGAGACAGGGTGGGGACAACAAGCAGGCCTTCCCAATGTCTTGGACTCTCCCTATGTACCACCATCCTGATTGCTAGGACCTCTCAATTTCTTCATCATCAACATTGGAGAAGAGCCAAGAACTCAGCTTCTGCAATTCAGCACGATGCAGGATGATCTAGCTTCTAGCAGTTTGAGGTCAAGGCTGAAACACACTTCCTTATCCAAGCAAAATACTTACTCTGTTGGCCCCTAACTGCTTGCAGACCACCCATTTTGGATGTCCCTACCCTGTCAGGCAAATGTGATGGTGCTTCTCATTGTAAAGTGAGTTGACTAGAATGCAGGTGAGGGAAGGGCATCATTCCAGGGCAGGTTGAAGAAGAAAGGCTTCTAGCCCTGTCACTCCAGCCTAGGATTTCCCATGAAGCCAGAGGCATAGTTAGAGGGACTAAAAGTGCCCTTTTAGCATTATGAAAAACATAGTGCTAACAAAGAGAAATTGCTCCAAGAGCTTGCACAGCTCCTGCATTTTCGTGGCAAACCTGAGGATTCAGAGAGCATGGTTCTACAAATTTCTAGTATTTATTATGGTAGTAGAAATATGTTGTATTCATAGATGTCCTTCACCTTTTAAATAGTTTTCCTATATGGGAAAATTCACATTTTAAAATCCAGTCTCCTTAGTACAGTAGTCAGAACTAAAATTTGCAACATCCTATGCAGTTTGTTTATAGACATTGCTACTTGGCCCCATGTGAGACTTTGATTTGGAAGTGAGCTATAATACGAGTGAGTAAATATCACTAAAGTTCAATATTTCTGGTTCTCCTTTCCTTCTGAGCACCAGGAGAGTTGCCCTTCTTTGTCTCTTGATGTTACATATGGCCATGAGATTTGTTTTGGTCAATGCAATGTGAGCAGGAGCCAATGTACATTTTTTCCTCACTCTCTTTACCACAGCAAACGCTGAAGGTTCCAATCAAGAAAGTGGCATAGGAGTGCCTGGCTGGCTCAGTCCGTAGAGCATGCGACTCTTGATCTTGGGGTTGTAGGTTCAAGCCCCACACGTGGGTTGTAGAGATTAGTTTAAAAAATCCTTAAAAAAGAAAAGAAAGAAAGAAAGAAAGAAAGAAAGAAAGAAAGAAAGAAAGAAAGAAAGAAAGAAAGAAAGAAAGAAAGAAAGAAAGAAAAAGAGAAAAAGAAAGAAAGAAAAAGAAGAAAAAGAAAGAAAGAAAGAAAGAAAGAAAGAAAGAAAGAAAGAAAGAAAGAAAGAAAGAAAGAAAGAAAAGAAAGAAAGAAAGAAAGAGGCATCATCCTAAGATGGTGAAACCTCCATCATCACTGTGATCCTGAGTGATCACGGTGAGCAGACTCCTCCTCCCCACTTCACCCATGCCAGAACTGTAGCACGAGCAAGAAATACATCTTTTTAAGATCTGGCAGTTGTTTATAACCATTGTTACCAGCCTAATTCTGACTGGTATAGGAAGGAAGCGGGTTGGACAAAAGACTTCAATTTCTGCTATTGCTGGTAGTGTAAATGTCCACTTTCGGGGGGTGGTAGTGGTAACAGTGGTGCTTTCCCAGTGGTTGCAATATTGGTTCTTACTGCAGAAATGCTACAGAGCTTGTAAAGTTGGCAGTCAAATTAAACTCTTGGTACTTAGTATTTGGAGAGGCAATGGCTGTGGTCTCCTCATCAGGTTGTGTGGTATGGTTTGAGTGTTGTTTCTAGAAACTGAGCCTCAAATTCATTTCCCCAGTCCTCCTAACATTTCTGAGCTAAATAATATCTTTTAACAAATCCCTTTTATGTTTTAATTATCCAGGGTGGATTCTATTATTTGTGAAAAAGAACTCTGACGAAATTACTATATTTAATAAATCTCATATTCCATCAATTACTCGAGGCAAGTTATTTTATGAACTACAGTTGACCCTCAACACAGGTTTGAACTGCATGGGTCCACTTATATGTGGATTTTTTTTATGGTACTGTAAATGTATTTCTCTTTCTTATGATTTTCTTAGTAACATTTTATTTCTCTAGCTTTATTATGAGAATACATTGTATAATACATATACAAAATATGTGTTAATCAACTGTTTATGTTATCGGTAAGGCTTCTGGTCAACAGTAAACTATTAGTAGTTAAGTTCGGGAGGAGTCAGAAGTTATACATGGAGGGCACCTGGCTAGCTAAGTGGGAAATGCATGTGACTCTTGATCTCAGAGTCTGGAGTTCAAGCCCCACATTGGGTGTAGAGATTACTATAAAACACTAAACTTAAAAAAAGTTTCTAAAAAAGTTATACATGGATTTTTGACTGTGCAAGGGTTTGGTGCCCCTAACCCCTGCATAGTACAAGGCAGGGTCAACAGTACTAGAAGAAAAGAGGCTGGGCGCCTGGATGGCTCAGTTGGTTGGGTGACTGCCTTCAGCTCAGGTCATGATCCTGGAGTCCTGGGATCGAGCTCCGCATTGGGCTCCCTGCTCAGCGGAGAGTCTGCTTCTCCCTCTGACCCTCCCCCCTCTCATGCTCTCTCTCTGTCTCTCTCTCATTCTCTTTCTCTCTCAAATAAATAAATAAAATCTTTTTAAAAAAAGGAAAGAGGCTAAAAAACCATTTTATGCAATTAATTGTAAGACTGTATTCTGATTTGAGTTTTTTTTTTTTAAAGATTTTACTTATTTATTTGAGAGAGAACGAGAGAGAGGGAGAGAGCACAAGCAGGAAGAGTGGCAGAGGGAGAGGGAGAAGCAGGCTTCCCAACGAGGAGGGAGCCCGAAGCAGGGCTCAATCCCAGGACCCTGGGATCATAACCTGAGCCGAAGGCAGACACTTAACTGACTGAGCCACCCAGGCATCCCTAGAGTTGTTTAAACTAGGGGGGGAAAGTGCTTTAGGATGAATAATTTATTAGCAAAACAAATTCTCCCCCAGATGAAACTGACAGACAGCTGATTATAATTTTAAAAGAATTGTATCATCTGGGAGGAAAATAAAACCACACCCAATCCTCATAAATGCAGAGATCTGTGATTGCTCAGTCCCAGGATAATCCCTAAACACCACCAGAAAGTGTAGTGCTAATCAGTACAGTGCCCACAGAGAAATCCTCCACAATGATGCTCTCAGAACACTGGATAAGGGATCACAACCTCGTGGGCAAAACCTGGGGCAGGCAGACTGGCTGACTGAGAAACTCTGTAGCCAAAGATATGAGTCAACAAACATGTCATGAGATTTCCTATTCCCACCATTTTCATTGTCATTCATGGCCAAAAAATATACGATGCTCTGGATTACTGATCACTCTACGGAGCCTTCTTTTTATTTTGTTCTTTATTTCTTCCATCGCTAGATATCAGGAGTTTTGGGGGTTATTTTTGGGCAGGGGGGTAGTGGTTTAAAGGTAGTTCAAAGGCAATTCAAACAAAGGTAATGAGATTATTAGAAGCCATATTCACACCTTATAGATAAGGTGTTAAAGGCTAACCTTTAACCTTTAACTTAAACCTTTAACCTTAAACCTTAAAATAAGGTGTTAAAGGTTAAAAACCTAACTGGAGCATGAAGGGACATTACTCAGAGAATTTATATGCGACAAACAGTGGTCCTATGAGATAATCCCCAGCAGCAGGAGCTAGATGTGTCATTGAGCTGCCCTCCACTAGAGAGGAGGTGAATTTATTGGCATCTGTATAGTGGAATGGTTGGAATACGCAGGTGAGGACATTTTGGAGTCATATATATGTAGGAAAATAATGTGTGTGTGTTGGGCAAACAAGGGGTGGACTACAGCGAACACCTGCCATTCTGCATTCTCTCTTCTCTTAGGACGCCCCCTCCCCTGCCACAATGTTCATGGGGTTTTCATGTGAGCCATGTTAGGCAATTTGAGCTTCATCCATCCCTTGGCCACAGTTGATGGGGTCCAGAGTTAAGTATCTACCTAAGCTGAGCCAATCAGAGCACTTCCTGAGGAATTTGCAAACTGCAACCAAGAAAAAGAAGCCAGTGTCTTGTTGGATGCCTAGACAATAATATTTTTAAGCTTTGGGATTGTCTGAAGTGTTTTATGTGGACCAGAAAAACACTAGAAGCCAGTCTGGTGGTGGGGATGGTGGGGGCTGGGCAGGGGAAGGAAATGAAGGAGACTGCCAGAAAGTAACAGAGATGAGAGGTAGAGAGAGATCCTAATGGCTTTTGTGTCTATTAGTTCCAGTTATTCCTGAAGCATCCCTGTTTTTAGGTTTCAGTATCTGATTATGTATTTTTGTTTTTTAAGAGAGGGAGAGGGGTAGGAAGGGGCAGAGTGAGAGGGAGAGAGAGAATCCTAAGCAGGCTCCATACCTCCAGAGCCTGACGTGGGGCTCGATGTGGGGCTCAATCTCACTACCCTAGATCATGACCTGAGATAAAATCAAGCATCAGAAGCTCAACCGACTGAGCCACACAGGCAACCTGCTCATCCACTTTTCTGATTTGACTATTACTCATTTATTGATAACTCACAAAATGTTGTCTTCAGTCTGAACCTCAGGCGTACTTATCCAACTGTCTATGGGACATCTCAACTTGAGTGTCCATTGGTACCTCAAATCTAGCATATCTAAAATGGAACTCATCGTCCTCCATCTCCCCGACACACTACCCCAGGCCCCTGCTGAAACACCCCTTCTCTCCTGTTTTCTATCTCAGTAAAGGGAATCACAGTATCCCTAGTCACCAACCTGGAAGTTATCCCAGACTTTCCCCTCCCTCTTACTCCCCATATCCTGTAGGTCTAAGTGTCCAAGTTCTGCCGATTGTAATTCCCAAATATCCTCAGTGCTCTCTTGTTCTCTCCAGTCCTCTTCCCCTACATCATTTCAGTCCTTTGTCTCAATTGCCTTCAATCTCCCTTCCACCCAGCAGCCCAAATCATCCCTCTAATTTCTGGATATGATCACATTTACTCCTCTGCTCAAAATTCTTCAGTGGCTCCCCACTGTTTCCAGGATAAAATCTGAACTCCTGCAGCTGGGTCACAAATTCACTCACATTACACTCAGATGTGCAACAATATAAGTCTCCTCTCTTTCCTAGAACTGATTTGATCTTGCTCACAATGCCCCCACTCTGCTGGGTAACAGGGGCAGGGGAACTAAAATTAATCCATTACGGTAAACTCGGTAGGGTCCAAAAATTTATTTTAGACAGTCTGTAAGTATGACTCAGTATTTCAAATTATCTTACCCTTCCCTTTCTTATTTTCAAGATAGCATTTGGATTTATAGGGATCTCATGTGAATTTCATGGCATTGAGGGAAGGGGCCCCTTAGCCCTTATGGTCCTTCGGGTTATGTCAGTTGGCATTTGCTGAGATGTGGTGGGTCGGGTATAAATGAATTGGTGAATTACAACCCTGAGAGGTAGCTATTACTACAACAAATTTACAGATGAGGAAGCTGAGGCTAAAAGAGGGTGAGTCACTTGCTCAAGATCACAAAGTTAGTTAAATGTCAGAACCAGGTATCAACACCCCCCCCCCCTCCGATTCTGGAAGGCACTTGGATCTATGGCTAGAATTCCAGAGATAAAGTAATGCTGGATTTGGGAGCACTGAGAGTCTTCATGGTATAGCTTTAGGGATGTGAGCATCCATGGCGAAGAGGTAGAGTAGGACGAGAAAAGGGTCTAGTTCAGAACACTTAGGAATCACTGACCTATGAGGTAGGGTAGGAAGGCCTACCTGACTGGCTTCTGCCCAAACTGATCTTCCTCTTAGGAGAGATTCTAGGATAGAGAGAGTCAGGAGCTTCTAGGATGAAGTCATGCCTGGTCCTGTTCCAGTCACGGCTGACCGATCTTTCGGAATACCCCATTACTCTCTTCCCTAGGCTCACCCACAGCGCAGCAAGGCACGAACCCGCGACCAATACCGGGTAGGAACTCAGTAAATAGGCCCAAAGAACTTGTGTGGGCAGAGCTGCTCACACCTCCTGGGGCCAGGGAATGTAGAGCCACATACAGACCCTGTATGCAGAGTCCACCCCCAGCTGGGAGTGGTTGTGTAGAAGTCTCGGGGGCTTCCAAGATGAGGACGTTTAGTCTCTTCCTAGATATGGGGACCCAAGGCCTTCCTCCTTGGATGATGCTGGCAGAGGCAGATATGGATGGGCCGTCTCCTCACGTATGAGGGTACAGAGGCCTTTCTCAGATGTTGGGTGTGCAGCTCTTCCAAGTGTTGAAGGTGCAAGACATCCCCGCAAGTAGTTGGGCCTCGTTCCCACCCCCTTCCTCCAGACGGATCAAGACCCAGTAGCCCCTTCAGGCTTTCTCTCGCCCCCGCCCCACGCCTGCACAAGGGACGAGCCAGTCCCCACCCCAGCGCGCGACCAATCGTCCGGGAGCCTGGCGCAGCCAGCCAATTGAATGACGGCAGCGGCGCGGAGATGGCTCCACCCCGCACTGGCCACTGGCCGCCCGCCGCCGGCCGCCGGCCTCCCAGGAAGCGAGGCTCTCCGCTGTTTTTGCTGCCTGCCGAGCCCAGCCGAGCCCAGCCGAGCCCAGCCGAGCCCAGCCGAACATAGCCGAACGCAGCCGAGCCTACCCGAACCTCGTGCCCGGGCCGCAGCCGCCGCCCGAACGCCGCCGAACGAGCGAGCGAGCCGCCGCGGCCGCGGAGGAGGCACCGCCCCAGGGAGAGGAGGTGCCGGCTCGCCGCAGACCGCCCGCGGCAGAGGCCGACGCGGTCGCGCCGCGGCGGGAGCGGCCGGCGGAGGCTGCGCGGCCGAGGGGGAGGGCCGGGGGGAGGGGACATCGCCCCTGCCCGCCTCTTCCCGCCCCCCCCCCCGCCCCGCGCCCGCAGGCTCCAGAGACTCAGTCGGCACCCAGCATCCCGCTGCCCCGGACCCTCCCGCGGGCGCGCACCGGGCTCAGCTCAGGTAAGGGGGGGGGCCTCCCCCCATGGGTACGGGGACCGAGAGCCAGAGACAGAGATAAAGAGACCCAGACCCACATGGAGACATAGAGGCGCAGCCGGGGTGAAAGAGACAGACACAAAGACAGAGACACACGCGACTCACAGAACTACAGAGACAGACCCCACGGAGATGGGGAGAGAGACACGTCCACGGGGACAGAGTGACACACAGCAGGGAAGAAAAGAGAGACCGAGAGACACAAGAGACCCATATTCACAGAGACCAATACAGAGATACACAGAGAAAAGGGACACACTCAGAGATGGGGACACACGGAGACAAATAAAAAGAGAGCCACATAAAAAGACAGCTGCACAAACATAGAGGTGGGTATGCAGAGGCAGAGGCACACATCGAGGCAAGGGAACCAAAAGATTAAGAGCCAGACACACAGACACAGACAACTGACCTGGAGAGAGAGTCCCACAGAGAGGCGCACCTAGGTACACCGCCTTGGATACACAGACCCACACATGCGTGCCAGGGCCTCCACAAAGTTCCCTCTGTCTGAGCTGGCACCTCTGGAGCTCTCCTGGGCTGGCTGGCTGGAGTCCTGAGAAGGGGGAGGCGCCCAGGCCACACCAGTGCTGGTTACAATCCCCATCCTCGAAGGCCCGGGGCTTCCTTAGTCTCATCCACTCAGCAGTGCTTTTGAGAGCTGGCAGCTTGGTGGGCAGGGCCAGGCCATGCCCACTGGTTCTAAGGAGATTGAGATACAGGATGTGTACTCCAGCTTTCCCACTGTGGCCGCACCCCCATCCAGGTGCCCAGAGCCAGGCCTGAGGATGGGGGCCTTGGCTCTGTGGGGTATTTAGACCTGCTGGGACCCAGAGTCCTCTGCCAGGGAAGCCAGAGATGTGGGAAAGGACTCTGTTCTATACTCCTCTCCTCCTAGGCCTCACCCTACCCCTCCCTCCTCACCACCCTTGTCTCTGCTCTCTACCTGCCACAGGCTCAGGACTGCAGGTGGACGTCCACTGCCCAGGAATCACTGAGTGTGTGGACAGGACAGCCTCTTTGGAAGGCCAGCTATACTGGAGTTCCGCCTCGGCATGGGCCTTGCCATCGAGCCAGCCCCGTGGTCTGTGCTGGTCTGAGGGTGCTGCCTGTCATGGGGGCAGCCATCTCCCAGGGGGCCCTCATTGCCATCGTCTGCAACGGCCTTGTAGGCTTCTTGCTGCTGCTGCTCTGGGTCATTCTCTGCTGGGCCTGCCATTCCCGCTCTGCGGACATCGACTCTCTCTCGGAATCCAGTCCCAACTCCAGCCCTGGCCCCTGTCCTGAGAAGGCACCCCCGCCTCAGAAGCCCAGCCATGAAGGCAGCTACCTGCTGCAGCCCTGAAGGCCCCTTGCCTAGCCTGGAGTCTGGGGCCTAAGTCTGCCCCACCCAGAGCCTGGAATCAGGATCCCAGGGTCTAGCCAGCCTGGGGTCCAGAACCCAGAGTCCAGCCTGTCTGGAGCCGGACCTAGCAACCCAGAGTCTAGCCAGTCTAGCCCCGCGAGGCACTCTGGTGGCCCTTGGTACAGGCCTGGGGTGGGGGTTCATGAGTTGGTGCTAGGGCCAGGGCCATCTCGACTCTGCTCCATACTGAGGGCCAGGGACTGGGGCTACCTTTCCCTAGGCCAGTTGCCTCCAGGCCCTTGAGGTTGGGGAAGCAAACTCGAATCCATGGCAATAACGGGAGGGCGTCCAGGCTGGGCCCCTCCTCGGGTCCTCCCACTGTTTGCTGGATAATAAATGGAACTATGGCTCTACCCTGAGATTTCCTCCTCTTCCTGAGGGCCCTGCAGTAGCAAAAATAAAGGTGTGGGGTGAGTTTCCAGACACCGGTTTATTTGTGCAAAGTAGGATGGGATAATGGTTGAGGGCCAAGTCCTGGGGTGAGGTGCTGGGACCAGGGCCGGGGTAGAGCGCTGATGGTAGATTCTGGGACCTGATCAGGGGTGGGGGTCACATAGTGGGTACTAAGGCTGGGCTTGGGTACCAGGGTCAGGGGTTACAAGCACTGGGTTCAAAAAATGGGATAGGGACTGAGGCCAGGCCCTCAGGTCTTGGTTTTCACTTCCCTCACCAGGTTCAGCAGTTTATCCAATTTTGCGATCTCCACAGCTGGACCCTTCTGTACCTCCTGCCCCTTCTTTTCCTGGGGAGGGGAGAAGTACATGGAGGGGGTGGGGAATGGTGAGGGATGGGCCACCTTTCTCTGGGTCCCAGTTCTGCCTCCTTTGCCCAGCCTGCCCCAGCTTTGTCCTGCCCCTCTCCCCACCAGTTAGATTCTGGATCCCTGCCTCTCCTCACCCGCAGCTCAGGTTAGGAGACCTGGGCCCAGCTGGGGACTCCGAGAAACATTCAGTCTGGCTCTGAATCTCAGATCAATAAATGGTCTTGATGCTGGGAGGAGTGGCAGAAGGTATCTACCCACTAACCCTCAGAGGAAGTAGCCTTTCAGGCTAGGAGAGCTGTAGCTCCGGGGAGAAGTAAGGCCTCTGACTGTTGGGACCTCCCTTCCCACAGGAGGGGTCCTGGCTGAGTCCTAACAAGGAGCTAAGGGGTGTGTGTTTGCGGAGGGAGAGAGGTATAGACAAAGCCACAGGTGGGAGACATTTGGGGCCAGGCCTGCTGTATCAGACATACCCAGGGTGGAGGAGGGTGTCGAGAGACCCAGGAGGGCACATGAGACGCCCCATGTGATTCCAGATGTCCTTAGCTGGGACTGTCCCTCAGAAGAGCAGATCCTAAATTTATGAGCCCTTACCCCAGCCTACAGGGCAGCCTAATGCCCCGAGAAAACAAGAATTGGGACACTGGGGTGTGTGTCACGGGCCCCAAGAGCTCCACAGCAGACCAGCCCCAGTCCCATCCTCCCTTCTGTCCAGGCAGCGGGGTATGGCCTAGGCTGGCAGCTGCCATTTCCTGCCTTCCCTCTGCTCCAGAGCCACCCCCCCCCCGCCTGCCCTGCCGTCTCAGCCACCTGTGCCCACTGCTCTCTGGCACCCGCTCCAGCCTCACCTGCTGAGGACCCAGCCTGGGTCTGGCCTGGGCTGTGAGGAGAGGAGAGAGTGCATGGCCAGCAGGCCCCTTCCTGGCCCCATCCTGGCTACTGACACCATGCAGAGCTCAGATTTCCTCCTGGTGTGACCACCGCACCTGCTCCCAAATCTGTCTCCCCCTCCTCTTGTGGCCCAGTGCCTTTGCCACTACCCAACTCACCTCTACACTCTCTAGGCAGAGGACAAAGATGTCTTTTCCTTTAACTACTCTCCCTTCCAAATCAAGTTAGTGTTCTCTTCTTGGCCTCACCCCATCCCCTGGGAGTTTGGGACCTGGCTTATGGTCCCAGCTTTGTCATTAACTCCCTATGTGACTTTGGGCAAGTCCCTTGCCTTTCTGGGCTCAGTTTCCCACCTATACTGTAGTGAGGGAAAGATAGCCTTTGACCTTTGACAACCTGTGCTCTGACACCAATTAGAGGAAGCTTCCGGGGTCAGGAAGTTGGGCCTCTGGCCAAACCCTCCTGGGAAGGACAGGGAGACTGCAGCCCAAAGAGGAGGGGCAGTAAGGATGCTCAGAGGACTTCCTTTTGCACAAATCACTTGGCTACTGATAGGATCAGATGACAATTTCACGGGAACCTCTAATCCACCGGAGCCCTAGCCCCCAACTGTCACCTGCTCAGGTGCTCTGCTCCCCAGGTACCCATATCCTCAGGTCTTTAGAGATACAGGTCCCCAGATACGCAGAGCCCAGCTCTCTTGGCTACGGCTGACCCTTGCTCCGAGAGGAGCTGGGACTGTGGGAGATCCTTGCCTCCCTGGGTCAGAGTGAGCAGGGCAGGCCTCCACCCAGATCTACCACCCTCCAGGTGTGATGGCTGTACCCTTGCCCCTCCCACCGGGCTGTCCAGCTCTGCCAGCTCAAGCCTGGGTCTCTCTCCTCATTATATTAAGAGCAGATTTTATCTGTTCCACAAATTGTGCTGTCTCTTTCCCCCTCCTTGAGACCAACTTGCTGGACTCAGCAAAGAGCTTCACACCATGCCCAACCCCCCCATCCCATCCCTTCCCACCCCACCCCACCCCACCCCACCACCCCGCAGCCCACCACAGCCTCTAGGCCACAGCTGCAGGCGCTTAGCAGCCTTCTGAGTATTTATAGCCAAGTCCACCCCCTCCCCCAGCTGGCTACAATTACAGGCCCGGCCAAACTCCCAGCCCTAGTCTCCTGGTCATGGTGCAGAATAGAGCAGGCAGGTACCAGAGGGATGTTGCGTTGACCCCTGCTTTGGTAAGGGTGCAGGGGGGCAGGTATCACTAGTTGAAAGAGACAGGGCCCTGCTCTTGCCTCAGACTGCAAATAAATGCCTCGTATTGCAACCGAGAGGTGTAGTCATCAGGGCAACTTGGCCCAGCCCTGGCTCAGCTCTGATCCTGGCCCAGAACCTGGCAGAAAGCAAATTCCATATCTTCACTTAGCACCCAAATGGGCAGGACTGGGCTCTGGATTCGAAGGCCTGGATGCTTAGGTCTGAATCAGGACTGTGAAATCTAGACTTTGAGGTGCTGGCTCTGGGCTCCATAGCCTGTTTTCAGGGCTTTGGGACTCTGGGCAGGGCCTCCAGATCAGTACAAATCCCAGAAAGAAACCAGAGCTCACAAGGAGGGCTGCCTAGCTGCTGACCTCGTTAACCTCTTTTCCTTTTCACATTCTTCCCTGTGTGGACCCCCAGCTCCCAGCTCAAGGACCACTGGAGCTGAGGCCAATGAAGCAGTGACTAAGCCCCAAGCCCCCTTCCTGGGTAACCTGGTCCACACCAAACAAGCCAATGATGTCTATGTGCTTCTCCAGGCTTTGGACCCATATAGTCGCCTACTTACGGATGTCTCCACCTGGAAGCTCCACAGGTAACTTAGATTCAGCATGGCAAAACTGATCTAATTTTCTCTCCACAAACCTGCTTCTCCTGTGCTCCGTATTTGGGCAATGACACCATCCTGACTCTGGGTTTCCCAAGCTAGAAAGCTGGCAGCCACCCCCTCGCTCCTCCCCCTTCTCTCAACCCCCACCATCTTGGAGACTTTACTTCTTACAGCCGCCCAAACTACCCAAGCTGTACCTTTGGCATCTTGCGCAAGTTGGGTGAGAGCTTGAGACAAATGACGTGCCCACGGTCATCACCCACAATGATGATGGGGTGGATAGGATTGAACTGCACATGGGTGATCTTGTTCTTCTTTTTGGCCACCACGGGCTGGCTGCAGATGGCCTCATACTTGTTGATGGACAAGTCAAACACATGGGTCTGTGGAGAGGTGGGTGTCAGCACACTCAAGGATAATGGGGCCCCTGTCCCGCACCTCAGAAGAATCATCATATGGGCTTTCTGGGGAAACACAACAGAAGCCTAGCTTGCTGGAGCTGGAGGCAGTGGGAGAGGGGATTTGTGTCTCTGATTATGTGTTTTCCAAACATAAAAAGGTTGGGAGAAAATTTAAGTCTATGCAGAATTAACAATAACAGCAACCACCATTTACTGAACACTTACTATGTACTAGACTCTGGGCAAGCATGTTACATAGTTGTATCACCTAATAATCCTCACAGACACTCTATAAGGTAGGTTCTGTTATTAGCCCTATTTTATAAATGAGGCGATAGAGGCTCTTAACGGTAACTTGCCAGTAAGTGGCAGAGCCAGGGTTTATACCAGTTAATATATGCAAGGTGCTCAGACAAATGTTTAATCTTATTTTTACCATTCCCTGAGTCCAAGCCATTAGTGACTCTTGCCTGGACAACTGTGGCAGTGTCCTGAGGGGTCTCTCCGCTTCCACTCTTGCCCTCTACCATCCATCCTCCGTGCAGCTTTAGATAGTTTAAAGCTAGACTTAGCTTTAAACTATCTAAAATCCTCCAGAAGTTTCCCTTGGCAGTATACATAAAATCCAGATTCCTTACTCCAGATTTCTCCACTCTCCACTCTCACTTCCTGCGCTCTTGCCTTTGTTTCCTAGACCCAGCCACACTTGCCTGCCTGTCCCTGAGACCCTTTCAAGCTCATTCTCACCTCAGGGCATTAGCACTAGCTACTCCCTCTGTCTGCAATGCCTCTCCCCGCCTTCACCAGGCTAGCTCTTGTCATTTAGCTCTCAGCCAGAATGTCACCTCTTGAAGAAGCTTTCCTTGACCACTCTAAGAGACCGCCCCATCCCTTTCTTTTACATCACTCCTTTTCTCTTTTAAAAAATATAATAGCTTTATTGAGATATAATTCACATACAAAAACATTTCCCCACTTAAAAGTATACAGTTCTTGGTTTTTGGTATGTTCACAGTTATGCAACTGTCACCACAACCAATTTTAGAGCATTTTCATCACCCCAAAAGAACCCTTGTACCATTAACAGGCACTTCGCATGTTCTCCCACACCCCAACCACAAATCTACCCTCTGTCTCTCTAGTTTTGCCGAGTCTAGACATACATGAGTGGAATCATACAGTGTGTGGTCTTTTGTGACCGACTTCTTACGCTAGCATGTTTTCAAGTTCGTCCATGTTGTAGCATGTATCTGATACTTCATTCCTTGTTATTGCCGGATAATAATCCTTTTATTAATACCATATTTTGTTTATCCATTCATCAGTTGGTGGACATTTGGGTTGTTTCACTTTTTGGCTATTATGAATAATGCTGTGAACACCGTGTGCACACGTATTCCTCTGTTCATCTCTGCCTAGCCCTTAACGCTAATTTTGTGGTTGCCTTGTGTCCTTTTACTTTCACAAGACTGTGAGCTCTATAACTGCAGGGACCTGAGTCGCCAGGCCCTGCCCTGGTGCTGGGCACCACAGTTGGCCCTTAGAAAACATCTGTTCGGCAAATAGGTAACTGATTGACGTTAGGGTGATGCCTTCAACTATATAGACTTTCCTTGAGTGGATACCTCTCAGGTTATATCAAAGGCCATAAGGAAAAATGGATTTGCATCCAAGAATTTCCTCAAAAAATGTTTGCTTCTGAGTTTTTACCAATTCTCAGTGTTGCACAGACCCTTCCCATCTTCCTTCCTCAGACTCCACTTGCACATTCCCAGGGATGGGGACCTTGCTACATTCTAGACATTATTTCAATCACAGATAAATTCTGGTTCAGAAGTTTTTCCTTACATCCAGCTTGCCTCTGCCATCCTGTAGCTCCCTCCCCAGGGCCATCAGAGAAGATAACTGCTTCTCACGGCATCTTATCCCCCAGAGTGTTCTGTCCTTCAAGATGAACAGCCCCATTCTCTCCTCGAGGTCTTGTGGGATGAATGATTCCTCTTTTGACAGGGCCCTGGCTGGCCTACCCCTTGAGAATACAGAGTCCTTATGTCTCACTTTCCTCTACCTGATAAGGACACTGCATGGGCTCTCTAGGAGGGAGACCCTAAGATACCTCATCCTATCTCTAGTAGAGGGTCCGAAGGGGGCACTCACCTTCCCATTGGTGGTGACTGCTGCAAACACAGTAGAAGAGTAAGGTGCCCAGGCCACATCACCCACAGCTGAATTTAGATCATAGATGAACATTGGGGTCCTGCAGTGGTAGAGGGGTGGAGAGTTCACCACACAGAGGACTCACAGTGCTAGAGTCCCACAGGCCCCCGCCCAGGGTGGGGTCTGAGGGAAGGCATGGCTCTCTCACTTGATGGTGTGGTCCCAGATCTTCACGGTCCAGTCAGAGCTGCAGGACATGAAGACCTTGGTGTGGTATGGGTTCCAGGACACAGCGTCCACTGCCATGTTGTGGGCATCATAGGTGTCGAGAAATTTGCTGGAGTAAGACTTAGAGCACTGGGGGCGACGGTGAGGGCAGTGGGGGGATCAGGGATTAGGAATGAGAGAGAAGTCAGCAGCCACCACTTCCCTGGAAGCCCTGCAGAGTCAGAACCTAAGACTCCACATCACTGTCACAGCTGAACTGGGGCCAAGCTGCTGGCTGCTCTTCTCTGTGTCCTCAACACGACCAGAGAGAAAGGAGGGGCTTAACAGACTGGGGAGTTTTCCTGGAGGGTGAGAGACAGTGCTGTAGTCTGCCCAAAGGATTCCAGGCCAAGTAGAGAAGGCCTTCTCTCCCTGAGTCAAGGCAGAGCAGATCTAGGGGCGCTGGGTGAGGTGTGGCCTAGCTGTGTCCAGGCCAAAGCCTATGGGCAGACATATAGAGCCCTGGGTCCACTCACAGCCCACAGATAAAATCCTTGCAATAGTGATAAACATCCCACCTTGCCCAGGTAAGAGTAGGTGCAGAACCAGGAGCAAGTCCCAATCTCATGATTTCCCATTAGGTTTCTTGCCCAGACCAGCATGCGCCTCTCTCTCCCTCCAGGAGACAGTGTGACTGACTCGTCTCCTCCCTCCTGCCTCTCCCATGCTTGCCATTCAGACGGGTATAGAGGGGGTTGGGGACCTCTTTTGCATTCAGACCAGCTCCTGCCAGGCCTCAGGGGCTCCTGGGAGGCTGCCTGTAATTAACATTCTGAGTCTTTGAGCCTAAGAAAAGCTTGCAGCAGAGCTATTTCTGGATGGATGGAGGTTCAGAAGGATGTTCACCTACTAACACTGAGACCTTGCAGAAACTGGCGATGAAGTTCCATCCTACTGGCTGGAACACACCCAAGATTCAGAGATTAAATTTTTGTGTTACCCGGCCTTCAGAGCTCAGCTCAAGTTCCGATCTCCTCCAGGAAGTCTTCTTGGAATGTTCCAACTCTCCCCAACCCCCACTCCCACTTCTACTTCTACTCCTAGGAAGGGAGGGAGGGCCCAGAGGGAAAGATACCAGGCTGGGCTAAAGTCACCCTCTAGATTTTCATCCCCTTTTCTGAAGCTAAATGGCTGCCTTTGCCATTTAGCATCCCCTCTTCCTGCCACCCAAGCAAGTCAAGACTACATTAACTTCTCCCAAGAAGCTTTCTAGAACTGATTAACCCTAAGGTCCGTCAGAATAGGGTCTGTTGAGAAGGATAAAGTCCCATGGTTCTCGGGTCTAAGCGGCCCCATAAGAAGCTGGCACAGGGCGGCGCTGCCTCACCTTGTAGATCTTTCCCTCCTCTGTGCCCACTAGGAACATATAGTCAATCTCTTTGTGGAAGTCAAAGGCGGTGCCACAGCCTTGGGAGAAGAGGTAGAGCAGCTTTAGCCCAGTTCTGGGAGGGAGGCTGCCAGCACCTCCTCTACCCAGCAGGCCCCTTTGATAGCCTGAGCCCCAGCTTTCGGCTGGGGCCAGGCAGGCAAACAGAAACTGGCCCGTCAGGCCTGCTGCCTGTCCCAGGCAGTTGGGACTCTGCGTAAGGCCAGGGCTTCTGCAGACAGGAATGGGGCCTGGGTAAACAAGGCAGGGATTGATTTAAACAGGGTCAGGGTCAGGGTAAACAGGGATAGGGTCTGCAAACAGAGACATGGTCTGTGCAAACAGGGATATACTCTGCATAAACAGGGTAGGAATTGAGTAAACAGGGATAGGATCTGGGTAAACAGGGGCCTGATCTGCATAAACAGGACTGCATCTGCATAACAGCACCTGATCTGCATAAACAGGAACAAGGGTCTGCAAACAGGGATGGGATCTGCATAAACAGGGAGGGTCTGCAAACAGCCAAGCTCCAGGACAGGGACAGCAGGGCCAGGCTTCTGTCCAGCACAAGTGGAGGAGGGAGTGCTTGCTAAAAGGGGAGGGCCACCATCTCTGACCCTCACGGGGCCTGAGTGAGGTGGTCAGGTCTGGATGTGAGTGGGCTGGGGTTCCTACCCACTGTGTGTAGCTGCAACCCATCGAGACCATCCGTGGTGTTGCCCTCCACCTTCAGCTTGATGACATCTGTGTGAACCAGCTCGCTCTGTGGTCAGAAGGGATGGGGGAGGGTACATGGGAGGGGCTGCATCAGCAGGGCTGAAGGCTGCCTTTGCCATTTAGCCCCCCCCCCCCACTCCCCATCTCCACCCTATATGACACTTTCTGGGAAACAGGCACCTTCAAGAGCGTCCAAGACACAATCCTGCCATCAGATGACACAGAGAAGAAGTTGAGGTTGTTGTCCATGTCATCCTTCTGCCACCTGACCTGAAACATCCCAACCTGTGAACTTCGGGACACTACTAGGATGTTGAGTTAGGACTGGGAGCTGAGCAGGGCTCCCTCAAGAATCTGTGTGAGCTTCAGAAGCAAGTTCCGGGAGCCCATTTCCCAGAGTCCCCCAGTTGGCCCTGCCCCTCTCCTTCCACCCACCTCTGTCTCTCTCATCCCTCTCTCCCTGACCATTCTGGGGTAACCATGCCAACTCAGGGCACTGCCCTAATCCACTGGCTTGGCAGTGGAGGTGCCCAATTCCTCCCTGGGTTGGGTTCCAGGAGCCAGTTGTAGGGAGAAGGTGGCATCTCTGGGCTCATCCTCCTTATGTAGACAGGCCTGGAAAGAACCGGGTCCATCGACCAGTTTCCTCACTTATAAAACGGGAACCATAACAGCACAGGTTTGCTGTAAGGGTTAAATGAGACCATGAACACGAGGCCCTGATGTGAGAACATTGCAACTATTAACGGTTCAATAAATGTTAGCGAATATCCCCATTATGACCCTCATCCTAGGAACTGGGGTGCCAAGGTTCTGCAAGGGGCTTTTTCCTGCTTGCTTGGGGGGGCGCCCTCTTCTTCCAGGTTGGCCTTTCTCTAGGCAGTCTCTCCTGTTTCCGCCTTCACTTCACCACTAGCTCCTGCTCCCAGGATCTTGCTCCCAAATCTCAGATTTGAGCTGCCTTCCTCCATCTTCAACTCAGGGTTAATAATCGTGCCCCACCCATCTTCTCAGGGCTGGAGGCAAACATATGGGAAAGTGTTTTGGAGACAGAGCTGTTGTCTTATGAAGATGACACGCTTGAGGCTCAAGTTTCTGTTGCCAGATGTGGAGGCCTGGCCAAGTCCTGTCCCAGAGAGCTGGGGTGGGGCTGGGTGCCCAGAGCTTTCCATCCTCCAGCTCCCTCCAGACCTCCCATGCTGGGACCCTGTCCCTCCCCCCTGTCACAAGTAGGGGCCCGGTGAGGGAGGATAGAACCCACTTCGGCTGCCTGTGACCACAGCTGTCACCATGGCTGTTGAGGGGGGTGGTTGGGGGAGAGGGAATCGCCTGTCCCCAGCCAACCCCCAGGCCTGGCTGATCACAGTTACAGAAGGGCGGGCCCGTCTGCCTGGGCCTGTCTAGGCAGCTGGCTCTTTTTTCACTGGGGGGCCTAGAACACCCCGGAGCCTCTGAGGTAGAAGTCCGAGCTGGCCCTTACGCTGGGACCACTTCTCCTTCTGTGTAAAGATAGGCTCTTTAAAGGGGGGAGGGGACAGGGGGTGTCAAAGGCCAGGCTGTAAGAGGCGCTAGGGAGCTACAAAGGGAAGTGTTTAGCGAGCAGCCACGGGCAGGCATGGAAATTGTAGTTCACACCCCACTTAGCAGCCTGATGCCCGATGGGGGTTGCTGATGTGTTTGCAAGTGAGCAGGTACGTGTGTGTGTACAAGCCACACACGTGCTCCTGGGGTGGAGGTGGGAGGGTAGGAATAAAGGGGGGTGAGCAGGTGGAAAGTGGGGTTCAGAGAATGAACGAATGTCCAGGAAGTAGGTGGTAGGGATGCAGATGGGGCCTGCTTAACTGATTCCTTCTCTTCTGCCTTATCTGATTAGGGCAGACCTGCCTGCCCGCAGTCTCTGCTCAGCTATCCTTCCCTGCTCCCTTCCCCAGTATAGCACAGAACACACACACACACACACACACACACACACCCCACACACACAGAATGTTGCTGGTTGAGGCTTCACGTTGGGGCTTGAACAGGGCTGGGCTACCCAGATGGGCTCCCTTGGGCAGTAGCCTGGGCCATGGGCTAGTAACCTAGTCCCCTTTGAGCAGACAGTTCTCTCCCTGGCTCCAAAACCTTCCATGGCTCCCTGCTGCTAACAGAACAAAGTTCTTCTGCCTCAGCCTGGCATTTGAGATCCAACAGAACCTTTCTGGTCTCCTCCAAGGCACAGTCCCTCTAAGAAGGACCTAGACTCTGATGTCACTGAAGTGCCATTTACCAGCCAGCTTTCCTCCAAGCTCCAGGCTTCCACAGCTCACTGCCTGTAGGATGCCTCCTCTGGCTTCTTTTAATTGTAGGTGTTCCTCTGGCTTCTTGTATTAACTTCTGGCCAAACCTGCTCCTCCTCTGCCATTCCCACCTCCCTGGGTGCTCTCCTGGGCGGAGTCTCAGGGAGCAGCACGAATTCTTCTCCTTTCTCATATCCATCTCATTTCCTTCTATTAATTTTACCGCCTCTGAGCACTTACCGTACCTTCTCATTTCTATCTCCACTGTCCCTGCTGTAGCTCAGGCTTCGAAGTTTCTCACGCTGTGGTGAGAGGACATCTCCAAGACATCAACATGACTGTGTTACTTCTCTGCACCAAACTCCCTGATGGCTCGACAGCTATTTTCAAACCATGCTGGAAGGAGCTCTTAGGAACCTTATGAAAGTACTTTTGAGGATGGGGGGGAGGTGAAAACAGGGGACCCTCAAGCCAGCAGGACCCTGACTCACCAAAGCAGCCCCATTCCCACCTCTGAGATATTGGGTTCCTGTACTAGCTCTTCGTTTGAAACCACTGACTTCCGAAGCACAAGCTTCCTCCTCGCTGGAGAAGCACACTCACTCAGGGTGCTGGTGCTTCCCTGGGTCCTGCGCCACCCTCTCTGCCTCTCCCACTGCGCTCCCAATGTTGTTCCCTGGCAGCCACTCTGCCTGTCGCCCCTTTGTACCCTTTCTCATCTAATACTTTCTTCTTTTTCAGCTAAAATCTAGACTTCATTTGATTTTCTTGGTTTCCTCCTAATATCCTTTTTTGTTATATTCTAGGATCTCATCTTACATTTAGTTGTTATTAATTAGTGCTTTCTCATCCCTTACAATTCAGCTCAGGTGTTGCTTCCTCTGGGAAGACCTGCCCCCCCCCCCGCCCCTGCTCCCTATCTTGGACAATCTCCATGTCCCCCCTCAGTGCCCCCAGGAGCCCGCTTTCGCAGGTAGCATTTGCCCTGTCCTGTGCAGCCCATGGCTGTGCTTACCTCCCCACTAGGAACCCCAGGGACCAAGCCCTTAAGCACCTGCAGTTCCCGGGGGAGCACACAGAGGAGTCACTGAATGGAGAGATGAATGAGGAAAGCGGGAGGAAACTAGAGGCAAAGAGGGAAGTCAGGAAACCAGCAAGCAAGTGAGCGCCAGGCAGCCCCTCCCATGTCACAAGCCACTGAGTTCAGCCAAGAATTCTCGAGTCTTCGGTTTTGCAAAGGCACTAGCCCTGTTTCCCCAACAGGATGGTGGGAGAGCAGAAGGCCATCCCTGTCCAGGTGGGTTCCAGTCTCTCTGGCACCCACCTAATGAAAGCGATAGCTTGTCTTCTCCATGCCCCATTTCTTTTCCCAACCTGCTATTTGATTCCAAGAACACCACAGAGTGGTAGCCGGATGGTTGGCCTTGGCCCCTTGCCCTCTCCTGGGCTTGAGGAGGGTGGTCAGGCCAATCAGAGATGCTCTGTGCGTGGCTCTGGGCTATCTGAGCTGGGAGAGCAGGGGCAGGCCTGCTGCTGGTTTAGTCTGATCAAAGCAGGTGTTTTCTCCTCTCTTGGTTCTTTAAGGTCTCTGCAGACATCCTCTGCATGTCTCGAGACCTCTGTGTGCCTGGAGGTGATGATGGGAAGGTGAGATTTTCAGAGGAGAGGACTCCTGAGACTGTGAGCTTTGGTCCCTGCTTTGGTGGGCAGCAGGGGGGAAGGTGTCTCATGGGAGGAGGTGCCTCTCTCTCTTTGCCCTGGCTCTGGGTAAAGGATAAAGCAGAGAGGCCATCATGTTCCCTGTGCCTGGCCAGTCCCCCCCTCTGCTCAGGGAGCTGAGCTGTCTGAGAGCTGAGAGCCAGTGCCTAGGGCAGGTGTCCACGTGACACAGGGAGCTCAGAGCCAGGAAGGCAGGGGTGCAGAGTCTGCCTGGAGACTCTATCAGGGCAGGGGCTGAGGAAGATGAGAAGACAGAGCCCAGCACTGCCTGATGAGCGTAGAGACCGTGGGAAATCCCTCCTTAGATTTGCCCAGACCTGCCTGTGGGTAAGGGTTTGCAGCCTCAGAAGGAGGGGGACTTTTGGAATACAGTAAGGGAAGGTCTGCAAAGCCAGAGCTAAGAGACTTTCTGAAGATGAAACGTTGAAATCCACTCCCAGAGCAACCAGATGGGAGACATAGTGTGAAATCTAACTCCAGTGTCAGGGTAATGGTCCCAGCCTATGCCTGTCTGGAGAAGAAGGATGCTAGAGAGGCCTCAGGGACAGACCTTACCTACCAGGCCTTACAGCCCTGCCCAGAGGGCAGACAGAGTGCACCATCTACCCCTGTCTGGAAGTTGCCCCACATCTAGCCCAAATGGCAGAGGAGAGCCCTGGTGGGGAGTCGAGGAAGCCCATATGCAGGGAACTGGAGCCCTTGACAGACTCAGCAGAGGCCCGTCAAGCCTTTGAGTCTTCCAGCCATGGGCTGGACCACTGCACCTAAGAGAGCTTTAGCAGAGAAGGGCCCTCCTGATAGCAGCTCTGCAGCCGCAGACCCCTCACCTCCCAACTACCACCTCCTGCCCCTCTCTGCCCCTCACACACCCAGCTCCTTGGCCTCTAAGCTGTCATCCCCATCCCCTTGCCTGTGGCCTGTCCTCCCCAAGGTCCCTCCTCCAGGGGTTCCATCCCTCTTTTCCCACCCTGGTTCGAGGCTGACCTGCCACACAGGGTCCGTGTGCTTGCCGGACTTGGCTGAGCTGCAGAAGGAGGGCTGGGAGTGGGGCTTCTTGAGGTTGTAAATGGCCACGTTACCATCGTAGTAGCCCACCACCACGAGGTAGGGGTGGTCCACGTGCATGTCGAGACACATGATGCCACTCTCGCTGCTGAAGATATACTCGGGGAAGCTGGGGTTCTTCATGCTGTAGAGCAGCAACATGCCCCGGCTCTGCTTCATGAAGTCGTCTGTTGCAGGGAAGATGCCAGGCTGTGGTGGGAGGGTTCAGCTGCCCCCATGCCCCTCCCCCACGGGGTGGACAAGACCGGCCGGCTGTGCTTGTCAGAGAGTGGGGGGTTCCTCTCCCAGCCTCATCTTCTCTGTCTCAGAAAGGGAATCATGAGACTTGGATTCCGCCTTCTTAGGGTTCATGGGAGGATAAGGTGACCAGGCTTATCTGAGGGACGGGCAGTCATTTTCTTTATTCTCCCTGGGGTACAGGAAAGAGGGATGCAGGCTCAAAGAGTTGCTAGGTGAAGAATGCGCGTGGGCTTGGGAAGAAGCAGTAACCTCAGAGAGGGCTCAGAGGCCCGGCCCAGGGACAGGTTGTTGTCCTGGATGATGCCCATGTTTTCCCCAGCCCAGCCCAGGACAGGAGTTCAGTTTGGACTAACATGGAATTCTCTATAGGAGTTCCAAACTAGCCGCCTCTTGGGCATCTTCCCATACCCTCTCGCCCCACAATCCCCAGCTGCAGCCTGTGTTCTAGCCAGGCACACTCCCAGAATCGAGAAGTCCCAGGACAGCCAGCCAGGCTTCCACAGGCCACTGTGTCACCCTTCAGGCTTGAGCGCAGCTTTTGGTGATCAACAACAGACCACTCAGCAGAGGCCCTCCTCCCTGCGCACCCCATGTCAGGGGAGAGCCTCCCTCTCTCTTTCATCCTCTGCTCACATGGCACCCATCCTGATAAGGTAGTCACTGAACAGAATCCAAGCCCTCAAGTCCCGCTCTCCTGCTACCATCAGTCCAGGACCCTTCCCAAGCTCAGAAGAGGAGGAAGTCTAGAGCAGCCCCCCATCTTGGGGACCCTCTGTTAAGGGAAACTTCTACATGAGATGATGGCTCTCCACCCCCCAACCCCCTGCCAGGGGCCACCTCTTTTGCCCCTGGCAATTGCAAGCCTAGGCCCTCCAGACAAAGTGGCCAGTCCTGAGGTCTCGAGCCCATGGATGGGAAAAATAGGGAGGCCACCCCACCCGGACTAATTTTGCTGAGTCATTCTTTCTGTCTTATTTCTTTTCCTTTCCTTTTTCCTTCCCTTCCCTTCCCTTCCCTTCCTTTCCCTTCCTTTCCCTTTCCCTTTCCCTTTCCCTTTCCCTTCCCTTCCCTTCCTTTCCTTTCCTTTCCTTTTATTCTCTTTTTAAAAGATTTATTTACTTATTTTTAGAGAGAGAGAGAGAGAACATAAGTGGGAGGAGCAGAGGGAGAAGGAGAGAGGATCCCAAGCAGACTCCGTGCTCAGCCGGGAGCCCAGCGTGGGGCTTGATTTCATGATCCTAAGATCATGACCTGAGTGGAAACCAAGAGCTGGATGCTCAACCGACTGCAGCACCCAGATGCCCCTCTGTTTTATTTCTAATGCTGTCCTTTACTCAAGGGAGGAAGTGCCTGGGCTGGGTTTAGGGACAGTCTACGTTGGGTTCCCTGGGCTCTGGGGATGAGCTTGGCTACAACAAGTTACCAAATATTCCCACCCCAGGCACTCTGCAAACACCACTTGGTGCTTACTGGGAGCCAGGACTAGGGAGCAGGGTGCAGCCAGGAGCCAGGCTGGCCTGAGGTGGGTAGAGCTGGAAACTGAGGCAAGCGGACATGCCCACCAGAGCAGTTCTCTATGCGGGAGCCCATCTTTCCTTGCAAATCCTTACCAGCTCTGGGATTCCGCCCTTCACCCCTCTCTTGCAAAGGAGGCTACGTGTGCCAGGAGGGAGTTGCTCCTCCAGTGGAAGGTGCCAGGATCCAGCTGGAGCCATGGGAACGGCACACCATGGTTGAGGAAGGAAAGTGTTTCTGCTCTGGAGAAAGCAAGCCTCTCACAAAGAGGAGCTGGGGGCTTCCAGATCCCCCAGAGCCAGGTGGGTCACCCTATGCCTGACACTACCTCAAAGCCAGTAGGAACTGGCCTTCAGATGGTGTGGGGAGCTGGCAGTCCCTCACCCTGTAGGACTCCTGCTGGGTGGGCCCTGAGGGCTGCTGAAGGAAGTTATCTGTCCCACCCAGATCATGCAGGGCTGGAACTGGGCAGTGTGAGACTCATTTGTAGCTCCTTTTGTTCATCCCACAAATCCTGAGCACCTGACTGGGCCTCCCCTTGGGCTGGACCCTGGCAGGGACAGAGACACTCCACTGCAGATGTGGGCTTGCCCTCAGCAGCGCCTCGTGTGAGGAGAGAGCCAGACCCTGCAGCTGAATGAGGCCAACCCCTCAGTGGCAAGTGAGTGGTAACCACCAGGACACAGGTGAACTCTTGATGCCCTTAATGTGGAGTCTGTCCTTGATGCTGGGCGAGACTGACAGAGGATGAGTGGGTAGGCACACAGGTGAGTGGGTGAGCAAACAAGTGAAGGAAAGGGTGAGTAGGCAGTGACTGACGTTGGGCTGAGGACTCAGAAGCTCCTCCTTATTTCACCAAGGGGCCAAGGCGGGTATGACCCTCACACTTGGTCCTGATGTGGCATGGGACCTGGCCCCTCAAGGGACAGCAGTGACCACCCACCCCTGCATGTGTACAGAGTCTTCATGACCAGTGAAACCAGAAAAGTGGGGTAAGAAACCTTAGTCTGGTTTAATAACTCTGTAGTGAGGACATCTCTGACCTGCTCACAGAACCCCTGAGACTAGGGCTGGGCTTTGGCTCCCGATTTTTATAGCGGGGTAAACTGAGGCCAGAAGGCAGAAACATGTGCCCAGCTGCAACAGACCCGTCACATGGTGTTTGCCTCATGCAATATCTTGTTTATAGCTGAAGTTACCATGCACTGATCTGGTCTTTATATGGAGGTGGAGAAAGGAAGGGGACACCAGACCTAAGGGGGTGGTGGTGACTGGCAGTGCCGGTCCAATCTCTCCAGAATCTGGACTAGAGAATGTATAAGGGACAGGGCAGTCACACAGGATAAGGGAAACTTCTGGCAGAGAGAAGCATGGATTTCAAGAGATGGGGACACAGAGAACAATCAATCACACTAAGACCTTAGATCCTGCCTGAGTTCCTAGGCCACATGCATCCTGACACTAAGCCTCTGCTTCTTAACCTGCCCCTGGTGGTCTCTGTTACTTGCAACCAAATGAGCCCTTCTGACATAAAGATCACGATCTCTTCTTTCTTTTTTTGTAAAGTAAGCTCTACACACGATGTGGGGCTTGAACTCACAACCCTGAGATGAGGAGTCTCATATCGTGTTCCACTGACTGAGCCGGTTAGGCGCCCCAAGATCACAGTTTCTAATCATGGCTAGACTATGTGTTTCCTGAATTCCACTTGAAGGTACTGTCTGCCAAACCACAGTGGGGAAACACAGAAAACCCTCATTTAACTGGGGCTTCCTCTCCACTCCATCTTACTCTATGATGTTCTCATCCCTGACTCCAGTGGCCCCTGAGACCTCAATATTTCATTCTCTGAGCATACCCAGTGTGATATCACAGCCCAGACCTCCAACAGTAGCAGCATGAGATCATCATCTTGTCTTCCAGAAGTCCTAAAATGACATCACTACTGAGGCCACCAGGGATCCCCATGTGATATCTTCACTTAGGTAACCAGCAGTCCTAGTGATTTGTTTAGTGATCATTACCCAGCTCTCCAACAATCCCAGTATGATATCACCAACCAGGTCACCAGCAACCTAGGACATCATTGCTCGGCTCTCTAACATTCTCAGTACGATGCCACCCACCAGGAGTCCCAGTACAAGATTGGCATCAAGGGGTCATCTCTAGTGGCCTCAGTTCCCAGTGGAGACTAGAATCTCATCAGGCTCAAAGCTTACAGAGCCCTGGGTCCTGAGCCCCGGGGTACTTTGTCCTGAATACCACAAATTCCCTGGTTCCTCAAAGTAGGACTGGAAGGTCCATCCAGTGACAAAGATGGTAGCCCCCAACCCCACACTCCATTGTATGAAGAGGGAAAAACTCTGAAGTCTGGGGCCAGTGAGGAATTCCAGGGTCCTCTAGGCTACAGGATTTCAGTAAGTAAATATGGCTAGGTAGAAGAAGAGGAGGAATAGAGGAAGAGAAAGAGGAAGCGAAAGACGGAAAGAGAGAAGAAAAGAGGGAGGGGAGAGAGGGAGAAACAGAGAGAGAGAGAAACCACCTGGTCTGAGACTCTGAGACAGAGGGAGAAGGCTTCTGGCTTGGCCTTAGCTCCACTTTATGCTCTTGCCCTTCTCCAGGAAGCCTTCCAGATTATTCAGCCTCTCCTCTGTGTGTGGGCCCCCTCCACTCTTCTCTACCTATATGTCATTATTACAGGTGGTCATGAACAAGTCTTTTCCTCAGCCTGCCACAGAGGCTTCATCAAAGGATGGAGTGAGCATGGCTTAGCCCAGCAGGTTTACTCTCTCCATTGGGAGGGTTGCCTCTTGCTACCCCTGCTCTGCTGGATAATCTCTAAAGCCTCCCTGACTTTGGCCTTCGATGATCCACAAGATTCTGGGAAGGAGAGTCAACCCCCTAATAGAACCTGATCTGGCAGCTCTCAGAAAGCCATGGTCTCAGGGGAGGAGGGGCTCGATTCCACCATAGACCAAAGCTCTCCCTCCCTCAGCTCCCTGCAGTAGGGCCCTGGCAGAGTAGTGCCCAGTGAGGAGCATGGATGGATGTCTTCTTGAACTGGCAACCACTGTGGGGGGAGGGGGGTTGTTGCTCAGTCCCAGAGCTCTACCCCTGCCCAGCAAGTAATAACTCTAGATCACAGGGGGCCACTCTGGAGAGTTCTGGCTGTCAGGAGAAGCCTGGGCCCTTGCTCGGGATTCGGGGAAGGCAAGGCAGACAGAAGGCATGTTGGGGTACCAGGCTAAAGCCAGGTAAGTGGTCAGAGGGAAGTAGATGCCAAGCTGCAGGGACAGGTTACTGAGCCAGCCTCAGACAGCAGGCCTCCCCCTCTCCTACTGTGGCTTCCCAATGAGTCCAGCCCACGGCTGACTCCAAGGCAGAAGCTGTTTAATGATTCCCTTATTAAGTCATGCAAGACTCATTTGGAGGGGAGCTGTGGTCGGCAGAGTAACACCCTCTGAGACGGCCGTGTCCTAATCCCTAGAACCATAACTATGTTACTTAGCAGGCAAAAGGGATTTTGCAGATGTAATTAAATTAAAGACCCTGAGATTATCCTGGATTATCTGAGTGGACTCAGTGTAATCACAGGCGTTCTTATAAGGGAAGGAGGGAGGCAGGAGAGTCAGAGAAGGAGGTTGAGGAGAGAAGCAGGTGTCAGAATAATGCAATTGCTGGCTGGAAGAGGGGCCACAAGCCATGGAATGTGGGCAGCTTCTAGAAGCTGGAAAAGGCAGGGACATGGATGTTCCCCTAGAGCCTCTAAAAGGAATGAAGTCCTGCTGACAATTGACTTTTGCTCAGCAAAACCCATTTTAGACGTCTGACCCCCAGAACTGGACAATAATAGACTGGTGGTGTTTTAAGCCATTATGTTTGTAGCAATGTGTTCCAGTAGCAATAGGAAACAAATGTAGTAGGCATTCCGGGAAGTTTGACCCAAACTCTACTTTGAGGAAGCAGAGGGAGAAGCCCCAGAGATGGTACTTTTTCCTGGGATGGTTTGGAAACAGTGTCTCTAGAAGTCAGGGGGATGGATGCAATGATCCCCAGCTCTTCTAATGACAATAATGAAACCCTCCCTCAGCTTCCCACACCCAGTCCTGCCACCTTGGACTCCAGCAACAGAAATGCCCTTTGGGTTAGGATTTTCACAGTCTCCAAAGGCAGGGGACTATCCCAGGGCTCACCAGGAAAGGGCATCAGTGCTAGAGGGTTCCAAACCTCCGGCCTGGCCCAGAGGCCGTGCTGCCAGGCTGGGTTCAGCCTCTCAGGCAGCTGGGTTGAGCACTTTCCTCCGATAAGAAGTCATATTTAAACAGTGTGGGAAATAAGAGCAAGGCCTTGGAGACAGAATACATCAAGCGGGACATTTAATTTGATTTAGGGAAAATGAGGCAAACATTTGAGAACCTAAATAACTAACCAGTAATTACGCTAACAACGGGAATGCCCTTGCACTACAACCCGGCAAGCACAGTGGCCTTTACGGACTGTATTTACAAAGAGACCTGACAACATAATTAGTCCTGTAAATTTTACGCAGCCTGCAGCTGAGGAGTGATGGATTTTGTGTGTGGAGGATGAACGGGGAGAAATGAGGTGGATGAATTTCCATTTTCAGTAAATGAAATTAACACTGCTTAATTAGTGAAGCTGACAAATAAATGATCAGGAAAGATTTAAATCCCTACAAGTGTGTCTCTGGCCTCGGCAGGCTCAGAGAGGGGCCAGGATGTGATGGGACAGAGAGGGAAAGCGTTCCGTGCGGGGACTCGGGGCCTGACTTTGGCCCCTCTGGAGGGCTGCCCCCAGAGGGAGGCTGGGCTGAGGGACAGCAGGCTCCTCTTTCTTAGACGTGGCCTGCTGGGCGGCTTCCCCCTCATCTCCATGTGAGCCACTCAGGACCACACAGAGTGTCCAGGATCTCTTCCACCATCACTGCCCAACAGACCACAAGGAGTGCCCATTTCCCTGCTATCAGCTGGCTAATGGGCTGGAAAGGACCCCTTCAGTGCGACAGGCCGATATAATTGCATCCCTGCTTTGCCCCATGGGCCGCCCCTTCCTAAACTACTCTCCCTTGCCCACCAGCATTCCTCCATGTGCTTTCACCTGCTGACAGTGTCCTTCTCCACTCAGCTGAGACATGGAGCCTGGCCCTAGGGGGCACCCCAGTCTCTGCCTTATGTGCAGCTTGACATGTGACCACCTCCAGGGAAGGCAGGTGCAAATGCTTCTGTGCTATGGCGGGCAAGTGCCTGGACTCCCTTTCCCCTACCCCCTTGCTCCTGGCCTGGCCTGGCCTGGCTCCAGCCTACCTGCTCTGTGCCCAAATAGGAGATTGGGCACTACCAGTCCTTGGTAGGTATGTGCCTACCCCTGCCAAAGTCCTTCTTAGCTGGGCTATAGAATAAATCTGGGAATTCCAGGCAAAGGGAGGCCTGGGCTGAGCTCATCAGGGTCAAATCCAATAGCAAACTCCAATTCTTCCTCCAGTGTTTGTCTGTATGAGGCAAAGTCTGATGATAGGAGGCTGGCACCTGGGCATTTCCAAAGACAGTGTGATGGATGCTGGTGAGCCAGCAGCTCCTCACAGTGACCTCATCCAGTGACTAGCGTGCCCTTGGCCCGCCTCAGCTTGGCCCTCTTCCTTCCAGGGGGGCATCTGGGCACCTGAGAGCACAGGACTCCCAGAGGTGACCTCAGAAGTGAATGCAGGAGCCCTTCTGAGTCCCAGCTCAGCCTGGCTCTGTTCAGGCCTCTGCAGAGTGCTGCTGAGCTATGCAAGGTGCTGGAGAAAGATGCCCATGTGCGAGCGGGTCAGTAACTCCTGTGCCAGTGGCAGCAACAGCAAGTAGACCCCTGCGGCTCCTGGGGCCTGCTCTCTAGAGTAGGTAGGGGCGTTGTCTGATTCTCCTCCGCCTCCCAGCCCCCTCTTTCTGCTTAGGTCACCTAAGAGTCCTGCAGGAAAGCTAGGGGACAGAACAACAGACCAATCAGCAATAACTGTCCTTTATATGTGGGCGGTTCCTACAGTTCACGAGGCCCATTTGCTTTTCTTTCAAGTGAGTTTAGCAACAGCCCTGGAACAGAGGTCTGGCAGGCCACCTCTTCAGGCCACCAATAAGGAAACCAAGACTCAGAGCAGCTTTCAGCCCCAGGACTCACCACTGGGTGGTACCCCTTCAGCCAGAAGTTCTACAACAGACTGGTGCTACCCAGGCATGTGCGTGTGGCCAGCAAGGGACAAAGACACCCTTCCTGGGTGCGTGCTTGCCTAAAGGAGGCTCCTGGGCCTGCCAGACTTCGAGTCATCTATTCCTGAGGGTGACTTACTCTTCTCCACCGCTCCTGGCTAGAGTGGCCCCCTTGCACAGCCTCTGCATGAGCCCAACCAGCATCCCTGCTTCTGGCCTGGGTGAAAGGAGGATGGGGCTAGAACAGGCAGTTTCTCCTCCTACCTGCTAGGGAGCCTCCCTCACCCCCGCTTCAGTCCTGGGCAGAGAGCCTGAGCTGAGATCAGCCTCATAGGGGGGTCCACACCCACTCCTGGGAGGGCCTGCCCAGCCCCCAGGCCCTGTTCCAGGCCCAGTAGCTGCAGCAGAGAGGGAGGAATGTGCTAGTTCCCTGCCAGAGGGGGAGGGAGCTTCCAGCTTGGCAGCAGCCCACCCTCAGGAGCAGGGACACAAAGCGGGCATTTAGGGCATCCTCAAAGGCAGCCCAGACCACGAGACTGGGAGCAGCTCCAAGGTCTCCTCCCTGAGAGGAATAATAAACACCAACTCCTCCTTGCCCTCCCTCCCACTCCCCAACCCTGGTCAAAGAATGGGCTGGGTGCACCGGCGGTCTGAGTGGTAGAGACCAGGAGCTTGCATGTCTGCCAGCCAGCAGAAGCTTAGAGAATGGAAGGGTTTTTCTGTTCATAGATGCTGATCCTCACAGCCAGAGAACATGCTGTTGGCCTGGGGAGCTTCGGCTAACATGAAGTGTGGGGCCCTCTCCCGTTAGGAAGGGGGAATGTCCAGCCTAGCGTGGAGGTAGGGACTTCTGCAGGGAACGCGGAACATGAAGGGAAAGCAAACTACCACACAGTACACAGAGCTTCTTCCTGCCGCGGGGATAAGGACAGCCTGGCAGGGGCAGGAACAGCCTGGACAATAGTGGTCTCCCAGGGCCCAGGGGCCAAATGATGAACATCAAGCACCTGTCCCCACCCCTGCCTGCTCTGGGGCCAGATCAAGAACGTTCCCTCTCTCAGTCTCACCTCCAATCTCTCCCTAGGTCTGGTCCAGTCTACCTTCTCAAGCTTTCCAAACCCACTTCTCCATTCGCATGCCACAGTCACAGTCCGGGTCCTGCCATCCTTCCAGGGGAGCGTCACCAGTCTCCTAAGTGGTTTCCCAGCCCCCAGGCTCATGCCTGCAATTTCCCCCTGCTCTGGTTCTGTCCCTGCCCTTCTCAAATTCCTTCAGTGATGTCCCCTCAGGAGAATGTCATAAGACTGCCCCCAGGAGAATTTCCAAGCTTCTTGGAATGACTTTACCAAGCCCTTTGGGGGCCAACCCTGGCTCTCTCAACAGCTTCTTTTCCTCTCATATCTGTGCCTCCAGACCTTTGCATAGGCTGGTTCCTCTACCAGAAGTGCTCTCCCCTCTTTCTTCACCACAGTAACACCTTCAAGGCTCACTTTGGCATAGTCCTTCACCCAGCGCTAACTGCTGGTATGATTGTCCGTCTTCCCCATTGGACTGTGAGCCCCTGAGGGCAGTGACTATATCTAAGTCATCTTACTTCTTTACTTCTTTCACAGCTCGCAAGAGCTTTGCACGGAATAGGTACTTAAATATTTGCTGGTTGAGTGAGAAAATGAACAAATAGCCCGATTACTTACAGGAGCCATGTCCCACCGCAAACAGGTCATTGTACTTTGGATTCCTGCAAAAGAAATATGAACCCATTGGCCCAGGAAATGAACATGGCCTTCCCATGAACACTGGTGCCTCACTACACTGCAGACATCTACTGTTGACTTTAGAGACCTGGGCTGATCCCCCAATTCCATAAGAATCCCAGTCCCTTTTTTTCTAAAATGCTCGGTGTCATCCTCAGAGTGGTTAAGTGCGGTAGAAGTGCGGGGCTCAGGCGCTCCGGGCTCTGGGGTTGCTGCAATGTCTATACTCACCAGCAGAGGGCGGTGACAGCCAGGCGCTTGGCTTTGTCGTTTTGGAACTTCCAGAGTGGCAGCAGCGTACCCTCCTGGTCCCGGTATTCGTCGGCAGCATCCTCGTAGTACTTAAAATCTTAAACACATACCGGCTGAATCAGCCCCAGGACTGCCATTTTATGGCAAACCCAGGTCTGCCACTTTCTGTCTGTAGCTTCTTGGCCAAAACAAACTCTGTGTTTCAAAGTGGGAACAGTAATAGTACCTATCTCAAAGGACTGTCATAAGGATTGTTAATATATGTAAAGTACTTAGAAAAATACTTGGCACATAGTAAGCTCTCTATATGTGTTATTGTTATGGTCATCACTGTTACTGAGGGCAATTTACAATAAAGTAGCCGTGTCCTCATAGGTAAAATCCCAGGTTTGTCCATCTTCATATCTGCCCCTAAGCCCTGCTGTGGTGAAGCTGCCTGGATCCCTGAAATGGGTTCTCTGAACTCAAGTTCATCTCCTGCCCTAAATCATCTCTGCCTCCCATTTCCTCTAACTTAGGTAGAAGCTCCATCTCTCTTGTCACTTGGCTAAACAAGAAACCTGGTAATCCTTGACTGATCTCTCTCCATCATCTCTCATATTTTCCTTCTGATGACTTTTTTTAATCTATTCACTTCTCTCCAAACCCACAGCCACTGCTGTGGCTGTCACCGGGATTATTACACCCCCCTCCTAATTGGTGTCCCCACCTCCAGTAATTCCTCCTCCAGTCCGTGCTCCACAGAGCTACCTGAATGAGAATTAGGTAAATCATCTCACCACACCGCCTCCTCCACCCCACTGAAAACCCTTCAATTGGCTCCCCTTGCACAGGCTTCCTGGTCAAACCAAGGCTCCAGGCCATGACCGCCATGTCATTTCCAGTCAGGTGTTCACATAACCTCTATGTCAAATAGTGTCTAGAATGTCCTGCTCTGCCATCTTCCTGGCAAACTCTCACTCACTGCAGATCCAGACTAAACTCCTTCTCCTCTGTGAGGCCTTCATTTTCGTGTTGAGCAGAATTCATCTCTTCCTCCATTCCAGCCCTGCCTCTTCTCTACTAAAATGTCTGTCACGCTGTGTTGCTTCTATCCATCCTTTGCCTGTCTCCCCTACCAGACAGCTCCTGGGGAGCAGGCAGCATGTTATAATCATCTCTGGACTCGCAGTGCCTAGCACCGTGCCAGCCACAGAGCAGACACCCAATGACTGTTCTAAGAATGCAATGAAATAAATCACCAGGAGTGAAAAATTTCTCAATCTTTTTTTCCAACCAGGGGTGACCCTTTAGAAAATGAATCCTCTCATCCAACACAGTCAAGAACATGCCCAGGCACTGCCCCAGCCTTGAGGTTGTGGGACCACATTCAAACCTCAAAAATGTCTCAGAACAACAACAACAACAACAACAACAACAAAAAACAAAAACAAAAAAACCCAAAAAAACAAAATTAGAGTGATCAGAGGCATGAGCCTTGATCATATCAGAGATCCCTGAGTTTAGGCTATCTTTGAAAATACCTCATTTCAGAGAGGAGATTAATTGGTAACATTTCTCTGTTTTCACTTCTTCATGATTAGACTTTCCCAAAGGGAAAAGAGTATGCAATTAAAAAAAATCAAAGTTCAGTGCATTTTTATGTGATTGTGTTCTTATAAATGAAAAAGGTTCACCAAGGCCAATTTCTCCATGGATATTAATCGTGTTTGCAGCCCTTTGGTGGGCTGGTGGCAGAAGCTGGGTTTCAGGAAGCCAAGCTGTGTGAGTGACAAATTCATTCACAGCTGCTGTGTACTTTGACAGCTTTGAAAAGCACTCAAGGTCGTTTTCCAGCCTGAATGATAACAAGGGGGCTTATTTAGATGGCTGGTCTTGGCAGCCCCGGTTTCTATGTCCCATGGGTGAGCAATGAGCATCAAGTCACCAAGAAGAGCCCTAGGCTGTCGGCAAAGGAGACTGGCCAGCAGAGAGGAGCTGCCAACTTTGGGGAGGCAGCTGCTCCAAATAAATGCACAACCTCTTAGGGAAATACAAGCCACTTGGGAACGTGCTGTTCATGCCATGGGAAGGATTCTGTTTCCCTGGCTCTGTCAAAGACCCCAGAATTTCCCAGGCCCCCAGGATTTAAGCATCTCTGAATCAATCCCTTTCTTCACTTCATCACTAATTAATCACCAGCATAGACTTATTGAATGTCTCTTCCAGCTCAGTGGCTCTGTAGCCTTGTGCTGAAGTGCTTAGGCTATGGATCCAAGGGGCCTGTGTTCAAGTCCTGATGGCTCCACTCACTCCTCCTACTAGCTGTGGTTTTGAACAGGTGGCAATAGCCCAAGTTTCTCACCTACAAAATGGAGAGAATAATGGTATTCACCTGGCAGTGTGGATGTCAGGATGATATAAAGTAATACATGTAAATTGCACAGCACAATGCCCAATACATAGGCCGTTCCCAGGAATTGCTGATGCTGGTTTTTCGCTATTATAACTGCTTCCCTTTCTCCATCCCCTGGAAAAGGTGTGATGAGGCCCATCCTACCCCACACCTGAACCTCATCTTCATCTCTGTCCCTGTATTCTGCCCAATCACATCCTTCTCCAGTCATGCTCTCACTGGGCTGTGTTCCTGCCTGGACAGTATCTTTGAACTCTCTGCAGAAAAAGCTGATTCCATGAGATATTCCAGACCCTTCATCAGCTGGCTCCAACCACCTCTGTAACCTGAACTCTCACTACTCTCCAACAGACCTCCGTTTGAGTCACTGAGCCTGCTGCCCTTTGTCCTCAGAGTCTATTCCAGTTTGTTTTCACCACCGAGTCACTGCTTATGCTGTCCCTTGGCCAGAACATCTGCCCTTCTGCTAATCTCCCACTCAAACTCTGCTTATTCCTTGGCACCTAGCTTAGCCCTCCCTGCTGCCTTCCTTGACTGCTGCCACTCATTCCTCATTTCTCTTCCTCCATTCTTGAGACTCCCCAGAGCAGTTTCAGTCTGCATTCTAGCATTTATATTGTCCCCAAGCTGGACACAGTAGAGACAAGAATTAGGAAGCTCAAGACCTAGATTTGGGTCCTCTCTGCCATTCACTAACCAGGTAGACTTGGACTTAGCTTCCTCTTGTGTAAAGTAGGGGTAATACTCTCTGCTCTCTGCCTCCATGGGCTGTTGGGAAGATGACATTGGATCACTAATGTGCAGGTGTTTTTGCTGTACCATTGTCAGATCTCATCACTAGACCCATTTTTTTCTTATTCTATTGTTTGTGGTGGACCAGTATATGTCTTGTTTCCCTAGTGACATCCAGAAGAGGGAAGGATTAGTTTTTTTTCCCTTGCACCTATAGGACCTAGCATGGGACACTCAAATACTTGCCTTGTATGAGGAAGTTTTTTAAAGATTTATTTATTTATTTTAGAGACAAACAGAGAGAGAGCACTTGCAAGCGGGGTGGGGGTGGCAGAGGGAGGAGAGGGAGAAGGAGAGAAGCAGACTCCCCACTGAGCACAGAGTCCGTAAGGCTTGATCCCAGGACCCTGAAATCATGACCCAGGCCAAAATCAAGAGTCGGACACAACCAACTGAGCCACTCAGGTGCCCCATGAGGAATTTTTTAATACAGGCAATAATAGTAGTTACTGGCACTTCCCCCAAATCTTACCTTGAGCAACATCATCGTATGTGTTCTGGTTGACCATCCGCTCCACAATTTTAGCGGCCTGAGTCACTTTGGTGATGTCATCACTCTGTGGAGATACAGAGGCCACAGGTCTTCATAGCTAGCACCTGGAAAGGTTATGCCTCGAGCCACAGCCAGATATGCAATTGTCTCTCTGACACCACCCACCCCAGATAGCTCTGTAAAGAAATCTCTTCATGCCTCAAGGACCAGCTCATGTCACCACCCCCTTTTGGGAATGCCCAGATCATAAGTGGCATAAGGAGTCTGCACTGCCATCCTGGGCTCCTGGGCACAGCCTGCCTCATGATCTTTCATTCTGAACTTGTTCTGGAAAAGGCATATCTTGGAGTACAACACAGGACAATGAAGAGAGCCCAGGAAGGGTATTGGAGGGAAGAATAGAAAAGGAAAGGTAAGAGGCTTCTTTAGTGGAGACAGAAAGGTTTCACCATCTCAGGCAATGACAAAGACTACCATTAAAGACCTCAGAGAGCTTCTGATCCAACTTATTTAGTCAAGAGTTGAGGAAGAGATAGAGACCCAGAGAAGGGGCAGAGATATGCTTGTACACAGAGAGTACGGCAGAAATGACTCCTAACCCAAGGCCTTGCCCACTGCTGAGTGGATAACCCTCGAGGGGCTCAAGAGGGCCAAGCCATGGCTCTTGAAAATGAGATTTTCCAGGAGTGTCAACATCAGGAAGTGGTTAAGAGGATGACTTCTGGAGGTACACAGACTTGCATTCCCTTCCCATTCCATGGATTACGAGCCAGGTGGCAACTTTAGGTAAGTTACTTAACTTCTCTGAGTCTTACAGTACAAATGATATAGCAGAGGTGGATATCACCTGCATCATAGAGTCACTGTACTATACTAGCATCTGTACATGATCTTGGGTTCTCACAACAATTTTGCAAAGTAAGTATCATTAGGATGTCTTTACCAGTGAGGAAACAGGTTTAAAAAACCCAGCTAAAAAGTAGGAAAGAGAGTATGTAAACTCAACTCTGTGGACTCCAGGTCCCATACCCTCAGCCCCCCACAGAAAGCCAGTCCCTCACTAGCCTGACCACACTTGCCTGGTCCTGGCAGACTTAGGGTTTTAGATGTGCTCTGAGGACAGAGTGTGGTGGACTGTTGTCTCCCTTGTTGTAGATACTATGCTACTTGAGCAGACATAGCTCTTCATTAATTCTGACTAAACTTGTGGTTTCTGAGCCTTTTCTCCCATTCCTGTCCTAATCTTTCAGACCAGACAAGTTTACATTCATTTCTGTACATTCATCCAAATCATTAATGAGACAGAAACCTGAGATCTATCATTACAGACCTTCCTACAGGATATATCATGGAATTATTCTGCTTTCTTCCCTCCTATGCACTTGAGTTTTATATCAACCTCATCAGATGCAGGTCCCTGAGAAAAGGGTGTCACTCTGTTCATGCACTGGGCATGAACAAAGGGCCACTCTATTCTACAGACAGCCAGGCCCAGTACTTGGGATTCCCAGTTAAAACTCAATGCCCTTGTGTAGAGGTTGCACACTACAGGTATTCACTGGTGTTGGTGGACACCCCACAATGTCCTGCCACCACTGTAGCTTCTTGGTCCAGAGGGCTAGAATCTGTCTGCATCACAGCCTTGAATGTCAACCAAGTTGGAAGAATCCAGTGTAGTCCTCCTTCCCTGGGCACTTTAGACACCAAGTCTGGTAGACATATTAGACACCAAGGGTTTAGACCCAAGGACAGTTTTCAGTCTCAGCCACTGGGACATTTCTTCTGTTCTCTGGGTCTTGGCAACTGCAGTTAAGGTTTCTGCAATAATGGTCCTAGCACACAGCCTATAGCCAAACCTTTGAAGGATATTCAAGTGAAACTTGACTCAGGCCAACAGCCCCTCCAAAGCCACTAACTTCTGGGCAACAGTACAGGGGAAATCAAGGGTCTGGATAGGGCAACCCATGGGGCAGGGACTTCAATCTTTCACCTCTGGGTTCCAGTACCCAGCATGATCATGATCACGAGTTCTTGGTCTGTAGTTGAATGAAACTGAATTGGGGAAGTTCATATTAAGCCAAAGCAGGGAACCCTCAAACCTCCAGTAAAATGTGACTTTTATCAGGGACATGGAATTGAGTGGAAATGGGCATACCTCAGACAAAGCTAAATTTCCTTTAACTGATCTGGCTTTTATAGCAGAACCACTTCCCAGAGAGCTGTCTGGGAGCTCTCCAAGGTGCTGAACACAGACCTCAGCTTCCTGTGGCCCTCATCTTTCCCACTCCATTGCAGGTCAAACTCATCCTGATATCCATACTGCAACTCTGGCTCCTGACCCAGCTTTCTCTCTGTTGAAGGGACAAGGTGGCCCTCCAGCATCTCCCTGTGGTGATCTTCCCTGTGGTGACCTATCACCATAACTTCCATGATAATCTCCAATCTATACTGGCTATACCCACAGTGAGCCCCACAACCATGACCTCTATAATGACTCCTATATGGTTCTTCACAGTAAAAATCCAGCCCAGAATAACCACACCCATTGGCCTGGACTTGCTAGTGACTGTGATCAGCTCTGACTTGGCTTCTGGCCCATAAGACTCACCTAAAAAATTGAGCAGAAGTATACCCAAGGATTGAAGGTCAAAGAGCAAATCACTCTCCCAAACCCCGGGAGCCCTTGCTCAGGGAGGTGGTGCCTTATTCTCATATCCCAACCCATCCCAAGAAGAGTCCTGAGCTCTTTCAAGGTGTACATTGGACTTTCAATAACATTCATGTCTTCTGTTGCCCTTTAGCCCAAAAATCCTGAATCCTATATAAGACTGGGGAGAGGTATAGAATGCCAGAGGCAGCTGTAGCTCTTCTCACATCTTCCCACAAGGAAAGAACTATTCATACTTCAACATTGGTACCCCCTTAAAGTCTGTGAAGTCCTTCCAGAAAGCCAGGCTTCTGTCTACCCAGGGACCAATATCCCACTCAGTCATTCTCTGTGACAGAGCCATGGAAACCTCCACCAAACCTGGGACTCCATAGATGTCATCTTCCTCATGGTCATCTTCCCCATTTTTTTAGCCACTGGTGTCTTTGCCTTCTCTTTCTCTTTGGTCTTTTCCTGCTTCTCAAGCTCCTCTATATAGGCATCGTAGATCTCCCACTAGGCAAGGGCAAGATGAGAAGGATCATCACAGGGCAAAATCTTCATCCAGTTACCTCCTATTCAGCTTTTAGAGCTTGAGGAATAGATTATGTCAACCCCTGAATATGCCTCTATAGTATCCTCTACTTGGCCCACTGTAATTATGTTTTAGATGTCTGTCTTCTCTGCTGTCAGCTCTAGGACAGGAATGAAGCTCTCAGGGCTCTCTGGGATGAGCTTTCCACCCCGCAGCTCAGAGGCTCAATTATCAGCTGGAAATCAGTATTGTTCCAACCTACAGATCCCGCTAGGCAAAACAAATGGGCAAATATTAGACTAGCTCACATTTTTCTTGGTGATTTATAAGACTGTGAACTAGGACATTTTAAAAATGTTTCCCCTATGGAGATGTGATAAACTTTACTAGTTCATGTCGGCTGTCTACAGCACTGACCACACCTTCTGAGAATAAAAAGATAAACAAAAGTAAGGGATGGGCACCTGAGTGGCTCAGTCAGTTGAGTGTTTGACTCTTGGTTCAGGTCATGATCTCAGGGTCATAGGATTGAGCCCCGTGTTGGGTCCCACACTCAGTGCTGAGTATGCTTGAGATTCTTCCTCCCTCCCCCTCTGCTTCTCCCTCTGCTCATGCCCTCTGTCTCTGTTTCTCTCTCAAATAAATAAATAAATAAATAAATAAATAAATAAATAAATAAAATCTTTAAAAAAAAAAAAAGGTAAGGGAACCCCTGCTAACTGGATCTGACAGCAAGAGAAGCCCAAGGATAGTAGCAAAGGAAGCAGCAAGGATCTGGGACTGAAAAACCCCATTATCACATTCTGTGCTCTGCAGAGTTGGGCAGTCACTGCCACCTGGAGGCCAGATAGACACACCTTACATTAACGATTCACCCATGGGCCAGTACTCCATGCTACAATATAATTTAATGTTTGTTAATCTCATTCAGAGCCTTCCAACAACCCTGTGAGGCTGCTTGTTGTCCTCATTTGACAGAGAAAGAGAGACTGATGAATTAAGGGTGACATAGTTTGCCCAGGATCTTATAGTATGAGCAGCAAAGTTGGGGCCTGAGCTCAGGTCTCCTGGCACCAAATCCTGCCCAAATCAGCATGGCTATCCAGTAGGATTTGAGGGGGAAGGAGGGTCTCAGGAACAACGAAGGCTGCTGGAAGGGCAGGTTAGAGTGCTAACACTTCAGAGTCAGCCGTGGGGTGCCATGGGCTGCACAGAGTTAGAAACCATGCCTATTTCCCTCTTTGACAGCCTTGCCCGGGGTCCGGGGGTGGGGCATGTAGCTGATGCAGAGCTCAGTGGGTGGAGTCCCACTGTCTCATATTCCTAGTGTTCAGAGCCTGGACAAGGAGCAGGAAGATGGATGGATGAGGAGGGCAGACTGTCAGAGGAATCTTTGACAAGGATGCATGGGGTCGGTGGCTGGGGATGTGGTGATGACTTTTAGGCTGACCCAGGGTCTCACCTGATTGGCTGTGGCTGAGAAGTTTGTCCTGGGAGGAGGTTCCATCTGGCATTCTCGGTCCTAGAGAACAATGACAACAGGAAACCCACAGAAAGCCCTCAACTCCTTCTTACTTAACCCAACAGTATATCCATGGGTGAAACATTTCAGTTGGAGCAGAGGGGGAGATGGGACAAAGAACTGGGGAAGTAAAGAGGGCCTGAACAAAGGACCAAACGACACAGTGGAAGCCTACATTTTCCTTCTAAGCCTCCTTCAGAAGAAGCCTAAGCTAGAAATTAGGGACAATGAAGTCTGATTGTGACAGTTTCAACCAAGAAAAACTCCATGTGGGGGATGGACAGGTCTCTGGCCAGCCTCCTGATGCAAGACACAGAGGTCAGCCCTTGGCAAACTACTGGGCTAATATCCCTCACCCTGAGAAGACTTCTCCCTAATACTGGGGCCTCTGGTTCCAGCAGAGGAATACACTCCCTCCTCATTGTGTATCACCCAGATTACTGGTACACAGGGGAGTACAAGGAGTACACAGCATGATTAGGAGCTTCCAGAAACCCATCCTGTAGACTTCTGCCCTCCACCCACAGGTTGATTTCTGTAAAACACTGTCTTACATACGTGAGTCTCTCCCCTGAAATCCTGAGAGGTTCCTTCAGCCTGGTACTCGGGGTCTTCCATACTTATAAGCCAGGGAACTTTTCCAGCCTTTTCCAGCTAGTCTATCACAGAGACCATCAACTTCAGTCAAACTGGCTTAGTCCTGCCTCCCTGGCACATTCTGGCTTCCCCTCTCTCCCCCAGATCTTGACCTCTTCTCCAAGGCCCATATAAGTTTCTGTCTCAGTGAAGGGCTCCAGACTCCTTGTCACCCACTCTGAACTCCTACCAGGAGGGCTTGCAAGGACCCGAACACATGTTCCCAGCTTTTCTTGGAGAGATTAACTGTGGCGTGTTCCTGTCATCCTTCCAGGCTAAGGGCCACTGGGGCTGGGATCAGGCCTGCTCCTTTCCTGCCATGCACAGTGCAGAGCTGGGAGGTAAAGGGGCTGGGGTGGGGGCTGCTCTACCCGGAGAGGGTTGTTTAAGGTCTGTGAGGCCCTCTCACTGAAGTTGAACTGGTTGGTGAGCTTTCGCTCCTTGGGCTGCTTATGAGTCATCAATTCTTCTTCAGTCACTTTTGCAGCTGCCTAGAAAAAAAGACCCACAGGACCAGGGCTCAGCTGTGGGAAGAAGGTGGTGGGGAACCAGGGGGTGGGGAGAGCTCATGTCGTAGGAGAGGATGGAAGTGGGAGAGGGTGATGATGCCAGAGGCGTTGGTACCTGCAGTCTCTAACTTCTCACCTTCAGCTCCACCACCACCCCAACAAGTGACCCCTGAAGCTTCCATGCACAGCCAGAGCGGGAAGGGGAGGGATGGGAGCAGTACTATACTGTACCTCAGCTACAGGCATATCTGTTTGACTCCCAGCTTCAGTTTCAGCTTCTGCTTCCTTAGGCTCTTCTTCTTCTTCAAAGATTTCAGTTTCTGAAATCACCACCTTGGTGGACTCCTGAGAACCTTGGTAAGATATTGCAGATGAGCCTGAAGCCCAGGCCTAAGCCCCCACCCCTGGCAGGGCAAGGCTTTCTTGGTTTCTGCCTTTGAGACCTCAGCCACCCCAGGGTTCTCAGGGCTTAACTCCCAGACCTAACCAGGGCAGCCAGCTGTGGGACGTTATGTAAGTAGAAGCTCCGCAAAGTTATGGCTTAGTATCTGCTCCCTAGGGTGACCACAGAAAGGGCACTCGGCTTTGGGCCACAGCTTCGGGTTGGCCCCGAGGCCTACCTGCCGCTAACTCATCACGGTAGTGCTGCCGCCGTCCTTCATCCGAGTCTTTGGGGACCAGGTTCCCAACCTGGCTGAAGTGAACTGCCAGTTGGTTCACAACGCCAATAAGCTTATATGTGCCTTCCTAAGAGGAGAAGGGACTGAATCAGACCAGCAGTCCCAAAAGAGCTGGAGTGAGAATGTAGTCTGCCTTCATTCTATAAGGCTTAACATGGTCCATCTGTTAACGAGATATATAGATATATCTTCAGTTAACCCGAAGTTTTCATTACATTCCAGCTTAAGAAGAGGAGGCAAATGAAATAAAGTTTTGTTTTTAAGTTCTCATCAAAGACATATTTTTAAATACCTTTTCTTTTCAACTTTGAACAACTCTGGATTTGTCTATCACTGGCTCTCACATCCATGCCAAGAGATCCTGGTGTACCTGACTCACTGCATAGTTGAGACAGGTCACATGTAGTCATCAGACACACCTGGCCTGACCTTCTCCGCACTGCATTTAGTGGATGCGAGGACTGGATAGATTTTCAAAGATACCAAATCCCCAATCCCCCTGGTTCCATACAAGAGGCCACAGAAATCTAGAAAAGGTTTGAGTTTGGCACTTGTCCAGTTCATACAGCAAATGAGAAGCAGGGCTCGGCATTAAATCCACGCAACCTTGTTCATTCCCTCTTCAACAAATAATTTTTAAGCAGACACAACACAACATGCCAAGTACTTTCTAGGTTCCAGGGATATAAAGCTTAGCAAAAGCAGATGGGATCCCTGTTTTCATAGGGCCTATTAGTCTCGTTCCTCTAGATAGCTTCCTTATTGACAAGCATCTTAGTTGTACCATTGACTTTGACACCAGGGTATCCTTCCTTCTTTCAAAACATTTCTTCTCAACCCTCTTCAAGTCACATAGACAATTATTACATTTGTATGACACACAGGGGTAAATTCTAAAGAGGGGAAGCTCTAGAGAAGAAACCAGCCCATGGGCTCTGGCTGAACCAAACCCACCTAGCCCTGGAGGGCTGAAAGGATTACTATTTCTGCACATAGGTTGGGATGCTCTGCCTTAAAAAGTTACCACAGAGCCCTTCTCTTGGGAACTCCAATGGATGCGAGGTTAAAACAGCGTGGCAGCTAAGAGCAGGGTTTATGGCAGTGGGCAGATGGATTCAAATCCTGGTTCTGTCCCCTATTTTCTGCATTACCTTGGGCTTAACCATTCTAAGCCTTGATTTTTTCATCTGTAAAATGAGGATAATACTATCTAATTTTCAGGATAGTTTTAAGTATTAAAAATAATGAAAATAATTTATTAACACAGTGTCTGACATGTAATAAGTACTCATTAAGACTGCAAGGGAGGCTCTCTGGGCTCAGACCTAGTTTGCGGCGACATGGCTAAACGCACCAAGAAGGTTGGAATCGTGGGTAAATACGGGACCCGTTATGGTGCCTCCCTCAGGAAAATGGTGAAGAAGATTGAAATAAGCCAGCACGCCAAGTACACTTGCTCCTTCTGTGGCAAAACAAAGATGAAAAGACGAGCTGTGGGGATCTGGCATTGTGGCTCCTGCATGAAAACCGTCTCTGGTGGTGCTTGGACCTACAACACCACTTCTGCTGTCACAGTAAAGTCTGCTATCAGAAGACTGAAGGAGTTGAAAGACCAGTAGAAGCTTCACCATTTGAAACATTACTAGCCTATAATAAACGGGTTAATTTATGTAACAAAATTACTTTGACTTGTTGTTAAATTTATTAATTAGATCTTTCAATTTGTGTTGCATTAGTTTTGCTTTCTCAAAGGCCTTGGAAATTAAAAATCCTTCTAATTTTTATTGGAAAATAAAAAGACTGCAAGGGAGATTAGTAAAGAAATTTTTTAACTCTCCAGAAAATTCCATGTAAAATTTCAAGGTTCTAGCTGAAGACCAAAGTTTAAAGGTGATCTCTCTAATAGCAGAGAGGCTTCTGCAATGTAGCAAGTCACTGCCAAGCCAAGAGTACCTAGAGGCCCCTACCCCAGGAGTGATGACTTACTTTGAAGCTGTACCTGACGATGTTCTGGGGTGCATGTGGGTTGTTGGCTGTCAGAATGCGGGTAAACTCCTCCTTTAGCTCCTAAGGGAGAGAAATACCAAGAGGGTCATACATGGAGGGCCCCCACCCCTTCTGATACTTGGGAGGACCCCTAAGGGCATTAGCAGACATCTCACACCCAGGTTCCTAATCAGTCCTATGAAAGAACACATCTCTGAGGCTGGAGAAGGTGGAAGGGGCAAGGGCAGGATGCTGCTAACTCACCGCATCAGTCAACTCCAGCTGGTCAGGGGGTCTAACTGTGGCTTTGGACTGGGCCCATTCATCTGCTCCTTCTCCCACGTCAGTCCCTGAATCTTCATCCTGGACAAAAACCTTGTGTGAGGATCAGCAAGCAGTGCTGCAGGAAGCCACTTCATTCACGAATCCTCCCAGAAGCCAAGCTCTGCCCCCAGTACAGAGAATATAAAATGCACAATAGACCACTCATGGAGGAGTCCAAAGGAACTGTTAAGTCCAGAGTTCTCATTGCCTGGAAGATGTCGGCCACCTCAGCCCTTGGGCTCAGGCTTTAGCTGGAACATTGTGGTGGGCCAGAGACCAGAATTCATCTCTCCGTACTCTCTCCCATACAGCCTAGAACCGAATGGTGAGGACTAGCTGCGAAAGGCAGGGCTTTATGCAAAATGAAAGGACATCCGGCGGCTCTTTAAGCTACTTCAACTCTCATTCATGTTTTATCTTCTAAATTGCCACCTTATGGTTACTCTTACAACAATATTCTCAGTACTTGGTAACTTTAAGCCTCACAGCCCATCAGATCCTTGCTGCAAAAAAACCCAAGAACTATTTCCTTTGCCTAATAGACAGCTAAACACCTTGCCAAAGTGACCCATGCCATATTCAAAAAAATTCACCCTTGTTAGCAAAGATATGCAAACAAAAAAAAGAATGTAATTTTTCACTATAAAGCTTCTGAAAACTATGGGTCCCCTGGGTAGCTCAGTTTGTTGGGTGACCAAGTCTTGGTTTCAGCTCAGGTCAGGATCTCAGGGTCATAAGATGGAGCCCCATGTCAGGCTCTGCACAGTGGGGAGTCTGCTTGAGATTCTCTTTCCCTCTGCCCCTGCCCCTGCTCGTGCTCACTCTCTCGCTTTCTTTCTCTTAAATAAATAAAATAAAAACTTAAAAAAAAAAACTGTTGAAAACTAAAACAACAACAAAAACCCAAAACAAAGAGACCCCTCAACCAAATGAAATTAATATCCAGCGTTGGTGAGGTTATGGGAAAATTGATACCCATAAATTAGCACAATCTTTCTTCTTTCTTTCTTTTTCTTTTTCTTTCTTTCTTTCTTTCTTTCTTTCTTTCTTTCTTTCTTTCTTTCTTTCTTCTTTCTTTCTTTCTTTCTTTCTTTCTCTTTCTTTCTTTCTTTCTTTCTTTCTTTCTTTCTTTCTTTCTTTCTTTCTTTCTTTCTTTCTTTCTTTCTTTCCTTCATTCCTTCCTTCCTTCCTTCCTTCCTTCCTTCCTTCCTTCCTTCTTCTTTCTTTCTTTCTTTCTTTCTTTCTTTCTTTCTTTCTTTCTTTCTTTCTTCCCTCCCCTCCCCTCCCCTCCCCTCCCCTCCCCTTCCCTTCTCCCTCCCCTCCCCTCCCCTCCCCTCCCCGCCCCTTCCCTTCCCTTCCCTTCCCTTCCCTTCCCTTCCTTCATTCCTTGTGTCCATAAATAGTTTTATTGGGACACAACCACACTCATTCATTTATGTATTGTCTTTTGCTGCTTTTGCCCTACAAGCAGAGTTGAGTAATTATATGTGAGACCATACGGCCTGCACAGCCTAAGATATTTGCTATCTGGCACTTTATAGATAGAATTTGCCCACCCCTGACATACACAATTAGCAGTCAGGCTGCTGGTGTTCAGTAAAATTATATCAGTTTTCTCATATTTATGTTAATAGTTTTTTCTTCTGCAGTGGCAGACTACAGTTTCTGTATGTTTTGCAGCAGAATTTTACAGTTAACCTCTCTTTGCTACTCTAAAAAATAGAAGATATTTTATTTATTCCTCCAAAACATAACTGTGGTTACCCTGTTGATGTGCAGGGCCAGTCTAACGATTTTGGTCATTTTTTTTAATTTCAAGTTTTATTTAAATTCTAGTTAGTTATCGGTTTCAGGTGGGGAATTCAGTGATTCATCACTTCCATGTAACACCCAGTGCTCATCACAACAATGCCCTCCTTAATACCCAACACACATCTAGCCCATCCCACACCCACCTCCTTCCATCAACCCTCAGTTTTGTTCTCTATTGTTAAGATTCTCTTATGGTTTGCTTTCCTCTCTCTCTCTCTTTTTCCCCCTTCCCCTATGTTCATCTGTTTTGTTTCTTAAATTCCACATATGAGTGAAATCATATGGTATTTGTCTTTCGCTGACTGACTTATTTCACTTAGCATAATGCCTTCTAGTTCTATCCACATCGTTGCGAATGGCAAGATTTCATTCTTTTCAATGGCTCAGTAATATTCCATTGTATATATATACCACATCTTCTTTATCCATTCATCAGTTGATGGACATTTGGGCTCTTTCCATAGTTTAGCTATTGTGGACATTGCTGCTATAAATATGGGGGTACATGTGCCCCTTCGAATCAAACACAACCTTTCTAAAGAGCAATTAGGAAATATTTCTCAAAACCTTAAAAAGTATGTATACTCTTTGACTGAAGTTTCTATGTGTAGAACTTTATATTAAAGAAATAACCACAACCATGGACATGCCCAGAGATGTAAATGCATGAATGTTTGCCGGAGAACTGATCATAACAGTGAAAAAGAGGAAACATCTAAATGTCCAATAACGGGGCATGGTTGAACAAATTATGGTATGGCCTTAAGGAACATATGGTAAAATATTATACAGTAATTTTAAATGATGCTATAAAAGTATGTTTATTGGCAATGGAAAGTACTCTAAATATATTATGTAAAAAGCAGATTATAAAATAACATACAGTTTGATTCCATTTAAAAATAAATACATATAATTTTTATATATGCACAGAAATATCTGAGAGCATATAACATAATGTATTAATGAAGAGGTGTCCTGCAAGGGTGGGTTTAAGGGTGATTTTAATGTTCTCTTTGCTCATTTGAATTTTCTAAACAACATAGAGCTAATCTTTTCAGTGGAAAACAATGCTGTTGGCTTCTTGCTGAGAGCCTGCAGTGGGCTCAGCACTTACTCTCCTCCTGGCTCCTCTGCCCACACTGAAGCTCTGAAAGAAAGAACAGAAACACGAGTTAAGTCAGAGGCAAATCTCCGTGGGGGTATCAGAAACAGCACTGCAGGGAGGCCTCTGCCCAGAGACCTCGAAGGCAGTGGACATCGAGCTTTCCCAAGTCTTTTTTTAAAAATAATTTTAAGGTTTTATTTATTTATTTGTCAGAGGGTGAGTGAGAGAGCACAAGCCGGGGGAGTGGGAGAGGGAGAAGCAGGCTTCCTGCCGAGGAGGGAGCCCGATGCGGGACTTGATCCCAGGACCCCGGGATCAGGACCTGAGTGGAAGGCAGATGCTTAACCAACTGTGCCACCCAGGCACCCCTCAACAAACATTTTTAAAAAGCATATTCTAGGGGTGCCTGGGTGGCTCATTCAGTTAAGCATCTGACTTTCAGTTTCAGCTCAGGTGATGATCTCAGGGTTGTGAGATCAAGCCCCGTGTTGGGCTTCACAATGGGTGTGGAGCCTGCTTAAGATTCTCTCTCACTCTCTCTGCCCCTCCCCACCCCTCTCTCCCTCTCTTAAAAAAACAAACAAATAAACAAAAAGCATATTCTAAGTGCTCAGCTTTATACTATGCATTAAGGGGATTTTGAGGTCAGATTATATTCATAAACACTTGTTTGGGATGAATGTAAACTCTTTCTGAGCAGGTACTTTGTTTTGTACACTGTTGTCTGAGAATATAGTAAGCATTCAAAATATTATTGAATAAATGAAGGAATGCCATCAAACCTATTAGTGATCATGATGCTGGGAAAAATGTTTTTCCTTGTTGGGCCTCAGTTTCCTTGTCAGATTGGATGTGATGACCTCCCAGTTCTAATATGCTAAAATCTTATGTTCCCAAGAGCAGCATGGTCTGTTCAGCTTGATAAACATTTGTTGAGCATCTGTTTATTTGTTAGGGACACACCTAAGCAGTAGGACAAAAACAGAGAGAGATGAGGTCTCTGCTCCAGTTTGCTCAGAGTCCATGGAGGACAGATGAGTATAGGCAGTGCTCACTCACTCACTCCCTCCCTCACTCACTCAGTATATGTTCCTTTGAAAGCCTGCTCTGTGCCCACAGCAGAGATACGTGTGCCCAGGGTGCTGGAGGGGTGCACAGAGACACCCACCCAGCCCAAGAAATGCTCTCAGAGGTGGCTATTTCCTAGCTGGGTATCAAAGAACAAGTATGGGTTGTCCAAGTGGAGAAAATTTTCAGAAGAAGAAAACGGCACGCACAAAGACGAGAAGAACAGTGACAGAGCCAGTAAAATGTTCCACCAAGCAAACAAAAACCCTGCAGTATATATACAGAATGATAGGTGTTTCAGATGATCAAGCCAAAGGGAGATCAGTGGAGGCTAGAAATGTGAAGGAAGGGCTCCCGTAAGAAGCAGGTCTCAAGTATTAAAGGAGGGGCTAGGGCAGTGTGGCGGCAGCACAGCCCATGGACAGAGGCCTCTGCTCCCTGAGCTCATAGGCCACCTGTGTGGTCTTGGGGAAGTCTCTTGGGCCTCAGTTTCCCAAATACAAAGTGAGAGAGTTAGTCTAGATGGGCTCTTACAGCTCTTACATGATAGCCTATGGGAGAGGCTTTGATGGTGGAGGGGAGGAAAGGGATTCCAGGGAGAGGGAGGAGCATGTCTCAGCTTGGGCTGGGATTATTGCTGGTAGAGCAGGCAGCAGGATTCAGATTTCTGCCAGGTTGCCAGGGTTTCCAGCCATGGAACCCTTCTCTGAGGCTAAGCTGCATGAGCCAGAAAGCTGCTTTTTTTTTGACACACCTCTGATCCCTAAGGTAACAAGATGGAAGCGCACAACATCCAACAGCTTTCTGGCCCACAACAGAGCACTGGAGGGCCAATCCCAATCCAAACTGCCAGCCTTAAATAGAAAACGAGATCCAGTTACCACTGCCCCCCGTAAATATGTCTGTAAAACATTTATCTGGCAATAAAAGAACTGACAAGGCAATTTGAGTGTAATTGTTTTTGGCAGTTGGAAATATTTCAATTAACACACTATAAAAGCCACACTATAATAAATGCAAAACAGGCCAATGAAATCAGCTGCAGCCCTGACTTCCCAACCATGGCAAAGGAGATTGAATGTCAGGCTGCCACTTTGGACCCTTGGTCTTCCAAAAAGAGAAGCCTGAGACAGACAAGCCTGAATTCCTGGAAAGCTTTTGATGGTTCCTCCCAGAAGCCATCAAACCACAGAAGAACAAAGCCCAAACTCCCTCCCCTGGCCCTCAGAACTCTATCATCTGGCCCCACATCTCCATTCCAGCCTGTTCTCCAACCCTTCATGTGCTAGCACTTTGAGATGCAGCCCGGCAAGGCTCCTCACATTTCCTGAGCATGGTCTGTGCTTTCTCACCTCTGCACCTTTGCTTTTTTTTAATTATTTATTTTAAAGTAATCTCTACACCCAACATGCAGCTCAAATTCATGACCCTGAGATCAAGAGTTGCATGCTGTCCTGACTGAGCCAGCCAGGCACCCCAGCACCTTTGCTTTTTACAATTCCTCCTGCCAGAAACACCATCTTCCCCTTCTCCCTTGCTGCTCCCACTATCTTGGCCTAACAAAACACTACTCAACTAACCTGTGCTAGTCCTTTATCTAACCCTGCCATATTATCACTTTTCTCCTCCCTCCCTCCACTCTTCCATTCTTCACTTTGAGCAAGGCTCTGCCCCACTTTCCATCACCACCACAAGTACGGGCTATTAGGAGATGAAGGATGAAATGTATCTTCAAATAGACACTCTATTATCTCTGGGTTTTGGTCTGTAAAAGGGAATAGTATTATGAAAAGAAACATAATACTGCAGTACACATTGGAGGCAGCTTGGAGATTTTAGCAAAGGAGGTCCACCATTCTTACACTGTTGACCAAAGAAGATCTTCTACTTTTGTTTTTTTTTTTTTTTAAAGATTTTATTTATTTGAGAGAGAGAGAATGAGAGATAGAGAGCACGAGAGGGAAGAGGGTCAGAGGGAGAAGCAGACTCCCTGCTGAGCAGGGAGCCCGATGCGGGACTCGATCCCGGGACTCCAGGATCATGACCTGAGCCGAAGGCAGTCGCTTAACCAACTGAGCCACCCAGGCGCCCGATCTTCTACTTTTGGATAGGTGATTCTATTTGGCCAAGGGAGGAAGAAGAAACCCCCATGGCAGTCAAATTAATCCTGATGATCAATGAGATAACAGATGTCCCAGTCTGAACTCCTCCACAGTAGAGCATTTTCTATTCTTGTTATTACAGATTTTCGTGTGAGCATCCTGAGGGAAGGAACTGGTAAAAACTCAGCTCCCTAGTGGTTACTTCTCCTTTCTCTTTCAGGATGAGGGCTGGGCTCCCTTGCTCTCTCTCAAAACTTCTTCACCTTCATTTCCATGTCACCTCTCCAGTAGTTCCTTCTCAATATCCTTGACCAGGAATATATGCTTGAACCCCTTAGTCTTCTTTTTTTTTAAGGGCTTATTTATTTTGAGAGAGAGAGAGAATGCATGAGCAGGGGGAGGGGTAGAGGGAGAGAGAGGGGGAGCATTTCAAGCAGATTCCCTGCTAAGCACAGAGCCCAACATGGGGCTCCATCTCACGATTCTTAAACTGTTCTCTATCATGAAGATATAATATTTATTAAACAAGTACATGATCAGATATACTCAAGGAGCCCAAATGTGGGCTCTGAAATCAACCATACCTTCATTTGGGTCCCCATTCTGCCACCTGCTAGTTCTATGACTCTAGGCAAGTTACTTGTATTCTCTGAACCTCAGTATCCTTATCTTTATCAGTATCTCCTTATCTTTAAACTGGACATGATACCCTCTCAATCATGGGATTGTTATGAGGATTAAATGAGTCAATGCACATAAAGTGCACAGTGTGGTGCTTAGCCAGAGTTTATGCTCAATTAACAATAGTCGGCAGCCTTTATTCCCATTTATAGACCCTGCTCTGCTCTCAGCCACACAGAGTCTGTGTGGCCTTGCTTACTAGGAGGCCCCCACCCTAGGGACTAGAGCCTACAGCAGCTCACATTTCCTCCAAAGAGTTCAATTCTGAAACATGTTTGTTCCTGGAAAGAAGGGCTCTTCGAAGCACGAAAACCCACAGATGCAGCATCCTCCTTCCTGGAGCCCAGGAGACTTCGTTTACCATTTCAGTTGTCTTGGTCCTTATTTTAAAACTCACTAACAGGTTTCCATTAAGCTAAACTGAAACTAAATACCTCACCAGCTTGCAGTTTCCATTTTTAAAAGGGTAAAAGCTCTTAGTCCCAAAGGAACAGTAATTCACCAACAAATCTTTCTCTGGCTACACTGACTGCATTTCAAATCTCTGAGCCTAGTGCAGTGTCTAAAGCACACAGAAGGCACTAAATAAGTGTAGCTGAAAGAAATCTCAAAATTTTGAAACACTAGAGATGAAGGGTAGTAGACATTATCATACGCTATTGTGGGAGTGCCAACTAATGCAAACTTTTTATAGGGTTATTTGGCAATACCTCACAAAATTTAAGATGCAGATACCCCTCAACTCCACTTTCTTGACAGTATTCATACACATGCATAAGATGTACAAAATTGCTCACTGCAGCATTATTTGTAATGTTTTAAAAATGGAAAACACCTAGATATTCATTGGTAGGGGCCTAGTTAAATAAATTAAGGTATAGCCATTCAATAAGATACTATGCATATTTTTAAAAGAATGAGATAAACATTTATGTACTGTTATGGAAAGCTCTCCAAGGTACATTGTTAAATAAAAAAGCAAGCTACAGGAATAGCTGACCCATCTGCTCACTTTAAGACTATGTATGTATGTGTATTTGCATATACATACAGAATTTCTAGAAGAATATATAGAATCTGTTGATAGCAGTTTGGTTTAGGGAATGTGACTGGGGAATTGTGGGGGAAGGGACCAATACTGTTCACCATATACTCATTCTCATGGTTTTAATATTTTTAATGTGAATGTGCATTACTTTTATAATTTAACATGCTAAGAATTTTTAAAATCAACAAAGCACAATTAAATAGGTTTTTCTTTCCTATTAATGCAGTGTTAGTTAGCACAGTGTTCTGAGTGCAGAAAAAGGAGATATGAGACCAGGCTGGTGCCTACCTGGAAGCCCAGAAGGGCAGAAGCCAACTCTAGGGGACCCTTTCCAGATAAGGCTACAGCAGGCAAGGAGGGTAGGATTTAAAAGCGGAAGCTTTAGGGTAAGGCTTGGCTGGGTTCCTAACTCGGCCATAAACTATATGTGAGATCTTGAGCAAAGTATTTAGTCTCTAATCCTCATTTTCTCATCTACAAGGTAGAGAAAATATTAGTGCCCTCCTCAAAGTTGCTCTGAGGATAAAATAAAACAATGCCTGAAGAGCACCTAATTCAGAGCCCAGCACTCAGTAAGCCAACTAACGGTGGCAGTGTAGACTTTGTGGCTGTCATTCTTTCATTACTCTGTCATGGTCTGCTATGCATGGCGAGTCCCATTCTGAGAGCATTTATTGTACAATTGAAAAGTGTGTTGTCCAGGCCCCAAGAAGTCCTTATCAGAAAGGAGCCTATAAAACTAAGGGTGTTGTAGAGGGATGACAATAAAAACACCCTCTGTTTTTATAACATCTTTCAGTTTACTAAACACTTTTGAGTACATCATTTCATTTGACCCTTCTACTAATCTTTTGTGGTTGGATGTTGAATTTTGTCCTTTTCCACCCCCCGAATCTATTGAGATGTCATTATATGATATTTCTTCTTTGTTCTCTTAATGCGAAGAAATACTTTTATTTTTTAATGTTGAGCTAACTTTGCATTATTAGGATAAACCCCACTTGATCAATAGATCTTTTTTTGCATTGCATTTGCATATTCTTTTTATGCATTGCTGAAACAGATTTGCTAATATTTTTCACATTTATGTTCATAAGGGACATTGGCCTGTCATTCTCTTTTCTTGTAATAACTTTGATTTTGATATCAGTTATGCTGGCATCATCAAATGAGTTGGTATTTATTCCTGTCACTATTTTCTGTAAGACTTTGTGTAAGATTGGTGTTACTTATTCCTTTTTAAAAAAGATTTATTTATTTATTTTAGAGAGAGAGAGAGCATGGGGAGGGGTAGAGGGAGAAGGAGAGAATCTCAAGCAGACTCCCCACTGAGCACAGAACCAGACGTGGGCCTCGATTTCATGACCCTGAGATCATGACCTGAGCCGACATCAGGAGTTGGACACTTAACCAACTGAGCCATCCAGGCACCCCTGGTGTTATTTATTCCTTATGTATTTGATACAATTCATCAGTGAAACCAGTTGGGCCTGGAGTTTCTTTATGGGAAGGTTTTAAGTTATGAACTCAATTTTTTAAAAATAAGTATGGAGTTTTCATATTTTCCATTTCTTCTTGTGCCAATTAAGGTAAACTGCATTTTTCAAGAAATTTGTCTATTCCGGGGCACCTGGGTGGCTCACTCAGTTAAGCCTCAGACTCTTGATTTCAGATCAGGTCATGATCTCAGGGTCATGAGATCAAGCCCACGTCCAACTCCAAGCTCAGCAAGAGTCTGTTTGAGATTCTGTCTCTTTCCCTCTGCCCCACCTCCTGCTCTCTCTCTCTAAAATAAATAAATAAAATCTTTAAAAAATTTGTCCATTCTATCTAAATTGTTGAATCTATTGCCATAAAGTTGTGGTAATATTTCCTTATTATCCTGTCTAATGTCTGTAGGATCAGTAGTGATTTCTCATGTTCCATTCCTGATATTGCTGTTGTGATTTCTTTTTATCTTGAGCTCTGCGAGGTTTTGTCAATTTTATTAATCTTTTCAAAGAATAAATTCCTGGTGTTGTTAATTTTCTCTATTGTTTTTCTCATTGTTTCTATGAAACATTGATTTTAAATTTTTCCTTTTTTTCTAAAACAGGCATTTAAAGCTATGCATTTCCATTATGCACAACTTTAGCAGCACCTGAAAATTTGTGATGTTATATTTTCGTTACCACTCAGTTAAAAATGTTTACTAATTTCCCTTATGCTCTTTCTTTTCTTTCTCTTTCTTTTTTATTGAAATATAGTTGACACACAATGTTACATTAGCTTCAGATGTTCAACATAGTGATTTGACAAATTTATACATTATGCCAAGCTCACTACAAGTATAGCTACTATCTGCCCTTACTCCTTTTGACCACCTTTATTTAGAAATGTGTTCCTTAATTTCTAAATATTTGGGAATTTTAAAGATACTGCTATTTATTTTTAATTTAATTCTGTTTTGTTCAAACTATTCCTAGTATGCTGAGACTCTCTCATGGATGGATGTTGAATTTGAATTGAATTAAAATCTGTAAGATTTTAATCTTTTGATATGTCTTGGGATGTGTTTATGTCCCAGCATATGGTCTATTTTTGTGAACATTCTGCAGTTCTTGGGTGTAGTGTTCTATAAATGTTAATTAGGTCAAGTTGGTTAACAAATCTTCTATATCTTTGAATTACTGAGAGACAAGTATTAAAGTCAACTATCTTTGTGTATTTTTCTACTTCTCCCTTTAGCTCTGTCAGTTTTTGATTCATATATCCTGAACTTCTATTAATAGGTGTATGCATGTTTGTGATTTTATGTCTCCTCTTGAACTGACCCTTTATCATTATGAAATGTCCCTACTTTTCTTTGAGAATATTCCTTGTCTTGAAGCCTATTTAGTGCTGATAATACTATGGCCACACAACATTCTTAGGCTTGCCATTCTCAGGGTATATTTTTTCTACTCTTTTATTTTCAACCTTTCTATGCCTTTATGTTTAAACTGTATTTCTTATAGGTAGCATTTAGTTGGGTCTTGCTTTTTTTCTCCCTAGCTTGAGAAACTCTACCTTTTAATTGAAAGCAATGGTATGGTTGTCTTCATTATTTTGCTCTTTGTTCTCTATTTTTTTCCATCTGCTTTTTAAAAAAATTTTTTCCTTAAATTCAATTTAGTTAACATACAGTGTTTTATTAGTTTCAGGGGTAGAATTTAGTGATTCATCAGTTGCATATAACACCCAGTGCTCATTACATCAAGTGCCCTCCTTAATGCCCATCACCCAACTACCCCATCCCCCCACTTCCCTCCCCTCCAGCAATCCTGTTTGTTTCCTATAGTTAAAGAGTCTCACGATTTGCCTCCCTCCATCTGCTCATTTTGTTCCTCTGTTCAACTTCTTCCTTCTTTTGTTAAGTGAGTTTTTTTAGTATTTCATTTTATTCTCTCTATTGCCTTTCTAGCTGTGCCTTTTTGTATTACTTTTTAGTGGTTACTCTAAGGTTTACAATATGCATCCTAAACTTATCATAGTCCACTGAGAATAAATAACATACCACTTCATATTTCACAATGTAATAACCTTATAACATCTTAATTCCATTTACCACCACCACCTCATCTTTTGCCCTATTGTTGTCATGTATTTTATTTCTATATACATTATAAGTCCCACCTTATAATGGTATTATTTTTGCTTTAAACAGTCATATGTCTTTTAAGAAAATGAATAGAAGGGAAAAAAGATAGTTCTTTAGCCACATATTTATCATTTCTAGTACTTTTTGGTCCTTCCCATAGATATGATAAGGGAAATCTGCATTCTAAGGTGGCCGACCAAGCCAGCCAGGGAATCCCAGTCTCCGCCCCAGGGCTGTTCTGGGTTTTCCCTCCTGCCCCGCCTGCTGCGTGTGGAAGTAGCACATATACAAAAGTAGAAGTGTATAAATTACCCCCTTTGTTTGTGCTCGGGGCTTAGACCTTTGGAGATCACTCTCCTCTGACGCTGCCAGCTTTAAATAAACCTCCTTTCCTCCAAGATCTCTGAGTGCCTCTTGGTTCTTCCGTTGGGTGATCCAGTCCAGGTTCTGTAACATTTGGTTCCCTGAATGGGAATGCCAACCACGCTGGGCCATTGTTGCCACCGGTTTGGGGGCAACAGCGGGGCGGTGACAGACGAGGGATTATAAGGGAGAAGGCGCACCTTGCCTAATTTTTCAGCAGTCTCCAGCCCCGGTCACCTCGGACCGGCCCCGCTCCACTGTTCCCGCCAGACTCGAGGAGACTTGGCAGGTGAGGACCTGGTCCCGATGTCGGATTATGGTAAGGCCTGGGGCCCTAGGACACAGACAGGCCCACCTGTCGGGGTGGAAGGGGAGCCTGATCACCTCCCAGAGACCTCTTAGAGGTCTCACAGGTAGGGATTCCCAGGGAGGGAATGTAATAACTTCTGGAGTGAATGTATGAGTGAATGTGCAGTCCGACCTGGCTTGCTCAAGCGGACTGATTCTGTGACTCCATTGGCGGGCACCCTTAAGGTCCCCAGAAGCCTATGGAGTCTGAGTGGGCCCATCTGTGATTCCGTGGTGAACGGCATACAGTCTAGGGTGGCATCAGAATAGATTTCAATCATAAGTCACAACGCTGAGACCACTATGGCTAAGCCTCACATAGGCTCCTTCAGACAAGGCCAGACAGGCATCTGATTGGTCTCCTCACCACAGGAGGCACTCCACCCCCCTTGTCTGTCTCTGTGTCACCGCACATGGGAACATTACCATGGGGTCAGGGCAGAGTAAACCTATGGTTCTAGAGACCATGATCGAAAATTTCAAGAAGGGGTTTTCAGGAGACTAGAGTCAGGATAAACCTGGCAAGTTGAGAACCCTATGTGAATTGGAATGGCCCACTTTTAATGCCGGGTGAACTTCAGAAGGGACATTGGATGTCCCAACGATTTGTCGAGTATGGCAAGTTGTAACAGGAGAACCAGGACACCCTGACCAGTTTCTGTACATTGACTCCTGGCTAGGAATTGCCCAGATCTTTCCCCGCTGGGTGCGATTCACTTGCAATAGGCAGGGACAGGCCAGGGTCTTAATCGCTTTATCCAAGCGACCTAAAGAAGATCGGCAAAAGCCCCAGTTTCCACAAATTCTAGCTGGCGATCCCAAGGACGAACTGATCCTGCCCCCACCGTACACACCCCCAAAACCGTCTACACCTGGCCCTTCAGCTCCAGACACTCCGCCACCATTGGTCTCACTGGTGCCTCCAGGCCCAGAGGATCCACTTTCTCCAGGACCAGCAACCAGGCTGCGCCCCAGGCCGGGCACAAGTGCCCTCCAAATGCTGGTATGAGAGACACAGGAACCCGAGAGGTGGGATGAAGACAGGACCGTCCAACCCGGCCATTCCATGATCTGTTATCAGCCCTTCTCCACCACCGACCTCCTCAATTGGAAACATAACACCCCATCCTACTCTGAGAAACCACAGGCTATGGTAGACCTCATGGAATCCCTCTTCCAGACTCATCGGCCAACCTGGGAACACTGCCAACAGTTACTCCGTACCATGTTTAACACAGAGGAAAGGAGGAGAATAATGAAAGGTGCACAGCAGTACCTAGAAGAGCACGCACTCGTGGGAGTCATCAACCCTGCTGCCTGGGCTAATACGGCCGCACCTGAAGAGCACCCAGCATGGGACTTCACCACAACAGAGGGACAGGCCCACATCCACCAGTACCAGGAGGCCCTCCTCCAGGGAATCTGGGCAGGAGCTAAGAAACCCATAAACATGACTAAGGTATCCTTGGTCACTCAACAACCAGGGGAATCCCCCGGGGACTACTACAAAAGTCTATGTGAAGCCTACAGGATATACATTCCATTTGACCCTGAGGCACAGGAAAGCCAACACATGGTAAACACCTCCTTTGTGGCTCAGGCCGCCCCAGGCATCAGGAAAAAAAACTTCAGAATCTAGAGGGTTTCGCCAGGATGAACATCACCCAGCTAATAGGGATTGCCAATAAGGTCTACATGAACAGGAAGGTTGCAGCTGAACGGGAAGCTGACAAAAAGATAAAAAAGAAAGTCAGCCTCCTCACTGCTGCCCTGAAAGAAAAGGAAGACACAAAGGTGGGGAGCCCCCGACCACCAAAAAGGGGGAGACCCAGAGCCCCCTTGGCAAGGGATCAATGTGCCTACTGTAAGGAGAAAGGGCATTGGAAAAACAAATGTCCCAACCAGGGAAAGGCTCAGAAGCCCAGCCGCTACAAGGAAGAACCCCAAGAGGAGGACCTCATAGACTTGTGGGAATAGACTCAGAGGGGGACAAGGCTCTTTCCTCCTTGGCCCCCATGAGCCCACGGTCAGAATGAAAGTGGGGAGCCAACCAGTGACTTTTATGGTTGATACTGGGGCCGAGCACTCTGTTGTCACCTCCCCAGGGGCCCCTTTCAGCAAAAGGACTGCGACCATCCTTGAGGCCACAGGGACGCGGGCGATACAACAGCCCTTTTGCCAGGCTCACCAGTGTGAACTTGAGGGCCACAAGGTCTGACATGAATTCCTTTATCTACCTGATTGCCCCATCCCCCTCCTGGGCCGAGACACACTCTCCAAGCTTGAGGCTCCAATAACCTTTGAGCCCACCGGACACACCAGCCTCTGATTAAATCCAAGGCAAGAGGAGTTGGGGTCTCTGATACTAGCATCACCACACCGAGGGAAGAATGAAGGCTAGTCTGCACCCAGGCCCAACCGAACAGCCCGCCAGAGTTCAGGCTTGCCTTCCCTTCAGTATGGGCTGAAGACAACCCACCTGGACTAGCCTGGAATTGGGCCCCTATCATTTTTGAACTGATCCCAGAAGCCCAATCTCAGAGGCAAAGGCAATACCCCCTTCCACAAGAAGCTAAGATTGGCATCCAAGAACATCTGGCCAAACTCAAAGAAGCAGGTATTCTAGTCGAGTGTCAGTTGGCCTGGAATACTCCATTCCTGTCAGTCAAGAAGCCTGGAGGGGGATGCCAACCAGTTCAAGACCTGTGGGACATCAAAAAGGTGACCATCTCTCTACACTCAGTGGTCCCGAATCCATACACCCTCCTCAGCCAAATCCCAGGGTCAGCCAGGTGGTTCACTTGCCTAGATTTAAAAGATGTCTTCTTCTGCCTCAGCTTAACTCCCCAGAGCCAGCCTCTATTTGCCTTTGAATGGTCTGAACCTGATACAGGGCGCCAGATGCAACTGACTTGGACGCTTCCCGCAGGGGTTTAAAAACTCACCAACCCTCTTTGGGGAAGCGCTGGCCATGAGCCTTGCCAGCTTCCCAAGAGAGGCCACACGATGCACCCTCTTCCAGTATGTGGATGACTTCCTCCTCGCCAGTGACACACAAGAAGACTACACAAAAGGCACAAAGGCCCTCCTACAGCTCCTGTCAGACTCGGGATACCAAGGCTCATAAAAAAAGGCACAAATCTGCCAACAACAGGTCTGATACCTCAGTTTCCTCCTCACCCAAGGAAAAAGAGAACTAGGGCCAGAGAGAAAAAAGGTCATCATCTCCTTGCCACAGCCCCAGATAAAAAGGGGCCACGAGAATTCCTGGGGGCTGCAGGATTCTGCCCCATCTGGATCCCTGGGTTCTCAGCAATAGCGAGACTCCTCTATGATCTCTTAGGGGGACAAAATCGAGAACCCCCTGCCTGGGCTGAGGAAGCAGAAGCCTCATTCACAGAGATAAAGACTGCCCTGGAGCAGGCTCCAGCCCTGGGCCTACCAGATATAGAGAAACCCTTCAATCTCTTTGTATATGAAAAAGAAAAGATAGCACTCGGGTACTCACCCAGACTGTTGGGCCCTGGCAACAGCCAGTTGCATATCTGTCAAAGAAGCTGGACTCTGTGGCAGCAGGATGGCCACCATGCCTCAGGGCACTGGCAGCCACAGTCCTACTTATCATGGAGGCAGAAAAACTTACCCTGGGGCAAGAACTTGATGCCAAGGTCCCTCATGCAGTTGTGTCCCTCGTGAACACACAGGGACACCGCTTCCTTTCTAACTCTTGGCTAGCACAATACCAAGGGCTCCTCTGTGAAAACCCAAGGATCACCCTCAAAACAGTAAGGACATTAAACCAGGCAACCTTTCTCCCCACGGAAGAGGGGGAACCAGACCATGACTGCTCCGAAGTAACTGATGAGGTCTATGAGAGCTGTCCAGATCTACAGGATCAAGCCATAAAGAATCCAGAGCTCACGCTGTTCAGCAATGGCAGCAGTTACCTACAAGAGGGTGCCCAGAAAGTGGGTTATGCAGTGACCAAAACCACTAAAGTCCTAGAGGCTGAGGCATTACCAGCTGCATGGTCAGCACAACGGTCTAAACTATATGCCTTAGTCCAAGACCTCACCCTCAGTGAAGGCAAGTGAGTCAACATCTACACTGACTCTCGGTATGCCTCTGCTACTGTACATATACATAGAGCCATCTATAAGGAAAAGGGCCTCCTTACCACTGCAGAAAAAGCTATCAAAAACAAGGAGGAGATACTAAAACTCCTCAAAGCCATCTGGATTCCAAAGGAAGTAGAAATCCTGCACTGTAAGGGAAACCAGAGAGGAGACAATCCCATAGTGTGGGGAAATCGTCTGGCAGATGAGGCAGCCAAGACCGCAGCCAGTGAGGACATGGACAGAGCCCCTTCCCTCACCATGGCCCTGACACCCCCAGAAAAGTCCCTCCGCCCAGTTACACTAAAAAGTCAGCTGCCAGCACTATGTCGAGCAACGAGTGAACAGTGCATAACGTGTGCTAAAAATAATGCTCGGTCAGCACCATGGCCCCCATCAGGTGTCCAGAGGATGGGAGCAACCCCCTCTGAAGATCTAGAGGTAGACTTCACAGATGTGCAGCCAAGCAGGGGGTTCAGATATCTCCTAGTAATAGTATGCCCATACCCTGGGTGGGTCAAAGCCTTCCCGACCAGGACGGAGCAAAGCCGGGAAGTAGCTAAAGGCCTACCCCAGTTCGGCCTGCCATTAACAATCCATAGTGACAATGGACCCACATTTGTGGCAGACATTGTACAAGTCTTGACCAAATCTCTCAACATCACCTGGAGACTCCACACCGTTTATCGGCCCCAAAGCTCAGGGAAAGTAGAGGGGATGAATCGCACCCTCAAGAGAACCTTAACAAAGTTTTGTCAGGAAATTAACCTCCCATGGCTGGGTCTGCTACCCCTACCTCTCCCGTGTGCTCACTGCACACCTGGGACACTAGGTTTCTCCCCTTTTGAATTAGTATATGGTCGGCCTCCCCCGTGCTTGGGAACTTGCATCAGGTTGGAGATAAAGGGATAAAGGAGCAGCTTCAGGCCCTGGGGGCCACCCTAAATAAATTACAAAAGTACACCACTGAGAGGGCTCCAATCTCCTTAGGGTCTCAGGTATACTCCTTCCAGACAGGGGACTCAGTCTGGGTCAAAGATTGAAAGAAAGACCCTCTCAAACTGCAGTGGACAGGGCCCCACACTGTTGTTCTAACCACCCCTGCTGCCCTCAAGGTCTCAGGTGTCACCCTGTGGATCCACCACTCAAGAGTGAAAAAAGCTCATCATTTGGACGAGGAACCACGCCAGTGGAGAGTCCAGCCAGACCTCACAAACCCGCTCTGGCTTCACCTTCGACGAGACCCTACCAACTGATGGACACCTGCTTACCGTGGTCCCTGGCTCTCATCGGCATGATTTCCCTCATCTTAGAGTCGGACTCTACACTGTTGCCTTTCCTGACTGAAATTGCCCCCAGAGGCTTACTATTGCTATTACTAATCGGGTGACCCTAGGGTATATTACTGCACTTACTTGTCCATAGGTTTTATCTGCTGATGGGTTAACCACGATGGCTCCCTCTAACTAAGGTCATAGATCCCACTTTTATTGGCCCTCTGCTGTCTACTCCTGAGTGCATGTCACTATGGTTTTCCTGGCCCCAGTCAGTCCCGGTCTTCTGCTGCCTGGTGTGCTGTTCCTCCACACTGCCTCTAGCTTGCCCAGCCCGGCAAGGGGGGACAGACTCTCATATCACCATTACTGGCAAATGGACTTTCCAGCTTATCCCCCTCAATCCCGCACCAGCATCCCCACTGACTTCTTTCACCTGGGATGCACACACACCAAAGGTTAACCTCCACTTTGATGGATGCCAACTACTTGATACTTCCTGGGAACCTCATAGACGGTGTTCCTACCATGGCCCTCACTCAGGTTACCAGCAGGTAGATATCTACATCTGTGGGGGCCCTATGCCTCAAGAATCAAACACCTGCCCTCAGTTATGCTCGCAAGCCTGGGGATGTGAGTCATGGGTGGCAACTTAGCCGGGAATGGAATAATGGTCCAACAGGTGGTGGAGCCTCAAACAGCAGAATGACATCCAGATTTCCTTGTCACGCAATGCCACCACAACCTCTTGCCCTAACAATCACTGTATACCACTCACTCTCTCAGTCCTAGAACCCAATGCCACATCATGGGCCACAGGAATCGCTCTCCTATTGGGCCATTATCACTCTATAGGGATCGACCCCATGGCCAAGTTTATGATTAAGCCCATGTTCGCCCCAAGCCTTGCAGTCAACCCCCAGAGTCAGACAGAAAATAACTTGCCCTGGTGTATCACTGGGTCCCCCATCCACACACAGCAAGCATCTATGATGCAACTGTTAGGTGTGATTAATGCCTCCCACCAAGCGCTTAACCACTCAAATCCACCCCTAGCGTCTGACTGCTGGATCTGTATGAAGCCCGGTTCATAGGTATCATCCTCAACCAATACACCATGTCACCTCCCACCTCAGTACCAGGGACCTCAGATTATCCCTTTCTGGCTCCAGTACCACTGTATGGAAACTCCTCCTCTCCCATCTCGGGCCACAGTCAGGTCTGTGCACCTAACAACACTTCCCTGGCTTGTGATCAAGGTGTATAGGTCTGCATCACCCCGCACAATCAATCATGCACGCTTGTCAAGTCTCTTACCTGATCTTTCAGTCCTCCCTGGGAGCGACATCCCACTTATATGGAGACCTCCTAGCCACCCCCGACGCTCCCCCGCAGCCATCCCTCTTCTCGTGAGCCTGCTGGCCGCATTAGGTGCTGCCCTCAGCGCCACTGGCGTCGGGATGTCTCAGGTTCAGTACCACAGGCTAACTCAGCAATTCACGGCAGATTTTTCCGCCCTCACTCAGTCAGCCCTGGTCCTGCAGTGCCAACTGGATTCACTGTTCTCAGTGGTCCTCCAAAACAGGCGCGGGCTCGACTTATGGCCGTGCAAGGGGGACTCTGCCTCTTCTTACAGGAGGAATGTTGTTTCTTTGCTAATGAGTTGGGGGTGGTCCAAGACACTCTGACCCAATTACAGGAACGAGTAAATCATCAGTGGGAAGCACTCCAGTGGACGACTTGTTGGGATTCCCTCTCACAATGGTTCCCTTGGTTTGCCCCCTCATCGGCCCCCTCCTAATGCTCCTCTTCACAGTAGCATTTGGTCCTTATATTCTTTTTTTTTTTTTAAAGATTTTATTTATTTATTCATGAGAGATGGGGGGAGAGAGAGAGAGAGAGAGAGAGAGAGAGAGAAGCAGAGGGAGAAGCAGGCTCCCAAGGAGCAAGGAGCCCGATGTGGGACTCGATCCCAGGACCCCGGGATCATGACCTGAGCCGAAGGCAGACACTTAACCATCTGAGCCACCCAGGCGCCCTGGTCCTTATATTCTTAATGCCCTTACTAGGTTTATCACTGCTCGAATTGCTAAGATCAGTTGCTCCTTACTCACTATCGCCCCTTAGAGAATAAAAATTATGCCCTCTAAACTAGGTGTTTAAATGGCCATCAAAGGGGGGAATGATAAGGGAAATCTGCGTTCTAAGGTGGCCGACCAAGCCAGCAAGGGAATCCCAGTCTCCGGCCCCAGGGCTGTTCAAGGTTTTCCCTCCTGCCGCGCACGCGAAAGTGTCACATATACGGAAGTAAAAGTGTATAAATTACCCCCTTAGTTTGTGCTCAGGGCTCAGACCTTTGGAGATCACTTCCCTCTGAGCCCACTGGCATTAGATAAACCTATCCTCCAAGATCTCCGAGTGCCACTTGGTTTTTCGTCAGGCGATCAGTCCAGGTTCCATAACAGATAAAGCTTCTATCAGGTATCATTTTTCCTTTAGCCTGCAGAACTTCATTTAGTACTTCTTGTAGTGAAGGTCTGTTAAAGACAAATTCTCTCAACTTTAGTTTATCTGAAGATGTATTTATTTCACCTTTCTTTATTTGAGGGATATTTTTGCTGGATATAGAATTCTGTCTTGACAGTAATTTTCTTTCAGTGCTTCTCTCATTATCTTCTGACCTCCATTGTTTACCATGAGAAGTCAACCATAATCATATCATTATTACCCTGTATGCAATGTGTCATTTTGTTCTGGCTATTTTCAAGATTTTATTTTTATCTTTGCCTTTCGGTATTTTGACTATGAGGGACCTAAGGGTGGTTTTCTTTGTATTTATCCTGCTTGGAACTCACTGAACTTCTGATTTTCCATCAAATCTAGAAAAATTTGGCCACTATTTCTTCAAATATTTCCCCCTCCTCTATTTCCTTCTGGGATTCCAATAACATATATGACATACATATATGACATGTTCCCAGAGGCTCATTAAGGCTCATGTTTTTTAATCTTATTTCTGTTTGATCTTCAGATTAGATCATTTCCTCACATTCAGCTGTTAGGCTCATCCAATTATTTTTCTGTTCTGATATTTATTTTTCTATTGTTTCCATTTTTCTGCTTAGATTCCCCATCTATTAAGTCAGTATTTTCTGTAAGTCCATAAATATATTTATAAAAGCTGCTTTAAAGTCATCATCTGCTACTTCTAACATCTGGGTTATCTCACTGGTATCAGCACACTCTCCTTTGGGATCTACCTCCCTGAGTCACGGTCAAGAAATTGTCCCTGGCCAGAGATCAAGGATAAACTCGTGACTCATGTTGGGTGCTTTCCTTCCCCCTGGAATCACTGTCCTGAGGGAATGTGGTATATGTCGTGTCCAGAATTTTATCTGTTTACAGTGGGAGGGCAAGTCCAGTATGGATTTTTCCATCATGGCCAGAATATAAGTCCCCTACACCAAAGTCTTTAAAAGTTATATATAGTGTGCTGCATTTTAAAATTCATTGCAGGGGTGCCTGGGTGGCTCAGTCAGTTAAGCATCTGCCTGCCTTTGGCTCAGGTCATGATCCCAGGGTCCTGGGATGGAGCCCCACATTGGGCTCCTTACTCAGCAGGGAGCCTGCTTCTCCTTCTCCCTCTGCTTGCCGCTCGGCCTACTTGTGATCTCTCTCTCTCTCTCTGTCAAATAAATAAATAAAATCTTAAAAAAATAAAAAATAAAAATAAAATCCATTGCAGAGGGGCGCCTCGGTGGCTCAGTCGGTTAAGCATCTGCCTTTGGATCAGGTCATGATCCTAGGGTCTGGGATTGAGCTCCACATTGGGCTCTCTGTTCAGCGGGGAGCCTGCTTCTCCCTCTCCCTCTGCCTGCCGCTCCCCATGCTTGTGCTCTCTTTCTGTCAAATAAATACATAAAATATTAAAAATAAAATTCATTACAGAAACAGGCTGTTTAAAACACTCAAACACACACACACACACACACACACACACACACACACACACACACACACACACACACACACACACCAACAACCTAAAGTAAAAGCTTTTGTAAAGGACAGAGCCTTTTTTTTTTTTTTTTTTTAAAGATTTTATTTATTTATTTGAGAGAGGGAGAGAATGAGAGATAGAAAGCACAAGAGGGAAGAGCGTGGGAGGGAGAAGCAGACTCCCCGCCGAGCAGGGAGCCCGATGCGGGACTCGATCCCGGGACTCCAGGATCATGACCTGAGCCGAAGGCAGTCGCTTAACCAACTGAGCCACCCAGGCGCCCAAGGACAGAGCCTTTTGTAATGTAAATATCCACCCCGAATGGAGGCCCTGGGTTGGAAGAAATCTGAGGCCTTCCCTGCACAATGTATGAGAAAGAGATTTTTCAGCAACAATGTAGAAGTTACTTTGGAGTAAAGCAGGTTATACCTTATACTCCTTGTAAGAGAAATTGCCTGGCTCACAGTTTTGGCTGCTTAGAAAGCCATGGGATCTTGTCCTTCCCTGGTACAGTCTAACGTGAACAGATAAGCTAGGGTCAGTCAGATTCTTTCTCCAAGAGTTTTGAACTGGGACTCCTAAGAGAACTGGTGATTGGATGGAGATAGTATGGAGATGTTTGTGTGTTAGAATCCAAAGTGGCATAATGAGCTGGAAACACACTAAAGTTATGAGGGAGCAGAAACCATTAAAAAGTTGGCTGATTAGGAAATGAAAACAGGGAATGAAACATAGCTGCTAAGAGAAGAAGAGAGTCCATGAGAGATATAGAGAAAGTAATGAGTACTTACATCTGTTTCAGAACCAATAGTTTTCCAATTCTGATTCTAGGCTACTTATGTATTTATAAAATACCCATGCACAAACCCCCACATACACCCTTTCCCCCTTCACCCACCCTCCCTTTACTTGAGGTAATTTGAGTGAGCCTCTGTTCTTTGCAATTTAAAGAGCTTGACTAAAATCTGTGTGCCTTCGAGTTTGCCAGGCCCATAAAGACTACAAGTAGGAAAGCCTTGGGCATTCCAGGCAGAGGAACAAAATCATTAACAAAGACACAGAGACTTGGAACCGTGTGTTTGTCTAGGGATAAGTAGATTTTTCTTTTTGTTTTGAGAGAGAGACAGAGAGAGAGTGCGGGGGGCGGGGCACGGGGGGGGGGCATGTGTGCGCGCGCGTACACACACACACACACACACCAGTGCTGGGGGGTGCGGAGGAGGGGCAGAGGGAAAGGAAGAGAGAGAATCTTAAGCAGGCTCCATACCCAGCACCAGGCCTACCACAGCGGGCTGGATCTCACAACCCTGAGATCCTGACCTGAGCTGAAATCAAGATTCGGAAGCTTAACAGATTAAGCCCCCCAGGCACCCTGGGATCAGTAATTTTTTTTTAATCCATTTATATCCCAATTTGTCCCAAAGTAAGATTTGAGGCTAAATATACGACACATGGGAAAAATAAGTAAATAAGGAAATGGATGTGAGGTAAAAATAAAAGTAGGGAAAAAAGCTTAACATCAGGAGTAGGGTCCCTACATAATTAACAGAATTAAGCTGCTTTGACTAAGACAAAGGCACAAGCAGCTTCTGCTGCAGGCCCAGAAAGAAAAGTTAGCATTCAGAGTATTGTAGTACATATCTTTCCATCATGCATTTATTTACTCATCAACTGATTCATTCAGTCATTATTCATTCATCCAGTATTTATTAAGCATCTACTATGTACCAGATCCTAGGATGACAGCTAAAGAAGAACCAAGGTTGAGTTGGTCCCACCTCCAAGAGTTCTCAAATCTAGGAAGTGAGAGAGATAGAGGACATAAACCCATCACACAAACCAGAATCCACTGACTCCATGAGAAGGACAAAGTGTTTTGAGATACAAAACAGTGAAAAAGTTGATCAACAGCTGTGTGCTTTGCTTGCTTCTTCCATACAACTCTGTCTCAGGGATCGGGAAGACTGAATGCTCCATACGAATCCCTAACTGGCAGAAAACAATTTCATGTCACTTGCTCACAGCTGGAGACAGAGAATCAAAATTACTCTTCAGCATCAGCCTGTAGGCTGCAAAGCCCAGGGATAAGCACAAGAGCCCTCTGCCATTGTTATTCGAGTACCTGGCATGTTCTGAGTACTAACAATGTGCTAGGCTCCACAGTAAACAGGGGAGGAGACCAAGTTCTGGCTGCAAATGCTCACAGCTGTTTTGTAATCTGATAATTGTGCACGACAAACCTCAGACTGTAACTCTGAAAATAGCATGACTATAATCATAACAAAATGAAAATGCCATTGGCAAAATTTGTTTTCTAGTTATCACTTCCAGAAGGAATTCCATAACACTATTAGGGGAAGAGAAGAAAAAATTCTCTCAACTTCCTGCCACTAAACCTCTAAATTATCATCATCTACATCCATCCCTTCCTCCTTTCTTTTGTCCTGTTACAGTGTTCTGTCTCCTGTCTACAAGTGATCCACTCTCACCTCCTCAGAGACTTGGCTCTAGTCAATATTTTACGTCTCCTGATCTCCAACTTCTTCTCTATGCTGGGGTCCCACCCCTCAGCATTTAACATATTCAAGTCTTACTTTTATCCCTAAAAAAAAAAAAAAATCCTTGTCTACGTAGTCTTTATTGTCTTCTTAGCTCAGTTCAGTCTGGCTTTTACCTTGAAAATTGTTCTTTCCAAGGTCCCCAGTGACTTCCTAATTATTATATCTAATGGCTATGTCTAGTTCTTATCTTCATTGACCCCTTAGCAACATGTGACACAACTGATCACATACTCTATAAACACTGTAAACTCACTATACACACTCTTCTCTAGGACATTATTCTCTGTTGTCTTCTATGTATGTTCCTGTATGTCTTCTATTCTGTGTTGTGTCTGACTTCTCTGGTCATTTCTTCTTATCCTACATTTTGAACTCTTCTTCCTTTGTCCAAACCGTAAATCGTAGTGCTCCTCCTAGAAGTCTTCCCTCATTCCCCCAGAATCAGTGTTAGGATATTCTACTACATGCTTTCATAATACCCTATGCTACTTCCCAATCACACTCTATCATTCACTCAACAATCATTTATTGAGAGCTTCTGGTGTGATGGCCATATGTTGGGAACTTGAGAACAGATGTGAGCAAAAACATCCACAGGTCTTACGCTCAAGGAGCTCACAGTCTAATGGGAGAGACATAGAATAATCAAATAATTACACAAACAAGTGAATAAGTACATACTAGAATGCAGGCTAAAGAAGGAAGGATCAAGATATATTACCACATAATAGAGGAAACGACCCTATCTTCATTAACAGGGCAGCAGCATTGGGGCATGTTGGGATTGATGATTGGGCTGAAATCTTAGGAATACTTGTGTGAGGGAGGGTTTGAAGAGTGTTCCAGAAAGAAGTAACATAGAGGGGCACCTGGGTGGCTCAGTTGTTAAGCGTCTGCCTTCGGCTCAGGTCCTGATCCCAGGGTCCTGGGATCGAGCCCCACATCGGGCTCCCTGCTCAGTGGGGAGCCTGCTTCTCCCTCTCCCACTCCCCCTGCTTGTGTTCCCTCTCTTGCTGTGTTTCTCTCTGTTAAATAAATAAATAAAATCTTAAAAAAAGAAGAAGAAGAAGTCACATAGAACTAAAGTACAGCAATAATAAGGAAAGAGTGATAAAAGTTAAGGCTTAGAGCTCCAAGTGGGCCTTAGCCCAGATAGGCCCCTGAAGGGTTATCTAAAAAATTTGTCCCTATCCTAAGAGCAATGGGCAGTCACTGAAAGGTTCTGAGTGGGAATGACATAATCAAACTGACAGTTTGAGAAAATCACTTGATGCAGTTGTGGAGATTGGATTAGAAGGAGCATGAGTGGATGAGGGGGATACCAGTTACAAGGCTTTTGCAGCACTCTGGGTGAGAGATGGATAGGCTGGGCTAAGAAGGTGGAAGTGAAAATGAAAAAAGGGGTTTGATTTGAGAGATATTTAGGAGCTAAAGGGGTAAAGGATCATATCTAGGGCTTGAAGAAGATAAGAGGTGTAAGGATGACACTGAGAAGAAGGGTCATAAGAGCATGGATATCTTATTTTGAAACATACGGATACATTTTACCTGCCCTTCGATTCTGCTCACCTCCTCTTGTCCTTTCTTCTATGGATCCCAGGCCCTGTCATCAGACCAAAAATCTCTGAATCACCTAAGACTTGTTTTTGGCCTTGCGTGCATTCTTGCCGATTCTCCCCTACCCTAGTCACCCCTCATCAAGATCATCAGTTCTAAAAGTATTGTCTGTGAGGGGCCTCTGGAGAGACCATAAAATGATCCAAAAATGCAAGGCTTTTCCTTTGGCTCTCACAGGCAAATGATGCAAAATTCCAGACTGATTTTTTTTATGGTAATAACTGAGTTATAAAGAAGTACTAAAATTTGTTAGTCATAAACTAAAATTAGCTTTTAGCTGGAGTTCACAGAAGACTCTAATTCAGTTCTCTACTAAGAAGTCTGGCTGCCAGGCAATGTTTGGCAACGTTGCAAAATTCCTCCTGCACATATATACACATGCAGCCAGTTGGAATTCTCAAAATTTTCAGGAAGGACACTTCATTATTGGGGCATTACCAGTGATGTTTTGAGCTGGTCATGGTTTATGGTGCCTGACATTCATGCATTTTCATTACAAATTATGATTCATGGAGCTCTATAACGACCAATTTAATATGGCATGGGTTATTTGATTAACCCTATGGAGTAGAGGGATACACCTCTCTGACCTTATTTCCTGTCACTTTCCGCCTTCCCTTCCTTGCTGATCCAGAATATGTATAGCAACCTTCCATCTTAGGAACTTTATTGTTGCTATGCCCTCTGTCTGGAGGCTAATTCATTCATTTCCTTCAGGTCTTTCTCAAATGCCACCTTTGTGAGACCTTCAGTGATGACTATATTTAAATCATAATCTTCTGGTTCCCTGAACTTCCTACTCCACTTCCCTGCTTTATTTTAATCCTTGACACCTATCACCATCTGATCAACCATATATTTTACTTATTTATTTATTTTTTTCAATGTTTTATTTATTTATTCATGAGAGTCAGAGAGAGAGGCAGAGGCAGAGGGAGAAGCAGGCTCCCCGCCTAGCAGGGAGCCCAATGCGGGACTCGATCCCAGGACCCTGGGATCATGACCTGAGCCGAAGGCAGACGCTTAACCATCTGAGCCACCCAGGCGCCCCTACTTATTTATTTATTGATAGTTTACCTCCAACTAAAAGATAAGCTCCATGAGAACAGAGATTTGGGGTTGTTTTGTTTGTTGTTATATCACCAATACCTAGACCAGTACTTGGCATATAGTATGTGACGAATGAATAATTATGGAATGAGAATGACTATATCATCAGAATTGTTGACCTCTTAAATCTCTAATGCTCAGCTCTTAAACCATGGGTACATGTGATTCAAATTTGAATCATTCACAGCCCCACTGCCAAAGCAGATATAAACATGAACCCAGAAAAACATGCTTCTACGGTGACATTTTCTTGTTATTACTCCCGGCTAGTCTCTTCTTCCCAGGCTTACCCATTCCTATCCTTCAAACACACTCAGATCAAAACTCCTAAAGAACAGCTCCAGGCATTCAGAACTCATATTCAATTCATTTTCAGAATTTAATATATTCCAGACATTGTGCCAGGTTCAGGGGACTCAACAATGAATGAGATAGACATGATCCTTGCTATCACTGAGTTTATAGTCTCAGGGGGCTATCACCCTATCCTGCCTCCAGAAAGGGGACTTAATCCCTTATAGAATATGACAGCCAAGCTGAGACTTGATTGTATGGCCAGAAATGAAGAGATTTGAGGCAGAGTGGCATGGAACAGGTGGCAGCAGATAGAAATGATTATACCAAGCAGGTAGAGAAAACAGCAGTTTCAAAGGCCTAGAGGAGAAGAGTGTGTGGATGTCATTTTCCAGGAAGTGAGGGCAGTTCAGTGTTCTGGGATTGTGGAATGTTCACAGAACAATAGTGGAATTTGAAGTAGGGTTGATAGCAAGGCTAGATAGACCATGCTAGGCCTTGCAGGCCATACAAAACAAGTCTGACTTTTGGGACTTTATCCTGAGAGCAAGAGGGAGCCATTGAAAGGTCTGATCAGTGGAGTGACATGAACAATGGAGTTACACTCTTCTCTGTCCCCTAATAAGCTCCATCCTGACCTTTCCTTTCCACTGCAGGCATCCAAGTCATTGATACCACCTCCCTGAAGCTTTTCTACTGCTCCAACCTGCATGTCTCTCTTCCTGCCAGCCCCAGGAATCCCATTCTCTTTTATCTTTGTATGCCTGTGTTCTGTGCCCCCACTGAACTGAGTTCCCAGAGGAAAGGCACAACTTCTCAAACCTCTCTAGACTGTCCCATGCCCAGATCACCATTGACCCAGATTGCCATTCACTGAGACAAGAGACTGAAAAATACAACCTAGCACAACCCATCCTTTTCTCACACCCCACACACCAATATTTGCACAATATTAAAACAACCCTTCCCTCCAGGGGTCAGGGCTGATATGTGAGTTGAAGGTGAGTTGACCCAGGTTTTTCTGCTTCCTGTCTGCTGTCACCTCTCTCTGCTCTCAGGGAAACTAGCCTCTAATGTCTCCCCTAATGGGCTGGAGAAACTGACCCCAAGTTTGTTCAAACTATAAGTGCTAGAAAAGACAAATATCTGCAGTGACAGAAAGCAGTGGTTATCTGGGGGTGGGGGGTTGGGGAGAACTGACTGGGATGAGGCACAAGGAAACTTTGGGGATAGTGGAAGTGTCCTCTATCTCAATTGTGGTGGTAGTTCACAACTATATAAATTTTTCAAAACTTTTCAACATGTATGTTAAAATGTTCATTTCATTGTATGTGAATAAGACATCAGTAATGCTGAATTTAAAACAAATTTCATGTAAAGTCAGTAGGCCCAAGCACAATACATGCATGACCTTCAACACAGAGCTCAACCCCAACATAAAACTAGGCCATGGCCATATAGGAATATCAGCCTCCTCATGGTTGCAGAGATCTAAGAAAGATGAATCCACCTGCTATGGAAGGCCCGGTGAAAGAAGCAAAGTAGCAAAGGCTAATATGGAGAAGGCCAGACCAAAATATGTAAAGTCACAAACATCATGGACACAGGTTTGCTCTCCAAACCTCAAAATACCTAGATCTGAGTGAGGAAAATTTAGAATAAATAAATAGAAGTCCTGCTTCACAGAGCCAGAAACTGCATATTAGTCCCAAGGTGATAACTCAAAAAGGGTTTGGAAAAAATGAATTCTTAAAGGACTGAGTGGCAACCACGGAGGGATCCTTGAAAAGCTGGGCCTTACCTCACCTTCCAGAGTGATGCTGGGGAGAAAAGTAGAACTCTGTACTTGGTGGGTGAAGGGGCTAACTCCTGGGTTTCCTGTGAGAAGGAATGACATCTAGCCAGGTGGCAACAAGGACCCAAAGTTCACATGGCTGAATGAGTCATAGGAGTGGCCCAGGGGCTCACAGCAGAGAGACATACGAGGCTCCAGAAATAGTCAAGGGGCCAGTGCTTGGTGTGTGCAAGTGTGTGAGTAGGAGGTCAGGCAAGAATGGGAAAAAGGTCTCTCTCCTCTTCCTCTTTACCTGAACTCTCTCTCTTGACAAGTAGCCCAGCACAGAAAATCTAAGCCAAACTCCTGTATATAATCTGTTCTGTGTCTGCTGTACAATTCTCTTTCACTCCTTCTGTGGGCTCTCAAAGGCCTGTGTCCCCACCTAGCCCAGCGCTGGGCATACAGCAAAGGGCTGGAAAGAGAATTTCTTCAGGACGAGCATGTGACGGCAATGAGGGATGCATTAGTGGGAGTTAGGGTGGGGGGTAAGGAGGATAAGTGGGTCAGGAGGGTCTGTGGTAGGAGTGGAGAGAGGGAATGGAAAGGTGAGGGGACGACAAGTGGAAAGGGGACGGACGACAAGTGGAAATAGTGGGGCAGGGGCAGTGTGGGAGAGGAAGCTAGGATTAGAGGGGCAAAGGACAGGGTTAGAGGTCAGTGGGAACACAGGCCAGGGGTCACAGGGAAAGAGAAGGTTAAGGGTCAACTGGGAAAGGATAATGAAGGATCAGTCGAAGTATGATCAGTGATCATTGGTGGCGAAGGTCAGAAGGGAGAGAGCTGTGTTTACCTGCCTACGAGGCGGCTGTTTCTGGGGCATCTTGGAAGAAGCAGGAAACACCTCAACACTTGGAACACCTACAAAATGCTCTCTTGCCTGAGGACAAGGAGTTTGTCCCCTCGATCACGCACAAGAAATCTGGATTCTTTTTCACTTCAGTTCCCAGTCGCAGGGGTTCTTTGGGGACAGCCGTCGTTGTGGGTCCCCGCGCCCTTGCAGCATTGAATCTGCTCCTCCCTGACGCGGTTGCCCAGCAACCGACCGTTAGCCAAGGCGCAGGCGCCTCTGACGCCCCCTCCCGGCTCGAGGGAGAGGCGGGGCTGGGCGCGCGGGGAACCTCCGGCTCCACTAAGACCCGCCCCCTCAGGAATAATACGACCCGCGGCAGCGCGCAGTAGAACTCCGGCATGTGGGAGGGGCTGGGGCACCCAGGCTCCGCCTCCTCATGAATAATGCAGATTCAGGCGGTGTCCCGGACCCGGAAGTGGAGTTGCCGAGTCACCGCAGTGGCTGAGCTGCTGACAGGAGGCGGCGGCGGAGGAGGAGGCGAGGCAAGACCTGCGGCTTTGCCCGGCCACAGCGGCGGTAGCACTAAGGCAAGCCTACGGAGCCACGCCGGGCTCAGCCAGCCAGCGAACCTCCCGCCCCGAGCCCACCCCTCCATCTGCCCGGACGTTTGCCCGCCCGACTCGTCCCGGGCGGCCTAGTCTGCACCACCCACCCGACTCCTGGGGCCGCCGCCCCGCGCGGTCCCGTCGGCGTCCCTGGCCGCGCCCGGCCCCCGGCCCGCTCGCCCGCCGGCACCATGATGGAGGAGATCGACCGGTTCCAGGTGCCCACCGCGCACTCGGAGATGCAGCCGCTGGTGAGGGGGCGGGCGGCGGGCAGGCCAGGACCGGGAGGGGGCGCTGCCCGAGGGGGAGGGAGGGAATCAGGCCTTGGTAACTGCGGAGGGGGCGCCTTGGAATGGGTCAAAGGGAGCCTTGAAATCACATCGCCGCGGGAGGGAGGCCTTGCAGGACAAGAAAACCGTGGGGAAATACGCGGGGTGACAGCGAAGAGGCCTGTAAAGGCTCGGGGCACCGTCAGCAGAGACAGGCCAAGGGAGCTACGGGGAGGGCCGTCGGATGAAACGTTTGGGGCACAATGGTGTACACTGCTAGTGGAGGCCCTTAGCTGGGAAAGGAAAGGAACTGTCATGGGGCACCGCCGCTGGCAGGCCCAGAGGGCTGGGATGAGAGGTGAGGAGCCGCTTAGCCCTAGAGGCCTGTGATGCCTCCTGTGGGCCAGGTGCAATTAGGCTAAAAGGGACTGGGAATAGGCTGGCAGAGGAGGAGGGGTCCAGCCCTCCAGTTCTCTGGGTAAGGATGGGAACGCGGGGCCGGGACCAAGGTCCGGTGGGGGTAGGGGGTCGGTGCAAGACCCCTGAATTCCGTTCTTCTCCTGAGGAGAGCGCAGGCAGTCTTAGGCAGGGGGGTGCTAGAGCCGGAGTCACGGAGGAGAGAGAGCAGCGGGGAGGTGGAGAAACGGGCGCGGATGAGAGCTCTGGAACCGACGGGAGAGGGGGCGGGGTCGCGCTGGAGTCGCCAGTGCCCACCCTTTCGGAAGAGCCCCCAGCATCCTCGGCCTCTGTGCATTGAGTCTTTGCTGGGCGCCCATCCTGTTGCCTGTCCGCGGTCCCGGAGTCTGGGAGGAATGATGTCATCGTTGCCGGCGCGGAGGGCATGGAAGGGGGAGGGCGAGGCGGGCGGCCGAGGCCATCCTTAGGGGAGACCATGCCCGATGGCCACCGCTCAGGGGGGTTACCTGACTGGCTTGTACCCCCGGCGGTGGGCAGCGGGGTGAGAGGCGCCGCTGAGGCCTAGCCAGCTGATATAAGGCGAGGGGGAAGGGAGGGAGTGCCCTGCTCTGTTCACTTTTCCATCTCCCTTCCTCCTTGGAGCCCGAAGGGGAGCTGGAAGGAGAGAAGGCAGGCCAGGAACCTGAAGGTGTGGATGCACTATTCTCTAAGCTCTGCTGGAGCTGAGCAGAGCTCTCCAAAGCTTGAAGATCTGGGGCTCCCTAAGGCTCCTCCTTCTGTGTTAGATAGAGAGGTGAAGAATAGGTTCCACTCTTGGGCCTTTGGGTCCCTGGTTAAAGATGTGCTTTGTAGCTTCCTGAGCAAGTAACCTACCCATTACAGCAGACCAGACAGACCCTGGCAGGGACCGATGACCCACCCTAAGCCACACCTTTTGGGGGATGGTAGAGAGAATCATTAGGAGCCACCTATCAGGAGATAAATGGCCTTTCCCCCTTTTTATGACTACTTAGTTCTAGAAGCCCAAACAGAGAAGCTTTACAGACGTATACAATATGAAACTGGGGAGAGAGATGCTGATGGACTTTTTCCTAGGCTGATGCCCTCATTGGAATATTTGGCGGCCAGAAAATCCTGATGAGAAGTCTGTCCCATGAACTGGAAGAACTTTAACATTCCTTTCTGGATTATCTTTCCAGCCTGGTTTGTCAAACTAGATTGCCCTTCCAGTTCTTAGCATCTAATCAAGAATCAAAAGGGTGGGTGGATGAAGTAGGAGGAGAAGGTCCAAGTGAGTCAGGAGAAGAAAACAATGAGTTAGTTCTTGCCTCCCATCTCAGGTTCCTAAGAAGGTAGGCAATAGTTGTCCAAGGAAAGGGGGGGGGGAGGAATGGGGTCACAAGGCCTTCTTAGTTGTCCTTGGTGCCTTTGTTATTGCCTGAAGTTCTCAATGATAGTTTGAGTGAATAGTGATCCCAGAAAACTCCTGAGGTGCTTCTGGTCTCTGTGACTCTAGAGTAGAAATGCTTATGCAAGAAGGCACTTATCAGAAAAGGCTGCCTTCAGACCTTTTTCTCGAAGGCTAAAGGAGCCCTTCTCTGCAAGAGGATACTTTGTTGAGGTTGATGAGAGCCTTTTGGAAGCGTCAATACAGTCATCCCTCCATTTGGGGGCATAGGCATTGCCCCAGAGACCTCTGCCTCTTGAAGTCTGTTCCCAGGTTGAAGTCTAGAGGATCCCCGAAACTCCTTAAATGCTTTGTGTATTATTGAGACCAGCAGACCCTTGCATGGAGTTTCCAAAAGAGCCTTTTTTTCAGGGCATAAGGAATCAAAATGGTATACCACAGAGGAGAAGGGCAAAGCGGCTCTTTGGAGGTATTTGGGTAGACCATAAAAACTAGGTAGACCATAAAAACTCAGGCTTGGACTCAACTGTGACCTATTTCATTTTTTTTGCCATTATTTATTGAGACCTCTAGGAAGTCTCTCCTCAGGGCTCAATTTTCTCATTTATGAAATGAAGACAAACTATCTCTTTAAAATTTAAACAATAGCTCCTCACTCTGTCATCCAAGGACTGTCATAGGGAGCTGGTATCACTGTTTTAGCTAATTCATTCACCAGATATTTATGTAGTATCTGCTCTGTTCCAGATATTACATGAGGTATTGGGGACACAGTAGTTAGCAACACAGATACAGTTTGGCAGAAGTTTATTGTTCATGCTCACTCCTTCAGTGTGAGCCCCTCTGAAGGCAGAGTGGGGGCTGTTCCCTTTAGCCCTAATGGAAACAAGGCAATGCTGGTATCAGCATCTGGACCGAGCTATACTGATGGAGGCCTGTCACAGGGACTCCATCATTAAATAACCCTCCCTAGCCCATAGTGGTGGAAAGAATCCAGAAGGCATTCTTTACTTGAAAAGCTCTTCTAGGGAAGAAGATTTTTATTTTTTTCTTATTTACTTGCAAGAGAACCTCAAGCTTGAAAAGGAGGCCTAAGGGAGTGGCAGGAGCTGGGAGAGAAGGCACAGCCGGCAGATCTGGGTGTTTCCAAGGTGCTAATTTAAGCATTAGTTCTCAGCTAGTGGGAGGAAGAGGAAGAGATCCCTGCCCTGTTGTTGCTGCTGCTGTTGCCACAGCTGCATGGAGCCTCCTGTCTGGGATGGGAGTTTGCCAGAAAGGAGTGGCTTCCCTTCTTTTCCCATCACAATTATTTAATTGGCCTGGCTGCATCTCAGTAGCTGAACCAGGCCTGGGCCTATCACTGAGAGCACCCCAGGGGCTCTTCCTGTCTCCTTATGAAAGGAATGAGAATTCCTCTTGGAGACCTCGTCCTGTGCTCCACTCCTGCTGTGTTCATCTCCTAGACAATCCTGAGTGTTTCTAACCACTCAGATTTTCCCAAAGAAACTGCCAGGGATAGGCATACCTTCTACTCAGTTCTGTGTCCAAGCCACACATGCACCTCACTGATCTAGGGAAGCTCCCAGATGTCCCAAGTCTCTCTGTTGAGCAGTTGGATTGAATTTGGGCTGTTGCTTATGTGAGCAGCAGGGATAGGCTCTCTGGCCCTATCTGTCTGTTGGACTGATTGGTGCAGCCTCACAGTCTATGTCTTTTCTTTGGCTGCAATTGGAGAGGAAGAGATTTGTTGCAAAAACAAAAACAAAACAAGAAACAAACAAACAAAAAACCCCAAATGGAGCTTTTAAGGACTTAATTATGTCAGGTAAAAATCTTATTTCCTGTGCTCTCAGAGACCTAAGAGACCAGGAAAAAAAAAAAAAAAAGCATATGGCACCAGATGGGGTCTCTGTACGCCTGAAAGAAATGCTAGTCTGTCCTCCTTGAAACCAATATTATCCGTTAACTCATTTGTTTAATTCACGAGCATATGCTCATTTCCGGGTACTTTAAGGATAGAGACAAGTGAGATTTCTCTAGTAGGTGGCCAGGAAAAGGATGGGCTCAAACAGCTATAGGAAGCTTTTAGATATATGTCAGGAAAGAGTGGAAATCAATCGAGGGTGCTCCTGAGTAAAATAGTGCCCCTTGGGAGAAGATGAGGAATGCTGAAATTTTGACCCTTTGACCACATGATTTTGGAAAGATGTCTCAGACTCCTCCTGCCTCTTGACAGTCAGAGATGGGGTTGGTCAAGACAGTAATTCAGTGAGTAGGCCATAGCAGCTCCTGAATGTGGCGGAGAGAACACTGTAAAGATAGCAGGAGGCCACTGTGAAAAATTGACCTATGTGTATTCTGTGGTCTGGGAGCCTTTAGTTGCCTTCTTGTAGTCAGATGACTTTTCAGTTTAAGGGTAGATTCTCCTAGTGGGTCCACGTGGCTTATGACCCAGTAGTATTTCTCAGGTTCTGAGAAGAGGCACATCCTTCTCTCTTTTCGTATATTGCAAAGCGAGGATCACGTTTGCTCAGGTCTCCCCCTTCTCCTTTACTACTCCTCTCTTTAGTCAACAAACACGAAGAACCTACTTCCTGCCAGATGTTGGGCCAGGCTTGATAACACAGAATCTTGCTTGCTTCAGGGATACACACAATCAAGATGAATTGAGGTACTGCAGGTAGTGAGCACTGCACGAAGTAAGAACCAGCTCTCAAGCAGGGCCAAAGGAAAATAGGAAGCGCTCTCATCAAGTGATCAGGGAAGGCTTCACAGAGGAAACACTGCTGAACTGGTGCTTAGAAGACTAGCAGCTTGGCAGACCAATAAGATGAGGTGAGGGCAAGCGTTCCAGCCAAAGAGCATGGAGGAAGAAACAAAAGGGCGCATTTGAATCAATGAAGGGTTTAATTAAAGGAATAACATGATCAAATTTGAGTTTAGGACTATCACCCCAGGAGTGGATGAGAGATGGGCGAAGGTGAGATTGGAGGTTGGGAAACTAAAATGGAGGTGGTGCCGTACAAATCCAGGAAAGAGATGATGAAAGCCTACATTAAAGTAGCAAGAGAGGAGGGACTCATTAGTATCTCTAGATACTAATAACGTGGAGTAAGCAGGATATGGTACCTGTTTAGAGGTCTGGTGGAGAGGTAAGGAGTCAAGGATGACTCCCAGGTTTCCAGCATGGATATCTAGAAGTCAAGAGGCACCATCACCACCCCAGGAAATTGAGGGGAGGGAGTCTCTGTACCTCTTGGCTTCAGGGAGATTCTCTCTGAGAAAGCTGCTTTTTTTCCTTTGCTCTGCGTTGAAACTGCATTCTTGGGGTTATGAGGGACTCAGGAGGACTGGAAAGCCACAGACCAGAGTGATACTGGCCCCAACAGCCTCAAAAAGGGTACTGAGAAATGTGCTCACCTACCAGTGAATATTTTTCCCCTGAAACCTGCTCTGATGAATGCAAGCGAATTGGTGGTAGCAAGGAGCGATGGTGTTTTGTTGTTGTTGTTGTTTCCCAGCAGCACTTTGATGAAGGAAAAGTAAAATCCTTTGTTGGCTAAGAGAGTGTTTTATGTTGCAGTTTCTGGCCTGGCCTTTTACCTTCATCCTGGTTAAGCTTATAACGGTTTTCTCTCTGATTGGTTGAGCTGGGCTCTTGTACTGATTTCTTTTTTTTTTCTTTAAAGATTTGATTCATTTATTTATTTGAGAGAGAAAGCGCACACAGAGGGAGGAGCAGAAGAAGCAGAGTCTGTGCTGAGCCTGACACAGAGCTCAATCCCACAACCCCGAGATCACAACTGGAGCCGAAATCAAGAGCCAGATGCTTAACTGACTGAGTTATCCAGGCGCCCCTCACTGATTTCTTTTAGAATAGATGTGTGAGTTAGTTACTGCTTCACCTTCAAGAGTCAGAATGGAAAAGGACACATACCTGCCTTCTCTGACACCAGCCCGGAAAGCTGCACTTGGGGTAAAAGCAGTTTCCAGACTGCTATCTTCCAGGCAGGGTATGCCAAGGGAGCATGCTTCTGGAGTGAGATCACTCAGAGGTGACTTGTCGCCTTAAAGGCTCCAAGTATAGTCTTTGTAGGCAGGTGCTTCAGTGGGTAGCTGGGTGTCGGGCTGAATCAGTTCCAGCCCCCAGCTGCCTGCTGCTTTTTACTGACTATCACTCAGGGTGAAAAGAATTGGAAAACAGAGGGGCGCCTGGGTGGCTCAGTCAGTTAAGCGTCCAACTCCTGATTTTGGCTCAGGCCATGATCTCAGGGTCAGGAGATCGAGCCCTGTGTTGGGCTCTGAGCTCAGTGTGGAGTCTGCTGAAATTCTCAATCTCTCTTCCTCTGCCCCTGTATGTGCGCACTCTCTCTCTCTCTCTCAAATAAATAAGTAAATTTTTAAAAAAGAAAGAAAAAGAAATGGAAACTTAAACCTGATTCACCTCAGGGACTCGCTCCCCTCCTTGAAAGGGCAGATGGAGCCTTGTGTCTAGGAAGGTTATAGGCGACTCAGCTTCTTGGGCTTAGCTGCTTCATGCCTTCCAGTAGACCTTGGGAGAACGGGTGCAGGGGAGGCCCAAAGGGGCAGGAAGAGGAGAATCAGGCTAACAGCAGATACCCACAGATGCTGGCTGAAAATAAGCAAGAGGCGTGGCTAAGCAGGCTCTCAAGTCATTGTTTCCTAAGGAGACTCTAGTGGGAATGTGGCCATCTGGGCCAGAGAAAGGAAGGAAGGAAGGAAGGAAGGAGGCAGAGCTGGGACCAGCTTTGGATCCGGCTCTGCTCTGGAGTTCAGAAATTGGCACATGACCCAGAGGCTTCACTGTGGAGCAGCCAAGTGAACTCCTGGGCTCTAGAGAGGGACTCGAGAGGGGAAGTCCACGAGAAAGGAGGCCCAGGAGGTCTGGCCTGGGGGACTTGTAGACAGGAGCCAGTAGGAGTTCACTCTAGGTCTTAACCTTCTTAGGAGCCGGTTCAAGCGGATATGTACTTGCATGTTGTTATTCAGCGATGTCAAATTGAGGATTAGTTGGTTGTGGTTCTTGAGGGTCAATTTTAAGTTTCTGTGATGATGATGATGTATGTGTGTGAATAAGATGGAACTAATGGCCACAAACGGTGTTTGACCGTTCTAGCCCTGAGGAGTGTAACTATGACAAAAGGCCACACCCAGGCAGAAATGGGCCCAGCTCCTATGGTACCTAGCCTGGTTTTGCCTGTTTTCATCACCAGACTCTTGACTGTCATTACCAGAGTCTACCCCATCTATCTGTTTAAAATAATACCTGAAGGGGTACTTTAAGATTTATTGAATTAACTGCATCTAAATCATGGAGTGAGAACTATATGTACTTTACTATGTAGTTAAGTTAAACATAATTATGTACAAGTTATAAATGATTTATAGTTCCCCATATTAATTTCCAGTTTTATCCTTGTAAAGGAATTGGTGAAGCCCTGAGCCAAGCTTGGCTTAGACCAGCATTTCCTTTGGTATAATCCTTAGAAACATTGATCCTTTGAGATACTTTATGGGGGACTAAAAATGATCTGTAGACAAATTCACTACACACTCTATCCCATCACAATGTTTACTAGTGTTTTAAAGGCTCTGAGAAGTCCTGCAATAAAGAAACCTTTCCAGCTTTGTTTAACCCAGTGTTTTACAAGCTTGTGTAACTATGGGACCTTTTTCATGTTATCTATTATATATATATATATAATATTAATATATATATTATATATATTATATTAATATATATATTAATATATCTATTAACATCTTACAGAACCAATGTGGTTTGTGGAATATTCTTTGGGAAACTCTGTCTTAGAAATTAGTCTCTCAGGGCATCCACGTGGCTCAATTGGCTAAGTGTCTAACTCTTGGTTTCAGCTCAGGTCATGATCTCAGGGTCGTGAGATCAAGCCCCACATGGGGCTCCATGCTCAGTGCTCACTCTGCTTGAGATTCTTACCCTCTCCCTTCCCCTGCTCTCTCCCTCTCTCAAAAAAATAAATAAAATCTTTAAAAAAAAAGAAATTAGTCTTTCTTCTGATTCAGTCTAGATTTATAGTCTTCCCAGTTCTTTTGAGCCTCTTTTATAATCCACACCATTTTGCTCCATGCTAGTCTGTAATGGGATGTTGTTGCTTTGTGTCAGGTTTGCCATCAGCAGGAGGTTCTTAGGGAATTTTGGTCAATGCAAAAGCAAATACCTAGTGCCTAGTTTTTCTCATGATAATGTTAAAGGGGTTTTACTTCCTTTCAAGTCCCTCTAATAAATGTTGGTCTGGTAAAACCAGTATTTTTACCATTAACCTTTTTTTGACAGCTTCATTGAAATATTGAGATATAATTCATATACGTACACTTTAACCATTTAGTACTTTACTTTGTGTGGCTGCTGCTTGCCTCAGTTCTGTTTCTCCTTTGTAGCTGTGGGCTGTGCTCTGCCCTTCTGTGTTCTGCTATGCAGGAGAGAATATAAAGATTATAGTCATCAGAAAGAAATCTCTCATCAGAAGGAATCCCATCTCAATTGGGATTTAAGCTGAAAAAAAATGATTCCCTGATTGGGTAGGTGCCTCAGCACTTCCTTTATAGTACCATTAAATGTGCCCCCTGGTCATAGCAGTTCAGGAGGAATTCCCACATAATCATTTTACACTCCCTACTCTGTGGGCTACATAAAGCATGAATGAGAAGCAGGTTTCACCCTTTATGCCAATGCCCACTGATCAGTAGTGGCTGCCTGGAGCTTGTGTTAAGGTGGATTCTGAGGCAGAGTCCTGGTTCAGTGAGAAAGAGTGATATGGTTGATTTTCCATGTCTGCCATGGTCTTCAGCAGGGGAAACATTGTTCCTGCTTGCCATCCTGGCAGCCCTGAGCCCTGAGTCATCATAGTTATCCTAGGCAAAGAACACAGGAAAGGAGGAATCTTGGAGATGTTAGGCAGCTCAGCAATCTGTTTCACGGACAGGCTGGAGTCTTATGATATGGCTCTTTAAAAAATAAATGGAGAAAACGGATCTTTCCTGCCCTCATATTCAGCATGGATTTTTGAAGTATTGACTTCATATAAATTTAATAATCCTTTGGAAATAGGCCAGGCAAGAGGAAGTAACCTTGACTCTGCTGAGCGAGAATAAGAGGGCAAAAGAGGCAGATTTAGGAAGAGACCTCATAAGTACCATATAAGTGTCTGGCCACACTTCAGACTAAGCCCTTGACTAAAGGATTAAGGAGAAGGAATAGGCTACAAGAGGAGACCCTTAAGCCAGCAGTTACTGGAGAAGAAAGGCCCTACTGTGGACTATTCAGCCTTAGCATTCTTTTTCTCCCAGGCTAACCAAGCCCTGCATTTTCCTTCTACCATTTTCCCAGAGACTGGTTTCCAAATCTCCAGCTATCCTGGCTGCTGTAGTGGATTTTTTGAGTTTTTCACCCCTGGAACTAGACCTCTCCATGCGATCTGACTGGCGCAGATTACTGTGGGGCAGCCGCTATCCATAATATTGGTACTTGTACTTCTACTATTATCAGTTGTGGTTTCATGATCATATTTAATAGCTGTACCTGTTGTTATATTGAACTCAAGAGACATCTGAAATAGGGCAGACTTTTGCCTTAGCAGTGTAGAATCAAGGCAAGAACCTGGAATCACATCTTGGGCTAGGCTGGCTGCTAATACAGGTAAGGGTCCACTGGTGCTAGGGAAATGGTGGTTTCATATTGATTAGAAACTATGCCACATGTATGTAATTGATCCTTACTCTCAGAGAGGTAGCTGGCTGAATTCAGCAATATGGAATTTGAATCTAGGTGAGGCTATGTGATTGGGTAGGCTAGGGTAGACCTTCAGAGAGCTAGTACTTATGTGGACAGAAAACTTATGTCAATCTACTACATGATGTAGCCATGAGCAGAGCTAATGTGCTCTTGAGCTGCATTCAGGTCCTAGGAGTTCGGGTCCTTGGAGGTGACAGGTCAGTGCTATCTGAAGTCCTGTGTTCTATGCTGATGCCATTATTCAAGAGGGGAAGTGACTGGAATGAAGGAAGGAGTCAAAACCTTACCATGTGAGCACAGTTGGTAGAACTGAGGCTGTTCAGCCTGGGGAAAAAAATAGTTGCAGGGAAAGCACTTTAAGGTTTCAAATGCTTAAAGAACTGGAGTTAAGAAAGGAAAAACAGGCTTAATATTACCTGTGGCTTCACAGGGAGGAACCAGGGCCTTTGGGTTGAGAGTGTGAACATGCTTCTGTGTCTGGGCTTCATTGCCTTCCGTTCCCTGTGGTAGCAGTTCTTAAACTGGGCCAGAGGCCAGGGCATTGGAATACATGTTGCTCTCTGCAAAATGCCACACTAAAGTAGGAGCTAGGAACAACACTCTAACAATAATCATGGCTCTATTGATGTGTGTGTAATATAAACATGCCTAAAAAATCCACTGTAGAATGAGTAGCAACTCTCCTACTTTTCTGTTTATATGTGTTTGCTAATTTTTCCTATCTTTCAAGCCTATCACAAAAATGCCACCTTCTTCATGCACTCTTTTCTGTCCTCCAATTAGGTATAAACTCCCCATTCTACCTGTTCTGAGGTCCAAATACATTCTCTTTAGAATGTGAAGTTTATGGATGCAGTTATCCTTATTGTAAATTCCTTTCTAAGGTAGATGAAAAGATGTTTCCAAAGCACCTGAAGCACCTTGTGAAGTAGATTGGGAAAGTCATTTTTGCCCATTTTACACATATGCAAGCAGAATCCCAGAAAGGTAAATAGGCTTGGCCTTAACCCAGCTGGAGGTTGACATGGCCTAGACTAGAATGCAGGTATCCTGACTCCCAGGCCCATGATATTCCCTTACAATTTGGGACCTAATTAAGTTCTTTTGCATCAACTTAAACTTCTACACTGGCTTTTGAGGCATCCACACTAAGCTTTGCCCCTCCCAGGTGGCCATATTTTCTACCATTCATGCCAACTTTCTTTCTAGTAGGTCAAGCCAGGCCCCTCACCTCCTCTTGTCTATTGGTATCTTGAGGCCTCCTCTCCTCCTTTTTGTTTTTTTAAAGTTTATATATTTAAGTAATCTCTCTACCCAACATGGGGCTCAAACTCATGATCCTGAGATCAAGGGTCACATGTTCTTTCAACTGAGCCAGCCAGGCACCCCAAGGCCTCCTCTCCTCTTAGAAGTTCTCTCCGCCCCCCTCCTCTGCCTGTCCCACTCCTGTCTACCCTTCAGAAGACCATATAAACTCCCTTTCTCCAGGAAGCCTTCCTTGACTATAACAGTAAGCTCTCAACCATCCCCAAAGCCTCTATGACCTCTAGCACATAACTTGATACATGTGATATCCTAATTTGAGGGGTCCACTTTGATGTTGCTATGTTGTGAGTCTCATCACCCCAATGCCCCTTTTAACTCCTTGGCAGATAGTTCTGCCCCCAGAACTTATAGTCTGGCAAAAAAGCGACTTTCTGTCATGAAACAGAACTACAGAAGAAACACAACTACTGCAGCTGGTTTCTTTAAAGATGAGTAAAAATGGAGAGAATGTTGGGAAGTCCTCTGGATGGGACCAGTAGAGACCCAGAGGAGAATGAGTGGTTGAGAGTTAGTAAGTGGAATAGAGGGTACATGTGGGGAATTGTGGAAGATTCAAGGGAATACAGGGATGGGGCACTCATTCATTATTCACAAAATACCATTGTCAGGGGCGCCTGGCTGGCTCAATCAGCAGAGCATGTGACTCTTGATCTCAGGGTTGTAAGTTCAAGCCCCACATTGGGTGTAGAGGGTACTTAAAAATAAAATCTTTAATTAAAAAAAACACATTGGGAATCTGCTATATGCAAGACATTGTACCAGACACAGGGAATAATATGATGAATAAAGCAAACATGGTCCCTGCCTTTATGAGCTGGCAGTCCAATGGGAGAGACAGACACTAAACAAATGAAGTGTGCTAACAAAATCACAATTACAAACTATGACAAGTGATGGAAAAGACAAGAACAAGGTAGCATGAGAGAGAATAATAATGCCTTACACATTAGATTGCGGATGTCAGGTAAGGCTCCAACGAGAAAGAAATGTTTGGAGCAGCTGGCTGGCTCTGTCAGTAGAGCACATAACTCTTGACCTCGGGTTTTAAGTTTGAGCTCCACACTGGGTGTAGAGATTACTTAAAAATAAAATCTTTAGGGGCACCTGGATGTCTCAGTTGGTTGAGCGTCTGCCTGCGGCTCAGGTCATGATCCTGGGGTCCTGGGATCGAGCCCCACGTCAGGGTCCCTGCTGAGCAGGGAGCCTGCTTCTCCCTCTCCCTCTGCCATTCCCCCCCACCCCCCCACTTGTGCTCTCCGGCTCTCTCTGTCAAATAAATAAATAAAATCTTTAAAAAAAAAATAAAATCTTTAAAAAAAAGTAATGTTTGAGCTCAGACCATAGAATGAGAAGGACCTTGAATGCCCTGACATTGAGTGACTTGCTTCACGTTCCCCAGTGGGGTGGAGACTCCCAGAATTGGTAGTCTGAATCCCTTACAAACTGACCTTTCTTCCTCCTCTCCCTTTGCAGCATTAGGTAAGTTTTCAGGAGTGAAGGACATAGGAGAACATAGGAAGGCTGGTCCAACTTCTCTCCCATAGGTAGTACAACCGGTGACTGTGCCACCAGCCTTGTTGGGAGGCTGGAGAAGCTATTAATAGAGTTGTGACATGTAATTTAGTGAGCACTTTGACTCTCCTGAAGAAGAGCTCCCACCTGAGTCTTCCAACATTGTATGACTTGTACACATCCTCCTGGAGATGGAAAAAAATATCTGGAGCTCTTGAAGGGAGGAGAGTGCCAGCCTGGATGTCTTATTCTTTGTGTATCAGGCATGGTGTTCACATTCTCCTTACCAGAAAAGCCAAATGCTACAAGCTATTCTGTCCAGGGGCTGGCCTGCCTCTAGTGGGAAGGCCAGTAGCCACATTGGCATGTAGATTGCAACAGCTAGTAAGAAGAGCCTCTATTGGACCTCTTGCAAATCCCAAAGGTGTTTCCTAAGGATTTCAGCTTCCAGAAAGTCCTCTCTGCCTTCAGCTGTCCTGCTGCCTCCAGCCCTGGCTCAGAGGATATCATAAGCTCAGAGAGAGGCCAAGTGGGGATAATGATGTGGGGAGATAGTGGTGGTGGTTAGTGGTTTGGGGAAGAGGAGGGAGAATTATGTGGAGTCAAGGAAGGAGACTAAGTGGGGAGGTGATAGTCAAGGTAGCAAGCAGTGGCACCAAAGGGAACCGGTCAGGAAACATCTATCAGCCTCCCTATCCACTTCCTGATGGAACCTCATGTTTCAGATTCTTTATTTGCCAAGGGACTGAACTACAGCAGTGAGACAGTCTTAGGGAACTCCCATGAGAGGAATTGGCTTGAGTACCCTTGAGGGGCTATGGAGATCAGGGTGAGCTAGTGAGGGGCACTGGCCTCAGGGCAGGAGCTGTGCACAACAGTGGTAGGAAGTTGGCTGGGTATATTCTAGTTCTACCAACCACTTTAAGCCAAGCTCCTAAACTCTTTCAGGCTATTTATAAAACAAATAAGATCATGTACATGAACATGAACTGCAAATTACTGTACCATTTCTGATCTAAGGGTTGATGGTGATTAAGGGGTTGGTGTTTTCCATTTTTTGTCTTTGGTTCCCAAGGGAGCTTTTACAGGAGAAGGTGGAAAGATGGCTTATTCTTCTCATCATCAAATGAGAAGAGTCCCTGGCCTCCTCTACAGGGCCATGATAAGACTAGGCTAGAGATGACTCAAGCTAGAGTGCTCTGTGCTCCCACTGATTCCCAAAGGGGTTCCATTGACTGGAGGAGTCCTGCCTCTGCCCCTCCCTGTCATGACTGCTGTAGAGTTCTTTTGGCGGAGTGGGGCCTTCCTGGAAAGCCCCAGTACTGATGCTGGTGGACGGTGTTCTGCTGCTGTTTCAGCTCCCATAGGCCAACGCTCAGGGCTCAAGAAACATTTGAAAAGGTCCACGTTGCTACTACTCTCCCAGTGGGGACTAGAGAAGGTAGTTTATAGTCTGCAGAACTTCTTCAAATTTTAAAAATATTCTGTTATGGAAAATTTTAAGCATATACAAAGTAGAGGAAAAAGTAAAATGAACTCCGTTGTACTCACCCATCTACAACAGTGATCAACCCAGAGCTGATCTTGTTTCACCTATACCCCACCCACTGGATTATTTTGAATAATTGTTTCATTTATAATCCTCTCTGTCTCTTGTATTTCTGCCAACCAGTTCTGCAAACTGGTAATTATATCTCAAGGTTTGATTAGATTCAGATTCAACTTTTTTGTGAAGAATACTTCTGAGGTGTGCTGAGTACTTCCTGTTGCATCATATCAGGAAGGAGGCACAGGACACATGGTTGGTCCTGCCTTTTGTGAAATTCAGATTAGTGGTATAGTTAGCCTCATATCTCCATCACATACATTCCCTTCAGCCTTTCACCTAATGTTTTGAGCAGCCATTGCTGGTCTGCCTCAGTCCATTATTCAATCAGGACTTTCCTGTACATTTGCATAGCAAAGAACCCCTGTCATTTGTCTGCCTGCACCGCCCTCCCCACCCCCCACCCCCCACAAACAGGTATTACAGATATCCCTAGGCCTTTCTCCTTTAGGCCCACTTTTTCTAACACTGCCTTATCAGCCCAAGATGGCCTTAGGATATCTGCAGACCAGGCACTCACCCAGCTTCACTGCAGACCTTTGTTTCGCTGAGGGGAGGGTCCTTACTTGGAGTCTGTTCTCTTCCATGAAGCTTCTGGGTCTGCTCTTTGAATTATTAGGCCCATGCTTGACCATGCTAGAGAGTGAAGGTAGGTCAAGTATTTTCCTCCTCTGGGAGAGAATTCAGCAGGGGCTGGGTTTATTTTACCTTCCCAGGGATTTCTAAGCAGCCTTCTTACATGCTGAAGACTGTCTTTCTCACTTGTTTCCTGAGCTTCCTGCCCCAGCCTGGGCCCTGGCAGGGACCCAGGCCTGATTTCCTGTTTAGCTGGGCTGTGGGTTGGGAGAGGTTGGAGGAGGGGTGGGGCAGGCAGCTCTAGCACTCTTAGGCCCTTTTCTCTTTCCAGCCAAGTTAAAAAATCTATGAGAGCCAGAACAGAGCTATCACCTTCTGGTACTTTAGCATTCCTGTGCTGTTTAGGATCTCCACTCTTAAGTTTCTCTCCTTACAAAGGAAAGATTGTGGAGACTGTCCTCTGTGCGCATGTGCCCCCAACAAACATACTGCATGTACTATGGGTGCTGTGAGCCCGCTAACCAGAAAGGCACATAGGTTGAGAGCTGCTTCTTGCAAAGCTGAACCCACCCCTGCCCACAGGAGTGCTGTACCTCTACCATACCATCTTAATAGCTATTAATCCCTTAGTCACCATGTGCAATGCAGTGGAGAATCTGTTGGGGCAGGAAGTCTGAGATGTGGAGGCTGGCTGGGGACCTGGCCATGCAACAGTCAGAAAACATTAGGAGTTCCATAGTGACAGCCTATCACCAGTAGAGGATTTCTGATGAGAGTCTCACAGCTCTGAATGCCCCACTCACATTCCTCTTTATGCCTAGCTCTTCCTTGGGCAATGAGGATTCCTAGGGCCTCATTCTGTTTTGAGAAGAGATCTGTTGCAGATTACTTTTTTGCTCCCTTCTCCTGGGTGTGGCCACAGCAGGAACTGTGTGAAGCCCTCATCCCTTTATCCCCTGTGAAAGGAGATATCAGAGGAAAGTGTTGCCAAGTAGGAGGGGTGCACAGTGCAGCCCCTTACATTTCAACAGCTTCCCCCTTGCTCTTATTATAAAGCCTCAAATCCTTAACATGGCCTGCAAAGCCTTTTGTGGTCTGCCTCCTGCCTTCTTCCCCATCTCACCTCAAACCACATTCATCACTGCACCCAACCTTCCTGGCCTTTCCTCTATTTCTCTGATGTCCCAGGGTCCATTCTGTTTTAGTGCCTTTGCACACGTTCTTTCTTCTGCCTAGGATGCTTTCCCTCTACCTTCTACCTTTTTTGGGTTGACTCTTACTCATCCTTCAGATCTTTGTTCAGCTATAATTTCATCACAGAGGGTTTCCTTCAAACTCTAGACTTTGTCAGTGGCCTTCTCCTTATTGTACTTTTTACATTTATAATTTCACATATGTTTGTATGATTATTCCATTCATATGGGTCCTTCTGAAGGCCACATTTCATGAAGGCAGAGATCATATCTATTTTTACTTCCCATTATGTCTCCTGTGCCTTGTAAGGTGCCCTACACACGGTAAACATTCACTAGATATCTGTTGAATGAATGAATGAATGAATGAATGAATTCAGTCTTATCTCCTTTACTTAGTTACTCCATGTCATATCTGACTATCATATTCAACTATACATCCTGTGATGTGTGCCCAGCTGTTTATGGGCACTTACTATGTGTTTGCCACCAGATACACATTTCATTTAATCTTTTCAACAATATGAAGAAGGGATACTCTTAATCTACATAGAAGGCAAGTGAGACCCAAGGTCACACAGCTAATAGCAAAGCTCGAATTCAAACCCATTTGTGAAGGCAAAGCCTATGCTCTTAAGCATAACACTACACTGCCCCCTTTTGGCAGTTTGGAGAGTTGTCACGGGGCTTTTTCTGTCCCTGGGTCCTGGTTAATTTCAAGCCCAAATCAATACTTTTTGGAACTTGAAGTTCTAAGAAGCCATGATCCAGTTCCAGCCCTTCTGCTTGTAGGCCAGACTGTGGAAGTACACAGGAAAGGGAATTCAACCTGGATTCCCCAGTGTCCCAGGACACGTGTCTCGGGGCCTGTCTCCCATCTGTTTTTCATAGGCCCTTTGTAGCCTCCAGGGCTTAATGCAGTGTCCTATTTTAAAGAACAGAAAGGCCAGCTGTTGAAATGGCCCAATCGACAGTGTTCTGGGGAATAAACATGGCCTGATTAAGATTCTAGGAAAGATCATTGAGAGGGGGAGAGTTTGTCTCTTTGTGATTTAGTCACTAAGGACAGAGCTCTGGAAATTGGCTTCAAGGCTTTCCTAGGAAACTGAGACTCGGGAAGAGGGCAATACCTCTTGCTGTTGATTAGAAAAACTTAAGTTAGTCAGTATACCCAACTCCTTTTTAGTGGCTAGGGAATTTGGGACTGATGAATACTGTAGACTAGATGGAAACAAAGTAAATGAGGAGAGAGCAGCATAAAACAAAACAACAAAACTCAGCTACCGTTTGTTATATGTGTCAGGCATGCTGTGAACCATTTTACATACATAATTTCATTTAATTCTAACACTGGCCCTGTAAAGTGGGTAATATCACATCTCTAGAAAGGAAAGGAATGTTAAGAAAGGTAATTCGCCAAAGGTCATACAATCAGCTGTCCTTAGATCTAATCTAGGACTTTCTGACTTCAAACTTTGTGCACCCTGTTGCTGAGAGTATACATTGTCACAGCCTCTCTGGAAAAACAGTTGGCGATATAATGTGTGCATGCCCATTAACCCCTCAGCAATTCTACCTCCGGGAATTTATTAAACTAAAGAAATAGGCAAGTGTATAAAGACTTTTTTTTTACAAGATATTATAGTAGCTATAAATAAATAAATAGTAACAATATTATAACATAATAGTTGTAATAGATGCAACATTATGATGGTGGGGGAGGAGAAAAAGAAAAGAAACAACATGAATCTCCATCAGTGGGGACTGATTAAATAAATTATGATACGTCCATCCTACAGCATACCTATAGGCAGCCTTTTATTTTTATATTTTTTAAAGATTTATTTATTCACTTGAGAGAGACAGAGTGCACAAGCATACGAGTGGGGGGAGGGACAGAGGGAGAGGGAAAGAAGCCCCTGCAGGGCTCTATCTCAAGACCCTGAGATCATGACCTGAGCCTAAACCAAGAGTCAGATGCTTAACTGACTGAGCCACCCAGGCGCTCCTCGGCAGCCTTTTAAAAGGAGGAGGAGATAAAATCTAATATAAGATCTAGCATGGAAAGATGTTCAAGATATATATCTTTTTTATTGTGGTAAAATGCATTTAACATAAGAGTTACTATTTTCATATATCATTTGGAATATGGATGATATGATTCATCTATGCCTACCCAGGAGATATAGCTTTACCTCATAATTCCCATATTTTTCAATCAGGTATGCACATCAACAAGTTGTTGAGGTGAACTGGCTATGGAAATGCTGCCAGATCCCTGGGTGCCCCCTATCTGGCCAGCCTTGTTCCTGCTGGGCACCCCAAGCTTTGAAGTGGACTGGTGGCCACACTTGACTCAGTTCTTCTCACTTCCTTCTCAAGTTCTGCAGAGCCCTGTAGCTTTGGGGAGGCAGAACATTTCTTTGAAAACAGAATGCCATCACACCGATCAGATATGTTTCTGTTTCTTATTTCCTTTTTGGAGCTCTCCCACAGTCTCACTTTCACCATAAAAGAGAAGCAAGGGAACAAAATGATTCTCACATTCCCCAAGGTAAAACCGTGATCACTGATGTGTCAACATTCTGAGTGGTTCTCTTTGGCTTCTGGCCTTCCTCCCATTAGTGTTGGGGCTCGTTGTGGTTTTCAGTATGGTGTTTTTATGAGGTAAAGTAGGAAAAGGGTCAGGAAACTTGGGACCTAGCCCTGGCTAGGGGACTTTAAGGGAGCTGATTACAAGATTTCAGGTTTTTTTCCTCTGTAAAATTAGGGTAAAGAATAGATGCTGGATTTTTAGAGCCGTGAAAATATTCTGTATGATACCATAATGATGGATACATGTCATTTTACATTTGTCCAAGCCCATAGAATATACAACACCAAGAGTGAACCATAATGGAAACTATGGTCTTTGGGTGCTTATGATGTATTACTGTAGGTTCATCTGTCGTAACAGATGTACTACATGGTGGAAGATGCTGGTAATGGGGGAGGCTATGTATATGTGGGAACAGGGGTACATGGGAACTCTCTGTACCTTCCCCCTCAATTTTGTTCTAAACCGAAAACTGTTCTTCAAAAAACAAAAAAGCCTTTAATTTTAAAAGAGATGCTATTTCTATCTCTTAGGATTGTCAGAGATTTAATGAGATAAGAAGGAAAAAGCTTTGAAAGCATAAACTTATGCAGTGCAAACATAAAGATCTATATTTTTCTGGACCTAACCTTTTCTGACTTGCATTATAAACTCTTAATTCAAGAAGCATGTCTCTAAATCTGTTTGCTGTGATATGACAACTTAATAGAGAGACAGGAAAAATACTGAGCAATCCGGAAAAGCCACTACATTCTTAAAATCAACCTGAGGGGGGTGCCTGGATGGCTCAGTCAGTTGAGTGTCTGACTTGAGCTGGGGTCATGATCTTGGCTGGGGTCATGATCTCGGGGTCCTGGGATCAAGCCCCAAGTCAGGCTCCCCGCTCAGTGGGGAGGCTGCTTGTCCCTCTTCTCCCTCTGCACCTCCCCCTGCTCATGCTCTCTCTGTCTCTTTCTCAAGTAAGTAAATACTATCTTAAAATAAAACAGAACAAAACAAAACAAAAACAGCCTGAGAAAGGCAGAGGAGAGTCAGAGACTCATTCTATTTTAACCATTTGGTATTGTTTTAATTATCCCCATTTAATATACATTAGTTTTGTAAGTTAAAGAAATTAATAAAGATCTTTTAATGGCTTAAAATGATAGAGCTAGAGATAGAAATTGGAAGTCATCTGCACATAGAGCTAACAGCTGGAGCAAAGAGCACAAAGGATTTGTAAAGATGAACAATTGGAGAAGCAGCCAGATTGTCAAATTGGGCCATGTTGTTGAAACTATTGAATGCCAGGTCAAGGAGTTTTTAAGTGGTGAGAGCCACTGAAGGGTCTTGGACAAGGGAATGATGTAATGAGAGCAGTGTTTAATTCCCAGAAGGCTAATTTAAGAGTAATGTGTAGGATGAGTTGAAGGAAGAAGAAACAGGTTGGGGAGATGAGTGGATTACCACTGCGGGTCCTGAAGTAAGTTGATAAGGATCTGAAGCAGGATTTTGGTTTAGAGAATATTAAAAAAGGAAAAACAAATGTTACTGTAGGTTCATGACTAGCTTGCCAGGGGATAAGGAGGGAAAAGAGGTGGGTTAAAATGACCCCCCAGGCACATCAAAAGGAGATAGGAGCCAACCTGAAAAAGGTTCCCCTGGCCAAAGCTGGAACAATTTGAACAACAATAAATAATGGTAGTATTGGATTACAACTCCCAAAATAAAATAAATGTATATTAATCCATACTGATACAAATAAATGGTTGAGTAAATAAATAAAGGAGAAAGAACAAATCTTCAAGAATTATATTTATGTATTAAGAAGTTTACTAAAATTTATTTAAAAGTGTTTCTTTTGTAGAAAGAATGAGAGAAATTTAAATTTAAAAATTATCTTTAGAACATCATGGCAATAATTGCTGCTGGCAGGATCCACTGATTGCTAAAACTAGTGGGTGAAACTTTAAGGAGAAATAAGAATTTGCACAGCCTATAAGAACCTCTACCAAAATATGTATGAATTACTGTGGTAGTTTTAACATATGTCCACAAATTCTTTCATACTCCTCTAGAAAGTGGAACTTAATTCTCCTCCCTTGAGTGTGGCCTGGACTTAGTGACTTGCTTCTGACTAATGGAATATGGTCAAAATAAGAGAAAAATAGTAACTGTAGTGGAGAAACCTGGTAAACACTGCCCTAAATGATTAAAATTAGTATCACCAACAATAAGTCATATACCCCTGATATGCTGTGGTACGAAGGACAAATCACCTATGTGGTATTCTTCCCAAAAATCTACAACCTTGGTCTAATCATGAGAAAACAAGGCAAATCAAAATTGCAGGAATGTTTTAGAAAATACCTGACCCAGGGCGCCTGGGTGGCTCAGTTGTTAAGCGTCTGCCTTCAGCTCAGGTCATGATCCCAGGGTCCTGGGATCAAGCCCCACATCGGGCTCCCTGCTCAGTGGGAAGCCTGCTTCTCCCTCTCCCACTCCCCCTGCTTGTGTTCCCTCTCTCGCTATGTCTCTCTCTGTCAAATTAAATCAATAAAATCTTAAAGAAAAGAAAATACCTGACCAGTACTCCTCAAAAGTCAAAGTCATGAAAATCAAGAAAAGAGGAAGAAACTAAGGAGACCATGGACATATCAATGAAATGCAATATGGAACAGAAAGAGGGATATTAATGAGAAGAACTGGAGAAATTTGCATAAAGTCTATAGTTTAGTGAACAGTATTGATTTGTTCAATGTAGAATTGATCAATGTACCATGGTTATTTAAGATGCTAACATAAGGGGAAGCTGGGTGAAGAGTATACAAGGATTCTCTGTACTGTCTTTGTAATTCTTCTATAAACATAAGACTGTTTCAAAATAATAAGTTTTTTTAATGACCCTTTATGTTTTGAGTTATTTAACTGGGAAAGTGTTTTGTGTCATTAACAAGATAAGGGTAGTCAACAGGAAGAACTAGACCGGGGGATGACATCAGTGAAAGTAGTAGGTAGGGACGCTTGGGTGGCTCAGTCAGTTAAGCATCTGCCTTCAGCTCAGGTCATGATCCCAGGATCCTGGGATCAAGCCCCGCATTGGGCTCCCTGCTCAGTGGGGAACCTGCTTCTCCCTCTAACTGCTGCTCCCCCTGCTTGTGCTCTCTCTCTCTCTGAAAAATAAATAAATAAAATCTTAAAAAAAAAGTAGTAGGCAGTTGGAAATGTGGGTCTGGAACTTAAGAGGTCAGACCTAGAGATATAGATTTGGGGGTAAAACTGAGAGATATTATTTGAGAGAATAAGTTTATAATATAATATTTCCACATGCCAAGAGAGAGCGTGTGGAAAGAGAGCCAGTGACCACACTAAGGAGAGGCTCTATGTCTAGAGTATAAGAGGAAAAACAGTAGGGAGGGTAGTCAGAACAGATAGGGATAGGATGTTTTTATAAAAGCCAAGGGAAAATAGAATTTCCAGAAAAATCCGATCAGTACTGTCTAATGATACTGAAAGGTAATAGATGATCACCTGAGAGAAAAGACCATTGGATTTTATTTAGGAGCCCAGTGCAGACCTCAAAGAGAACAGGGTTAGTAGAGCAGGTATGGAGAGGTGGGGTGGTAGGCATAGGAATCAAATGGCCAGAATGTAGACAGTGAGGAAGCAGGCTTGCCCAAACCAGGCAAAGGGACTTGTGGGTGCCAAGAGGGAAGGAGGCCCTGGAGGAGAGTGGGACACTCCTGGGCAGAGAGGCAGAAAGTTCTGGCCAGAGCAAGCAGGCCAAAAGGCTGGGGCCCAAAGTTCAAGAAGAGGAGAGAACCTTGACCAAAAAGAAGCTGCTGCCATTTCCTGACTGCAGAACTCAGGCTGAAAGCTAAAGCCCTGGATCAAGAACTGCTTTTTTTCCTTTCTGAGCTAGGAGGCCATTTTATTTCCCAAGTCCCAGCTCATCATCACTGTGGCCTGGAAAGTTAGGCCGGATAGAAGATGAAATAAACTGAACTTATTCATCCTCTCTTCAGCTTTTCTCTGAGATGGAGAATAGTTTGGTTTTAAAATTAGGCACCAAGCAGTATTAGAGTGATTTCTGTGGGGGTGTCCGTCACGTGTAACAAAAGCTACCCTTTATTGACTGCTTACCATGCATCAAGGACTGCAGTAAGCACTTCATATACCTTATCCTATTTAATCCTCCCAGCAATCTTTTGAGATGGGTACTATTATTTTCCTTATGTTAAAGATGAAAAACAGGGTGGGAAAGCTGAGCACTGAGACCTAGAACTAAAGTGGGGAGACCTTTAAAGAAGTGCAGACTACTGGGCGCCTGTGTGGCTCAGATGGTTGGGCGTCTGCCTTCGGCTCAGGTCATGATCCCAGGGTCCTGGGATCGAATGCCGCGTCAGGCTCCCTGCTCCTTGGGAGCCTGCTTCTCCCTCTGCCGCTCTCTCTCTCTCTGTCTTTCATGAATAAATAAATAAAATCTTTGGGGAAAAAAAAAAAAAAGAAGTGCAGACTACCAAGGCATTACTCATTCTTCCAGCTCTGATCCACTGTTGTACTAGGGATCCAATCAGGTGTGTGTCTGCCTCCTTCCTGGGTAGACCAGAGGTCCCGTCTAAATAGCCATCTACAGCAGCTCCCTACTCCAGGTGGCCAGATGGGAGTTCCAGATCACTGTGGTCTCCATTGACACAGTGGCCAACTGGTGCTTGGGCCACTACAGTTGGTGAGACTGGTTCAGGGGCTTTGGAATAGTGTTTGGTAGCTTTATCCTTGGCTATGCCAGAAACCCATCTCTCAAGCAGCAGCTCTTCTCCTCCTATGCTATTCTGGGCTTTGCCCTGTCTGAGGCCTTGGGGATCTTCTGTTTGATGGTCACCTCCCTTATCTTCTTCACCATGTAGGCTCTGTGAGGGTCCCCTACCCATCCCTGCTGCTTCAATTCCAGGCCATGCCTGTACTAGAGTGAACTAAGCTTTACCATTAAATACAGTATTTCTCTAAACCTCCCCCTGCCCACACACCAAGAAAATTATGAAAACCATATCCAGTGAGGTCAGAAATTTGATCACGATCACACAGACAAGTAAATGGCAGAGGTAGAACTTACTCTAAGATTCATACCTTTATTTTTTTTAAAGATTTTATTTATTTGAGAGAGAGAGAATGGAAGAGAGAGAGCATGAGAGGGGGGAGGGTCAGAGGGTAAAGCAGACTCCCCGCTGAGCAGGGAGCCCGATGCGGGACTCGATCCTGGGACTCCAGGATCATGACCTGAGCCGAAGGCAGTTGCTCAACCAACTGAGCCACCCAGGCGCCCTAAGATTCATACCTTTAATCACTGCACTATACTGCCTCTTAACACACTTGTAGTGCACACACACACACACACACATACACAAGGGCCCAGGCTGTGTGCCAAGAATTTAACATGGGTTATAGCTCTGGATGGTAGGATTAAGGGTGATTTTTTTTCTTCCTCTTCTTTTGTGCTATCTGGACTTTTTTTTTTTTAAGACTTTATTTATTTATTTGACAGAGAGACAGAGAGAGAAAGCACAAGGAGGCAGAGCGGCAGGCAGAGGGAGAGGAAGAAGCAGGCTCCCGACCGAGCAGGGACCCCGACGTGGGGCTCGATCCCAGGACCCTGCGATCATGACCTGAGCTGAAGGCAGCTGCTTAACCAACTGAGCCACCCAGGCTCCCCATGTGCTTATCTGGACTTTTTACAGTGACAATGTATTCCTTTTGAATTCAGAAAAAAGCAATATTTTATTTAAGTTTTAAGTTTTGGTACTCTTTGCCAGATTTCTGTAATAATCCATGGTGAGAACAAAGCAGGTACATTATGCTCAGGTGCAGACAAAGGAGACTATGCCTTCTTTGTAGCAATACAGGCTCTGCAGTGACAGAGCAGAAAATCTGGCATGTGTGTATGTGCATGTGTGTGTGTGTATACTTACACATGTGTTCAGCAGCCACTGAGGTGAGGGGAGGAGTGACTGATCTGTCTGAGGATGTGCAACATGGAGGCCTCTTTCCCTTCCCTATGACCAACCACCTTGTCCCTGAGCCAGGCCCATTTAGTCTTGAGCTTCCAGAGGGACTAGGAGATACTTTTTCACATACACCAAAATCCTCCACCTCAACCTCATCCCCTGTTGAAAACCTGGCCAGGGAGCCAGGCTGCTGGCATGAAGCTGCACCCATAGAGTGTGATTTGAGTTATGCTGGAGCTACTTCAGGCAATGGGTCCAAGCAGACAGTTGGTATCAGGGATGGGCAGAGAGGAGCCAGTAGCATTTAAGGTCGGCGTTCACTGGCACGTGGGCCTCTTGTCCAGAGGCTCCAAGATCTTCAGGTGGAAGCAGTTCAGGACCCTGGATAGCTCCTAGAGGAGCCCAGTCTCTGCCAGGTCTGAAAAGCCTAGGTGCCCAAGTCCTTAAGGCCCTTGCTTATTTAATTTTGAATAGCTTCCCTATACATGTCTCTGGTCTCTTCTGTCTCCAAGATCAGCCCTTTGGATCCAGGGACTCCCCTTATCCTCTCCAGCCCTTACCCCACCTTCCTCCACACACATCTAGCCCGACTTGAACTCTCTCTGTGGAGGTCACCATCACTCTGAAGGTGAAATAAGCTTTCAAGACAACATCTGAGCTGTCCCTGGCTAGGATCCAACACCCTGATACCACAGAACTGTAGGATTTCAGAGGGAGGGTAAGAATCTAGTGGAACAGGGAGTGTTAAAAGGGCCTTTGTCTCTAATACCCCTGCATTAACATCTTCAGTTTGGTGTGTGAGGCAGGGGAAACTAAAGAGAGGCACTGAGCAGATTTCAAGGCCTGAAGCTAGAACATTTCATGAGCTATCACTGTGCAGTCAGCCTGCCACTGGGTGTACACTTGATTTAAAGATACCTTTTTTTAGGGAAAGAACATTGACATAAGGTGGATTGGAGCAAGTGTAGCAAGTAGAAGCAGAAATGAAACTAGTGAGTTCAGAGGTTCACAGCCTGCCACCCCCACCCTAGGCATGCACTTGGGCCTTAGGCAAAAGAGAGTTAGATTAACATTGCAGAGGGGTTTCCTTCCTCATTCCCCAAATCATCCAGAGGAGGGGTTTGTGAGGAATCTGGAAGGGCAGAGGAATCACAGTCACCTACTAGGGATTGGATTTCTAGTCGAAAGTTCCTTCTCTACTTCCAAGCCTCTTCCATAGCTAAATGAATCAAAGCCAACAAATGAGGTTACTGTGCTCGCACTTTGATTGCCTCAGCTGGTGAGTTAGGAGGGGAGGTAAGTTTACCTGGATTGAGGCTGAGTGAAAGCACTCAGGATCCCATCCTTCCCAACCAGCCTTGCTCTGGGCCTTGTGTTAGGCTCTCCATTGTTTTCTTCACCTCTCATAGACTCCTGGATCCCTTACTGAAAGAACTTTCTGAGCTAAAAAGCCATTACATGCCTTGTACTTCAAAGAACTTCCTGGTCAAGGAAACACGTGCTAAAGCAATATGAAACCAGCAGAGAACAGCTACAGGCTCCCTCTCTCAGCACCAGCCAGTCATAATGGGACAGGCCAGGGAGGGAGGAGAAAAGAGCATTTGGTGTTTGCTGAGCCACGTGTAGACATGACAGAGTTTGGGCTGGAAGGAGTAGGGCTGCCTCCACCACACCTGAAGAGGTATAGCTTATAACACTCCTGGAAATGGGAGCATTAACAATGTTGTAACTAATTTATGGATGAAAAGATGCTCAGAGGATCTAGATCCAGACTGTCCATCAGGCTGACTCCTCTCATGCCTGTGGAAACAGTGTTTTCTAGCTTCCAGGAGAGCCCTTACTATGGGATTAAGCACAGGCTATTGACATTTAAGGAAGCCTGGACAAGAAACAAGAAGAGATGAGGACTCTGTCAGATCCCAAGAGAGTTGGTTGTGTTGGTTTTTGTTCAAGTAGAACAGGCCTAATATCAGCCAGAACTTGCTTTTGGCCTGTTTTCTCAGGGGCAAAGGCTCTCCCATGTTTGCCTTCCATGACAGCGGATGCTTTGTATTCATTGTTTTATTAGGAGCAGTGATTATGTGACCACAAACCTTACTAAATTGAACATAATCCTGTGCATTCAGAAGAAACAGTTCAGGGCTCAGGGGAAGGAGCAGCTGGCTGGAAAGAAGGGCCCATGAATTCTAATCCCAGGGCTGCCATCTGGCATTGACCTGGGACAACTCATTTACTTTCTGCCCTGGAGGCTCTTTCTGGAATTTCAGGGCCTGAATAAAAACAGACCTGGGAACTCAGAGAGTGAAATGACCTGTCTAGACTCTCAAAGTCAGTGCAGTTCACAGGCAAAACTGGAATCCACAGGCCCTATTCTCCAGCCAGAGGTGTGCTTACTGTTCAGGGAGGTTTCCTATGTTTTCCTTTGCTGTCTCCTTGCCTTATATCTGTATTCCCAAGTGCTCCTATGCCTTGGGTGCTTCACTGCCTGGTAAACATGGTTGTAAGCCCCAGGTTGTCAGAAACCACTCTGAGCAGCCCTGACCCTATCTCCCTCCAAAGGGTTTTCCGATGGTTTAGTTCCAAGCTGGCTTCCCACTCCTCTAAAACTTGACAGTAAGAGTTGGGCCTTACTCATTTGATAGTGGGAGTATGTATCTGCAGGCAAAATCTGACCTGGCCCTGGAGTCTCAAAGGAAACTGTGTCGGCTCAGCTGATGGTCAGTCCCCACAAGAGGGCAACCTGAAGTTGGGCTGCCACTTTGGTCATGGACCTTAAGTGAGTTCTAACTAGGCCAAGCCTTCAGGTGAGTGAGTGAGTAAGGGAGGGTTTGGGGACTCCTACTTTGGCTCTTCTCCAAAATAACTTCCTAGAAGGCAATCTTTCAGCCCCTAGCCAGAGAATTCCATAGAGAAGTGGCCCTACAAAGAGCACACAATACAACATCTGTCTGGGACACCATTAGACAAGGCCCTGGCACAGCCTGGTAGGCCACCGGACTTTTGCACCTCTGTTACAGAAAGAGCCTTGCTGTGGCTCAAGCCAAATAGAAAGAAATCTGTTTGTCTGTCGTCAGATTACGGCCCTTCATTCTCTGTGCTAGGCACTGTGAGGACACCGTAGAAATAGGCATGGTCCCTGCCTTCGTGAACATTTATTAAATAAACTATACAAGTATTTGCTGAAGTAAAATTTGATAAGTATGTGAAAGAAATGGAAGGGGGTGGTGCTGTGAGAGTATATTATAGAGGGATCTAACCTATCTTGGTATTCGTGGGAAGTTTTTTTTATAAGAAATGATGTGTCAGCTGAGGCCTGAAGGACAAGTAAGATGTAGCTGGAAGGGGAGCATGAGGCAGGAAGGCTCTTCATGCTCCATCAGGAACAGAGACCAGTGATGCAAAGGGTGGTAATCTGGGGGAAGAGTGGCATGGGATGAGGTTGGGGAAATGGAAGGGAAGGCAAGTGACTGTTGCTTTGCCACCATTCTTAGCCCAGTCTGAATAGCCCCTTTCCAAAAAAGAGCTGGTTGAGACCCACCCAAACTGCTGTGGCACACCCCCCAGGGGAGGCTGGTGCCTCTTCCATCTCCCCAGCACAGGGGACTCTCACAGGGATGCTCAGGAGAGGGGCTCCTAGCCCCAGCTTGGGGTTCAGAGTGGAGTGGTCACCTGGCAGCAGAGCTCAGAGAAGGGAGAAGGAGGGGGCAAGAAGGACTAGACACTTAACTTTCCCTCCAGATACTCTCTGTACGCTTTTTCATTGCTTTGAACTGTTTATTAATATATTACAGAAGCCATTTCCACATTTCGATGGTTCCTCTGGGAACTCCACACTATCATCCTCCTCCTGTGGTAGATAAAAAATGTCAGCTTTCAAGATTTTATACTTGGATTTCAGAAACTAAATTGCATTACTATGTCCGGTGAGACGGCGCCATTCCCTGTTCCTATCTGCATGCTCCAGGCACCATGAGGCTGATAACATCAGCGTGTCAAAGCAGTTCCATCCAGACAATTTGCAGCTGGCTGGGGCTGGGGAAGAGGGGGTGGGTGGCTAAATTCAGAATCTGGGGGCAGCCCAGGTTGACTGGATTTTGGGGTTCTTTCCATAGACCATTAGTTCTCCTATCTGTAGAGAGAGAACTTGTCTTGGTCCCACCTAGATGTAACAAGGAGTTGAAAAGTACTCTCCTAAACACTGATAGGATAAATCACTGAAGAGCCAATGCTCAGGTTTTCCTTGGAGTGAAAGATAGAAGAGAATAGGAGGAAGAGTGGAAGTCATAATATGAACAGGACAGGCCCCTACTGCCTGTGAGATTCGGTGTCCATGTAGAATCCAAAACACTTCTGGAAATGGTTATTCTGTGCTTCCCTGAAGCCCAGATGTGAGGCCTTGTAACTAACCTTCTGCTTGCCATAAGGTTGTAAAGCAAATGAAGAGAAAGCATTGTTCCCCTGCCAGGAAACACAGGAACTTTGGGGGTTTCTTTTCTAGTTGTAACCACCATTTAACTCTACAGAACAAACATTCCTTTCACAGCAAAAATTTTCAACTTATTGGGTTATTTCAAATGCATCAAATAGCATAAAACATTCATTCAACTCTGGCAGCATTCACAGACCCATTTTTGTATATAGCAAAACAGGCTCTTCATCCCCAAAACATGATGTTTTCAAAATGTAGTAGCCCCCGAGGTCAAGGTCAGTCCACCCTCACTGAGGTTGCCAGTGCTAGTGCAAGCCTGGTTTTCCTGCTCGATGCCCACTCACCCATAGGCTCTGGTGTTTGGATGCAGGAGACAGACCTAGAATCTACCCTTAACTCTAATTGCACATATCTTAACTTCTCTTACAGTGGAGGCATTCAGTTTACTGACTCCATTACTATATCTAAGGGATGAATTAATAATTAAGTCAAATTATTCTTTTTTTAAAGATTTTATTTTTAAATAATCTCTGCACCCAGTGTGCGGCTCAAACTTACAAGAGTTGCATGCTCTACTGACTGAGCCAGTCAGGCACCCCAAATTCTTTTTTTTTAAGTAAACTTTATGCCGGGGCGCCTGGATGGCTCAGTCAGTTAAGCGTCTGCCTTCGGCTCAGGTCATGATCCTGGAGTCCTTGGATAGAGCCCCATGTGGGGCTTCCTGCTCAGCGGGGAACCTGTTTCTCCCTCTCCCTCTGCGGCTCTCCCCTGCTTGTGCTTTCTTGCCCTCTGTCAAATAAATGGATAAATATATTTTTTTAAATAAATTTTATGCCCAATGTGGGGCTCGAACTCATGACGCCAAGATCAAGAGTTGCATGCTCTACTGACTGAGCCAACCAGGTGCACCTAGGTCAAATGATTCTTTAGTTTTATTTGTTTATTTTTATAGAAAAGTATTATTGAAGGTTTTAAAAGTGAGAAGTCACGATCACTACATAACCATGATCACTTGGAGATAGTTTCCAACACTGAGCCTCTCCTGGGTGTCCATGGTTGGTGTAGCAGGTGTTTCAGTTTCTTGAAAAAGCTCAATGCAGGGGCGCCTGGGTGACTCAGTCAGTTAAGCATCTGCCTTCAGCTCAGGTCATAATCCCAGAGTCCTGGGATCGAGCCCCGCATAGGGCTCCCTGCTCAGTGGGGAGTCTGCTTGTCCTTCTCCCTCTGCCCTGCTCATGCTCTCTCTCAGTCTCTCAAATAAATAAATAAATAAATATCAAGTCAAATCAAATCTCTAAAAAAAAAAAAAAAGTAAAAGCTCAATGCAGGCTGCTTCCCACTGTCCTGAATTCCCAGGCTGCTCCTGTTCAGTCTGTGCAGGCTTCCTGCCTAAAGGACTAGAAGCCCAGTGTTTTTGTGCTTTTTGCCCTGGCCTGGGGAAAATGGCCTAAGGCTAAGTCATGGGACTGTGGTACAGCCAGAACTTGGGGCAACTTCAACCCCCCCCGCGACAACTCAGCTTGCTGCTACTTTGAGATTGGCCAGGCCCTGGTCAGCCTCCCTTGCCTTCACTTGCCCACACTTCCTAAGAAATAGCAGACCTGCCATGCTCTCTGGACCAGGGCTAGACTTCTCTAATGGGGCTTATTTCTGGGGAGTCTCAAGCTTCCCAAGGATCAGACACATAACATTGAGAGAAAAATAGAGTTTCTGCTGAAATGTCAGCAAACCGCAGAGTAAACAGTGTGTCTTGAATTCTCTTTCCTGACATCTTCAAATATCTGGCCCTTCTCCACTGGCTCCTACCTCCTAGCCTCAACCATCCTCCACTCCAGTCTCTCTTGTCATATAAGAGCCCCTTTGGAACTCTGGTTCTGTTTCCCCCTGTTTTACATTAACCTTCTCAAAACCTTATCCTTCCCAGACATCCATGATACCAGCCTCTCCTTGGCCCCCTGATGTCAGTTCTCTTCTGTCTATCCCTTCAATATTGGTGTTCCCCAAGTTCTTTCCTCTGATCCTTCATATGTTTAGGTGCGTGTGTGCACGCACGTGCGCGCGCGCACACACACACACACGCACACACACGCACAGGAAACCTAGGAGTCATCTGTGCCTAGGTCTTTCTCCTCAAACCCAGATCCAGTCAGCCACTAAGCCCTGGCAGTATGACCTTGATATGTTTTTCTTCTCCAATTCCATTATGTTCCATTAAAGTCCAAAATCCTGTATGTGATTTACAAAGCCCTTCATGATTTTAAGCCTTCCTCCTGTTCTAGTCTCATCACCTGCCACTTCATCCCACCGCTTAACATTCCAGCCAAATTGAGCTACTCCTTTTGCCTGCTATGTAGTCATGTGTCTCTTCCTCCCTACTCCTTTGTTTTCTTGTCTTTGCTTTTCTTTCCCTACTCCTTTCTTCATCTGGTTCATTTCTATCTCCTACTCATTCTTCATGCCTCAGCTTTCTTTGAAGAAGTTTTCTCTAATTCCCCAGGGTAGAATAGGTGCCTCTCTTCTGTGTACAGACAACACTCTATACAAACCTCCGTTGTAGCACTTGGCATATTATTAAAAATTATCTGTTTATTCATTTGCCTTATATACTGGCTCTTCATCGGTAGAGATCATATTATTTTTGTATCTGCTAGTGCCTAGACTATAAGTGCCCCTAAAATTTAGGACCAGAACTGAATTGGTGACTGAGACTCTTTCTTTTTTTTTTTATTAAAGATTTTATTTACTTATTTGTCAGAGAGAGAGAGGGTGCACAAGCAGCGGGAGCGGCAGGCAGAGGGAGAAGCAGGACTCAATCCTGGGCCCTGGGATCATGACCTGAGCTGAAGACAGGCGCTTAACAGACTGAGCCACCCAGACATCCTATGTCTGAGACTCTTTCCTCTCCTTTTTTTAATACTGTCATCTTCTTTTCTCTCCTGGGCTCAGCATTCTCAGTCCCCAGTGCTTTTTCTTGCTTGCTGCTCCCTGCTAGTCTGTCTCTCTCTATCCTGAGGTATTGACTGCTTCATTGACTCCAATATTTCCTTCCTGTGGAGCACTTGTTGAGCAGGAGATTGCTAATCAGAAAGCATCCATGCCATTTTCTAAAGAGGGGCTTCAAGTGTGTACAGAGCACTGGAGACAGGATGAGACTAGTACCAGCCTTCCAAGTGCCTGCTTTATAAGACAACAGTCTCACATCTGTGTAAGTTCTGATGTGTTGTTAATCTCATGACTTTATCTGATGTCTCTAAGAAGAGGTTGGGTATAAGAAATGACAAGTTAGATTCAAATTCTAGTGCTAATCACCTTCAAGGTGTGATTTTGAATGTATTACTTTAAATAACCTGGTTCTTCAATTTTAAAATGGGAATGATATTTACCTTACTCAGTCTTTTAGTAGGATTAAATGAGATAATATACATAAAACACCAAGCACCATAGCTGTACATATAGCAGGTAACAGGTGTTCGAGCAATATGAACTAAATGATCTGCTGAATTCCGAAGAATCACACCTGGTCTGCATTGTTATGAACAACTCCCTGCCTTGGCTCAGCCAGAGCTCTTAGCGGTACTGCCTTCCCAACATGAGCTTTGGGTCCTCTCTCCTCCCTCCTCCCCCACCTAACCATTGTCCTCTCTTGGCACTAAGAATATAAAACCAGGTTAAGGTGGGGGCAGAGGCCTCTGCCTCTCAAACAGAGATTGTCTGGGGATGGTGTGGGTGTAGAGGGGGTGGCCTACAGCCTTGAGGCCTAGAGCTTATTCAAAGTGTGGTCCCTGTATTCAGAGCATTGGTATCACTTGGGAGCTTGTATGAAATACAGACACTTAGGCACCATTCAGATCTACTAAATTGGAATCTGCATTTAAACAATATTCCCAAGTGATTAAGAAGCACTATCCTGGGGTGCCTGGGTGGCTCAGTCAGTTAAGCGGCTGCCTTTCGCTCAGGTCATGATCCCAGGGTCCTGGGATCGAGCCCTGCATCGGGCTCCCTGCTCGGCGGGGAGCCTGCTTCTCCCTCTCCCTCTGCCTGCCTCTCTGCCTACTTGTTCTCTCTCTGTATCTCTCTGCGAAATAAATAAATAAAATCTTTAAAAAAAAAAAAAAAGAAGCACTATCCTACAGGCACACAGATAAGCTCAGCAGGTGTGGAGGGATATAGGCTGTGCATATATGTCAGAACTGTCTAGAAGAGACAAAGCCTGCACAGGTGGGGAGGAGCTATGACGGAGTATAGTCAGAGCAAAGGAGGTGTTCCTCAGAGGTGTGGGCTACAGAACTGTAGGGGGCTCTTTGGGTAGGTATTGATTATGTGTTGTTTCAGTGCCCCTTCCTTTGGATGCCCCAGGAGTGAAATTATACCTTTGAGTTACCTGGTCATTATTACTGCACCAGCCAGAGAGTGACAGGTGAGTAGAGAGAGGCTCTCTACCACCATGAGCCTGGGGAGACCCTCCAGCAGGGACACCAGGACCATCTAGTTTAGCAGAAGAGTACTGTTTCCCTAAAGAGATGCATAACCAGCAACCAGCTGGCTTCACTGCTGAAAACTTGCCTTGAGTTTGTGCTAGGCTAGACTCTTCCCTCACCCTACTCTTCAAACACCAACTGGCATCTCTCTCTCTCTCTCTCTCTCTCTCTCTCTCTCTCTCTCTCTCTCTCTCTCACACACACACACACACACACACACACACACACACACACACAAAGCTGATTTAACAGAAACTCAGGGCTTTATCAGCCTTTGTAAGTTAACTCTCTCCTTCCCCTCTCTGACCCCCTTCACTGCTAGGCTGGGCTCTGAGCCTCCAGGAGCCTTTAACATTAACACCTCTGCTGCACAAAGCATGCCTGGTAAGAGTAATGGCAGGCCCTAGGCTTGGTTGGAAGCAGCAAGAATTTGTTTTTACCAGAGCCACCATATCTCCCTTTTAAGCACTCTTAGGACTCTGAATCTCTTTTTCTTTCCCAATAGAAATATTTCCCAGCCATCCACCTAGAGCCTCTTGACCTTTTTCTGTGGGAGAGTTGTTTCTGTATCTCAGTGGTAAGGAAAAGGCCCTGTTGTGCTTGCCCCCACCCCCAGAAATGGAGTGGGCTGAATGCCCAATAGCATTAGCAGTAACTGAAAGTAGTTAGAGTCCTAGCCCTAAGTCTCAACTGTCATTGCTCTTTTGCCTGCCACCCAATAGGTGAGCCTCTGGTTTCACCAGGTTTCTGCCCAGGCCCAACCCTCTGTGTTAGGGAGGATAACAAATCTTCACCACTGTCAATCTCTCCTCTGTGCTTCTACCACCCTTCATTCATTCCTGTCTCTCATGCTCCTCTCGCTGCCTTAAATGGGCTGCTATGTGTTCCTGTCTTCTTTTTACCATTAGACAAAAGTCTTCTTGGCAAGAAGCTGGTCTTGGTATTTTTCCCTCCCCAAAGTACATTGTTCCCCATCTGCCCCATGTTGGTATTCAATGACTATCGAGGTTTTTTAACAAGTGGTGAGCTCACTGATGTTTAATTATTGGGATGACAAAAAGGCAAGAATATGAGACTGCTCTGTCCAGAGAGCTAAGCTTTAGAGCTGCAAGTTGTCTTTGTGAGCAAAATGTGGTGCTTGCCAGGCATGATGAAGGTTAGAGAGTTAGAACAGGCTGAAAGATGAGGAAGAGGTAAGAGATTCCACAGAAGGGAGAAGCTGTTTGATACCAGCTCTCTGAGTCCATTGTCCATTGCAGACAGTAGCTCTTTACTCTTCCAAAGCCAGAGGAAAAGAATTGGAAATGGCAATTGTGTGAGGGCATCCCATAGACTGCCAGATTATTACTTTGTTTTCTTGGGAAAACCAAGGAGTCCAAAAGATTCATGAACTAGTGCAGGACAGGCTCAGTCCCTTGAGTAACTGAAGCTTACCAAAAACCCTCCAGTGACATTTGGGGCCAAGATCCAGATGAGGATCCACAGGTCAGTCTGGCCTAGACCAAATGTTAATGTCTGTTGACATTTTTCCTGCTTCAGCTTCCTACCATGTGCAGGGCTGAAGGACAGTCTCAAGGTCTCTCCAACCAAATGCCCTTATTGATTCCTGGACAGCATCTTTCCTCAATGTTCTGTGCTTCCGTTCTTACCTTGGGGAAATAGAATTCACATTCTGGAAGGAAATTGAAAGATCCTCTGGACATGCTTCGTAAAGCTTTGTTAGCCCTGAATATCTGGTTCCCTTCTTGCCCTCCTCTGGGCCCTGCCTAAGCAGAAGGACCCCAGAAACTCAACCCAGAATCCCTTGACCCCTCCAGCTCCCTTGATTTTAGAATCATTTCCCCTCTCCTTTCATAGGCCTCATCTCCAAAGTCTGTGTTGGCTGAAACTGAAGTAAAAAAGAAAGAAGGAGAAAGAGAGAGAAGGGACTGCCTTCTATCCACTGCCCACCCTCACGCATTTTCACCTTCTGCCTCAGGCCCTACCAGTCCATTTTCCTCCATTTTTTTCATGACGTAAAATTAGCCATTTTAACCATTGTTAATCTATTTTTAAAGAACTTGACACCTTCACCCCTTTCTCCATTAAGTGAGATAGTCTTTCCCTAAACAGGTGGAAATGGGGGCCAGGGGAAGTGTGGCAGGATAGGGAGCTCAGAAACTCTCCAGGTCACAAGACTATATAGGCCAAGACCTGTATCTCTAGCTAGTCCAAAATAAGGCAGGAGACTCTTGAACATCTGGTTCAGGGTATAAGCTTAAGGATAGGGATGAAGGCCACAGGGGCCAGGCCAGGCCTCCCAGAGGAACCAAAGTTTCTCAGTTTCTGGCTCTGGTTCCTACCTCTTGGGTTATGAGGTTTGTTCCCTAGGCTTCTATGTCCCCTAGGCTTCCCTCAAGACACAGCTGCTACAGTGGGTGTCCCTGAGTTGAGGTATTTGTCCTGTCTCCCGAAGAAAGGCTTTTTAGTCATAGGGTTTCCAGGTGAGTAGGAATGGGAATGAATAGCAGAACATCAATCTAGGACAAGCAGTCCTAACCATGAAGGAGGCAGAGCAGAATTCTAAATCTTTTTAAAAACTCGCCGACCCCTTGTCTCCCCATTTAAAAAAATGAATCTAGTTCTTTGCCATCCCAGTACTAGCTTCATATCTTTCACCATTCTTTTTTCCCCCCCTCAGTAGTTTCTGAGTAGCTATTTTTGAAAGCTAAATAATGGGTAAGAGAGTAGGAGCTGCCACTCTCGCTGGGATAACTCCAGAACCATTTTGGCCAATTCTCCTACCCCAAGGGATACTCATTCTGTGAAGTTTGCCTCCTGGCTCTGCAATTAGTCACGGTTCCTATAGCTGATGTGCTGGCACAGGCCAAGGACCAGCTGAAGCATGGTGGCCAGCCACCAGGCAGTACTGTCCCCATTTAGAGTTTTTCCCCAACTTCAGTGTAGCAAAGTCTTCTCTCCTTTTGTTCTTAATCAGTGGCCTCAAGTCAGGCATATTTTTTCTGGCATGTGATGCCCAGAGGGAATTCTATTCTTTGAAAGAAGATTCCCCAGAGGCTACCAGGTAAGTAAGGACTGAGGCACAGTTCTCTTGCAAGATGATGGATAGATATGATGACCTGAAATTCCCTGGCACACAGTGAGAAATAAAATATTAAAAACCAGCTATAGCCCTCAGTCATGACTGGAGGCATTATAAATTGGGACAATCCTTTGGGAAAGCAGTTTGGCATATGTATCAAGAATCTTAAAAGCACTCCTGCTTTTTGACCTTATACTTCTACTTTATTTAAGAAACTATCCTAGGGGCACCTGGGTGGCTCAGTCTGTTGGGTGGCTGACTCTTACAATGTGGGACTGAGCCCCACATTGGGCTCCGCACTCAGTGTGGAGTCTGCTTGAGATTCCCTCTCTCTCTCTCTCTCTCCCTTTGCCCCTCCCCCCACTCGCACTCACTCACTCTCTCTCTCTAAAATGAATAAATAAAATCTTTTTTAAATTATTCTAAATGCAAATATATATGGATTTCAGCATAGCAGTATTTATAATAGTGAAAAATTGTAAGCAACCTGAATGTCCAAAATAAGTGAATGGTTAAAAAGTTAGTGTACAAAAAAAAAGTTATTGTACATCCCCTCTATGGATATTATGAAGCCATTAAACTGATGATTTCAAAAACCATGTAAAAATATGGAGAGTTGATTATATTCTAATACTAATTTTTAAAAATCCAGAATATAAGGGGTGCCTGGGTGGCTCAGTCGGTTAAGCATCCAACTCTTGATTTTGGCTCAGGTCATGATCTCAGGGTCATGAGCCTGCTTAAGATTCTCTCTCTTACGATGGACTCTGAAAAACAAACTGAGGGTTCTAGAGGGGAGGGGTGTGGGGGGATGGATTAGCCTGGTGATGGGTATTAAAGAGGGCATGTTCTGCGTGCAGCACTGGGTGTTATGCACAAACAATGAATCATGGAACACTACATCCAAAATTAATGATGTAATGTATGGTGATTAACATAACAATAAAAAACCCTACAAAAAAAGGGGGTTTTCTTTTTTTGTAGGTTTTTTATTGTTACGTTAATAACATAACAATGTTATGTTACACATAACATAAAAAAGATTCTCTCTCTTCCTCTCCCTCTGCCCCTCCGCTTGTATTCTTTCTCTCTCTCTCTCAAAAAATAAAAATGCAGAATGTAAGATGGTTTTTTTTTTTTTTTTTTTTTTTATTTGAGAGAGTGAGTGAGAGAGAGAGAGCAGGAGCAGGGGGAGGAGCAGAGGGAGAGAGAGAAGCAGACTTCCTGCTGAGCAGGGAGCCCCACACAGGGCTCGATCTCAGGACCCTGAGATCATGACCCAAGCCAAAGGCAAATGCCTAACCAACTGAGCCATCCAGGCACCCCGGTTTGTTTTTCTTTAAATGTTGTTCTATGCATGTGTATTAGTTGGCACTCTGGTTATAGTGACAAATTTCAATTCAAGCTAGTTTAAGTTAAAAAGGAAACTAGACTATAAGGACACTAGGATTTCTCATAGTATTCAAAGACAGGTGTGCCCTTCAAGCCTTAGAAGGGTAGAGCAAGTTCTAGAATCAGAGCCTAGGAAGGACTTTATCTCTTATGTCTGCTTCTTTCTGAACATCAGCTTTATTCTTGTCTCCCTGCCCAGTGGCTTTCTCTGCTACCTAATCTATAGTCTTGAGCTTTACATCTCCTCTTAGTCCTACTTCCTATTCTGGGGGAGACTCTGATTGGCTCCATCTGATCCAAAAGAGAGTGGGACCACACTGAACCAACAATGGTACCTGGAGCCCACCCCTTGACCATGAAGAGAAACACCAGCTCCTAGAGAGGGAAACCCCAGAGTGTTGTTACTGTGGTATACACACAAGACTTAAATACACTAGAACATTAACAGAGGTTTTTTCAAGGTAGTGAAACTAAAGATGAATTTAAAAAATTTTTAGCATGTATTATTTTATAATAGAAAAATCTAAGGGTGCCTGGGTGGCTCAGTCGGTGAGGCGTCTGCCTTTGGCTCAGGTCATGATCTCAGGGTCCTGGGATCGAGTCCCACGTGGGGCTCCCTGCTTAGTGGGGAGCCTGCTTCTCCCTTTCCCCCTCCGCTCCCCCCCCCCCCCGCTCATGCTCTCTCTCAAGCACTCTCGCTCTCCTGTCTCTCCCTTAAATAAATAAATAAATTCTTCAAAAAAAAATCTATTAAACTTGTTGTGGCTATGGTTGTTATTAGGCCTGGGGTCAGCAGAAGTCTTCTCCATTTTGGTTCTCCCAATGACAGCCACTACAAAGATACTAAATCCTGGTGGTGCTTGTTTTTGGTAGTGAATTCCCTAAGCTGTTTAAGGAGACAGAAAATTCTGTTAATCACAGGACCAATTTGAGTTCTCACACTCTAGCTATAGCATAAAAATCCTTTCTATTTCTTTGTAGTTAACTTTACTTTGCCCCAAAATGCCTCTGCAGAAGTGTGGTGTGTATGAAGAAAGAGTGCTTTCCTTCTTTGCATGCAACAACCAGTAGCTACTCCAGAGCTGGAAAGAGAGTGGACACTCAGTGTGTTGACTTTATTTGAGTTGAACCTTCTTTTGAGGAAAAACCTAGATTAAGGAGATTTAGACTAATAAGAGAGGCCTCTCTGAGCTAAGCAGGATCTTCTGCCCCCTGTGCAGATTTAGGCTTCACAGATTTTTTTTTTCAGTTCTTCTTCCCCTCTTTGTAAAAGCCACTAGTGGCATTTAGAAAGATGGTCTCTCTTATGTTTCCTTGATCTTCCCCAAAGACCTTACACTTGTGAGAGGTATTTGTCCGTCCTCATAAGTGGGCCCATAAAGGTCTTACTGTGTCCCCAAAAGATAGAAGTCCCAACCAATTGCCTGGCACTACAGGCAGCTCCTGGAGAAATCCTGGAGAAGGGAAGCTAGAGAGTAAAAGTGGGAGCTGCCCAAAACTCAGACCCAGGAAATAGGACTCAGGACTTCAGGTCATACCACAAAGAGCTGTTATTGGTCAAATGATTCTCATGTTGAGGTGTGGAGTCAGAAACAGATGGGAGTGCCTTATAGGCTGAATAAACAGCCATCTACAGGGAAGTAGAGAGGTCTAACCAATGCCTACATTGCTACTGAATATTCTTGGATGGCAGGTTAGTTTTCTGCCCAGCTGTGGACATTGGACATAAAGGCATTGAGTTGTATTTTCTGGATCTGTCTCTAAAATATGATATCTAAACATGTTTATTTCTACCCACAGGCAAGAGATGTTTTGGGGAGTGGCATAATCTTGAAAACAGGAGACCCCAGGTAGTTTCTGAGCTGATCTCTGGACAGATTGTGACAGGAATGAGAGTTGGTCTTTGATGCCTTATCTTGCTGTACCCATGTGTCAGAGAGTGGCCTGAGCCCTAGGTCTTCCCTGCTTTCCTGTTTCCACATCAGTGTTATCTTTCTTCCTGGCCCTGTTCCTGCTCTAAGTTTGCCCTGCTTCCTGCTTCCACCAAGGGAACTGAACAGGGTACAGACAGGACTGTTCCAGAGGTAGCCTTTCACAACTCAGAACTGCCTCTGCTAACTCTCTCATAAACCTAGAGGAAAATTCACATGCGTTCGGTGTAGAAAGGTTAGATAATGTTGGTACAAGCACTTTGCCTCTTCATACTTCATTCTGAATCCATTTAAATTTCCATTTTTCTGAGAATTAGTGCTTGGAGGTGAGGACAGAGGTTACCTTTCTTGTGGGAAAGCTAAAACTGAATCATGTCTCTACTCTGAATCATTCATGCTCAGTCCACAAAGCAAGGGCAAAATTGTTCAGCACCACGGAGAGCGTCTTTCATCCTGGTGACAAGATCAAGGGCACCTAGGTAAAAGATAAGGATTTGTAGCTACAAGCCCATCCAGTCTGATCTCCTTACTCTTCTGGCCAGTCACCAAGTACCCCTTTTCTCTTCAAGCTCTTAGTATTCAACTTCTTCCTTTACCGAATTAGGCTTTTAGGAATGAACTCTTAACTTTCCACCTACCTTTCTGCCTCCATGTTCTCTGCATCTCCCACTCATCTTCACCTCCCTTCCATTTCAGTTGGGAGCCTTCCTTCTCTGGCCCAAGGCTCTGTTTCCATATCCTCTTGAGTCCTCCAGGACCATGCCCTATCAAACATCTCCTTTTCTACCTAGCTTCTTTCCCCTCAGTCCAGAACACTGGTCAAGTATTTCGTAGGTCCAAAGAAATTCTTCAACTCCAAAATTCCCTCTGGTTATAATTTATTCTCATTCCTTCTCTTCTCAGTCTGGCTCCTTGAAAGAATATCTGTGTTCACTGTTTCTACTTTCTCTTTTCCTGTTCCCTCCTAAATCTTATGTAATCGGGATTCTGTTCCTACTCTTCAACTAAAACTGTGTTTTCTGAGGCCACTTATGACTTCCTTATTTCTAAATACTGTATTTATCTTCTGGGATTCATCTGGTTTTTTGACACTATTGATAATTACTGGGAGCTCCTTAAGGATGGGACTACTTTCTGTTTATTTTTATGAGCCCCAGGCTTGCCACTGATAAATAAATGAAGGAAATATAGGTGTCAGAGTAAGGAGAGGGAGGAGGCAGAATACCCCCTGGTCAGGCCCCTCCTCACCCTGTGGAGGGAATACCTTTTCCACAGATACTTCCCTACATAATCCAGGCCCCAACCTGTGAGATGCCAGGGCTGCAGCTGTGGGCCAGTCACTCCTAGGGCATACTGTCCATGATTGTGTGTGCCTTAAGGAACCTCTACTAATACCTCTATAACTAGCACAGATATATTGCTTAATATGTACTATAAAGTGCTCACATCTATTAACTTATTTTAGCCTCTGAAGAACCTTTCACATAGGTATTAATATTAGTCCCATTTTACAGATAAGGAAACTGAAGCCCAGATTACACAGCTAGTAAATGGAGGAGCCAAGATTTTTTTTTAAATGGGTTGATGAGTTGAATTTGTTGAAGCTGATGATAAGTACCCAGGATCTCACTACATTCTTTTCTTTTGTGTAAGTTTAATAATTTCCATAATAACACATTTTTAAAGGATCAGATTAGATTAAATCAATGGATTTTTAAAAGATTTTATTTTTAAGTAATCTCTACACGCAATGTGGGGCTCAAACTCACAACCCTAAGATCAAGAATCACTTGCTCTACCAACTGACCCAGCTAGGCACCTCAAATCAATGGATTTTAATTTTGTTGTTGTTGTTGCAACAGAACCCTTTCTCCAACCAAAATTTTGTAGAAAGGTTGGTGTGTAAGTGAAATAAAAGAGGATCTCCAGGGGCGCCTGGGTGGCTCGGTCGTTAAGCGTCTGCCTTCGGCTCAGGTCATGATCCCAGGGTCCTGGGATCAAGCCCTGCATCGGGCTCCCTGCTCGGCGGGAAGCCTGCTTCTCCCTCTCCCACTCCCCCTGCTTGTATTCCCTCTCTCGCTGTCTCTCTCTCTGTCAAAATAAATAAAATCTTAAAAAAGAGAGAGAGAGGATCTCCATTCTCACTACTATTGCTTCCCTCTTGCACTCAGCCCCGCCCAAGGCACGGGGTTCAGGGAACACAGTTTAATGAAAATCACTGGACCAGACTAACTCTAAGAATTCTTCTGGCACTTTTACCTTCCTCTAATTATATTGGCTTTGCACTGGCCATTAGCCTATATATCCTGTCCCAGAAACAGTGAGACTGGGCTATTAATCATTTCTGCAGTCTGTGGAGAATTTGTCTGAAGGGTTGCAGAAACACGGGTTGCTGTTAGAGATGCATTTCAATGTCTGTCTCCACTGAGTGTTTAATAATCTTGCTAATTCCCACTCTAGTTCCCGGATCTAGCTAACTCCTGTCAGATGTCTTTGGGGGGCATTTTAAATTCTCCCTGATTTCTTGGAGTCAGACATTTCCTTCTGCCTGGATTTTCTCTGATACTTAACATTCATGAATATTTCACATTTAACCTGATTACATTTCCATGTGATGGTCATGGTGCATTGGCTGTGTTTCTCAGGGAAGACATACAGGAAGCTCACAGTAAAGACTTGAATTTTCAGGCACAGTGCCCGAGATCTTTGTCCTTGCCACTAAGATGGCCTTCTATCATGGATAGTGACAGGGGAGATGCTGAATGGTGGGCTTTGCATGGGACTTCTCAAGCCTATGGCTCTGAACCCTGGCTTATGACCCATAGGAACTGGCAGTTTCTCTCAGGGATCAAAAGCCACCAAGACCTGCCCAGTGGCGTTGAGGACCAAATGTGGGTCCCTGTGACCAGAATTGCTCAACAGCTTCCCAGCTCCCACTCAGACCCTATTCTTCCTGCAGTTTCCCTCCACTGTTACCATTTCTACCCAGTACCTCCAGACTGAGAAGCAACTCTGATGAATTCATCTGTGCCGAAGAGGGAAGGGTTAGCCCCAAATGCCTGAGGGGCTCATGTGTTTAAAGTCACCCCCAGGGAAAGGACAGTGAGGCTTATATGGATGGATGGAGTGGAGGGTTCCAGAGAAGATGCATGATTGGGAAGACCATAGATTTAGAAGTCACCAGTGTAAAAATGTTACTCTAAACTGTAGGAGACATCAGGGCTCCCTAAGGAGAGAGGCGGGCTGAGGGCCAGAAACTGCTGAAGAGACAAAGGGCTGTGGGGGGAGTAAAAAATGATGGTTAAAGAGGTAACATGAGCCAAGGATCACAGTGTCCTCGAAGCCAGAAGAGGAAACCATATCCAAATGGATATGGTATGTGTGACATATGAGAAATGCTACAGAAAAAGTAATGTGATGAAGGAAATTGGAGAGGTGCCAGTGCTTCCCTGGTGGGATTCCACAGGCATCTTTATGGGCTTTACCCTTTGAGAAGTCATCCCTCAAGCTGCTTTGGGAGTAGGTCCTACCTGTGGCCTAAGGGGAAAGCCAGACCCCAGCTGTCAGGTCTTCATGCACCCTGCAGGTAACACCTCAAGGCTGTTTTGGCCACAGAGAGGCATGTACGGGCCCAGGTCTGCATGGGACAAATGATATCCATTAGGAGTCTTTCAGGAGGAGCTGAGACAAAGAGGCAGAAAATAAAGGATTGGAGAGGACTGCAGCATGGGAAGCTGCCTGAGATGCACTGGGGCACTGCAGCACCCCACTTGTTCTGAGCCCTGCCCCCTACAATCCCAGCTAAGGGGTGCAGTTCAGAGCAGAGGACAGAGGCCCAGGTTCTGCCCTCAGGATCACAAACCACTGTGGCAACAGATCCCACCCAGGGTCTTGTACTCTGGATGGCCTGAAAGAACACGGGCAAGGCTAGGATTTCCCTCCAAACATTCTAGACTTTTTCCTTTCCCCATAATGACAAGCATGTTTTCATCCCCACTGCCTCATTCTAAAGAGAACAGAAGCCACCATAATAGTTATATGTCCTTCCCTTGCTGGGTCACTCAGATCCCTGAGTCTGACACTGTGGGGCTAATCCCGGAGCGTTCTACCTGTCTGTCTGCTGTCTGTACCCCCAGAAGCAGAACAGACAGAGCCTTGGGTCGACTCTGCAGTCTCAGACCTTGGGCTTACCATTCTTTAATCCTAGGTGGATGTCTAGAGTGGCAGTACCCATATCAGTGGTTGGTCATCAGTTTCTCAGGGAGAATGTGCATGACTCCAGCCCCTTCCAACTGACTACAGTAGGGTGGGCCAGGGCCCTGGACCTTGTACCAGAGGTTTGGGGTGTTTTGGAGGAAACAGTGAGGCCTGATTACTGAGTAGCACAGGACTAACTGGTCACCAACTGATTTGCCATTATTCATTTCTCACCTACCACACCCAGCCAACCTTTCAGGAGACACTCTTTAGGATTCATCTGTGGAATGAAGACGTTCTCGTGAGAACTCTTGTCCATTGGCTATAGTCTTGAAGTCTGGCCTGGTTTGGCCAGTTAGTTCTCTGGATCCAGTGAAGGGACCCATCCAATGCTAGGGGAAACAGAAGGAGAAGGCCTGTCTTAGGGAGCAGGTACTCTGACTTTAATCCAGATTTAAACTCACAGGAACCTAGAAGGACCTTTCCAAACAAGTATACAGGAAGGCCCCTGAGGAACAGGGCAACTAGTATGGGAGGTTGGACAAGGAGATCCTGTGGGTTTAAGGAATCACAGTAGACTTTCTGGGGGAAGCCTGGCTCACACAGGCCTTTGAAGACAGACACCCAAGTGGGTGTAAGTGGGGCTGAGATCCGCGGCTCTTTTACGCAGTTCAGGGTCTTCCTTCCAGCGTGTATGGGTCTGCCCTTCCCTTCTTGAATTGCCTGCCTACTGCCAGGGGTGAATGAGCCCAGATGATGGGTGGGAAGACCAACTTCAGGACTGAGAGCAGCCCCATATATTCACTACCTAACAACTTTCTGTCTCTCCACTTTCTCCCCACAGGACCCAGCCGCCGCCTCCATCTCAGACGGGGACTGTGACGCCCGGGAGGGTGAGTCAGTAGCCATGAATTACAAACCATCCCCGCTCCAAGTGAAGCTGGGTGAGTGTGTCCGGGGGGTGAGGGAGATGTGGGGAGTGGACAAGTTGCTCTGGGCTGGGTCTGCAATGAGATGGCACAAATAAACCAACTGAGACTAGATGATTTGAAGACTCAAGCCACCAAGTCATCGGCGCTGCCAGACACCTTATCTCCTGCAAGGCAAAGAGGGAAGTTACAGTTCTCTGCAGGACCCAAAGCTCTAGGAAGCATCTCTGAGGCCAAGAAGACTCCAGGTGTTCTAGGGGATAGCTTCAGGGATAAAACCATGCAACCCCAGAGAGAGGGTTAGAAGTCCCATCAAACACTGGGCCAGGCTGGAAGGAGACTGCCTTAGAGGTGGGGTGTCAGTTAATTATGTTTGAGGGGTAGAAAGGAGTGAGGATCCCAAAACCTAGAAGCTGAGATCCTCTCCCTATTCCTCCCTCATCCATCTAGAGATCTCAGGGCCTGGTTGGCTCCTGTTTTGGGGAGCTTTCCCTAAAAGTAAGCCCAAATATCTCCCCACCCCCTTTCCAGGGTCACCTTTCCTTTGGGGGTTTATTTCATGTCCATTCTGAAGGCAGTCAGAAGCAGCTTGCTTCCTTGAAGCCACTTGGCTCCCAACCACTGCCCATAGCTCCTGCAGCTGCTCTTCTCACTTCACCCTAAGCCAGACACTGCCCTTCTCCCTTCAGGGGCCAAAATTTCACTCACCAAAGGCCGCTGCATATACCAGACTTACTAAATTTTGGTTTCATGAAGAAGAATTACAGCACAGTGCATCCAGGAAACAGTTTTACAATTAAATACAACTCATGACTATCCTTCAAAACTCCTCTGCCATCCCTGCTACCGTCTTGGCCATTTTCTCCTCAGACTCCGGCTGCCCAGTAAATACTGGACCCCTCCTCCTAGGAACCTTTTTCCATCTGTTGTAAAACCCTTTCGTTGTAGCTGCTGGAGCTCCTTTTCACAGAGTCCTATTCTTTTATTCAGTTCGTTTGTTTGTTTGTCTGTTTGTTTTCTTGTGGTGTGTGTGTGAGGGGGTGTTTTTGTTTTGTTTTGTTTTTATCTTGCTTCTCTCATTCCAGACCACATCCTGGGATCTCCTCAGGCTGTTTTTCTAAACAAGAGAGCAGTTCTCTCAGTGGATTTGTTCATCTTCCCAAGACACCGGACTCCAACTGCAGCCAGTTTTATTTTTTACTGTTTAACAATACAAGTATTTTAACAAGTGTAACTCTTCTTTCTACTCCCTCCTCCACCACATTCTCCTCCCCAGAGATAATCATTCTAAGCTTTTTTAGTTTTTCTTGTTTTATTTTATAACATAAGTGTTATCATACTATACACATTTTCTGAAACTTTGTTTTTGTTTTTGTTTTCCATTTAATGCCTTGGAGCCCCTGGCAATGTCAGTATATGAAGAATGACTTCACACTTTTAAATGGTTGCATAGTAGTCCATAGTTTGGTTTTGCCAGTTTATTGTCTGCATTTTTTTCACTATTTCAAGCAATTTCAACATGCTTTTAAAATAACACTTATTTTCTTCCCCATTATATTACCACCAAAGCTCCTCATGAAAACTCAGAACCTTGTTCCCCTTGCACTAAGGAAACTCACCACTGGGAACTTTCAGGCAAATTGCACCCCCTAGAGTCCTGGAGTGGTCATGGCAGCTGCTGCCAGCTGGAAAGAAGCTGGAAAAAACGAGTCAGAGGAGCAGTGGCAAAGACAGAGGGTCAGAGACTGAGAGACGAGAAACTAAGAGACATGGAGGTCAGGGGAAATTTCAGAGTCACAGTAGCTGGAAAGTCCCATTCCATCCTGCCTCTCTAGGGCTAGTGTTTTTTTTATGAGAGCTTTCCCCTAGCATCTTTTTCTACCCAACATTCCCTTTTCCACATCGGGGCTTAAGATGAGTAGGAAAGGGTAGGCAGGCCCCCTCCAAGGCCCAGGCAGCTACTGGCTACTGGTAACAGTGTCACATACCAGACAGTGGGTCACCTGGTGGCCAGCCCCATAGATCTGGTAGACTCTAGAGCCTTGGATAACTCAAAGGCTGGCACAAGTATAGCCAGAGGAGCTCCCCAGCCTCTTGCCCTTCACCCGACTAGCCCCATTCTTCCCCTCCCACTCCACAACTTCAGTGGCTCCTTTGGCTTCTGCAAAAATCCTGAGTTCCTTTGTCTGGCATTCAAGGCCTTCAAGCTCTGTTTGTAACCAGAGGGAGCCCCCAACCCCTTAACACAGGATCTAAGACATAAAGGTGAATGGCAAATAAATAAATGACTGAACAAATGTATCCTATTTTTCCAAACTGACCTCCCTCCAACCTCACCCCTCCATCCCATCTGGATCCATACTTATTTTGCTCACTTGTAAATGCATTTTTGTATATGCTATCCCTCCTTCCTAGAATGCCCTCCTCTCCTCCAGCTCAAGGTATCACCTGCAAGAAGCCCTGACTTCTCCATCCTTCTGCTTCATCACTCCCTCTCCAGCCTTTCTCTGGCATCAAGCATACACTAACTGCCCCACATGGGAGTACAGCTTCTGGAAGACAGGGGTCAGCCTCTTCCTGTTGCCTTTTACTATCTGCCTCAGGCTGTGCAGGGCCGAGTACTGTCTCCACCAAGCAACAGGGCCTGGAGTTGGGATCCCTGCCTCGGCTCCTAGAGAAGGAAGGGGTTTCACAATGGAGGCCCAGCCCAGTCAGTTCTGAGCAGTAAGGTAGGATGGCCCTGGGAGCAGGACACAGCTTCCTTCCCATGTTCTCCTGCAGAGAAGCAGCGGGAGCTGGCCCGGAAGGGCTCCCTGAAGAATGGCAGCATGGGTAGCCCCGTCAACCAGCAACCCAAGAAGAACAATGTCATGGCCCGGACAAGGTAGAGGCCCCCTTACCCCACCTGGACCCTGCCAGTCAACATCTATTTCTGCTGGTCCTATGCCTCTCCTTCTTCCCTCCCCTCCTCAGGCCCAGCTCCTTTCTGAGAGGAGAGAGTCTCAACAGGATCCAAGGGGCAGGGGGAAGTGGTGGGTCAGGGCCCAGTCCAGTTCCTCACTGGGCTATGCGCTCCAGTTGCCAATCCAATCCCCTAAATTTTCTACCCAGGCTGGTCGTCCCCAATAAAGGCTACTCCTCGCTTGACCAGAGCCCAGATGAGAAGCCACTGGTAGCCCTTGACACGGACAGGTGTGTACAGGGATGCTGGGGCAGCCGGGCAAGCCATAGGAACCTGTATGAACATACAAGTGGCCTGTAGAGGCTACACCTGCTGTATTGTCAGAATTGGGATGTGGGGTGTTCCTCAGGCAGCCAGGAGCCCTCCAAGGATGAATCCCCTAGGGAATGGAATTTTTTTGTCTGGCAGTAGGAAAGAGCAGGGAGAGGAAAGGGGGACTGGCACAGTCTGATGCTGTCCAGAGACGACTGATGCGATTGCTGCCCCTTGAACGGGCCCTGATGCAATGTCCACCGTCCTGCTCCTTCTAAGGGAGGAGCCCGACTGCTGAGAACGCACGTGGCTACACTTGAACTTTGGGAAAACCCAACAAGTCAGGGGGATTTGTGCCTAGAAAAAAGGTGAGAGGAATGGGGGTGAAGGATGTAACAGCTCTATTTAGAAGGAGGTTCCAGGCGGCAATTCATTTAGAAGGGCGGGGCTAGGGAAGCTGGGCATTTGCACAGCAAGCACAATCTTTTATTTAAATCTGCTGTTTACTTGGAAGTGTGGGGGAGGGGGAAGGTTTGGACTGATGGGGTAGGGGGTGGGGTACAGGGAGTTTTCTATTTAATATCAGGGAATCATTTCTCTGTCTTTTTTGTTCCACCACCAGCGATGATGACTTTGACATGTCCAGATATTCCTCCTCTGGCTACTCCTCTGCTGAGGTGAGGCCCCACTCCTTAGGACCCTAGACACATCTGAGCAGGACCACCTCCATCCGGGAAAAGGGGTGGGGCCAACACCAAATCACACCCTGAAGGAGCAATGGGCAAAGCTAGGTGGAGCCCCATGGGGTTGGGGCATAATGGGGTGGGGCCTGGGATGGGACAGTGTCGGATCGAACCTGGAGGCCCTTAGACACTGGCCTCAAGTGCGGGGAGCCCGGTTTTAGGGGCAAGCCTTGAGCCTGTGGTTAGAACAGGGCTCCTGAACAGAATGGAGTGTGAAATCCAGGTGATACTTTATTGGACTAGGCCTGAAATAGGGGCCAGCCAAATAGAGGCAGAAGTTGCCCTTAGAATGGGATGCCCTTCGTAGAGAGGTGGGACCTCAAGGATGGATCTGTAAGGAAGTGAGGCCAGAACTGAAGCTGGGGCCTAAGAAGGGGCAAAGCTTGGCATTTCGGTAACCTGCGATGGGACTAAGGGGGGTGCAGATGGCCTGGGGATGCGACCCGGCTGTGGGTGGTGCCTCCGGATAGCCCCAAGCCTGACCTCCTTCCCCTTTGTCTACAGCAGATCAACCAAGACTTGAACATCCAGCTGCTGAAGGATGGCTACCGGTTAGACGAGATCCCTGATGACGAGGACCTGGACCTCATCCCCCCCAAGTCCGTGAACCCCACCTGCATGTGCTGCCAGGCCACGTCCTCCACCGCCTGCCATATTCAGTAGCGGGAGGGGCCATTGCGGCCGCCCGGGGCAGGGCCCCCCGTGGGCCAGGTTGGACAGGGCAGGGGCCAACCCGTCCCCAGCTTGTCCGCCTGCCCCCGGCCCCTGTGCCCCCTACAGCCGCCAACCTCGTAACAGTCATTGCTTCCTCCTATGGTAGGACGTGTACCTCTGTGTGTTCATGGAGCCGGAGAAACCAAAACCGGGTCTTTCTCCACCCCGGGGGCTGAGGAGCGGTGGGGGCTGTTTGTTCAGTTACTTGGGGGACCTTGCCCAGCACCCTGCCCCCCTCCCCAAAGCTGCAGTCCAGTGGGGGAGAGGAAGGACTAGACAGCAGGGAGGCCAACACTAATGAGTGGGGGTAGGGATCACAAAGCCAGGGGCTTGGCCCCACCCCAGCGAAGCCATGAGCCGCCCCCAGCCCCAGCCAGATAAGGAAAGGGGCTGGGAGGGAGAAAGGCCCAGGGCAGTGGGAGCGGGACCCAGCACCTCAGAGCCCCCTCCACACGCCCCCCCGCCGGCCCATGTAACTATTTGTTTCACCCTCCTCTCCAGATGGGAAGCCTGACAAAGCTATCCGGTGGGATACTGCCCCCCCGCCCCCATAGAATCACTGCCTTCTTCTTCCTCTTTGCCCCATTCACCCCCTTCCTTGCTCTCTGGGCTGTGGAGAAGGGTAAGGTAGGCCTTAGAGACAGGCCAGTTTGGGGTGATATGATCTGTCCTCACCCACCCCCAGCCAATGCATCTATTTCTCTGCCAGCTCTGCCCACCCCCATGCTTCTTCACTGGTCTCCATCCCAGGCTGGAAGCAGGAGGTAGGGCTGGCCTCGGATGACCCCTTCCCATCTCCCTCCAGCGCAAGATCCCAGACACCGCTTCCCAGCAAGAATCTTCAAGGAGGCAAGCTTAGGAGAAAAGAGTGGTTGTATGTGTATGGTAGGGAGAACTTGGCAGAATGTGTGTGTGCGTGTGTGTGTGTGTGTGTGTGTGTGTGTGTGTCTGTCTGTCTGTCTGTCTGTCTGTCAGGGTATGTGTCTATGTCTCTGTGTTGGGCCTGTCTCTCCAGATGTCTGGTTCTGTCATGGATGTGAGTGTCCGTAGCGGGAAAATGACTGTGTGGTCTGTTACGATGTGAGAGGCTGCTCAGCACTGAACTCAGAGCCCTGGCCCGGAGTCAGAAGCTGGGGGCGTGGCCCTCGTGCTAGCACTCTCTCTGTGATCTCAACAAGCACTTGTGTTGTTTCTCTGGGCTTTCGTTTCCTCAACTGTAAAATGAGTGGTGTCTGAAATTACTTCTAAGGTCTTTTCAAACCTGAAGGAATTTCTTCATAGAAATTTCTGTGGAAGTGTGTAGGCAGGTCTCTGTGTGTCTCTGAATACACCTATGGGACTTCCTGAGTTGTGTGTCTGTGTGGAAAGGAAAGGGGAAGTTCCTAAGGGGCCTGTGTGTGCTTGGGATCTATTTGGGAATACATGTGTATTCTGTGAACATGGATGTGTGGGGGTATATGTGGTGTGTGTAGCTCTCTGCGGCATCTGTGAGTCAGAGTTTGTGTACTGCTGCTTCTGCTGCTGGTGCTGGTGTGGAGGGAGAGGGCAGAAAAGCTGAGGATGAAAACCGAGAGGGAGGAGGTGACTAAGCCCCACACCCCTGGACTAGGCAACAGAGACCTGCCCCCATATGAAAAAATATGAAAGCACAGAGAGCCTAAGACTGCTCAGGTCTTACGCCTCGCAAACCTCATATCCCAGGACCAGGGTGTACACTCCCCATTCCTCCATGCTGACACCCCACACATGCTGGTGTATCCACTCAGATATATCACTCATGTGCTGCAAGTGTGCAGAGGACACCCCCACGGCCCACTCCCTGTCTGCCATTCCTGGGAGATGGGAGCTGAAAGGAGGGGAGGGGAGTGAGAAGAGAGAATAAGGCTGTTGGCTTAGGAAGGGTAGCCCCTCTCCATGCACCACACCCCCAGGCTGCCAACCCCAGAGTGTTGAGGTGCAGCTTTCTACCCTCAATTCCTCCACCCTCCACTACCTCATCTAGTGCAGGGACCCTGGGTAGGTGATGAGAAAGCACCAAAGGAAGGCAAGGACAAAGAAAGCACCTGCAGGGCCTACAAGGTCCATACTGGCCCCCATCTGAACCTCTCTCTGCCACCCTGGTCAGCATCCCCATCCCGTCAGCTGGGCCCTACAGTCAAGCTTCCTACCACTACTATCATTACCCTGGGCTCCCTGACTCACCCATCTAGAACATGGGTACCTTCTCTTTTCCGGGCAGGGCCCCCATGAGGGCTCATTTAGACTACTGCCTTTGCTGCTGACTTGCTCTATGACTGGCCCACTGCTCGACCTCTCTGGCCCTGAGGAACCAGGGAAAAGCTCGCTGCCCACAGGATACACTAGTTCCCTGGCAGGCAAGGGCTTCCAACTGAGGCAGTGTACAAGTGGTGGTGAGAAGTAGGAAGCTGGTAGCCAGCACCTTCTGGGTCTAGGAGAGTGTGTGGGTCCCTTCTTCCCTGTCTGGGATGTTGGAGGGGAGGAATTGAGGCCTTAGCTTGCCCCCTGCCCCCCTCCCCATTATCCTTCCCCCTTGTAGATACTGCCTTAACACTCCCTCTACCCTCAGCTCTGGCTGCCAACCAGCCAGGTTTCTCCGTGCTCACTAATTTATTTCCAGGAAGGTGTGTGGAAGACATGAGCCGTGTATAATATTTTTTTTTAACATTTCCATCGCAGTATTGACCATCATCCTTGGTTGTGTATCGTGTAACACAAATAATGATATTAAAAGCATCAAACAAGCCAGCCTCAGCTCCCTACCTGGGTCACGGGCAAGAGGCAGGTGGGCTGGGAAGGGGAGAGAACTGATTCTCTGGATACACATTTCACTCTGCTTCCACTCATGGGTTCCCAGGCCAGGCCTGCCACTGACCTGCTGCATGACCCTGGACAAGTCACTTGATGTCTCAGAACCTCCATTTCTCTTCATCAAAGTGAGAAGTTTGGCATAGATGAACTCCAGGGACCCTCTGAACTCTTGGAAATTGGACTGTTTTGAGAGGCTCGAGGCAGGAAGAGGCTGAGGGTAGGAAGGGAATTGAATCTCCTCACCTCCCCAGGGATGGGGCTGAGCCAGGTGATATCATAATGGGCAGTGCCCATCCTAGTGAAAGAAGCAGGGTGGGGTAGGAGCAGGAAGGTTGTGAGGGAGGGCAGCTGAGAGATCCTCCATAGGAGGGGGTCACAGCAGCTAGGGGCACCTGCCAGGCTGGAGGTGTGGGCTTTCTGGCAGAGGGGGTGGTCACTGATGTCTTACAGGAGCCCTTGGTAGGTAGAGCCCACCACGGCATCCCCTAGACCTCACTATGTTCCTCTTCTCCCGCAAGACCAAGACCCCCATCAGCACCTACAGTGACTCCTACAGGGCTCCTACCTCTATCAAGGAGGTCTATAAAGACCCACCTCTGTGGGCCTGGGAAGCCAACAAGTTTGTGACGCCGGTAAGTAGAGGCTGGGTGGGTGGACAGGCCAGAATGAATGGTCATGTGTGTCTGAATGACTGGTAGTGTGTGGTTGTCATTATGTGTTTGTAATTATTTGTAGCTATGTATGTGTGCGTGTGCGTGCCCGTGCGCACACGCATGCATGTATGGATTTTATTCATTTGCCTAGGCATGGAATTTATAATAATATATAAAACAGTACAAAATTCTGCCCTCATGGTGCCCTCCTACTCCACTAGGGTAGGAGGTGGAGAGAGACAAATAATTATCAAAAAATAAACAAGTTTTATAAATTATCCAAAATGCTGTATAGGAAATAAAGAGGGTAATGGAAATGGAAAGTAACCAGGCAGAGCTACTTAGATAGGGAGGTTATGGAAGACCTCTCTCTCACGGTGACATTGAGCAGAGACCAGAAAGATGAGAGAACTACCCCATGAAGAGCTAGCTGACAGACTAGGGTTCTAGGCAGAGTGATCAGAAAATGCAAAGGCCCTGAGGCTGCCTGTGGGATATGCCAGAAAATGTGCTGTAGGCATGTTTTCATGCATATATATTATAGTCTTCTTGTGTCTGTATGTCTGTACTTGAAGATGAGTGGCCAAGTGGGTCTGTGCAGCATTCACAAAATGGAGACAAGATCTGTGAGTCTACTTGTGACTCTGCCCAAGGGAATTTATCTGTGTGTACCGTCCAACAAGTGGGAAGTATCTACATGTGCCAGGCACAATGCAGATACAACAATGAAAAGCCTGGCTGTGCCTGTGAAGAGCTCTCAGAAGACAAGTGAACAAAATAGGGTTGCCCAGTGGATGTACTTATACAAGAGCTGGAAAATCAGGAGAGCATTCCTGGTTCTTGAAGAGCAGGTCTACTAAGAGATCTTGAGGGAGGAGGCTTCCAACAGAAAAGAATCAGGGGAAAGGGCAGCCTACGGACAAGGATCCACCAGGAATTAAGAACTGGAGCAGAGGGAGAGGCCAGCCCAATGGTGAGAAGAGCCACAGTGGCAGGAGATTGGAGGGGCTGGGGCTCAGGGCAGGAAGCCCAGTGCAGTGGTGAAGAATAAGGAAAGGAGGATGTAGGTGAGAGATAAGGAGAGACTGTGGCAGTGAAAAGGGAATTTTTTGAATAGAAGAGAATTTTTTAAATAATGTTTATAATTATAAAATAAATACATGCTCAATGCAGAAAATTGGGATAACTCAGAGAAGCACAAAGAAAAAAGGGCTATGATCTCACCACCCAAATTAACCATTGTTAATTTATTATTATATGCCATTTTAAGAAGCAAACATTTTTTATGAAAAGGCATCACATTGTATACTAACACTCTGAATCTTGCTCTTTGCATATAACCACATATCAGGTACATTTTTTTGTGTAAAAATATTCTATAATGTCATTTTAATGACTATGGTATTTTATGAATGTACCAAATTATGTTTAAGGAATCTTATTGGAAATTTAGGTTATTTACAAAATGTTGCTAGTACAATCATTTGTGTACATCTGTAGACATCAACTATCTCCTTAGGATATATTACTAGACATGAAATTGTTGGGAGAAAGGATATGCACACTTTGAAAACTTTTGATATACACTTCAAATTGCTGTAATAAGGGTTATAATTTACATGCCCACCAAAAAAATATGAGAGTGCCTGCCTGCTTTTTGACATTCAATAGGAGGGAATTTTAAGAAGTAGATCAGTAGATCTTGGTCACCATCTGGGTATGAAGAAGAGAGGAGAGATTAGGATGACTCCTGGGTTTAGGGCTCTGGCAACTAGAGGAATAGTAGTTCTGAGATTTGGAATTGCAGATTAGAAGAAGATTGGGAGTTCATTTTGGGACAAAAATATTCGAGGACTAACAGGAGATATCTAGTAGGTAGTTGGATATACTTAATCTGAAGCAGAGGGAAAAGGGTTGGGCTACAGATACAAATTTTGAAATCATCAACATACAGGCAGTAGCTAAAGCCATAGGAGTGTATGAGATTGCCAAGGAAAAATAAGAAAGAGGTCAAGGATGGACTTTGGAAAACACAGATTATTTAAGAGGTAAGTAAAGGAAGAAGAGCCATAAAAGGAGACCGGGTGATAGGAGAAAAATCAAGGAGAAACCAACAAAGACAGCATTTTAGACAAAGATCAGTGCCAAATGTCAACACAGACATGGATCTCTTGGATGTAGTAATCCTTAGCAATCTGGCCAGACAGCTTCAGTGAGTGGAGAGAAGTGAAAGCCAGACAGCAGTGGGATTAAGAATGAAGAATGAGGCATACTCTCAAGGGCCCTCCTGCTTCAAAACAACTAGGTCTTGCATAAAAATTTACTTTTATTTTTTTCTGGACTCTCATGGAGGTGAGTGGTAAGTATACTTAGGATGCCCTGAGAATGAATGCCAATAACAGCACTACAAGCAGGAGTCTAAGCTTTAAGTGAGGTGAAGAAACTAAATCTTAAACTCCAAAATGAACCAGAAAGTTTAGTGGTCTCTGGCTCCCTGCCCCCACCACACACACACACACACACACACACACACACACACACACACACACAATGAATGTGTATCCTCCGTAGTAGAAAATACCCTCAATGTAGGTTTCCAGGTATCCTTCACAGTAAGGCCAATCAAATCTGAGTTTGCAATAAGAGGTATAAGGAAACAAACCACTATATTGACAGTCAGCAGAAATAACAAACAACAGACTAAAACCTCTAAGGACTTCAGATATTGGAATTAACAGTTAAAGAATACAAAATAATTATTATGCATTTTTAAAAAATGAAGTGAAATCATCAAAATGAGCAAGCAAGTGATTATATTTTTTAAAGACCAGACAAATGTAAAAAAAAAAAAAGTAAATAGAAATTTTAGAAATAAAAAATATGTGTGTTAAAACCAAAACCTCAGTAGATGGGTCAAAGGGCAGATTAGACATAGCTTAAGAGTGTCAGTGAGATGACACAAAGAAATGGAAAGACATTCCTTGCTCATGGATTGGAAGAACAAGTATTGTTAACCTCTTTGGCATTGGCTGAAGCAACTTTTTTCTAGATATGTCTCCTGAGGCAAGGGAAACAAAATCAAAAGTAAACTATTAGTCTACATCAAGGTAAAAAGCTTCTGCGTGGCAAAGGAAACAACCAAGAAAACTAAAAGGCCACCTAGGGAATGGGAGAAGATATTTGCAAATGATATATCCAATAAAGGGTTAGTATTCAAAATATATAAAAAAACTTAGAAGACTCAACCACCCAAAAAACATAATCTAATTTTAAAAACGGGCAGAAGAGGGGCACGTGGGTCGCGCAGGCACTTAAATGTCTGACTTGATTTTGGCTCAGATCACGATCTCAGGGTCATGAGATCAAGTCCCGAATCAGGCTGTGTACTCGGTGGGGAGCCTGCTTAAAATTCTCTCTCCCTCTCCCTCTGCCCTCCCCCATTCTCTCTCTCTCTCTCTTTCTCAAATAAAATAAAATGGGCAGAAGACATGAACAGATATTTCTTCAAAGAAGATATACAGATGGCCAACAGACACATGAAAAGCTGTTCATCATCACTTACCAGTAGGGAAATGCAAATCAAAAAACAAAGAGCTATCACCCCACACCTGTCAGAATGGCTAAAATCAACAACACAAGAAACACCAGGTGTTGGTGAGGATGTGGAGAAAGGGGAACCCCCTTACACTGTTGGTGGAAATGCAAACTGGTACAGCCACTCTGGAAAACAGTATGGAGTTTCCTCAAAAAGTTAAAAATAGAACTACCCTACAATCCAGCAATCGCACTACTAGGTATTTACCTAAAGAACACAAAAACCCTAATTCAAAGGGATACATGAACCCCTATGTTCATAGCAGTATTATTTACAATAGCCAAGATATGGAAGCAGCCAAGTGTCCACGAACTGATGAAGGGATAAAGAAGATGAAGTGTATATGTATACAATGGAATGTTATTCAGCCATAAAAAAGAATGAAATCTTGCCATTTGCAACGACATTTACGGAGCAAGAGAGTATAATGCTAAATGAAATAAGTCAGAGAAAGACAAATGCCGTATGATTTCACACGTGGAATTTAAGAAACAAAACAAATGAACAAAGGGGAAAAAAGAGAGAGAAACGGGGGCACCTGGGTGGCTCAGTTGGTTAAGCATCTGCCTTCAATCAGGCCAGGATCCCAGAGTCCTAGGATCAAGCCCCACGTCAAGCTCCCTGCTCAGCAGGGGAGTCTGTTTCTCCCTCTCTCTCTCTGCCCCTTCCCCTGCTCATGCTCTCTCTCTCTCTCAAATAAATAAATAAAATCTTAAAACAAAAAGAGAGACAGACAGACAAACCAAGAAACAGATTCTTAACTATAGAGAACAAACCGATGGTAACCATAGGGGAGGTGGGTGGGGGGATGGGTGAAATCGGTGATGGGGATTAAGGAGTGCACTTGTGATGAGCACTGGGTGATGTATGGAATTGTTGAATCACTATATTGTACAAATGAAACTAATATAATACTGTTAACTAACTGGAATTAAAATAAAAACTTAAAAAAAAGAGTATTAGTGAAATGAAAGAGTGAAAGACATTTCCCAGAATGCAGCACAGAGACCAAGTGGTTAAAAAAATATGAAAAAAAAAACAGTAGGCAATATGAAAGACAGAAGGAGAAGATCTCATACACATCTACTCAGAGTCCCAGAAGGATAGAGCAGAAAGGAGAATAGGCATTATCTGAAGAGAAAAAGGCTCCATATTTTCCAGAACTAATAAAATAAATGAATCCACAGATATAGAATAAATAGAAGGAATTTCACACATCGGTATCTCACAGTGGAACTGCCCAACACCAGCTTAAGAGATGACCTTAAAAACAGGCAGAGAAAAATTGTTTTCAAAGTATCTTCCTTTTTTTATTTTTAAGATCTTTATTTGAGAGAGAGAGCGAGAGAGAGCACGAGCAGGGAGGAGGGCAGAGGGAGAGGGAGAAGCAGACTCCCCACTGAGCAGGGAACCCAACGCTGGGGCTGGATCCCAGGACCCAGAGATCACGACCTGAGCAAAAGGCAGACACTCAACTGAGTGAGCCACCCAGGTGCCCAAAGTATCTTTCTTTCAAGAACAAAAGAAAGATAAAGACATTTACAGCAAACAAAATGAAAATGTTTACTACCATCAGACCTGTAATAAAGGAACTTCTAAAGGATATACTTTGGGGAGAAGGAAAGTGATCACAAAAGGAAGGTCTGAGATGCAAGAACGAATGATGAGCTAAGAAATCGGTAAACGTGAGTTAAATTTAAGCAACCAATGTCAATGGAAAATAATTATGATTTTTAATTTGTTAAATTTAAGGAAAGTGCCAAAATTTAGAAAACAATATCAGATAAGTTGTATTTTGGAAAACAATATCATGTAAGATACAAGGGTAAGAAAGGAATACAAAAAACTTATTATTCACAGACAATACAGTTGTGTACGTAGCATCTACAAATTATTAGAATAAGAATTTAGAAAGTTGGCTGAATATAAGATAAAAAGTCAATCACATTTCTTTACCTCAACAGCAAATATTTAGGAAACATAATTTTATTTTTTTAAGTTTTAATTTATTTATTCATTTTAAGTACTCTCTACACCCAACATGGGGCTCAAACTCAAGACCCCGAGATCAAGAGTCGCATGCTCTTCCAACTGAGGCAGCCAGGTGACCCCAGGAAGCATAATTTTAAAAAATAAAATACACACACACACACCTATATCATTCTAGCAAAAAACAACAGTAAGTAGAGATCTAACAATGTGTATAAAACTCTATGGATAATATAAAACTTTGATTAAAAAAATAAACGGAGAGGTATAACATGCATGTAGATAGGAAGAGTGACTAACATTTATAAAGCATAGTATTACTGTAGGAATAGCCAAATTGACTGATAGAGAATGAAACAGATCAGATATGGGGACATATATATATGGAACAATATACAACAGAGATGACTGAAAGTAAAACTATGGGAAAAAGATATATCAGAATTGGAATAGCATTATATATTGGTGCGGGGGTGGGGAGCGGAGGGAGACATAGACTATTCAATGGGACAGTTGGTTATCCAGATGGATAAAAAGAAAACTGATCCCTAACTCACACCAATAGCAACTCCTGACAGATTAAAGACTTAACTATGGAAAGTAAAACTATTTGCTTTTAGAAGAAAATATAGGACATTATCTCCCTTATCTTAGAGTATAGTTGTATTTATTAAACAAGTCACAAAAGTACTACATAAGAGATTAATAAATTCATATATGTTAAAATTAAGAACTTCTTACATCAAAAACTAATGATGTAATGTATGGTGATTAACATAACAATAAAAAATTTAAAAAAATTAAGAACTTTTCATCAAAAGACACTATAAAGAAAATGAAGATACAAGCCACAAACTGAGAGAAGATATTTGCAACATGTAATTGACAAAAGATTAGTGTATAGAATATACAACTATAATTTTCTGGGTTGAAATTGAACATATGTATTTTGACTCTCTCCTGAAACCCTCTAGAACACCTGTAAATGGATATTTGACACATAAACTCACAAGACTAGTGAGAGAGAAAGGACAATGGCTACAAAATTTCAGAAGCTAGAAAGTATGATCAATAACTAGTACCTGACAGCAGATCTGAGAAAGCTGAATCCAAAGCCATCAGTGGGAAACACAAGACATAATTCAACTAAAACTGCAGAATTTTCAAAAAGGCTCAGGAATTGGTAATACTAGGCTTCTCTGGAACCGAAGCTAGGACAGGACTACAGCTAAAATAAGGATGATTTGAAAGCTGTTTAAGAAGCAGTTAAACCGGGGCGCCTCGGTGGCTCAGTCAGTTAAGCAGCTGCCTTCGGGTCAGGTCGTGATCTTGGGGTCCTGAGATCCAGCCCCTCAACTGAGCCCCACATCGCATCAAGCCCCCCATCCAGCTCCCTGCTCAGAAGGGAGTCTGCTTCGCCCTCTGCTCCTCTCCCACCCCTCCCAACTCGTGGGCACGCTCTTTCTCTCTCAAATAAATAATTTTTTAAATATATTTTTTTTAAAAATCAGTTAAGCCCGCTAATCCCCTCTTCTATTCCATGCCACGGGGTGACTGCCCGTCCCATCTCTGCAAAAATCAGAAGGCTAATTTTTTTGGCAAGGATCTCAGGACTGGGGATACCAGGCCCAGCTGAGGGCAGGGTACCATGCTGAATACAGGTGAACCTCCATATACTGAATGCCAGCACCACCCCCCCACAATCCTCTTCCCCACTAGATTCTCAGAACACTGGTAGCCAGGCCACTACCCGGAGGCCAAAAATTGAGAGTGTCTCCTGAAGAATCTGATCAGCCTAAGAGGGAAGACCTACAGATACTGACAGAATTTGACAAAAATAGGTTTAGCCAGACAATCCTACAATGATGCTCTTGGTTGACAAAGCCCACCCATAAACAGCTCAGAGCCTCCACTAAGCTTTTTTAGTCTCCTACTCCTAACCATGAGCTGACAATCAAAGATACAGACATTTGAGGAAAGTCGCTAAGGGGAAAATTGATGACGTCTATGAGTTCTCCTAAATGACTGGGTGTGTGTGTGTGTGTGTGTGTGTGTGTGTGTGTGTGTGTGTGTGTGTGTGTGTGTGTAAAGGTCAAGGGAATGCCAAGTCATGTGGCTCTTTCACCTATATGGAGTATGACTGTGCAGGATCTGCCCAAAAAACAAAACCTCAGCTGGGCACAGAGATCCAATAAACCCCTCAGCTGAGGGGCTTTCAGGGCAGTAGGGGCACCAGGTCTCCTCTTGGCCAAGAGAAGCCTTTGCTCTTTAGATCGTAAGGGGGAAATGAGGGTAGCTGTGTCACCACCCCAGCACCTTGCTGTCCACTATGAGGAAGTCCCTTCTAGTCTCTGACTTTGCCGGGTGTCCCACCCCTATGACCCAGCTGCCTTTTTACACCAGCTGCTTGCAGAGATGTATTGGTTTACAGCTAACTTGGCATTCATTCTGCCCTCAGCTGAGGACAAGGGAGCTCCAGAGGTAGGTCTTAATCAGGAATTCCACAGATCTAGCCCAATAAGGGATTGAAGGAGCTAAGACAAGGTAAACCCCAAGAAGCAGAGGAACCCAGGGCCTGAACCAAGATCAGGAAAAAGGTCAGGGTAGGATAAGAACGAGGGCAAAGTGAGTGTCAGAGTCAAGGGTGATATTGGTGTCAAGATCAGAGCCACAGTAGAATCAGGGTCAGGTTGGAGTCAGGGAATTAGATTTTTTTTAAAATCCTCTCATTGATTTATTTTTTCTTTTTTTTTTTAAAGATTTTATTTATTTATTTATTTGACAGAGAGAGAGAGAGAGAGAGAGAGAGAGAGTGAGCACAAGCAGGAGGAGCTGCAGGCGGAGGAGGAGGGAGAAGCAGGCTCCCCGTTGAGCCCACGTGGGGCTCGATCCCAGGACTCTTGGGACCATGTCCTGAGCCGAAGGCAGACACCCAATGACTGGGCCACCCAGGCACCCTTAAGAATGAGATTTTAAATTAGATGTCCCTCCAGCCCCATCCTTCATCTCCTTCAAGGTGCCAAATTCCCAGAGAGCGCTCCCTTCCAAAACACCTGCATAAGGCAGCTGGCTCCCAGGGCAGCCAGGCTTTCCTGAGGCTCCAGGTTATACCAGAGCACTGTTGGTCTGTTTGGGGAGACCCAGGCCCTGCTCCCAGATAGCACACAGTCTGCAAGGAAACAGGAACACCCAGCTCTGCCCTTAAAGAGCTCCCAGTCAAGGAAAGGACAGAAATGAAAACATCAGAAAAGCACTCTGAGGACAAATGCCTGGCTCCAAGCCCTAGCCTTGGATAGAAAGAAAGGAAGAAAGTGTGATTCAAACAAAGAACTATGGAGAGGGGGCCAAGGCTGGCATGGGGATCCCTCTGGCATAGGGAGGACACCCAACTGGGCAGACTTTCTCCATAGGGGCTGGATCTGGGTCCAGCAGGACACCAAAGCTGGGACCTTTATGCACTTAGTCATTTCCTCTCCTCCCCTCTCCCCTTGCCCAGGGCCTGACTCAGACCATGCAGCGCCACGAGGATCCTGAAGCCCTGCAGAAGACGGTCAAATGTGCCGTGCAGGACTACAGCTATAAGGGTTCCATACCAGGCCACCCCTACTTTCCTGAGAAATACTGGCTCTGTCAAGAGGAAGGTAGGACCTCACCCCTTACCTACCCAACAATGACCCCACTCAGAGAATTCAACAATGACCCTTAACCTGAGCCCAACTTGAATCCAGACCTCCACCCTGATCCCATATCAACTTTATCCCCACCCATAATCTGGGCTTCTCCAATCATCTCCAGTCCAGCTTGACTCCCAACCACCTGACCTGACCCTAACCCTGACCCTGAAGGAGGAGATCCAGGCCCTGCCTTTTGGGAGTTTCCTATTTGTGCCAAAGAACTGGAAGAGGCCCGGGTCCTAGCCCTAAAGAGATGGAGGGAATATTAACCTCTTCCAAACAAATCCCTCCAGGTATATTCCAGGGGTATCTTTTCCCATCTTCTTAGTGACCCTGTTCCATCAGTTTCTCCATCTCTCCTGCATCTCTCTGCCCCACCACACCTCTTTCCCCTTGACCTGGAAGCATTTTCTAACCCCTTCCTGCCTAAAAATTCTCTCTTGCTCCTCCCCTTCACAGCCAAGATTCTTAGAAACATAGTCTATACTCACAGTCTGTACTTCCTCACTCCTTGTTACACCTTATGAGAAATTATCTTTCCCATTTGGTTAGGTGTTTGTGATGTCTCTGTACATTCCAAAAGAGCAGAGTCTTTTCTTATTCACAGCTGTGCCCCTCCATCTAGTATAACCAGGCCTCATAAGTGTTTATTGAATTAATTGATGATAAATATTTATCCAGTTGAAATTGGGAGTCTGTATCTCCTACATTCAAACATTAAAACTGCTCTTGTATAGTTCTAATTACTGCATCCATGGGACTCTTCAATTAATGAGACCTACATTATGCATTTCACGCTCTGACCACTCTACTTTTTTTTTTAAGATTTTATTTATTTATTTGGGAGAGAGAGAGAGCAACAGAGCAACAAACCAACAGAGGGGTGAAGGGCAGAGGGAGAAGCAGACTCCCCACTGAGCAGGGAGCCCAATGTGGGACTCCATCCTGGGACTCCGGGATCATGACCTGAGCTGAAGGCAGACGCTTAACCGACTGAACCACTCAGGATCCCTCTATTTCTTGATACTCCTTCCTTCCTCAGCTTCTCTGAGGTCTCTTTTTCCCCCATTCTGGAAATGTGGGGTTCCTCAGGGTGCTAATCTGAGCTCTCTTCTCTCCTTTCTCTCCTTATTCTTCTCCTGAGACCATTTTGTCTAACCAGTGTCTTAACCGACAACTCTAAGTCTTTATTTCTACCCTTGACCTCTCACTAGAATTCCACTCTCCATCTGATTATGGTCAACTTTACCTGAATGTCCCCAAACACCTCAAACTTAATATGTCCAATTCACCAATCCAGAACTCCAAATCCCAACACCCTGCCCCACACATATATACACCTGCTCTTCCTCTAGGGCTCCTAGACCTCCTTTCCTCGTGTCTTGCGCATGTGTTCTTTCAGACTGTCAGGGTAGTAGATCATGGAGGGTCTTCAGGACAGACTTAGATGACTGGGTGGGTGGGGCTTTGGAGGATTTTAAGTAAGGAAGTGTCATGGTCAGAATTTCATTTGTGAAAATCTATGTAGAGATCGGATTGTACAATTTCAAAAGGAGGTAGGGAGGTTAGTAGGCCAATAGTAGTAAATGTTTTCTATGTGCCAGGCATTGTTCTAAGTGTTTTACATGTATTAACTCATTTAAATCTCACAACAATCTATGAGGTAGATAGTACTATTACCCCCATTTTAAAATTGAGGAGATTGAGACACAGTGAAATTAATTAATTCAGTCAAGTTCATACAGAGCTATTGGGCAGAGCTGAGATTTGAACCCCAAATGTCTGTGAAGTCCATTCTATTAACCATGACATGATATTGTCTCCTCGTTATGGCACTGCAAAGATACAGGGGTGAGATCATGGGAGATGAGAAGAGGGGATAGCTTCAAGTGATTTTAAGGAGGCAGAATAAGCAAACTTTGGACCCTGGATGTGGACGATGAGAGGGAGGAAAGAGGAAGAAGATCCATTTTTAAGTTGGCTGATTCAGAAAAGGTGGTCCCAGGATGCAAAGTGATCAGCTCAAAGGATCCAGACCCTACTCAGAAACTTGCCCTAGGTGAGAAATGGGCTGCATCTCAGTGTGTAAATCTGGGGCCAAGCTGGGCTTGACTGGCCTGAGGGATATTAGTAAGAGTCCAGCTTTGTGCTGGGGATCAGAGGAGAAACATCTAGGGGGACCCAGATCCTGGGGTAGAATAAGGAGTAACAGTGTTTTGTGTTTCCACCTCTATTATCAAATAGACAAATGGACCCCATACTACCTATGTGGTGACTGGTATAACACATGGAGGATGGGACCTTACAACTGCACCGGCTGGAACAAATATACCACGTGCCTTCCCCAGCTAACTAAGGTATCTACTGTGACCAGACGCCTGGGGTCTGGGACACACATCTCCCTCCACTGCTAAACCAGTGAGTGGGGTCACAGTGAGTGTGCACTCCCTGACTTGCTACCTTCCTGAAGCTTGCCACCTGGCCCCTTCCCACATGGTCTGGCTAATGATAGGTTGAGCCTACCTGCTCCACTCTCCTTCCTTTGTGATGTGAGCAAGGACAAGAGAAGGGAAAGCAAGGCCACCCCGTTGCAGCGCAGATAGATAATAGGAGAGTCTTCCAAGGAGATAGGAAGGAGCCCAGCTGCAGGCCCAGGCCAGAGGAAAGAGGAAATTTGAGAGGATGGGAGGCCAGAGCAGAGGTTCTTAACTGTAGCTGATGGCTGACCTTGCGTTGACTGAACCCTTTTGAATCAGAACTTCAAGAGTCAGGATTTTTCACAAGTCCTCCAGGTGATTCTGATGGGCAGGCAATATTATAATATTGACACTACGTCTCCCCAATTAGAGACACTCCAAGACATAACTACACAGAGTCAGCTAGACAAAGAGAGGTAAAAGCAAAGGCAAACGCTGAGGCAGGGGTGCCTGAGGCCTAGTTCCAGACCCCATCCACCTATAGCTTCATTTCCTTTCCTTCCTATCCCCTTTCCCCGAGCCTGGAGGCGGAGTAACCGCGTTGCATTTCCCGGTGACAACCCTAAACACTCCGAGCCTGGGAGAGTAGGGGAGCATCTGGAGGGCAGGAGAAGACACAGCCTGGGACTGGTCTGGGTGTTCAGGGAGGACCCCCAAAAGGAGGAACTCTTCCAGGTCAGAGTTTGAGGTAGCATGTGTGCCACTTCCAGGAGGCGGGAATGGAGACAGCTGTTCGAGGAATGCCTTTGCAGTGCCCTCCTAAGCCGGAACGACTCAACGCCTATGGTAACAGTTGGTGGGGCAGTAGTGGGGTAGACCAGAAGGACGATGGGATGGGACCTGGGGGATGTGGCAGAAGCCAAAGATAGGGGGGTGTAACCCTGTCTCCTCTATCTGTCCCTGTTTTTGTTTCCATCTCTTCCTATCTCTGACCCTGTCCCTTCCCTTTCCTGTAACTGTAACCGGGTCTCCCCGGCTTGGGTCCGCGGGTGCAGAGCGCGAGGTGGTGGTGAACATGTTGAACTCGCTGTCACGGAACCAGCTGCTGCCGCAGATCACGCCCCGATGCGGGTGCGTGGATCCTCTGCCCCGCCGCCTGCCCTTCCAGGGTTATGAAAGCCCTTGCTCGGGCCGCCACTACTGTCTACGTGGGATGGACTACTACGTCACCGGAGCACCCTGCACGGAACGCCGCTTCCGGCCTTTGTGCACAGAGCAGCCGACTGTAAGGTTCGCAGGGACGCTCCCTCCTTAGGCAGGCCCCGCCCCCAACAAGCCCCCCCATCCCACCCCACCCTACCCCCGCGAGTCCAGCCTCACCCCAGCTGTGCGCGCCCCATCCCTCACCAGTTCCAGCTCTGCTCTGCCTCTATGCCAGACCCTACCCCAACTCCCGCCGCCTCTATCCCCTTACTGGGCCCTGCCCTGTCTCGCCCTCCGGGCCCAGGGCCTGAGCTGACCGCTGAGACCGGAGAACCTGCATTAAGATTCCCCCAGGTTCCCGGTCCTGTCCGTCCGGAACTGGGCTCAAGGTCAACCTAGCTCTGGAGGCCCCGCCAGAAGGTGGGGGTTTTTTGTTTTTTGTTTGTTTGTTTTGAGGAAGAAACCCCACACACCAGTCACATCCCTTTCACACACCTGGTTCCCTACCTGGAGGGCCCTAGAGACGCAGGTTCTAGCCTCTGGAGTGCCAGGTGTCCTCAAAAAAGCGCCTTCTATTCCTGGGTCTCAGGTCACCGTCTATAATGGGCAGGGTCATTGCCGGGTGTTATGTGAGCAAGGAAATGGTAACCATATTACCAGAGGGGTCCTGGCTTTAGAGCCCCACACCACCTCTGAAGGTAGACAGCCTAGCGTGTTACTGCTGAGGAAACTGAGGCCCAAGCCCTCAGCTACAACCCAGACTGCGGCGCAACCTTCCCCCTGCACCAGGTGGCAGTCAAGGCGGGCCGAGCCTGGGAGAACTCCAAAGTCCGCGTCGGTCTAGAGAGCTTGTGGAGGAAGGTGGCGGGGCGGGGGTAAGTGGGGGTGGGTGGGTGGTGGAGTGTTCCTAGATCCTGCCCCTACCCCACGGTGATTACCCCCGCCCTTCCCCGGGTAGAAAGTCTGATTAATTGTGCGAGACAGAGTCTCATCCGTCACAAGGGCAGGGCGGAGCGAGAAAGTGCCTGAGCCTTAGAAATGTCGTTAGTGCTGGAATAATTGACCTCCAGTGGAGAGGACCCGGGAGCTCCCAGCTCTTCAACGACTGGAGCCCGACCCCCCCACCCCCACCCCCCAGTCCAGCGTACTCCCACAGCCCAGCCTGGGCGGCGGAAACCAGGCCTAACGAGGATAGGGACTTTCAGGTATCTTCCCACAGGGGAAGCTTCGATGGGGTGTTGAAGGGCCAAGAGGCCCGAGGGGAAGAGCGCCGCTCAGAGCCCTAGTCTGGGTTTTGAGGCCCGACCTCTCCCTGACCACCACTTCCTCCTCCAGGAGTGTACTGACCTACGAGCACCGGCCCGGAATGCAATGTGCTGTTATAACTCCCCCGCCGTCATACTACCCTTGTCCGAACCTTAGGTAAGTCCGGCGCAAATGGCGTTTGGCGCCGCGGGGAAGGCGGGGACGAGTTGGGGCGGGAACTGTCCACTGCGATGCACTGACTAGAAAACGCCACCAGGGGGCGGTAGTGTCATGGGGTCGTCAAAGCTGGCAAAGGAATGGAGCACCCTCCATGAGAGGGCGTTGAGGCTGACCTCCAAGGGTTACAGGTTGGCAGTGGGGCTCAGAGTCAGGAGATCATGGCATTAGGTTCAGGGCTTGAAGTAAAGGATGAGAAATTAATGTTATGGAGCCAGTATTGGGAATCAGAAATTTAACAGTAGAACCTGAGGTCTCAGGAGGTCAGTTTGGAGCATGGGGTCAATATTAAGGGCAAAATGTTCGGATACCGTTAGCATTGAGAATTGGAATCAGACGTATGAAGGTCCAAAAGGGCTGACCCATTTCTCCCCACAGATGGGACACAAGCCACTTCAAGAAGACCGGTGGCCCCCAGAGAAACAACTATGTCGTCCACCCTGAGTTTGTGTCTGAAACCTATCCTGACTGCTACTGCTGGTAGACCCCAGGCTGGCGGGGCCAAGAGGGCTGAGCAGTAAATAAACTCTTCACCCCAAAGGCTGCCTCCTGTGTCCTTACCCCCACAAGATCTGGCAGTGAGGAGCCAGTCACTCAGGCCCCTGCCAAGCCCCTTCAACTGAGGTACATTTTCTTAGTCATCCTGCCCTGAGCCCTTCTTGCCCTCATCATCTCAGTACTTCCCTTGGGTGGTCCTGAGTGCCCTCCTGACACATAACAATGGTTGGTGTCCTCCCTCCACCCAAATTAATGGGTCTACCTAGCCATGCAGGGCCACCCCAAGAGGACCCTCCAGCTGACATTTGTTCAGTATCCCCCAGACCTAGATGTTCCCTCACCCCCCATCTCAGTAGATGCAGTCTTCCATTCTGCAGTCAGAGACCTGTCCCTGTACCCAAAGTTCTTGATCTCTGCTCCCAGAGTCTCCATCACAGCCCTGAAAAAGTCTACGTTCAGACATCCTTGCTGCCCTCCCTTACCCAAGTTCAAGAGTCTAAAACATAATTTTGGAGGGTTTCATGACTAAGAAATTTCAAATTACAAAGCAAAGCCCTCTTTCTCTGTCCCTCCAGAAATAAGAGGTGAGATGTTCTGGAATCTCTGGGATCTTTAGTATTTTTGCACCCAACTCCTCCTCGGACGGAGCAGGGGTATGGCGGGGCACATTTGCCACCTCTAACGGTATCACCACAGGGTGTGTGTTGCGGGAGGAGATCAGAGGGGGCATTGCAAAATACTGAGGTCCCCAACCTCAAATACTACTGGTCTGGTCCGATGTGAACTGACAACTCGGGCTTCCTGGCTGGTGGAACTAGGCTCCTTCCGTAGGTTCCTTGATTGGATCCACCCTGCACTGAGCCTCTTCTGTGATCCCCCCAGAACCCCGCTACCCTTTCTCTATATGAGAGAACTTTTTCCATATGGGAAACTTTCCACATGAAGAGCTAATGAGAGCATTATACCAAGATGGCCTCCACCCGCCCAAATCTGGAGGGAAAGGAATCCCAGTAGCCAACCCTACCCCCTTTACCCTGCCGCTCTCTCCTCCTCATACACATCCCAGATTTAGCCTAGAGGTGCGAGAACCCCTACACTCTACAAGTGCTCCTTTCTCCAGAACTACATGTCCCAGAAGGCCTAGGGAAGAGCCCCGCTAGCATCCAGTAAGTAACGGCCCAGCGGGGGTGGGCCTGCAGGCAGGGGGCGGAGCCAGGAGACACTGCTGGTGGCCTTCCAGAGTTGCCGGGAGGTGGCCACAGAGCAGTGGGAGAAAGGTGGGAGCTAAGGGGTGGGACCTCAAGTCCGCGTGACAATGTGGGAGGAGGGATCGAGCGCCAGGGGCGGGGCTGGACTACGAGGCCCGAAGCGAGACCGAACGACCGGGGCGTGGCCGAGCAGCAAGGGGGCGGGTCCCGAGGAGGGCTTCAGCTGTTCCCAGCTAGGCAGCGCCCCGCGCCGCGCCGTGGCAGCCCAACTCCGGCTAGCTTGGAGGGAATCTTCGGGAGCCTCCCTTCACCCCCACTTCTGGGGTCACTGCCGTGAGTGAGCCCAGGGGGAGGACCTTGGGGGGTTGCTGAGGAAACACATTTCCTGAACTTTCGCTCCTACTGATGAGTAGGGGGTACGAGCCTGGACACCTGGGCCCCTCCTCAAGCCGCGGTTCCCAGCGGGCGGCCGGCCCTTTGACCTCAGTCTGTCCCTTCGGACATTGTAGCTGTAGCGCTGGGGTGGGGGGGGGAGTATTCCAAGCTGTAGGCGCAGTCACTCGATCCCCTCTGATCTCGTCCTTGGGGAGGGCAGGGAGATGGGCTGGATCGAGTTGCCTTTGACATTCCCTCCCTCCTTGGAATTATGTTCGACAAACGACTCAGCTTGGCATGGCCTCCCCGCTTTGGGGCCGGGCTGGGCCCTCCCCCTCAGATCCGGCTAGGGGCTGGCAGCCAAGACCGAGGTTGAGTGTCAAGTGGGGAAAGGTTTGGCTAGGGCAGACCCCACCTGCCGGCATTAGCCTGTGGTTAGCCGGACGACGGAGGCGGCAGATTACAGGGGTCTCTAGCGCTGTTAACACAGGAACCACAGTTCCTCCTCCACAGCCCCGTACCAGATGCCATGAAAATTGCCCTTTTTCCACCCCAAGGAGCCTTTCTGGAGCAAGCAGCAGCACCAACCCTTGAGAAGATAGGCTTCACCATGCACACAGCCACATGATGGGGAGCCTGTCCCACCCTCTGACTCACAAAGCTCCTTTCCTCTGTTGCATTCAGACTGCCAGTCAGACCATTATCTCCCATCTCCTAAAAATTATGCTGTGGAGGGTTAAGCTGGGATTTCGGATTTAGGCAACCTTGCCACCTGGTAACTTCAAACAAGTTCCTTTTTCTGTTTGGGCAAGTTTCTTCGACCGTAGACTAGGCACTATACTGTTCAGTATTATTGTTAGGGTTGGATGCTGTGGTGGCATTTGAGAGACTAGCACAGGGCCTGCATGGAGTGGGTGCCCAAGACTGTGGGCCCCTGACCTTCACCAAAAAACCTTGGAATCCTAGAACATTAAGATTCTCAGAACCTATTTGGAAATGGCTTTTGAGGTCTTCTTGGTGGCCTCTCCATGCCTCCAGTGTCATGAGATGGGCTGACTTAATATGAAAGTTTTGAGGATGAGGGGTTCTCTGTCCTCTTCAGATATGGACCCTTACCGCTTATTCCCTCAGTGCCCAGAATGGGGCCTTGGTTGTCCTGAATGAATCAATATAAATATATAGCAAGTCTGGCCTGGACCACCTAAAACCATCCTTGGTTTCTGCTTAGCTTGAGGGCATCAGCTGAAAGCTACTGTGTGCATTCTGCAGGAGGGCTTTTCTAACCTATACCCACAGGTAGGGGATGCAATAGAGGGGTGGGGGAGTTTTGAAAGCTAAGTTGTATGGGATGAGAGGCAGGGAGTAAGAGGCTGTTCCAGACCAGCTGGAACTGACCAGCTTAGGGATATAGGGGGAGGGAGCACAGAGAATGAGGCCTTAAGACAACACCTCCTTGGAGGGGGGAGGCACTGTAGTGAGCTGTATATTGACATCTGAGATAAAAATTCTGGTCTGCACCTGTCATTCTTTTTCTTCTTTTTTTAAGATTATTTATTTGAGAGAGAGAGATCATGAGCAGAGGGGAGGGGAGGAGGGTGAAGCAGACTCCCCACTGAGCAAGGAGCCCAATATGGGACTCAATCCCAAGACCCTGGGATCATGACCTGAGCTGAAGGCAGACACTTAACCAACTGAGCCACCCAGGCACCCTGCACCTGTCATTCTTGATGATAGTCTCTTTGTGGGAGAGGTGGGGGAGGTGAGGACCCTGAGCAGTTCTGGCATCTCCTTGGGAGTAGCTGAGGACTTAGAGACAGACACTGGCATCTGGGAGGAGGCTAATTACTGTTTGCCAGTCTCCCTCTCTCCTTCCTCCCAACTGGAACAGATGGGCAGCTGGCTGGCTGGCAGCATGTATGTCTGTGTGTGCACCTGGCTGGTGCTATTTCTTTGTTGAACTCTGCCCTGAGGGCTGAAATATGGTCAGTTGCCTTGGGCAGCAGATTGGGACACACACCGCCCCCCCCCCCCGCCAGGTCTATGGGGTTTTTTCTGCAGTCATATGTTTAACATACAGTATATGAGAGTCTATGTGTGCAGTAGCGGGTATCCACTCCTTGGAGAGCTGATAGGTGGGGGAGAGACATTGGTTCAATGTGGGTAGGTGAAAGTTCCTAGAGCAGATGGCTGAAGGATTTAGGTTAGGGAAGGAATGAGCTTGGTGGTCATAGGATAGGCCTGGCTGGAAATGGAATCAAAAAGGCAGATGAGACCACATCATGCCTTGACCCTCAATTGCAAAGCTTATAGTTCTGAACTTAAACCCGGGGGTCATGCTCTAAACTGAGAAGAGATATTGTCTCATAAGTGCTTTAAAAAGATCACCATGGTTGCTGTGAGCATTGGGGGAAAAGAAGGTGGAAGCAGGGAGGCCTATTGGGGAAGTACTGCAATGATACGTGGGAGAAATGACAGTGCCCAAAGTAGGGCAGGGGCAGAGGAGAGTGGGTGCTTAGTGGAGACAAAGCCAGGAGGTAGCTGGCCAACAAATGTGTTGCCAGAAGGACAGCAGGAAGATTGGCAGGGAAATGGACTTGGTGATCAATTGCTGAGAACAGGGTGGAGTTTGAGAGCAAAGAGAGGGTGATCTGAGAAGTCACCATGGCCACCATGCTACACTTTTTACACCAGCCCTAATGTACAAACCCAACCCTGCCTCTCTCCAAACCAGGCCCATGACTGCATCTGGCTTTGGGTATCTTCTCTAATCTCCAGATTTAATCTGGCTTTTGACTCAAGATTAAATTCCATGCCTGAGATGTTCCCCCTTCCTCTCTCCTCTCCCCCTGCAGGGACAGGAAAACCAGCCTACTGCCCTGTTAAAGATCTTAAAGAACTGGCTGGATTATCTTCCCTCTCCCACCATGGCCTTCTCCAGACCCCTCGCCTGCTCCTCAGCCTGAACTGCCCCATGTATGATCCAAGGAAGCCTGGCTAATTCTGTGATCCTAGACAGCTCCCTGACCCTGTCTGGGTTGTTTCTCCACCAGGAAAATGGGGATGCATGCCATCTGCTCCTCCCCAATCAGAGTCCTGACTAATTATGGCAAAAACTGGTGTTCATGAGAAAGAGTGGTTTAGAGGGGAGGGTATGTGCTATGGTGAGCGCTGTGAATTGTGTAAGACTTTTGAATCACAGACCTGAACCCCTAAAACAAATAATACATTATATGTTAATTAAAAAAAAAAAAAAGAAGAGTGGTTTAGACACATACAGATAGTCCTGGTAAGGGTCAAGCCTTTATGTCCCAGACCTTATATCCCAGAATACAACCTTCCCAAAATATACACTTCCTCTTTCTGATGCAGCAAAGGGAAATACTGTGGAATGAGAAAGCTCAGTTCTACTTCTCTCTTCCCTTTCCAGAATCAGGCAGTCCAGGTTCAGATGCTCTTTGTCGGGTGGTCCCACTGCCCACTCCTTCCCTAACTAGGGGCTCATGCCCCAGAACCCTCAGGAGAAGAGCCAAGCCTACCCCCGCTGCCGCCCTGGGAGCCGCGCAAACCGTAAGAGCCCCAAGGTCATCGCAGCTGCAGCTATGTACACCTTCTTGCCTGATAACTTCTCGCCGGCCAAGCCCAAGCCCTCCAAAGAGCTGAAACCGCTCCTAGGCTCCGCGGTCCTGGGGTTGCTGCTGGTGTTGGCCGCAGTGGTGGCCTGGTGCTACTACAGCGCCTCTCTACGCAAAGCGGAACGCCTGCGCGCGGAGCTGCTGGACCTCAACCGAGGCGGCTTCTCCATCCGCAACCAGAAGGGCGAGCAGGTCTTCCGCCTGGCCTTCCGCTCAGGGGCACTGGACCTCGACTCCTGCAGCCGCGACGGCGCGGTCCTCGGTTGTTCTCGCACAGCCGATGGGCGCCCCCTGCATTTCTTCATCCAGACTGTGAGGCCCAAGGATACGGTCATGTGCTACCGCGTGCGCTGGGAGGAGGCAGCTCCAGGGCGCGAGGTGGAACACGCTATGTTCCTGGGCGATGCAGCGGCACACTGGTACGGTGGTGCTGAGATGAGGACCCAGCACTGGCCCATCCGCCTGGACGGCCAGCAGGAGCCTCAGCCCTTTGTCACCAGCGATGTCTACTCCTCCGGCGCTGCATTCGGAGGCATCCTCGAGCGCTACTGGCTGTCATCGCGTGCAGCTGCCATCAAGGTCAACGACTCCGTGCCCTTCCACCTGGGCTGGAACAGCACGGAGCGCTCGCTGCGGCTGCAGGCACGCTACCACAACACGCCCTACAAGCCACCTGCGGGCCGCCCTGCCGTGCCAGAGCTCAGCTACCGCGTGTGTGTCGGCTCCGACGTCACTTCCATCCACAAATACATGGTGCGGCGCTATTTCAACAAGCCCTCGAGGGTGCCAGCACCCGAGGCCTTCCGGGACCCCATCTGGTCCACGTGGGTGCTGTACGGGCGTGCCGTGGACCAGGACAAAGTGCAGCGTTTCGCCCAGCAGATCCGCCAGCACCGATTCAACAGCAGCCACTTGGAAATAGACGATATGTACACCCCTGCCTATGGAGACTTCGACTTCGACGAGACCAAGTTCCCCAATGCCAGCGACATGTTCCGCCGTCTGCGTGATGCCGGCTTTCGCGTCACGCTCTGGGTTCACCCGTTTGTCAACTACAACTCATCGTGCTTTGGTGAGGGCGTGGAACGCGAGCTGTTCGTGCGCGAACCCACCGGCCGGCTGCCCGCACTCGTGCGCTGGTGGAACGGCATCGGCGCGGTGCTCGACTTCACACGCCCGGAGGCTCGAGACTGGTTCCAGGGGCACCTGCGGCGGCTGCGCTCACGCTACGCTGTGGCCTCCTTCAAGTTTGACGCAGGCGAAGTCAGCTATTTACCGCGGGACTTCAGCACCTACAGGCCGCTGTCCGACCCCAGCATATGGAGCCGACGCTACACTGAAATGGCACTGCCCTTCTTCTCCCTGGCGGAGGTCCGCGTGGGCTACCAGTCACAGAACATCTCATGCTTCTTCCGCCTAGTGGACCGCGACTCGGTGTGGGGCTATGATCTGGGGCTGCGCTCACTCATACCCGCCGTGCTCACCGTCAGCATGCTGGGCTACCCATTCATCCTGCCCGATATGGTGGGTGGCAACGCAGTGTCTGAGCGCACAGCGGGCGGTGGCGAGGTGCCCGAGCGCGAGCTCTACGTGCGCTGGCTGGAGGTGGCCGCCTTCATGCCCGCTATGCAGTTCTCAGTCCCGCCCTGGCAATATGATGCCGAAGTGGTGGCTATCGCGCACAAGTTTGCCGCACTGAGGGCCTCGCTCGTAGCGCCGCTATTGCTGGAGCTGGCTGGTGAGGTCACTGACACAGGCGACCCCATCGTGCGCCCCCTCTGGTGGATTGCGCCCGGTGACGAGACGGCACACCGCATCGACTCGCAGTTCCTTATCGGAGACACGCTGCTGGTGGCACCAGTCCTGGAGCCCGGCAAGCAGGAGCGAGACGTCTACCTGCCTGCAGGCAAGTGGCGCAGCTACAAGGGCGAGCTTTTTGACAAAACCCCAGTGCTGCTCACCGATTACCCCGTCGACCTGGACGAGGTCGCCTACTTCGTCTGGGCATCCTGACCCAGCCCAGGACCCAGGAACCCCACAGCCCTAACCTCTGCCTTCATGCAGGCCTTTCACCCTCCATCACAACCACATCGTGTATCCCCAGGACGTCTCCACCTCTGCACCACCCACTAAGTGGGTGCCGACATAAATGTGCCCAACCAGCTGGGGTAGGGCCAGGTGAGGGGGCGCTGAAGCAACTTCCCTTTCTAACAATCCGAAAGACTGTTCCCCTCCACACTCACTCCAGTCTGCCAACTGGAGTGAGGTGGAAGAGAACTTGGAAGGAAAAGGTCAGCTCTCTTCCTGTTACACATGATTGTGTTTTAAAAGCACAAAAAGAAACCTTACCCTCCATCTTGACCTGAATGGCCATCTTTGCCCTTCTGAGGTGGGGACTTGATCCTCTTTAAGGTCCCAAAATAGCCCCCTGCCACACTTAGAAGGGCACATTCTTGATGTTGGAAGCCAGGTCCAGAGTTCCCAGCACTGGCTTGAAATATGGCTGACCTGGTCGCACCCCAGCTAGGGAGATGGGATGGAGGTGTCGGGGCAACTGACAAGGAGAAAGGAGGTTCCATCCCAGAGGACAGGAAGACTGGGCAGAGCGCGGAGCCATCAATGTTGTCCCTCATTTGTGAAGAGACTCCTAACACTGCACTTACCAGTCCATGTAAACACATGGGCTCAGCCATGGGCCAGGGCTATGGCCTATGGGCAAGGACTTGCAAGGCCGTGCAGGCCAGACTTGGTGCCTTAACTCAAGAACCTTTGTGTGGTGTGTGTGTGTGTGTGTGTGTGTGTGTGTGTGTGTGTGTGTGAGAGAGAGAGAGAGAGAGAGAGAGAGAGAGAGAGAGGCACCATGTGTCCCTGAATCTACGGAATGAACACAACACTTCTGAAGCTGGATAAGCCAGGAAAGAGGGGGCAGGGAGCAAATTGGAGGTTTTGATTGTTGAGCTGGCCCCTCCTGTTTGATGTCCCTGGGAATCTAGTAGGAAATAAACAGCCCTTTCAAGATCTCTCAGCTACTTCACTCCCTGTATACGTGGCAGGAGTGTAGCCTAAACGGGAGCACTGTTCTTATTCTGATGGTGGTGTGCTTTGGCACATGAGCTCTGTGGGCACATCAGCACCTGTAAATACACATACAGGGTAAGGTCTTTCATTTCAGCCATTTTCTCTTTCTAAGAAGAGCAACCTCAGCCAGAGTGAGTTGTTGCTGACTTTGCAGCTGAGTCTGAGGAAGAAATGGCTTGCCAAAGTGGGGAGGTGGGAAACAGGGCAGGGCTCAGCTTCCCTCAACCCCTAAAGAATGCATCCTTTTGCCCACTCCTCCACCCCCTCTATTTCCCCTATGTGAAAAATGCCTAATGAAAGTTTTGGGGCACTCTCGGATGTCCATGTTGAGTGCTGATTCTACCACTCTTGTCTATAAGCTGTTTGATTTTAAGTGAGCTGCTTAACCTTGTTGAGCCTGTTTCCTCATATGTAAAATGGTGATGATAATGCCTACCTCCCAGATTGTTGTGGGAATTATAAGCAAAGATGTGTGTAAAGTGCCTGGCACAAGTAGGTGCTCAATAAAAGGTAGCTATTATACTATTATACTTTTTCGGGGGGGCGGTACACAAAAATAACAAGGATTTTTCCAGGCCCAACTGGCTTCCTCTGGGCTTACCTGTGACAAACTTTTCCCAAGTCTTTGCACATAACACCCAGTTGAGCTCTAAGTTTGTGACACAAAGGACACTGTGGTCTAGGAAAAAGGCAAGAGGAGAGATATCTGAAGATGGGATGTCAGAGCCAGGATTCCTGGGTCCCCAGGAGATGGGGATTAAATGAATTAACTTCCTTCTCCTTTTTGTCAAGAGCACCCACCAATCAGTACTCAATGATGAACCTCCTGGGGCACCCACCCACGGGCTGTGAAGCGGCTATAGAGGCAGAACACCGAGGCTGGGTCCTGGAAGTTTCCCTGAGTGGCTGGAGAGCATGACTGACACTTGAATGTCCCTCCAGGTTTCTGTGCAATCTGAAGCCATTTTAACCAACCTCTGGAGCCTCGGTTTCTTCTTATTTATTTATTTATTTATTTATTTTGAGAGAGAGCTGGGGAGGGGCAGAAGGAGAGGGAGAGAGAGAATCTTAAGCAAGCTCCACGTCCAGCACAGATCCCAATGTGGGGCTCCTTCTCATGACCCTAAGATCATGACCTGAGCCAAAGTCAAGTGTTGGATGCTTAACCAGCTGAGCCACCCAGGCACCCCAGTTTCTTCATCAATTCAATGGAATTTCTAGGATTCATTGAGATGTGCCTGTAAAGCACTTATGCAAAAATTGGCAAATAGTAAGTGCTCAATAAATGGTAACTCCTATCAACTCTTATTTTAGACAAGGGACACTAAACACGAAACAAAGAGAAGCTCTGCCTAGAACCTGTGTTGTCCAATGTGGTAGCCACTGCCCACATGTGGCTTCTTAAATTTAATTGTAAAATTAATTAAAATGAAATAAAGCTTAAAAGACAGTTCTTCAGGCACACTAGCCACATTTCAAGTGTTAAATGCCATGTGTGACCAGTGGCTAACCTATTGGACAGGGCAGATTATAGTTGCAGAAAGTTCTAGTGGACCAAGATGGAGGAGTGTGCGCTGCCTGAGATGGCATAGGGAGAGACAAAGCAATCTGTAAGGCCTGAGTAATCTGGCACAGAGGAGGAGGAGTATAAGGGCATGAAGGGCAGGCAGCAGCATCTCACAGCCTAGATGGGGGAGGAGGCACACCATACCCACTGAGCACTCACTGTATACTGGGACAGGGCCAAAGGAAAGAGTGCCCTCGTCTGGCCAAATTCCAGCAAACCGGCCCCTAGCTTGCAATCTGATTTCTAGTCAGGCTTCTGCCAGTCTCGTTAATCACAAAGGCACAGATGAACAAACTGAAGCACTGAGAGAGGAGGGTATTGGCTGGAGATTAGTAACCACGGGAACCTGGTGTTCTTCATCCAGACGCCTAGAATCTCCTACCTGGTATTGTCCTACCTTTCAACAGCATTGCCCAGCCCTGGCCCATATACCACCAAGGATGGGGAGCCAGCTGAAATATGTATCTCTGAAGCTGCCGCCCAATGGTTCTAGGTCAAGAAGTGTTTCCCCTTCCCCCACTGATACCAAAAAAGAGAGGTTCAAGAAGTGGGGGTGGGGGGACTAGAATGGTAGGAGCCATGAGAAAGAGCTGGATTTGGGAAGATAGGGGGAGGTGAGGGAACTGGGCTGGAAGTTACCTTTCCCTATTCTGGCCCCTTCCAGACTTGTCCAGTGCCCCATCCTCTTGTGCATTCCAAACTTATGTCTCTCTGTACATCTGGGTGAGGGGACTGTCCCTACTCCAAGGGAATTTCCAGCACCCTTGTATGGCCAGGATTTCTCATTTGTCTCCCCTGTACCCCTGGGCTGGTTGGTGGGGACTGATTTGTGGGAATGGGGAACTCCTCCAGAGGTAATGGAGAGGATTAGAGTGGCCACTGCAGGAAATCTGGGACTGGGGCCTAATGTCCCCATTCTGTGACCCTGTATACCCTGAGAGTCTGCCTTGGTCTCCCTTCTAATACCATATGAATCAGCTGAACCCTAGCCAAGCCCTCTAAGCCCAAGATGTGAGTTTTCTGAGGGTCTTTGCCCTGTTCCCCAAGATTCGGGTAAAGTGTCTCTCACCCTGGTTGGCTCCAGAGCAAGTCTTCTGCTGGTTTCTGGTTGCTTCTCCTCTCCTCAGGTCCAAGGCTAATGGTGACCTCTCCATCCCTTTATCAGTTCTAGCCCGGACCACTGCAACGGTCTTCTAACTTTTTCAACTCTTGGACCCTTCAGTCTAATCCACACAGTAGCTAAGGAAATCTTTCTGAAATTCAATCAAATCACTTAGGAAAATATCCAAGCTCTGATGTTCAAGGCCTCTAATATCTGAACACCTCTCATACCTCTGTTTCTGTTTTACTCACACACACATACTTATGAGTATATTTTGAAAAGCATTTGAAGAAATACTACCTTCTGTTCTGGAAACAGTTGCACAGCCCATCCCTGCAAGGCGAGGCCTGCCTGGACCCAGCCTTGAAGAAAACCACAGTGGCAACTGGGTGATTTCCTTTCCCGCTATTGTCCAACTCAGTGGGACTTCTGCTGACACCCTCCCTTCTCTGGCACACACCCCAGCTCCCAAGGAACAACCTGGTTTTTATCTGAAGGCTAGTCATTTACTTCATCATGACCAAGGATCTTTCCAGCAGCTTGAGGGGAAGAGAGAATCCTTTTTTTTTTTAATGCACTTTACCATTTTAATGGATTATACAGGAAAACAGAAGCTGACCTCTTTTTTTATATTAAAATATAATTGATATAACATTATATTAGTCTCAGGTATACAATGTAATGATGGGATATTTCTACGTATTGCAAAGTGATCACCATAGTAAGCCCAGTTAACATCTGTCACCATACATAGCTACCAAAAAAATATTTTTCTTGCAATGAGAACATTCAAGATCTACTCTCCTAGCTACTTTCAAATATACAATAGTTTTATTAACAATAGTCACCATGATGTGTGTTACATCCCCATGACATTAATTTTATAATTGGAAATTTGAACCTTTTGACTCCTTCACCCACTAGGGGATAGGAGAATTCATGACCTGAAGCCGGGGTTGGGCTTGGGTGAGGAATGGGAAAAGACAGAAGAGGGGGTCCTGTCCCCGGGAGTCTCCGGTCTGAAGAACAGGAAGAAACTGTGCCTCTGTACTCTGTATCTTTAGGCTGTTTTTTCCTCCCTAGCCCCCTTTTCCCTCCTCAGGGAGTCCAGTTGAGGCCTTCCTATTACACAATCCTGAGCAGGAGGTGGATTGAGAGGGGAAGGGAAGGGGAGGGGAGGGGAGGGGAGGGGAGGAGAGGAGACGGAAGGGAGGGGAAGGGAAGGGGGTAGGGGTGGAGAAAGGCACAGCCGATTTCGCTGCGCACCTATAGCACAGCCTCTAGGGGGCAGCAGCGGGGCTGACACAGCCCTCCTCTAGAAAAGAAGGGACAGGTTGGGCCAACAATCTGGACCAATGGAGTTGTAAGCCTCTGCTCCCCAAACATGGGGGCCCCACTTGTGCAGATCTCATACCTGCACAAGTATTCCAATTGAAACTCTACCATCGAAGCTACCATTATAACTTCATTCCTTTGGGTCTTCAATTCAGCAAAGAAGTGCATACTGTGGGCATGTAAGGTATTGTGTCCGAGGGTCAGGAGGGCATTTTAGCTTTCCAGAGCCCACCCTGGTGGGGATAAGTCTGGTAAATGCTTCTTCACCCTGGGGTGGTGAAGGCGGCACTGGGGGAAACAGGTGGAGTTTCAAGAGGAGCCTCTTTAGGTGTAGGTGGGGAAACAGGACAGTATTTATAGGATGGGTAGTTATTGGGGAAGGCTTCCGGGAGGACATGCTCTGGAGCTTGGAGGGCCCCGGATTAAAGGGGAAATTGCGGTCTCAGTCCCACATTTCTGGACGAGCTGGCCAGAAGCAAAGTGGTGATGATGACAAAGGCTACTCACCTGTCACGTCCGTCTCAGGTTCACTCTCTCCCACCTCATCCACCTCCCATAACATGCCCTGGTCCCACCCTGCCATGAATTCTTCCTGCAGAGAGTAGATGAATACAATTTATGGGGGTCCCCTCACCAAAGTACCTGTGTTTTGTTTTTGTTTATTTTTTTAAAGATTTTACTTATTTGTCAGAGAGAGACACAGCGAGAGAGAGACACAAGCAGGGGGAGTGGGAGAGGGAGAAGCAGGCTTCCCGCCGAGCAGGGAGCCCGATGCGGGGCTCGATCCCAGGACCCTGGGATCATGACCTGAGCCGAAGGCAGATGCTTAACGACTGAGCCACCCAGGCACCCCAAGTACCTGTGTTTTAATGGAAAACTCTGTAAGGCCCAGAGAAATGACTCAAAAAGCCGTACGTGGTATTCTAAAGCAGAGTCTTTCCTTGGGAACTTCATCCTCAAAGCCCCCCACATATAGGCAACTGCCAGGGCCATCTACCTTTTTTTTTTTTAAGATTTTATTTATTTATTTGACAGAGAGAGCTAGAGCCAGAGAGCACAGTGCGGGGGAGGGGAGGAAGCAGGCTCCCCGCTGAGCAGGGAGCCCGATGAGGGGCTCCAACCCAAGACCCTGGCATCATGACCTGAGCCGAAGGCAGACGCTTTAAAGACTGAGCCACCGAACTGCCCCACCGTCTACCTTCTTAAGCCTCAACTTCCCCAGCTATAAAAATGAGCAGCAAAATTAGGTCATTTTCCAGGTCCCTTCCAACGCTGACGTATAAGGTTTTAGCATTTTGAGCTTCAACAGCCTCCCATGCTGAGAGCACGGGGCTGGCCAGCCCTTGTTAGGAGGCAGCTAGTCTGTGGTTTGGCACCACTGCCCAGCCGGCATTTATTAAATCAGTGGGATGTGGTCCCTGCTGGCCTGGAAAGAGAACATTAAGCTCCAAAAACTTCCTGCAGCAGGCCTCCTTCAGAGAGCACTGCTCAGAGGGGTGAGGAACAAAACCATTCAGGTCCTTGGCGGTGCTCCAAGATCCTGTTCACTAGTATTTTTGCCCTGTCTGCACGGAGAACCCGTGACTGAAAACATCTGGAAGCCTGCTAAAGACTTGGGTGACTTCTTTCTCTTTCCTTCAGGGGTGGCTGTTCTCGACCTTGGTAATCCAAGTTGACCTTTGCCAATGCCCCTTCACATCCAACCTTCTGCACTTCACTGGGCAACAACCCTCTAATAAAATCCACATGAATCCATCTGCTAACAGCTTCTGGAAGGGCTGGAGGATCTAACACCTGCCTCGCATTCCTTGAGCCCTAGTAGCAAGGGAGAACAGGGCTGAGACCCAACTCCCGCGCCTCTGGGTCTTACAGTTGAATTGGAGAGAAAGGGAGTAGGTAGGAAGAGAGAAATGTCGATGAGAGCTTGCTAAGGGTGCAGAAGACAGCTGCAGGCAAGAAGGGCACAGGTGGAGTGACGGGGCTGCTGGATAGCCTAGCAGAGTCCCCCAGGCCTGGGCATGCCTCTTGCCAGTGACCTCAAGCCATGCTGACCAGGTTCATGGTGACTCATGGGGTCCATGTGTCACAGGCCTGGTGGTCCAGAGTTGTCTGCCCCTTGTCTCCCTCTTGTGACCTGGGATATGTCACAAATTCCTTGGGTCTCCATTTTAGGAAGTATCAACTGAGAACCCACGACATATGTGCCTGGTGCCAGGGAGAGGGTGCATCAGTGAGTAGAACACACCCAATTCCTGCGCTCTGGCCCCACTGGCTTGTATATCCTGTCCGCCTACAGGTCACAGTCTCAGGTACACTGGCGGGCTGGGGTCAGAGTGTTTGCAGTTCCTGAGGCAGGAGAACCACCCTGGCAGTGTCTGCTCTCTTCTCTCCGACTCCTCCCTCAGCTTCTCTGGGGCATAATGCGTGGACACAAGATTCCCTCTGGCTAAGGTCAGAGCTCCATTTCACTTTAGCTTTCTCCCCACCGAGGGCAAGAGTCCCCAAGAAATAAAGACAACAGGTTAGATGGACAGATAAGCTGCCTGAAGTTTATTTATAAAATACAAGGACGCACTTACTGCACCTAGACTTTTTTCTTAACTCCTCCTTTGCCTTCCTTTTCACCCAGCTGAGACGTTTGTTTGCTCTCTGAGAGTCCTCAGCTGATTTTACTAACCGATCTGCTCTTTGCTACGATGAGCCAAAGACCCACACAACCTTCCCCGAGGCTGACACTGTTCATCTCAGAAGGCCCTCAAGGATCCCACCAAGGTAAATGACTCTGCTCTGGTCAGCTCAGGACGCTGAGGAGCAGAGAAACTGGTGTCCTTCTTGGAGCGCGGCCTGCATCTCCTTGAACTGAGCCAACTGGCAGGCCTCGTCCAGCCCCAGCCAGCGGTAGGCCTGGTGCTCTTGGGAGAGGCGGATCTCCACGTTGTAGTCCTTCACCTCGGCCAGCCAGTAGATGACTGTTTTAGGCTTCTTCCTGGCCACATAATTGAGCTCCATTCTGAATCCCTCAATGATGGTCAGCTGGCCAGCTGCTATGCCGGCTTCCTCCTGAGTCTCCCGCAAGGCCGTTTCCAAGTCATTTTCTCCTGGTTCCACATGGCCTGGTTAGGGAAAAAAAAAGGAAAGGGAGCAAGAGAGCATCTTCAGCAAAGGTGGAATTTTCAGGTCTGATGATTTAAAGATGGGGGTCTTTGGTGGCTTTTCTAGATGTTGCTAGGCTCAAGGGGGCCTAGAGATTGGCAATATCCTAACTATGCCTAGGAATGGGGAGCAGAGCCGGGAGCGTCTGGGCAATTCCTCCTCCCGACCCCATCTTCTCTGCAGAGAGTTAAACAGACCATGTGTTTGGCAAGTCTGGTCTAGAAGACGGCTCTTCAGTGGTGAGAGAGATGGCCTCCCTCAGACCTCTGCTTTCTTATCCTTTGGAGCCCTCCTCATCCCATGTTCTCAGGGAACCCTTTCCCTTGAAGACCTTAAATCGATCTTCTGAAGGAGGGGCAGTCCCTTCTTGGCAGACAGGAGCAGCTGAGGAGGGAGCGCTTTGCCTACAATCTACAGTGAGGACTTAACACTGTCTTAGTTGGTCCCTGAAGTCCCAGGGCCAACAGGCTCCAAAGCCCTGCACTGCAGCCCCAGCAGCTGTTTCCAAGTAGCTATCAAGGCTTTTCCACATTGTTTTCATCTTTCTAACTGAGCAAGGCCAGATTCCAGTTTCACAGGGAAATTCCTGATGGGAACTTAGACTAAGGACAAGCTGAGAGCCCGTTCTAAGAAAATTTGTTGGCAAGACCCAAACCCAAGGAGACAGCTGCCAAGAAACTGTTGTAGGAGAGCCTGAAGCTCTGCAGACTGGGAGCAGGCCTCAGTTTTGCCTCCAGGCCTTCCCTGCAAATTCTCAGCCTGCCTGGAGGGGCCCAGAAGGACAGGGAGGGGTCTGGCAGCCCCTGTCAGCACATGGCTCCAGCGAGTTGCTGGGGGCCTCCTGGTTCAGGAGCTCCTGGGGAGTAGGAATTGTTAGCTGTTCCCTTCTTGGTTCCGACACAGGGCTATATGCTAGCTCTCCACCTTCCCAGGGGTTCTCCACAGCAGTGCCCGGAGTCAGAGAGGTTGCGGCACAGCTCCCACAGAGTCAGGACTTAAAAACCCAACCTAGCTCATGGCTTCTGGAGAATTTTCTCTGTACAGCACCTCATGTAGCCGTGTACACAAAGCCAGGTAGGTACTGCATGGGGGGGTGGGGAAAGAGGGGTGCTGGTGGTGAGAGAGGTGCGCTGATCCTCATGCCCCATCCGCACTCAGAAGTGTGGGGCATCTCTGAACATGCCCTTCCCAACGGCATCTACGCTCCATCTACCCACCAGCGTTAACAGGATAACCTCTCCCCAGGCCCAAGCAGGACAAAATTTGGAGAGGTCCTTTGAAATCTTTCAGTGAGAGGTACTATGCAATGACTTTGGCAATCAGGAGACAAGTGTGAACATTCCTATTCATAGTATTTGTGACACTTCTGTCCCTTTCTTTCACCTTATTTCTCCTTAGTGAAATGCAAATGTGCAAAGTTTACTTCCTGTTCCGCTTTCCTTATTTTCCTCCAACCCTGGATCCTTGCTCACCCCTCTCCCACGGCACTCCCCTTTAAAGTCTCTGCTCCATTCTGTCTGGGGGCTGCTCACACAGGGCTCCTGACCTGTAACCCAGTAATGACTAGACCCCAAGGTCCCCAATTCCCAGCTCAGTGCCTTTTCTCCATTTACCACAGAGGCTGGTGCTCCAGTGAATGACTGACACACACACACACACACACAGACAGACCCCCTTCTGCCCTGGGATTCAACCACAGAGTTCTATTTCCAGCTCCGGCCTGGCATGCAGACCATGTATGTCAGGAAGGATCAAGGGCTCCTGCCCACCCCACCCCGTCCTGCTGCACAGTCAATGGGACGTAAGCTTTATGGGGTGCCTGATAGGGTAGCTTTCTAAGCAACGCTTGGCACTTTCTCAAGAGCCAGCCCCTCTGCCTTGCACCTTTGGGAGGAGTCCAGTGATGAATGCCGTCTGATGCCTGCAGCAGTAGAAACTCAATTGCAGGTTTGTCCACCGTGGGAATGAGGCATCTTCGGAAGATGATCAAGCCACATGCTCTCAGGGCCATGGTCTATTTGAGGACTTAAGAAGATGGGAGACATTGGGAAGTTACACAAAACAGGAGGATCCATCCTGGGGGCAGCATCTGGTGCTGGGGAGTAGCACAGATCAGCTAATAGTGACCTCACCAACTACAGAAAAAGGCAGCATTCCAAGGACCAGTGGGGGGAAATGAGGAATCAGAGACTGATTTGTGAATGATGGTAGGACCCTGGCCCCTACCCTGTCTGTGCAGCTCTATCCCAACTCCTCCAAGGTCTCCCTGCTAAGACACAGGGCTGGTGTGAGTGTGTTAAGAGACTGGAGGTCCTCAGAGGCAAACCCCCTGAACCTGGAGAGATGCTGGGAATGGGAGAGATGAGGAATATCATCATCAAACCCATGGTCCCATTTCCCTCAGCCTCCAGCCTGAGTCTGCGGGGCAGAGACTCCAACGATGGGGTTTCTGATGGCCTGAGGGGTCACTTAGGAAAGGTAGCTTGGTGTCCTAAAAACATTTTTGTTATTGATATTTTCAGTCTTTTATCCATGTTTTAGAATGTTATACATTCACATGGTGCAAAATCCAAAGTACAAAAAGGCACACACAGTAGAAAGTCTCTTTCCCACCCAATGAGAAGCACACTGGCATAGTGGGTCAAGAGTATGACTCTGTAGCCTGGGGTCAAGTTCTGACTTTGCCACTTATTCACTGTGTGCTTAGCTCCTAAGCCTCAGTTTCCTCTGCTGTGAAACAGGATAGTAACAGTTCTACCTCAAAGGGTTGCTGTGAGATCACATGACTTAACTTTTGTAAAGGGCTTTAGAACAGTGCCTGGCATGTAATGAGCACTCGGTTGGTTTCAATATGCATAGGAAAATGTCTGGAAGGATACACATCATTAATAGTGTTTTCTGGAGGATGAGATTATGGCGAGACTTTCATTTTCTAGTCCCTATATTTCTGCATTGTTTGGAAGTTCACAGAGAACATTTATTAATTTTATAATCACCAATTCCGTAAAGACTAAAATTTTTTAGTCCTTTCCATTTCAGTTACTTTTATTTTCTTTTAAGATTTTTTTTTTTTTTGAGAGAGAGCACAAGCAGGGAGGAGAAGGAGAAGCAAACTCCCTGTGAGCAGGGAGCCCGACGCAGGGCTCAATCCCAGGACCCTGAGATCATGACCTGAGCCGAAGGCAGACGCTTAACCGATTGAGCCACCCGGTGCCCCTCAGTTACTTTTCTATTTCAGAAAAGAATGTCCACAACAACAAAAGACAGAAAGGGAGAAGAGTAGAAATATCTGCAGCAGTGAAAAAACAATTCATCATCTGAAGGGGGCCGTGTCATCAAGGTAACAAAAAATATGGAAGATCTCTTATGTAAGGCCTCACTAAAGAAAATGTGTCATTGCTTTGGTCAACAAATATTTATTGAGTACTGACTATGTAATAAGTACTGTGCTAGGCCTTTGCTCTCATGCAGTTTATATTTTAATGGGAGAGGCAGATTTTTTTTTAAAGATTTGGTTGGGGGGGAGGAAGGAGAGAAAGAATCTCAAGCAGATTCCATGCTGAGCTCAGAGCCTGTCCTGGGGCTTGATCCCACAACCCTGAGATCATGACCTAAGCCCAAACCAAGAGTCGGACACTTAACCAGCTGCACCACCCAGATGCCCTGGAAGAGGCAGAATTTAATCAAATAATTAAGCAATTTAAAAAATAATTGCCGATAAGGTATGTGCTACAAAGGAAAAATGTGTGATAGGTAACCTGACCTTGTCTGAGGGATCAAGGAAGACTTCCTGGAAAAAGAGATGTTTGAGCAGAGAAGTAAGGATGAGTAAAAGGTAAGTTGGCAATGGGAAGGAGGGAGAAAGTATGTTCCAGGCGGAGGGGACAGCATGGGCAAAGGCCCTGAGGTAGGATGGCAGAACTGAAAGAAAATCAGGTGTCTCAAATGCAGCAAAGGCCTAGGACAGTGGCCCAGGCAGGAAAAGACCTAAGTCAGTAGGGCCTCATCTGCAAGATTCCAGGGCCAAAGAAGGCTCTGGTGCACAGATAGCAGAGCTGATGCAGAGAGGATGGCTGGAGCTGGAGGTAATGTTCTCTATGGCCCCCATGCTGCTACCCATCAAGATGAGCCTGGGGACACCTGGGCGGCTCAGTCGGCTCAGGTCATGGTCCTGGGTCCTAGGATGGAACCCTGCCATCGGGCTCCCTGCTCAGCAGGGAGTCTGCTTCTCCCTCTCTCTCTGACCCTCCCCCCACTTGTGCACGCTCGCTCCTTCTCACTCAAATAAATAAAATGTTAGGGGCGCCTGGGTGGCTCAGTCGTTAAGTGTCTGCCTTTGGCTCAGGTCATGATCCCAGGGTCCTGGGATCGAGCCCCGCATTGGGCTCCCTGCTCGGCAGGAAGCCTGCTTCTCCCTCTCCCACTCCCCCTGCTTGTGTTCCTTCTTTTGCTGTGTCTCTCTCTGTCAAATAAATAAATTAAAATATTAAATAAATAGAATGTTAAAAAAAAAAAAAAAAAAAGATGAGCCTGCATCTGTCAAAGGCACAAAAATCAGACCCAAAATGAATCTCATTCTTCAGGACTGCCAACAGATAGTTTACCAAAAAACCAAATGCACCCAACACTGATCTTTCTAAATGTTTCTTTCCTTTTTTTTTTTTTTAGATCTTATTTCTTATTTATTTATTTGAGAGAGAGAGAGCATGAGCGGGGAGGGGAGGGGCAGAGGGAGAAGAAGACTCCCCATTGAGCAGGAGCTGCATATGCGGCTCCATCCCAGGATCCCAAGATCATGACCTGAGCGGAAGGCAAATGCTTAGACGACTGAGCCACCCAGATGCCCCAGTAGCAGGCTTTTTAAAACATTATATTCTATTTCCCTGGTCTTCCTATTTATGCCAAGAACTTTCCCCATTCTGGAAACCAGAAAGAAGCACCCTGTCACCACAGAACTGGTGAACAGAGGATCAGATGTCCACTTTCTCCCTATGCTATGGACCCATGGAGAGGACAGTTGTTCTAGAAAGGCAAAACTCCAATCTACCCTTTTCAGTTGCTTGGCTTGAGCCAGCTGTTCTCTAGAATTTCTCTCCTTTCCCATACACATTACTTCCTACTCATGCTTTCAGAAACAGCTCAGTGTCACCTCTTCTGCGAAGCCTCTGGCTTCCAATCATCTCATCTTCTGGGCCTTCAACATGGCTTGAATAAACTTCTGTAGGGTTTGATCGGAGAAGAACACTCTGAGAAAATTAAGGATTTAGTGTAGGGATTAGATCTTGTGCAATTATGGAAGTCGATGGAGAAATCCATGCAACTCTGTCACCTCTGCATCTGGTGTTGAGGCTGAAGTCTCTATAGGTCAGCCAGGCCAACAGTTGGGAAGGGAAGCTGGATGCGAAGTGGAGGAGAGCAAGGAAAACTGGAACTTGTGAAGACAAACCAGATCCTATGAGGACAAGTAGAACTCCTGAGGACAAACTGAAACCTGTGACTTCCTTTCACCATCTCCAAGCTCATTAACGTGGGTAACTTCGAGGAGCTGGAGCCCTTTGCCATAGAGCTAAATGTTCATCTGGCCCAGCACCCAGAGTATCTGAAGGAGGAGATTCAGCAGGAGTTGGGGAGCTGCAGGCCTGGGTGCTTTAGCCGGCACCAATAAGGTGAACCAGCAGATCAGCATTCAAAGGTATGCACTGCCACATGCTTGGTATCCTGCTCTCTTTTACAGTGTGCTGGCTGCTACTTCACTTCAGCTTCCCAAATCGTGCACACAATTTTCTTGAGGTCGACCCTAACTTGGAACCATATAGGAAGGGAATCCTGGGAAACACAGTTCCAGCTTAGCCAAGTAGACACAGTACAAAGCCACCACAAGCACAATACCTAGTCTGGTAAGTCTCAGGCTGTACCTTTGGCAGGGAAGATCCAGATTGTGCACTCTGTCTCCTTGGAACCCAGCACAGCAGCTCTCAACAGATGTTCATTGACTCAACAGAACACTCTCCCCACATCCCACTCAAACAAATGCTCAGGGTATGTTCTGGGATTTTGGGAAATAGCCCAGTGTTTTCCTGAAGAGTGCCATTTACATAAAAGTCAATGGAGCTATTGTTGTAGGTTTTCTGTTTTTCTGGAGACCATGGAGTAAAACTGTCCTGGGGTTTGAAAGAGGCCAGCTTATAGAGAAACACACACACACGCGCGCACACACACACACACACACACACACACACGACTCCAAGTGGATTCAAACATCAAAGAGGCCAGCTTATAGAGAAACACACACACACGCGCGCGCGCACACACACACACACACACACACACACACACACACACACACACACACACACACACACGACTCCAAGTGGATTCAAACATCAGGGGGTTAAAGAACACAGCATCCAATATGCAAATGTGCTTGCAGCCAGGATTGCAGAGATGAGAACTCTAGGCTGACAGCAGGCAATTCACACTTCAGAAAAGTGGCAAAGTGCCTTAGGTGGTTAAAAAAAACCTGAACAAAAAACTCCTCAATGTCATCAGAAGGTTCCAGAAGCTAAGGAAAAGTGCTCTTGCCTTTCTCTATATATACATTTCCCTTACAGCTTAGGAGGTTCAGGACCTAGGTGCCAAAAAATAATTCACAGATAAATGGCTGTACTGATGTGTTGTGTTCCAATGTTTTCATCAAATTAATCAGTGTGCAATTGCAAGCATAGCTCAACCCCCAAAAGCCCTCACAAATATACCTTTAGATACAGAAAGAGCTCCCCAAATCCTCTCAGCGTGTTCCTTATAATCTAAAATCCCTTTAGCAGAAACTCTTCCATGCCACTATGTTATCAATTAAGCCTTGACACTGTGCCAGCTACACTGTGCAAGGTTCTTTACATGTGTATTTTTTAATGTTCAAGACAAATCTTCATCATAAGCAGGATTGTCTCCAGTTTTAGATAAGGAAACTAAGATTCAAAAAGGTTAAAATACTAGCCCAAGAGCATAGCTGGTCTGTGAATGGCAAGATTTGAATCCAAGTAAGCCTAACTCCGAAGTGTGTATTTTTACCCCCTTCCACAGCTCTGCTTAATGTGAAAGAGCAGAGCTTAGAGCACAGATGGTCCTGAGAGAGGACACATGCAAATAATTTATACAATTATTTCCAGTTCCCAAATTCCCAGTCTTTGATCTATATTCGCATGGAGGATTTTTAAGGTACCTGGCTGGAATCCTTTCCACAGGACAGGTTTTAGTTGGGGTGGAGGAGGGAGGGTGTGTAGATGAAGGTCCTGGCGCCCAGAGTTGACCCTGGGGAGGTAAAGTGTAGCCTGAGGCCCCGAAACTTGGCCTATCTGATAAGAGTTTCTATGCGTCCTCTGCTTTTTCTCTGAGAAGCAGGAACCTAAAATCACATGTTCAAAACTTCATCAGGTAGCCTGGGGGTTCCCAACAACCAAGTGTTGGGAATACCTTTAATGCTAGCCTTGGACAAGCACACAAACAACTAACTTAGGGTGCTGGTATCCAGGAAAGTTGCCCAGGCCACTCCACTGTAAGGAGGAAGGCCAACTCTGCCTGCCCACAAGCAACTCCGACTGCTCAGTTTTCCCTTTCTTCCCCCATCATAATGGTCTTTTCTGATTCTCCAACTCCCCTCTTCCCTTTCAAAGGATTGAACAGAAATGAGGTGCCCATCTGTGAATAAAGCTCTTTCTTGTAAAAACAACAACAAAAAGAGAAAAAGGAAAAGGAAAGAAAAGGAAAAAGCTTCCAACTACTGTGAATAAATTGAGACCAAGAAAATGTTCCCTCAATTGCACCTTTTCCTGGACATCTGCCACTCTCTTTTCTCATAGAAACCAACCTGCTGAGTCATCTTGCTATCTTTGCTATTTGGCTGAGGGCAGAAACAGGAGATTTCACCTGTAATGGCATGAATATTGGCTTCTAGGATGAGGCCAAAGTCAGACAAGGTTGGAACAAAAATCATTCCTAGTAAAGAGGATCTGTTAAGTGGCCTATTAGTGCCATCTGCTGTACAATTCTAGAAAGCAAACATGGGGAATTCTAATATTAGAGCCTGAAGGGATTTACTTACTCATCTAACATCTGTTGAGTGTGTCCCATTTGACAAGCAGTGTGACAGGATTGAAGAGTGGATATGAAGCTGAATATTATAAATCCGCAGCTTTCTAAGTGTCCACAGCCTCATGAAAGTGAAAGGTACTTAGACAAGTTCCCAGTTTATTCTGTGCACCATAGGGGTATGTATAAGATGGAAAGGAAGCAACGAAGAGAGAGTGATTATCTTTAGGTCAAAGGGACACCCCATAAGGATTCTGAAGGACAGCTAGGAATTCACCAGGCAGAATAAAGGTGGAGGCAAGGGGCATTCCAGGCAAAGGGAGGAGTGTGGGTAAAGACCCTCAAGCACAAAATGACATTCCACTAATAAACAGTTTGTAGGCAATGAGGAGGAGCCTTTGACTGGTTTTAGGCAGGGCTGCCAATATGGTCAGATTGACATTTTACAAAAACGAATTCTGGCAGCAAGGAAGGTAGAGAATGGATTGGAAGATTGGAGGCAGGAAGATCAACCAGTCACAAGCTTTTTGCCAACAACAGTCCAGATGACAAATGATATAGAGTTAAATTAAGGCAGAGACCCCGAGAAAGGAGAGGAAGGGATGAATTTGAGAGATATCTCAAAAAGAAAACCAACAGTATTTAATGTTTCATTGTCCAAGGAAGAGGGGTGGGGGAAAGGGGAGAAGAGAGAGAGAGAGGGAGGGAGAGGTTGTTTGGTTTTGGTGACTAGAGAAGTTGGTGGAGTAGGAAGTAGAAAGTAAGCTAATGATTTGTTTGGGAAAAGATGAATCTGAAGTGCTGTTGACTACCCACAAGGTAAATGAACAGATGGAATTGTGCTCAGTGATCATCTCATTCCAACTCTTCATTTCCAAAGATGAAAATTTCCTACTAGAGAAAGATTTTGCTCCCACCATAGATACCTCTGCAAGCCACTTCCCTCTACTTGGGTACGTCTGCCTGTGCATCTGGTATTCTGGTATTCAAAGCATTTTATCCTCCTTCAGACAGAAACAACATGGAAAACCATGGCTAGCTTTGCAGTGAAAAAGACCCAGCTCCCTAATTCAACAGTTGTATTACTTTAAGCAAAATACTTCTCTAAGCCTCATCTGTAAAATGAGGGTAACTTCTACTTTATATGATTGCTGTAGAGTTTAAAAAACACATATATAGGATCTGACATAAAGAAGTACTGAATATATATGAGTCACTTTCACCCCTGTTATCATAAAAGGTCATCAGGAAGCTTCTGTGTTATGTTTCAATGGCAAGCTCTTAGCTTCTTCTGACAGCTGAATCAAGAAATGGCTTTTCATAATTCCAGCAAAACTGCTGGTGAACACACTGTTCACCACACCATTTATATTCCTTATGCATAAAGTACCACAACATAAATTCCTTTCAATAAGTACTAGGAAGAAATTTCACTCTTTTGCGAAAAATGGTTTCCTTAATTATTTCTCTGACAAGTTTTGAGCTAAATTGGGTACTTGCAGTAAGTCTACTGGCCTTGTTAGCTAGTATATTTGTTTGTTTCTATTATGAAGGTAATAGGTACCATTTTTTGAGGGGTTACTGCTTGCCAGGCATTGTGCCAAGTGCTTTACTTTCATTATTTCACTTAATCTTCACAACAACCCTCTTGAGTCTTCACCGCAATTTTTCAGAAGAGGAAAAAGGAAAGCAGGTCTGCCTGACTCCCAACATCATTGCTCTTAACCTCGACTCTGTATTAGAGTTTTACATTTGGCTATTTGATTGCACTGTTTATTTTCTTTCTTTCTTTTTTTTTCAGAGATACAGTAACAAATACATAGGGCCCAAAACCAGGCCAGAACAAAGGAAAAGGAAGTTCTGGTTTAGATGGTGGGACTCTGGTGTGATTTTCTTTTTTTACTACTGCTAATTGCCAAGATATTATCTATTCAGTAGATGAAGCCATTAGAACATACAAAATCTCTTCTGGAAAGCAGACAGGGTATAAAGGGTAACAACAAAGTGAAACTGAGGCCAAGGGCACTCCTGCCGCCGGTCCCTAAACCCGGAACTCAGAATTCCGAAGTCCCACCCCATCACCACCGGCAAGCGGGCCAGCAATGCTCAGAGCCATAGAACCCTCCCCTCTCCCTGAGGATAGAGGAAAACTGAGGTCCTGAGAGCGGCCGGGGCCTGGCCTGCCCACGCCTCACTGAGAGTCTGGTATGTCCACCCTTGACGGTGCAGCGACGGAAGATTATTCAACTGCAGATTCCCATCCCTCCAACGATCAGTTTCTCCGTGGAGAACTTCACCCAGAACCCCCTAAGACTACTCACCCAAGCCCAGGGCGGCAAAGGCAGGCCTTGAACAGAAGGTGGTGGGGGAGTACGACGACCAATCCGGAAGGTTCGGTTGCGCTTAGAGCGACCAATAGGATAGGGTAGAAGGCCCCTCCACCCGCCTCAAAGATGCCCTACTTTCACTTAGAACGTCGCGAGATCTTCACTCATGCGGTATGATTGGTTGAAAGACGCAGCTTGAGAGTTACGCCCACTGTTTCCCTGATTGGTCTTCTCGAGAAGAAGGCCTCCAACGACAACGAGCTCCCCCGGCGCCCATTGGTGGATGAGGCGGGGCTGTCGGCGCCCGGGCGCCGGCGCGGGCGTTCGAACCCGCGCTTGGTGGCGTTACCATGGGGATGCGGCCTGGCCGACGCCTCAAAAACTGGTGAGTTGACAGCACGCCCGCCAACTTTGGGGCTCTCTCCTGTCGGCATTGTCTTCTGTCCTCAGACAGGGTTGACCGAGGGGGAACTTGGAAGCTACTGAGGTGAGAAATGGTGGGGAGAATCGGGGAGGAGAAGGGTAGGCCTCTGCCCCGCGGGAGAGGGCACGCTGGACGCCTATAGAGCGCGAGAGGAGGCGGCGGTTGTAAGGAAACCGGGATTTGGCCTTTCCTGGTTGTTCGAACGCTCACATACTCTCCTACCCTTCATCCCCTTATCTCTGCTTTTTCTTCAGTGATTATCTCGAGCGCTACTTCTCCCATGAAGCCTTTCTGAGTCTCGAAATTTTCTTGCCTTTGAACCTATGGCCCTGAGTGGAACCTTAGAGCACTTCTATCCGGCCTTGGGTTATTTGTGTACTTCCGTGAGCCTCATTCTCCTCGTTCCTCCCACATAATTTGGAGGTTTTTTGAGGCAGAGCGACCATCTTTTATTCCCAGTGTCTTACACACAGTAGAGTTTTCAGGAAATATTTGTTGAGTTGAGTTTAATTCACCACAAATGGATTGGGTTCCCCTCTATGCACTGCCCTGTTTTCCCTCCCGTTCAAAGGGTTTTGTTGTTGTTGTTTTTTATGGGAGTAGAGGGAGGGTACCCTAATCTCATATTCGGTAGGACCTGAAAGTCCACGGTTGGCCTTTCCACTGTTGGTGAAAGGAAAAATTTTTTTGGAGTGCTTGCTAGAACTCTTCTGCTATTGTGGCTTTTAATCTTATTCTCCCAATGCTTTTATTAAACTCCTTAAGGAGTCTTTGCTTAAAAACATTCTGTTGTTGCTGAACGCCAGGAGAATCTCAGTTTCTTAGTGACCCACAGCTGTTGCCACATTTTAAGAGTGCTGTGGAAAACGGTTTTAAAGCATTTTCTCCTTTGTATTCTCCTTGTAGTCACTCTGCTTCAGGTGCATATAACAGTTGCTCTGGTAGTTGTCCATTCATCAGCTGTCAATTGCATTACCAAGACTGTTGTTTTGTCAACTCATAAGACTATATATTGCCAATCTGGATTGTTGATGATTCTCCTGTGAAATTCATAGCTCAATGATGATTAATAAGAGGATTGAAAAAGTCAGGTATAGCAGCTATGTTATTATTATCCTCTTATAAAAGTTTGACCACAACCATATAGCTAAACGGCAGATCTGTGACATGTAATGGAAACCAGACTGGAGATTCAGGGTTTGGCTTTGGCTCTGTCTCTACTCACTGTGGCTGACTTTGCAAGTCATTTAGCCCTTTTAGACCTCACTTTTTTCAACTGGAAAATCAAAGTGTTGAATTATATTAGAATTCCTGTGACTCTACTATCAACTTAGTCAAGCAATTGGTTATTTTTTTAAATTCCAGTATAGTTAACATACAGTGTTACTAGTTGCAGGTGTACAATACACTGATTCAATAATTCTCTACATTACTCAGTGATCATAAGTGTACTCTTAACCCCCTTCACCTGTTCACCCATTCCCTCCACCCACCTCCCCTCTGGTAACCATCAGTGTATTCTCTGTAGTTAAGAGTCTGTTTTTTGGTTTGTCTCTTTTTTTCTTAAATCATTTGTTTTGTTTCTTAAATTCCACATGGAGTGAAGTGATACAGTATTTGTCTTTCTCTGACTTACTTCACTTAGCATTTTATCCTCTAGATCCATCCATTTTGTTGCAAAATGGCAAGATTGCATTTTTTTTATGGCTCCATAATATTCCATTGTATATGTATTCCATCTTCTTTACCTGGCCATCTATTAAAGAATACTTGGGGGGCGCCTGGATGGCTCAGTCATTACGTGTCTGCCTTTGGCTCAGGTCATGATTCCAGGGTCCTGGGAACGAGCCCTGCATCAGGCTCCCTGCTCCGCGGGAAGCTGCTTCTCCCTCTCCCACTCTCCCTGCTTGTGTTCCCTCTCTCGCTGTGTCACTCTCTCTCAAATAAATAAATAAATAAAATCTTCAAAAAAAAAATACTTGGGCTGCTTGGCTGTTGTAAATAATGCTGCAATAAATAATGCCATAAAAATAAGGATGCATTTATACTTTTTTTTTCTAGAGAGAGAGTGCATGTGCAAAAAGGAGAAGGGGAGGGGCAGTGGGGGAGGGAGAAAGAGAATTTTTTTTTTTCCTCAAAGATTGTTTTTTTTTTGTCAGAGCGCGCACACACGTGGCGTGCAGGGGGGAGCAGCAGGCAGAGGGAGAAGCAGGCTCCCCGCTGAGCAAGGAGCCCAATTCGGGGCTTGATCCCAGGACCCTGGGATCATGACCTGAGCTGAAGGCAGATGCGTAACCGACTGAGCCACCCAGGCCTCCGGAGAGAGAGAATCTTAAGCAGCGAGCCCAGTGTGGGGCTCAGTCTCACGACCCTGAGATCATGACCTGAGCAGAAATCAGGAGTCCGTTGCTTAGTGTTTTTGTATTCATATTCATATGTACCAGTTTGCATTCCTAACAGTGCATGAAGATCCTTTTTTCTCTGCATCTTCACCAACACTTGTTGTTTCTTGTGTTTTTTATTTTAACCATTCTAACAGATGTAAGGTGATATCTTTTTGTGGTTTTGATTGCATTTCCCTGATAATTAGTGATGTTAGGCATCTTTTCATGTGTCTGTTGGCCATCTATATGTCTTCTTTGGAGAAATGTCTGTTCATTTCTTCAGGCAGTTGGTTATTGATGTCAGGTAAACATCACACGTTCAGCTTTCCAAGGACTGTACAGCTGGAGCTGATAGCTGCCATTTATTGAGCATTTACCCTGTGCAAAGCACTATATCAGGCTTTATATAAATATTACATTTTTCTTAGCATAGTATATCAATGTACTGACCACATATTATTTCATTAAAAGCTTTTGGTTTATGTTATTTATTTAAATCTTTAGCTGTTATATGTCCTAATGCAATGTCTGTGGGGCAAACTAGGGCATGATCCTCATCTTCCAGTTTAGGAGGAATAGCAGTTTCTTTGGGCTGCCATTTCATTGTTTGTAATGTAAGGGGTTGAACTCTTCTCAGTCCCTTACAGATTAATTGATCAATTAATCCACTTTCTTGTACTGCCTTAGCAAATCTGTTCGTAATTTGTGCAGAGTAAATCCTCAACGAATTTTGTTAAATGAGTAATAGAGTTTTACTCATACTTTGAGTATTGTGGTCATTGTATACTTCCCTAGTTATTGTCTCAAGGATTTTGATGTTCACATCCTGTTAAACAAGAAGACTCTTCCAGGGTGCCTGGGTGGCTCAGTTGGTTAAGCAACTGCCTTCAGCTCAGGTCATGATCCTGGAGTCCCGGGATTGAGTCCCACATCAGACTCCCTGCTCAGCGGGGAGTCTGCTTCTCTCTCTGACTCTCTCCCCTCTCATGTTCTCTCTCACTCTCTCTCAAATAAATAAATAAAATCTTTAAAAAAAAAAAAAAAAGACTCTTCCATAGGCATAAACTAATAATAGGTACCATTTGTATTGGGAAAACTCAATTTTCCACCCATATGTCTCCTGTGTAGGGAAAACCTCATTTCTTTTCCTCCTGTGTGTCTCCTTTACCACTCATATAGAAGACTTCTGACACTTCGGTCGAATGTGTGGGGACTTTTTCCCCACCAGGCAATTGTCTATGACACCAGCTGTGGGTCCTATAATTTAACTCAGTCCAACTCTCCCTGCCTGGAAATAGTATCAGATCCCACAGGTTAAGGGCTCAGTCTGATGAAACTGCTCCCACTCCACTTCAGATGCCAACTCTAAGTAGTAGGTCCCCAGGTTATTCACAACTTCTGTCAGATTTGGCTACAAATCAGAGGTTCCTGTGACTCCCTCCTTGGATTCAATTAATTTGCTAGAGTGGCTCACAGAAGTGAAGGAAATACTTAAGTTAACCAGTTTATTAAAGGTTACGATAAAGGATGTAGATGAACAGCCAGATGAAGAGACACATAGGACAAGGTCTGGGACAGTGTCAAGGATAGGAGCTTCTGTGCCCATGGAGTTGAGGTGTGTCACTCTGCTGGTGTGAATGTGTTCACCAGCCTGGAAGTTCTCTGAACCCCATACTTTCAGTATATTTATGGAAACTTTGTCACATAGGTGTGATCAGTTCAGTCCATTTACGTCTTCTCTTCCCTTTCTGGAAAATGGGGGGTAGGGCTGAAAAGTTCAAGCTTCTGCTTATGGCTTGATCTTTCTGGTGACCAACGCCCACCCAGAGTTGCCTTATGAGAACAAAAGATGCTCCTAGTACTTGTTTGGTCTTTTTTGTGTGTGTGGTTTTTTGTTTTGTTTTGTTTTGAGTAAAATGATAGAAGTTTACTAAGTGAAGATACAGAGAAAGCTCTCAAGAGTGAGAGGGGTTCTGACAGGGTTGCCCACTCCTAGTACTCTTATCACTTAGGAATTTACCAGGGTTTTAGGAGTTCTGTGCCAGGAACTAGGGGCAGAGACCAATATATGTTTTATATTATCTTATATCATTTTGTTGTGTGCTTCTGTGTCAGATACTGAATGTAACATTTTCTTTACATTATTCCAATTCTTACAAAAGCAAACATCTTTCCCAAGTCACTATCATTTTTTGCCTGTTGAACTACAAGCAGATTCCTAAATGATCTCCCTCCTTCCATTTTTGCCCATCCCCTACAATCCATTTCCCACAGAACTCGCAGAGTGATCTTTAAAGATCTTGTCCTTTCCTCACTTAAAATCTTCCAGTGACTTCCTGTTTCATTTCAAATTAAAATCCAGGGGTGCCTGGGTGGCTCAGTTGGTTAAGCATCTGACTCTTGATTTCAGTTCAGTTTGTGATCTCAGTCAGGGTCGTGAGACTGAGCTGGGCATTTGGCTCATGCTGGGCGTGGAGCCTGCTTAAGATTCTCTTTCTCCCTTTCCCTCTGCCCCTCCCCTGCCTCCTTCTCCTAAAAATAAATAGGGATGCCTGGGTGGCTCAGTTGGTTAAGCGTCAGACTTTTTCTTTTTCTTTTCTTTTTTTTTTTAGATTGTATTTACTTGAGAGAGACAACATGCTCTAGTGGGGAGAGGGGCAAAGCAGGAGATAGGGAAAGAGAGAGAATCTCAAGCAGACTCTGCACTGAGCTTAAGGGCCGATGTGGGGCTCGATCTCATGACCCTGAGATCATGACCTAAGCCCAAACCAAGACTCCTACACTTAATCAACTGAGCCCACTCAGGCACCCCTAGCTCCTAAGCATCAGATTCTTGATTGTGGCTTAGGTCATGATCTCAGAGTTGTGAGATCCAGCCCCATGTAGGGCTCTACATTCGGTGCAGAGTCTGCTTGTCCCTCTTCCTCCCCCAATGTGCACACGCATGCTCTCTCTCTCTCTCAAATAGATAAAATCTTTTTAAAAATAATTAATTGATTAATTCATTAAAATCCAGACACCATTACTTGATCCAGTAGACCCTCATAATCTGGCCCTACCTTTCTGTCGTCATCTCATACTCCTTTCCCTCTCACCAACTGTGCTAGAGCCAAACTGGTCTTTTCTTAAATGCTTGATTGATCATGCCATGCTCATTTCCACCTTAAGGCCAATGTAGTCACCTGGAATGCTCTTCCTGCTAATCTTTACATGAGTGATTCCTTTGTATTATTTCACATTTCACCTAAAATATCCCTTTGAATGAGGTCTTCTCTAATCATCCAATGTGAAATAAACCCTTCACCCTGCTTTATTTTTCATCATACTTATCACTATATAAAATTATCTTGTTTGATATCATCTCCTCCCACTAGAATAATAGACCTTCAGGGCAGTGACCTTATCTGTTTTCTTCACTGCTGTATCCTCTTATGTCTAGAACAGGGCCTAGTTCATAAAAGGCCCTCAAAATTGATTTCTTGAGTCATTGGATCAAAGGTTCTTGTTGGAACTGTGACCATAGCTATGTCCATAGCAATTCATTTGAGTAATACAATCTTGTTTCATTTTATTGCCAAAGGAGCAGTGAGTCAGGGCACCAACTCTGAGTTTTCCTGAGCAATCAAATTATCCTGATACAAAAGTTTCTACCACCTATGACTGTAAATGGTATCAAATGCTTTTGTATAGTTTTAAAAATAGTGTAGGGATATTTATTCATTTATTCATTAAATAATTATTGAATGTTACTTTTTTCCAGACACTGTTTTAGAAACTGGAGATAAGGGTACCTGGGTGGCTCAGTTGGTTAAATGGCTTAGTTGGTTAAGTGTCTGCCTTCGGCTCAGGTCGTGATCCCAGGGTCCTGGGATCGAGTGCTGCTTTGGGCTCCCTGCTCAGCGGGGAGTCTGCTTCTTCCTCTACCCCTCGGCCCTGCTCGTGTTCTCTCTCTCACACACACACACTCTCTCTCTCTCAAATAAATAAATAAAATTTTAAAAAAACTGGGGATAAAAAAGATGAATAAGACACATTCCTTTACCACAAGGAAATCATATTCTAGTGGAGGAAATAGACATCCTCATAGATAATTATTACAGAATGTAACTGCAATGATAGAGATGTGCAAAAGCTATGATATGAACACATACTGGATTTCCAGCCACATACAGGGAGATCAGAAAAGACCTCATTTATGCTTTAATCATTGGGTAAGAAGTAGGCAAGTAAAATGAGGTTTGATGAGAGTGGGAAGAGACCATTTAAAAGGGCAATGTGAATAAATGCACAGAGAAAACAGTCTAAGAAGTTGACTAAACTGGGAAGAGGAAGGGGCTAGACCATAGGAGGCTTTGTAGGATGTGCTAAGGAGCTTGGACTTTGCCCTTTAAATAGATGACAGGATGACATTGAAGGGTTTTAGATAAAGGGAAGCAGCATAGTCATAACTGTGCTTTCTAAAGAATGGTCGCCTATAGTGTGGAAGATGGTTTGGAGGGGGCAAAACTGGAGGCAGGCAGAGAGAGCAGTTAAGAGACATGTAATTATCTAGGTGAAAGATACAGGGACTGAAACCACCAAGGCTGTGGTGGTTGGAATGAGAATAGAGAGGGGAAATTTGACAAATATTACTAAGTTGACTGAACCTGTTGATTAGATTTGGGATTAAAGTAGAAGAAAGGAATCTAGGATGCTTCCCAGTTTAGCTCTGAGTCACTGGTGGGTGATATTTTCACTTACCCACCCCATGCCCCTACCATGGAAAAGAAAGGTGGAGGGGTGGTTTTGTGGGGAGGTCATGAGTTTGGTTACTGACAGGTAGTTTAGATTGCTTGATCATGGAAACATTTTGATAATCCCAGCATGTTTTTGCTGCCAGACATCTATAAGATTGTCAGTTTTATTGTGAGGTGAACTAAAGTTACACTGGAATCCTAGGAGCATCCTACTAACATTGTACAATATTCAGAAAGATTCTAGTTGCGGTTTCACCAGCAATAAGGAGCAGTCTTTTTTTTTTTTTAAGATTTTTAAAATTTAAGAGAGAGAGAACCTATAAGCAGAGGGAGTGGGAGCTGGAAAAGCAGGCTCCCCACTGAGCAGGGAGCCCAACACAAGGGCTCGATCCCAGGACCCTGGGATCATGACCTGAGCCGAAGGCAGCCGCTTGACTGACTAAGCCACCCAGGCACCCTGAGGAGCAGACTTTTAAGTTAGTTACCTGCTTGTGTTGAGATTTGATTGGTTAAAACTAGTGGCATAGAATCGCATAGCCAACATACCAAATTCATATAGTTGTTTTTTTTTTTTTTAAAGATGTTATTTATTTGAGAGTGAGAAAGAGCACAAGTGGTGGAGGGCTACAGGCAGAGGGAGAAGCAGACTCCCTGCTGAGCAGGGAGGCCGACTCCGGTCTGGATCCCAGGACCCTGAGATCATGACCCGAGCCCAAGGCAGACGCTTAACCAACTGAGCCACCCAGGCACCCCTCATATAATTGTTTTTAATTATCTATGCCTTGGTTTCTTGATTTTTAAAAAGGGAGATGATAATTGCCTTGTATCACAAGTCTTGGAAGATTAATCAGGTAGCACAATTAATTACATATTAATAATTTAGATCCTACTGAATGGAATTATTCTTTGAATTTTCTTTGCTTTTTCAGCATCGTTCCTTTTTTTTCTTAATTTAAAAAAATTTTTTTAAGATTTTATTTATTTGACAGAGAGACAGCGAGAGAGGGAACACAAGCAGGGGGAGTGGGAGAGGGAGAAGCACTCCCCACTGAGCAGGGAGCCCGATGCGGGGCTCGATACCAGGACCCTGGGATCATGACCCCAGCCGAAGGCAGACACTTGACGACTGAGCCACCCAGGTGCCCCTAAATTTTATTTTTAGTTTAGTTTTTTTTTTTTTAAGTAATCTCTACACCCACGGTGGAGTTTGAAGTCATGACCCTGAGACTAAGAGACTAAGAGAACTCTACTTGAGATTTTTTTTTTTTTAAATATATAATGTATTCTTTGTTTCAGGGGTACAGTTCTGTGATTCATCAGTCTTACACAACACCCAGCATTCACCACAACATATACCTTCCCCAATGTCTATCACCCAGCCACCCCATCCCCTACCCCACTCCCCTCCAGCAATCCTCAGTTTGTTTCCTAAGATTAAGAGTTTCTTATGGTTTGTCTCCCTCTCTGGTTTCGTCTTGTTTCATTTTTTCCTCTTTTCCCCTGTGATCCTCTGCCTTGTTTCTTAAATTCCGCATATCAGTGAGATCATATGATAATTGTCTTTCTCTGATTGACTTATTTCACTTAGCATAATACCCTCTAGTTCTGTCCACATCTTTGCAAATGGCAAGATTTCATTTTTTGATGGCTGCGTAATATTCCAATGTATATATACACCACATCTTCTTTATCCATTCATCTGTCAGTGGACATCTGGGCTCTTGCCATAGTTTGGCTATTGTGGACATTACTGCTATAAACACTGGGGTGCAGGTGCCCCTTTGGATCACTACATTTGTATCTTTGGGGTAAATACCCAGCAGTGCAATTGCTGGGTTGTAGGGTAGCTCTATTTTCAACTTTTTGAGGAACCTCCATACTGTTTTCCAGAGTGGCTGCACCAGCTTGCATTCCCACCAACGGTGTAGGAGGGTTCCCCTTTCTCTGCATCCTTGCCTATGGCTCTCGTTTCCTGAGTGGTTAGTTTTAGTCATTCTGACTGGTGTGAGGTGGTATCTCATTGTGGTTTTGATTTGTATTTCCCTGATGCTGAGTGATACTGAGCACTTTTTCATGTGTCTTGGCCATTTGGATGTCTTTGCAGAAATGTCTGTTCATGTCTTCTGCCCATTTCTTGATTGGATTATTTGTTCCTTGGGTGTTGAGTTTGATAAGTTCTCTGTGGATTTTGGATACCATTCCTTTATCTGATATGTTATTTGCCCATATCTTCTCCCCCATTCTGTTGGTTGTCTTTTGGTTTTGTTGACTGTTTCCTTTGCTGTGCAAAAGCTTTTTATCTTGATGAAGTCCCAGTAGTTCATTTTTGGCTTTGTTTCCCTGGCCTTTCGAGACCTGTCTAGCAAGAAGTTGCTTCAGCCAAGGTCAGAGAGGTTGCTGCCTGTGTTCTTCTCAAGGATTTTGATGGATTGCTGTCTCACAGTTAGGTCTTTCATCCATTTTGAATCTATTTTTGTGTATGGTGTAAGGAAATGGTCCAGTTTCATTTTTCTGCATGTGGCTGTCCAGTTTTCCCAACACCATTCCCAACACTGTCTTTTTTTCCATTGGATATTCTTTCCAGCTTTGTTGAAGATTAGTTGACCATAGAGTTGAGGGTCCATTTCTGGGTTCTGTATTCTGTTCCATTGATCTGTGAGTCTGTTTTTGTGCCAGTACCATACTGTCTTAACGATTACAGCTTTGTAATAGAACTTGAAGTCTGGAATTGTGATGCCACCAGCTTTGGTTTTCTTTTTCAACATTCCTCTGGCTATTTTCAACATTCCTCTGGCTGTCCTCTGAGGATCATACATTCCTCTGGCTATTTGGGGTCTTTTCTGGTTCCGTACAAATTTTAGGATTATTTGTTCCAGTTCTGTGAAAAAAGTTGATGGTATTTTAATAGGGATTGCATTGAATGTGTAGATTTCTCTAGGTAGCATAGACATTTTAACAATATTTGTTCTTCCAATCTGTGAGCATGGAATGTTTTTCCATTTCCATTGTCTTCCTCAATTTCTTTCATGAGTATTCTATAGTTTTCTGAGTACAGATCCTTTGCCTCTTTGGTTAGATTTATTCCTAGGTATCTTATGGTTTTGGGTGCAGTTGTAAATGGGATCTGACTCCTTAATTTCTCTTTCTTCTGTCTCGTTGTTGGTGTATAGAAATGCAACTGATTTCTGTGCATTGATTTTTATATCCTGCAGTTTTGGGGTGGAGTCTTTTGGGTTTTCCACATAAAATATCATATCATCTGCAACGAGTGAGCGTTTGACTTCTTCTTTGCTGATTTGGATGTCTTTTATTTCTTTTTGTTGTCTGATTGCTGTGGCTAGGACTTCTAGTACTATGTTGAACAGCAGTGGCGATAGTGGACATCCCTGCCGTGTTCCTGACCTTAGGGGAAAAGCTCTCAGTTTTTCCCCATTGAGAATGATATTCGCTGTGGGTTTTTCATAGATGCTTTTATGATATTGAGGTATGTACCCTCTATCCATACACTGTGAAGAGTTTTAATCAAGAAAGGATGCTGTACTTTGTCCGGTGCTTTGTCTCCATCTACTGAGAGGATCGTACGGTTCTTGTCCTTTCTTTTATTTATGTAGTGTATCATTGATTGATTTATGGATGTTGAACCTTCAGCATCATCCTTTAGAAATAATTCCTGGTGCCATTGTGGCCACAGTACCCAAAAGGATGTAACTTTGAATAAAAGAATCTATATCATTTTAGTAATTTAGTAATTTATAAAGACTGATTATGATAGGGGAGCCTGGCAGTCTGGAGCCTGTCAGTGAGCATGTGACTCTTGATCTCAGGGTTGTAAGTTCGAGCCCCATGTTCAGTGTAGAGATTACTTAAAAATAAAATCTTTTTTCCCCTGAGATTTATTTATTCATTAGATAGTGCACGCACGTGCATGAGCTTGGGGGAGGGGCAAAGGGAGAGGGAGAGAGAATCCTCAGACTTCCTGATGAACGTGGAGCCGCACACAGGGCTCCATCCCGGGACCCTGAGATCATGACCAGAGCAGGAAACAAGAGTCAGCCAATCAACCGAGTGAGCCACCCAGATGCCCCTAAAGATAAAATCTTAAAAAAAAAAAAAAAAAACTGATTATAATAGTTATTTTTTCAATGAAACGCATGAAGATATATTTTGTTGAAAGTATTTTATAACTGCAAAATGGCAAAAATCTGCAAATGATAATTTACAATTAGATTAGACCAGGATTTTAAAATTAAAGCACTGAATTTAAACCCAACACTGGTTACCATCTATTCCTGGAAATTCTTTAAAAATTAAGCCTCTGTATTTAGAGAGAGTAATACTTATATTGTTTTCAGATAACTGGGTTCAACAATTTTCTTATGTTTATTTTTAGGTGATTGCTTCCATGCTTTTTACCAAACTAAGAAATTTAATAAGCTCATAGTGGGGCTTTTGAAAGGAATTGGAGTAATTGCAAAGTATTAACTACTTAACCATAAACTTGAAACTTTTCTTTTTCCACTGAAAAAAGAATCTCTCAAAAACTGCTTTTGGGTATAACTCACATGATTAGTATCCCAAAGTCCACATCTAGCCCTAAGAATTCCATTAAGTGTCATATATTCTCATTCCTTTGCAGCTGTTGTTTTGAGCAGTTGTTTAGTATCACTTGTCTTCTGTTGAGATCACTAGTCTATAAATAGAATAATCCCTAGAGTTTGAAATAACTAACTCCCTTGTTGGGGGAAAAGTATACTCTCATCCACCTTTTAATCTTCCAATGATAATACTGAATTACTTATTATTAGGGACCTTATGCCTAACATGGGGTACAGAAACATTTTAATGAAAGTTGATTGAAAATGTTGGGTTTGTATTGTATACATTTCTAATGGTACAGTAGACCCCAGTGACTTTGTTAGCAATCCCCTAAAAAGTGATCATTGTTAATGTGTCCTACAGCTGGATGGGCTGGAGGTTTAGGATGTGAACATACACTAAAAGCTGCTGAATTCACTTTAAGTGGGTGAGTTGTATGCTATGTGAATTAGATCTCAGTAAAGTTGTTTTATATATATTTAAAAGTGGTCATTGTTAGAATTTAGGGGAACTCAGGGGAAGAAATATTTCTTGGCAATCAAGCTATTTTAGTTGGGGCATTGGGGTGACTCAGTCAGTTGGACATCTAACTCTTGATCTCAGCTCAGGTCATGATCTCAGGGTGCTGAGTTCAAATCCCATGTTGGGCTCCATGCTGGGCATGGAACCTACTAAAAAAAAAAAAAAAAAGAAAACAATTTTAGTCCTTTTGTTTTCATACTACTATAATAATAATTAGAGTGTAATATGCTCTAATGCATGCTAACCTTCCTGTGTAGTCCCTTACTTTCAAGAACAGCATATTTGTTTAAAACATACATAATTGAGTATATAGAGAGTGGAAAATAGGAAGATGTTTGAAGAAGCCATGGAGGTTTAGCCTACCAAAGCTATGTGACCTTGGGCAAGTCACTTAATCATTCAGAGCTTTAGTTACCACATAAAATGAAAGTTTTGGACTACATCCTGGCTCTCAAACTCAAATGCCCCCAGGGCTAACCAATTAATGTAAATAAAATAAAGTTGGTTGGTTGGCATAAAGGAACCAGGAGCAGAGAGACCATGGTGTATAGGGTAATATATGCTATTCTAAAGAGAGCAGACACAACTCAGTTTTCATCTGTTGACTTATTGTAGGCCCAATGTAACTATCTTTTAATTTTCAAGAAAAGTAGAAACTGGATTATTTTTAATTGCTCTTGATTTTTAAATAGTGCAACTAATTCTAAAAAAATTTTAAACGCTCTGTAAGCCAAACTGCAAGGTATGAAGGAATCTTTCATGTGCTAAATATTCTAGATTAGATCAGCTGTTGACTAGATGATTCCTATTGACCTGGCTAGCTGTAGAATTCCTTTTCTTTCTTTTTTTTTTAATCTTATAGAAATACAATGTGGTGCATACCAAAGAATAAGTGTGAAACATATGCAAGTTATAAAGCATAATACAAAATGAATATCCACGACCTAGCACATGATCTCCCTGTGTTCTCCTCCTGTTGCACATTTCCCTGCTCTCTCCTCAGAGGTAACCGCTATTGTACGTTTTGTGCTTAGATGCCTAAATAATACATTGGATGTCCTTGCTTTTGAACCTTATAAATTAAAAACAGTTTTCTAGGATTTGTTTTTCTCATGATGTTTCTGAGATTTGATAAATTACTGAATGTAGCTGTAGTTCTTTTATCCCTATTGTATAATATTCCATTATATGTATATATCCAAATTTATTTATTCTCCAGCCAATTAGACATTCAAGTTATTTTCAGCTTTTGGCCCTTGTGAAGAGTGTAGCTATGAACATATTTGTATGTGCCTCCTAAAGCATGTGCAAACATTTTGTGGGGTGTATACCTAGGAATTGAGTTGCTTGGTTCTATGATATATGAAGGCTCAACTTCATAGGATTATGTCAAACCTGTTTTTCAGTATTACTGATTTAGCCCCATGATTTTTTTTTTAAGATTTTTAAATTTAGGGCGCCTGGGTGGCTCAGTTGCTTAAGCGACTGCCTTCAGCTCAGGTCATGATCCTGGAGTCCTGGGATCGAGTCCCACATCGGGCTCCCCGCTCAGTGGGGGGTCTGCTTCTCCCTCTGACCCTCCTCCCTCTCATCTCATGCTCTGTGTCTCTTGTTCTCTCTCAAATAAATAAATAAAATCTTTAAAAAAAAAGATTTTTAAATTTACTTTTTGACAGAGACAGAGAGGGAACACAAGCAGGGGAAGTGGGAGAGGGAGAAGCAGGCCCCCCGCTGAGCAGGGAGCCTGATGCGGGGCTCGATCCCAGGACCCTGGGATCACGACCTGAGCCGAAGGCAGACGCCCAATGACTGAGCCACCCAGGTACCCCTAGCTCCATGATTCTTGATTCTGAAAGTTCTCCATAGCTCTGCCTTCTCTAATTTATTCTGTTCTTTTCTTCCACACTTCTTTTCCCCTGGTGAAGATAACCTGGTTCACTGCCCCTCTCTTTTCTTTTTTTCAAGAACCATATGTTCTCTGCCATTTCGTTAAGAACTTTTTCCCTAATAGAATAAAATCATATTTAGAAGTAGATATTATCCTTTCACATTTCATAAATGTAACTTGCTAAATGAGCCTTTTTAAAAGCTTTTCCAGGGGCACCTGGGTGGCTCAGTCATTAAGTGTCTGCCTTCAGCTCAGGTCATGATCTCAGGGTCCTGAGATCGAGCCCCACATCGGGCTCCCTGCTCAGCGGGAAGCCTGCTTCTCCCTCTCCCACTTCCCCTGCTTGTGTTCCCTCTCTCGCTGTGTCTCTCTCTGTCAAATAAATAAATAAAATCTTTAAAAAAATTTTTTTTCCATACAGAAATATTTACTTAAAATTTAATGGTCATTTAAAGATTTTTTTTTTTAATTTACTTGAGAGAGAACAGAGAGGGAGAAGCAGACTCCCCGCTGAGCAGGAAGCCTGATAAGGGACTCGATCCCAGCACCCTGGGATCATGACCTGAGCCGAAGGCAGACGCTCAACTGACTGAGCCACCCAGGCGCCCCAAAACTTAATGGTCATTTAAAGAACTTTGTAAGGTGTTATTTGTCAGGTTCTATATAGGATTAGTTACATTTAAGTTCTGTTTACTGTGTGCTTGTGTTTTTTTAATTTCCTCACAAATGATCTGAATAATTCTGGCATTTATGAACTCTTAGTTGTTTCAGGAGTTGCTTAGCATAAATAATTTGAAATTTTGAGGTGCCTGGGTGGCTCAGTCAGTTGAGTGTCTGCCTCCGGCTCAAGTCATGATTTCATGGTGGTGGGATCGAGCCCTGCGGGTGGCTCCCTGCTCAGCAGGCAGACTGCTTCTTCCTCGCCCTCTGCCCCCCCCCCCCCCGCTCTCTCTCACTCTCCTACTCTCTCAAATAAATAAATAAGGTATGTTAGAAAATAAATAATTTGAAATTTTATTGAATGCAGGGAATTTTTTTAATTTGGGAACGTGAATTTTTCTGTAATCAATTTGAATATTTTTCTTTTAAAAAGATTATGAACACATGCAGGTTTTCAGCTACTCTAAAAACTACCCTAAACCACATTTTACTTTCCTCTTCACTGTATTTTTTATAATATAAATAAATACCCTTTAAAGGGGAATCATTTAATTAACCATTATCAAAATAACAGAAAGATTATTTAATACCCTGAAGTCCATGTACAAGTGAGTCAGACTTTTTTTCTTTTTCTAAACAGACAAATATATTTTATGTAAGATATATAAGGAGGGGTGCCTGGGTGACTCCGTTGGTTAAGCGTTTGCCTTCGGCTCAGGTCATGATCCCGGGGTCCTGGGATTGAGCCCTGCATTGGGCTCCCTGCTCACCCTCACCAGGGAGCTTGCTTCTCCCTCTGCCGCTCCCCCTGCTTGTGCTCTCTTGCTCTCTGTCAAATAAAATTTTTTAAATAATAATATGGTTCCTAAGCATCTGAATAAAAGGGTTTTGGTTTATCTGTTATTAAGCTAATATTGAATTACTCTTTTTAAATTATTTATTTTTAGTTTTTTAAAATATTTATTTGAAAGAGAGCAAGAGCGGGGGCAGGGGGTGGCAAGGGGAGAGGGAGAAGCAGACTCCCTGCTGAGCAGAGAGCCTGAGAATGGGGCTCCATCCTAGGACCCCAAGATCATAACCTGAGCCAAATGCAAACACTTAACTGATTGAGCCACCCCGGTGCCCCTACCTCCCCCCCTTTTTTTAAAGTAATCTCTACACCCAACCTGGGGCTTGAACTTACAACCCCAAGATCAAGAGTCATATGCTGTACTGACTGAGCCAACCAGGCACCCCTTGAATTACTTTTTAAAAACTATAGCCATCACACCCACTTAGAACATGTTCGTTATGCCTTTCTAATTTATTCAAGTAAAGCTCTTGAGATTTTCATTCTCTGCTTGAAGAGTCTAAATAAGTGTTCAGCATGTGCATTTTTTTATAAAGTAGACTTCATGCGCAACTTGGGCTTTAACTCACGACCCTGAGATTGAGAGTCGTATGCTCTACTGACTGAGCCAGCCAGGCACCCCCGCAGCTCAAATTTCTACAGAAAATTTCAGTACATTTTCTCAGTTTCTTCCATGGTTAACTTTGGTTTTGATAATTATAGAAGTGAAAGCTTTAGGGGAAGAGCTTTTCCCTTTTAGATGTTAATGTAATATCTAAAATTTAATGGTAGAGGTTTCTTTTAGAGTGATAAAAATGTTCTAAAATTGGATTGTGGTGATGGTTGCACAACTCTGAATATACTAAAAACTATTGAATTGTACACTTTAAATGGGTGAGTTTTATGGTATGTGAATTATATCTCAATAAAGTTGTTAGAACTTGATGTCCTGGAGGGATTTATTGACCCTTTTTTCCTATTCCCTCTTTGATAATTCAAGTATATGTGATGACACATGAATTTGGGAAACTAAAAATAACTTGGGTGCTTTTGAACTTGGGCCATTTTCCCCCAGTTTTTCTGATTAGCAAGGAATATATAGACCTTAGGTTTAGATTTTCTACTTTTTTATAGCAATCAGAAACTTTTATTAGACGTATTGAATAGTCTGCTTATAGAATTGTGATGATAACAGTGGATTCTGATATTTTCTTCAGGCTTTTTGAAATACTAATACCTGCCACTGGGTTCCTGGTAGTTACTCAGTTGTCTCCCCCTTGACGTAGACGACAGAACTCTTTTAGCAAAAATAGCCTATTTACTGGGGTGCCTGGGTGGCTCAGTCAGTTAAGTGGCTGTCTTTGGCTCAGGTTGTGATCCTGGGGTTGTGAGATCTTGATTTCAGCTCAGGTCATGATCTCATGGGTCGTGAGATCAAGCCCTGCTGCGGGTTTTGTGCTGGGTGTAGAGCCTGCTTGGGATTCTCTCTCACCCTTTCCCTCTGTCCATACACCCCTTGGCCCCCCCAAAATAAAAATTTAAACAAATATATCCAGGGTTCCTGGGTGCCTCAGTTGATTAAGCGGCTGCCTCTGGCTCAGGTCGTGATCCCAGGGTTCTGGGATGGAGCCCCGCATGGGCTCCCTGCTCAGCGGGGAGTCTGCTTTTCCTTCTGCCCCTGCCCCTCCCCACTGCTCATGTTCTCTCTCAAATAAAATTTTTTTTTTTGAGGATTTTATTTATTTGACAGAGAGTGAGCACAAGTAGGGAGAGCAGCGGGCAGAGGGAGAGGGAGAAGCAGGCTCCCCACTCAGCGGGGAGCCTGATGCGGTGCTCGATCCCAGGACCCTGAGATCATGACCTGAGCCGAAGGCAGATGCTTAACAACTGAGCCACCCAGGTGCCCCTCAAATAAATACAATTTTTAAAAAATATATGTGTGTGTGTGTGTGTATCTCCAATTTATCCATGGGATCGCTTCAAACAGTTTTTATAAGGAATATTTTTTTCCAAGTCATTGACACTATATATTTGTTTCACGAACTCCTTGTTTTTCTCAGGTTGACTTAAAAAAATTAGACTGATTTAAGAAATCTCTTCCTTTATTAGCAGATGTCATCTAGGTCAGTGAAAAAAGTTATGAAAACTGATATCATTTTAACTTTTTTCCAGAGGCCTAGAAAAGAAAAATCACACAGTTGAAAATCTCTTTTCTCTATATGTTACATGGATCTAAAATAACAATGACACTATATGATTTTATTTAATGTGAAATTCTAGAAAATACAACTCATCTATAGTGACAGAAAGCAGGTCAATGATTACCTTGGGCCCAGGGTAGAGGAGAGGATTGATAGCCAAGAGTGTATTAGGAACTTTTAGAAGTGACTGATGGGACTGTCTTGATTGTATCTCATCAAAACTCATAGAACTCTACCCTCCAGATGTGTGGGTCTAGTTTATTATATGTAAGTAAAGTTGATTAAAAGAAAAATCAGATAAGACCACGCATACACATGACTTATATTTGTATCAAGTGTTAGTCTTTTAATATATAGCATCATCTAGTATCTCCACATTATATAGGTAATCAGACATTTATGTTAACTATGCCAATGAGAGAAAAGTACTTGTACAATTGTCATTGATGAACTAGTTTGAAGTTAATAGAAGCCTACACATACTATTAATTAGTATATTTTGCAAGTATATCTACTTTAGTATCTGTAGTCCCTTACTTTTTGATTCTATGTTATATATTCAACTTTTCACCAAATAATAGAAACCGTCTTTTAACAATGTTAAAAGTCTTCATATGGTGCATCTATTTGTATCTAGTCAGGCAGCCAACACTTCCTACATGCCAGGCATAGTGATCAGTGCTGAATAAGAGAGCATGGTACCATCCTTATGGAGTACTTTACAGTTTTCAAATTAGTTTTACATAAATTTCTTACCGCGTCCTTTGAGACCGGAAAGTGAAACTCAGAAACTGACTTTGCCCAAGTTTACACAGCTAGATGACTACTGAGAGTTAATCTGATTCCAAGTTCAGTTTCAGGCACTTTAGATGGATAAAGTTACATAGTTTAGGTAGATGAATGGAGAGTTTGAGAGAGCATGTGAAATAGTTGGATCTTATCCACATCCTGGAATGTGAATAAACTTCCTTAATCGTGTATAAAGTTGCATATATTCCTTCCAGTTGATTTTTTCTAACGCCAGGTTAAGAAAGTTTGAATTTCTGCCAATTGGATTTCTTCCAAGAGTAATTTCTTTTTTTTTTTTAAAGATTTTATTTATTTATTTGAGAGAGAGAATGAGAGATAGAGAGCACGAGAGGAAAGAGGGTCAGAGGGAGAAGCCGACTCCCCTCTGAGCAGGGAGACTGATGCGGGACTCGATCCCGGGACTCCAGGATCATGACGGGAGCCGAAGGCAGTCGCTTAACCAACTGAGCCACCCGGGCGCCCTCAAGAGTAATTTCTGATTGTTAACGCAACAGCTGAGACCTGGCAGATTCTGGGTGTCACAAAAGAGAACTCTGCATGCTTGTGGCATTGAATGTGAGTGGGCCCTATGTACAAAAATCTGCCCATCAGAGCGCCTGGGCGGCTCAGTCAGTTGAGCATCCAGCTCTTGATTTTGGCTCAGATCATGATCTCAGGGTCATGGGATCGAGCCCTTGTGTCAGGCTCCTACTCAGGGGGAAGTTTGCTGGAGATTCTCTCCCTTTCCCTCTGCCTCTCCCCGCCCCGCCCTGCTGGCATGCACTCTCTTCTCTCTCAAATAAATAAACATTAACCCCCCCCACACACACACACACAAAACCCTGCCCATATGGCCCCATTTGGATTTCACTGATTTGCAGGGAATTTTCTTGGTGATGGCAGGTGGGAGTCATTCCCTGCTGCAGCACAGATGCAGGAGGCTCCTGGCCCACTGAGTGGTGTAGATAGTAGGTCTGTTGTGGCAGGGGGATGGCAATGTGGCTGTCTTTGCTGCTATTTGTGAAGGAGGAAGATGGAATAGTGGAAAGAACATGGGACTAGCCATGAGAAGACTTAAGTTCCAATCTTAGAACTTACTTGAGAGCTATGTTACTTTGGGCCACTCATTGATTCATTCTAGTTTTTCTCCTTCTAAGGAAAATGAAGGAGTAAGATGTGTATCACAGGTAAATCTCAAAATCATTATGTTAAATGAAAGAAGCCAGATACAGAAGAGACTATATGGTATAATTCCATTTATATAAAATTCTATAAAATGCAAACTAATAAATAATGACAGAAAACAGATCAGTGATTGCCCAGGGCCAGGGGCAGAGAAAAGAATGGAATGCAAAGAGGCATGAGGAATCTTTTGAAAGTAATGAAAATGTTCTATATTCTAATTGTGGTGGTTCCACAGGTATATACAACTGTCAAAATTCGTGGAATTGTACACTGCTGTGTACACACACCCCAAAAAGGGGATTCCAACTTTTAATAAGGACTTAAAAAGAAAGAACACTGAATAGATTTGGATTATTTACCATGGGTATAGGAGGGGAAAAAGCACAGATATGTACTTGTGTATTTGTATAAATATGTATTTATTTACCCACTTTGCTCTATAGTTAATGTAGTGGGAATGCTCAAACACTAAACATCAACAGCCGTCAGCCTTGATCTCTAACTCTTCCTTTATCCATTTGTCATGTTTATTTGAAATGTTATGAACTAGTAGCAGTAGAGGACATTTGAGGTCAAATTTCTTAAAATATTTGAAATACTTAATTTACTAAAAATTTTGGTCTAATACCATTTATTTGTCTGATAGTTTTGCTTCTTAGTGGATATTGTACCCTATCACCTTTATGTTGTGGAAGTCTATTTACATCATTTTATCACAGTGTGACAAAGGTGTCAGTGGTAAATTTTTAACCTCCAATATATGAGGAGCACAAGAAACAAAATGGAAATGATTTGACAATACCCTCTCCCCCAGTTCTCATCCTGTATTCTATTAATGGTTAAAAATACTCAAAATCCTTCTTAATAAATACTTCCAGAAGCCAAAACTAATTGATTGGAGTTGACACTGAAGTTGAAAATTGACCTAGAGAGAATATCCGGTAACTCAAATATGAAGTAAGTAGTGACCATTCTGGATTAGTTGTGGCTGTATAGAGCTATTCCTGATCTCCTTCTTTCCCTAATGCTCAGGCCCTCTGTGCTTAAGACTTGCTGGGATATGGGACAGTGGCAGCTACTTCTAAGACAGAGACGTGCTTCTTGGCGGAAAGCTCATTTTAGGTTTTGGTCAGGAAATATAAAAGATGAAGCTGTCAAAGACTAAGGTAATTGAAACACATAGACTATATATTTAAAAAACGGCAAAAACAACAACAACAACAAAACAGCCATGAGTTAATAATGAATTTTTAAAAAGCACCCTACTCCCCCCACAAAAGGCAAAACCCAAATCCTAAAGGAACTCATTAGATACCACTCCTGCATTCATGTACAAACTCTGCTTTGGATAATCAAGTAGCCCTAGTTGTTGACAAAAAGTTTATCTTTACAGGAAAATTCCACCAATAATGATATATTCAGAAAATCACCATTTTGCAGCCCTTCATGAAATAATTATGGCAGGTAGCAGTCATCACTGGATGAAACCGTTGGATTAATTGGCTGATGAGAGAACTTTAGAATGAAGGAATCAGGCTGCAATTCTAGCAGACATTTGCATATATTCTGATGTGAAGGTGATGTATTTATTTTTTTAAAGAAGTGTTTTTTTTAAGATTTTATTTATTTGACAGAGACACAGCGAGAGAGGGAACACAAGCAGAGGGAGTGGGAGAGGGAGAAGCAGGCTTCCCACGGAGCAGGGAGCCCTATGTGGGGCTTGATCCAGGACACTGGGATCATGACCTGAGCCGAAGGCAGACCCTTAATGACCAAGCCACCCAGGAGCCCCTAGGGTGATGTATTTTAAAGATTTTATTTATTTATTTGACAGAGACACAGTGAGAGAGGGAACACAGCAGGGGGAATGAGAGAGGGAGAAGCAGGCTTTCTGCTGAGCAGGGAGCCTGATGCGGGGCTCGATCACAGGATTCTGGGATCACGACCTGAGCCGAAGGCAGACATGTAACGACTGAGCCACCCAGGCGCCTGGGTGATGTATTTTAAAGCACATGGTAGCACCTGTGAAGTATTTTTGCCAGAAATGTGGAACTTGATTCTAATATAGGGTTGCAAGATTAGGCCAAAACAAAACAGGACACTAGTTAAAATTGAATTTCAAATGAATAGTGTTTTGTTTTGTTTTAGTATGTCTCATACTTGGAACATACTTGGTTTATGCAACAAATCAAGGAATAGAAAGGAAAAAAAGGAAGGATGGGGTACTGCTGTGTAAGATAAAAGACTTAAGAGACATAACCAAATGTGTGGAAGTTGTTCAGATTCTGAGTTAATATTTTTGTAAAAAGATATTTTAAAAATATTTGTTTAGGGGCGCCTGGGTGGCTCAGTCGTTGGAGCATTGGGCTTTTGATTTCACCTTAGGTCATGATCTCTGGGTTGTGAGATTGAGCCCTGCCTCGAGCTCGGTGCTCAGTTGGCTTTCTCTCCCTCTGCTCCTCCCCCTGCTCACGTCCTCTCTCTCTCAAATAAATAAAATCTTAAAAAAAAAATTTATATATATATATATGGGGGAGTGCCTGGGTGACTCGGTTAAGCATCTGACTCGATTTTGGCTCTGGTCATGATCTTGGGGTCATGGGATTGAGCTCCCCCATCTGGCTCCTGGCTCTGTGCTCAGTGGGGAGTCTGCTTGTGATTCTCTCTCCCCATCTCCCTCTGTTCCTCCACCCCCCACCCCCATCGCTTGCGTGTGTGTATGCGTGTGTGTGTGTGTGTGTGTACGCGCGCGTGCACGCTATCTCTCTCTCAAATAAACCTTTAAAAATACATATATGTTTAGGGGCGCCTGGCTGGCTCAGTTGGTAGAACACGCAACTCTTGATCTCGGGGTTGTGAATTCAAGCCCCATATCGGGTGTAGAGGTTACTTAAAAATAAAATCTTTAAATACATGCATACATAAATGTTTAAAGATAAATATTTTATTGTTGGAAAACCAGACAGCAACGTGCAAATGCACAAAAATTAATTCAAAATGGATTAAGGACTGAATGTAAGAGCTCAAACCATAAAACTTCTAGAAGAAAATATAGGTGGTAAGCTCTTTGACATCAGTTCTGGCAATGATTTTTTGGATTTGACACCAAAAGCAAAGGCAACAAAAGCAAAAATAAACAAGTAGGACTACATCAAACTAAAAAGCTTCTGTACAGCAAAGGAAACCATAAATAAAATGAAAAGTCAGCCTACTGAATGGGAGAAAATATTTGCAAATCATATATCTGATAAAGGGTTAATATCCAGAATATATAAAGAGGGATGCCTGCGTGACTCTGTTAAGTGTCTGCCTTTGGCTCAGGTCATGATCCCAGCGTCCTGGGATCAAGTCCCACATCAGGCTCCTTGCTCAGTGGGGAGCCTGCTTCTCCCTCTGCCTGCCACTCCCCCTGCTTGAACTGTCTCTCTCTCTCTGACAAAATCTTTATATATTCTGGATATATATATATTTTTTTTAAATGGAAGGTATTTCCCAGTATCACTGGCTTTCTTTTTTTTTTTTTTTAAAGATTTTATTTATTTATTTGAGAGAGAGAGAGAATGAGAGATAGAGAGCATGAGAGGCAAGAGGTTCAGAGGGAGAAGCAGACTCCCTGCTCAGCAGGGAGCCCGATGTGGGACTCGATCTCGGGACTCCAGGATCATGACCTGAGCCGAAGGCAGTCGATTAACCAACTGAGCCACCCAGGCGCCCCATATTCTGGATATATTTTTTAAAGAACTCCTACAACTTGATAGCAAAATAAACAGTCTGGAAAAAAAAGTGGGTGGAGGATCTGAACATTTTTCCGAAGACATACAGTTGGCCAACAGGTACATGAAAAGATGTTTAATATCACTCATCATCAGAAAAATGCAAATCAAAACCACACTGAGCTGTAACATCTATTAGAATGGCTATTATCAAAAAGACAAGAGATAACTAATTCTGGCTAGGATATGGAGAAACAAGAGCCCTGTGCACTACTGGTGGGAATGTTAATTGATACAGCCACTATGGACATTCCTCAAAAAAATAAAAATAGGGGCACCTGGGCGGCTCAGTTGGTTGAGTGGTCTGCTCAGGGTCCTGGGATAGAGCCCCGTGTAGGGCTCCATGCTCAGCGGGGGAGTCTGCTTGAGGATTCTCTCTTTCAAATCTTAAAAAGAAAAATAAAAATAGAACTACTATATGATCCAGCAATTCCATTTCTGGGGACTTATTCAAAGAAAACACTAACTCAAAAAGATACATGCAGGGGCACCTGGGTGGCTCAGTCGTTAAGCATCTGCCTTTGGCTCAGGTCATGATCCCAGGGTCCTGGGATCGAGCCCCGCATCAGGCTCCCTGCTCAGCAGGAAGCCTGCTTCTCCCTCTCCCACTCCCCTTGCTTGTGTTCCCTCTCTCGCTATCTCTCTGTCAAATGAATAAAATCTAAAAAAAAAAAAAAGATATGCAGCATTATTTACAATGGCCAAGATATGAAAACAACCTAAATGTCCATCAAGAGGTGAATGGATAAAGAAGTAGTGCATATGTATAAGTGTGTGGGTGGATGGACCTTGAGGGGATTATGGTAAGTGAAGTAAATCAGACAAATACTGTATGATCTTACTTCCATATGGAATCTAAAAGAAACCACAAAAACCAACCTCATAGATACAGAGGCCAGATTGGTGGTTGCCAGAGGTAGGAGTTGTGGGGGTGGATGAAATGGGTAAAAGGAGTCAAAAAGTACAAACTTCAGTTAAAAGTTATAGGGTATAATGTACAGCATGGCAACTATAGTTAATAATACTGTGTTGCATATTTGAAAGTTTCTAAGAAAGTAGGTCTTAAAAGTTCTCATCATAAGAAATTTGGTAACTATTAACATCTACTTAACAGATGTTAAGTAGACTTATCATTTTGCAGTATGTTGAATCATTGTACACCTGAAAAAAGTGTGTCAGTTATACCTCACTAAAAACATATATATACACACATATATTTAAAGATAAATATTTTTAAAAGATATTTTTGAGATAATTGGGGAAATTAGATTATGGACTGAATATAAGATACCATGAATTATTTTTAATTAGGTATAGTAATTGCATTATAGTTATTTAAAATATAGTTATATATATAACATTTAAAATAGTGTCCACTTAAAAATGAATTTAGAGGTAAAATGACATATCTGGGATTTACTTTAAGATATTTCAGCATTAAGGAAAGAGGATAGAAAAAGAAAGTATGGCAAATTTGATAATTTAAGAATCTAGGGATGATTAATATGGAAGTTTATGGTACAATTCTATTTATTTTTGTGATGTTTGAGAATTTTTTTTAAAGGTTTACAAGCCGGGGAGTGGTAGACAGAGAGAGAGAGGCAGAAGCAGACTCCCTGCTGAGCAGGGAGCCTGATGTGGGGCTCAATCCCAGGACTCTGGGATCATGACCTGAGCCGGAGGCAGACACTTAACTGACTGAGCCACCCAGGTGCCTCGATGTTTGAAATTTTTTATGTTTTAAAATGCTCTGCTTGCCATTTGCCAAGCAGTTAGTGGGTGCTTTACAGAATCTGTCTGCTATACAATCAGTACATGTATCTAGTACTTTAACATATCCAAGTCAATACCTGTAGAGATTATTCTAGTTTTAAACTTGAAGAGACCCAGAGACATTAAATAATTTAACCATGTATCGCATCTGAGTCTTGGTAGAGCCTGACTGGATCCTGGATTTTTTTGACTCCTAACCCAGTTATCTTCTGCTATATTAGTTACTACTAAACTCTTTGGTAGTCTACTGACATGTTTAAAATAATAATCTTGGGGGCGCCTGGGTGGCTCAGTTGGTTAAGCGACTGCCTTCGGCTCAGGTCATGATCTTAGAGTCCCAGGATTGAGTCCCGCATCGGGCTCCCTGCTCAGCGAGGAGCCTGCTTCCCCCTCTAACCCTCCCACCTCTCATGTACTCTCTCTCTCTCTCTCTCATTCTCACTCTCTCAAATAAATAAATCTTTAAAAAAATAAATAAAAATAATAATCTTGGGGCACCTGGGTGGCTCAGTTGGTTGTCTGACTCTTGGTTTCTGCTTAGGTCATGATCTGGGGGTGGTGAGATTGAGCCCCATGTAGGTCTCCCTCACTCAGGAGGGTGTCTGCTTAGGATTCTGTCTTCCACTTTCCTCTGCCCCTCCCCCTACCAATGTGTACTCTTTCTCTCTAAAATAAAATCTTTAAAAAATAAAAATAAAGGGGCGCCTGGGTGGCTCAGTCGGTTAAGCGGCTGCCTTCGGCTCAGGTCATGATCCTGGGGTCCTGGGATCGAGCCCCGCGTCGGGCTCCCTGCTCAGCAGAGAGCCTGCTTCTCCCTCTCTGCCTGCCTCTCTGCTTACTTGTGCTCTCTATCTCTCTGTCAAATAAAATAAAATCTTTAAAAAAAAAATAAAAATAAAAATAGGGGTGCCTGGGTGGCTCAGTTGGTTAAACGTCTGCCTTGGGCTCAGGTCATGATCTCAGGGTCCTGGGATTGAGCCCTGCATTGGGCTCCCTGCTCAGCAGAGTCCGATCCTCCTTCTGCCCCTCCCCCTGCTCATGCTTGCTCATGCTCTCTCTTTCTCTCAAATAAATAAATAAATAAAATCTTTAAAAATGAAATGGAATTCTGGTTTAGCCAGATTGAATAAAATAGTTTATATAAAGGATTTACACATAGTTCTTGACATAAAATATATCAATAAATTTTAGTTTAATCAGATCATCAAAGTAGTATAACTGTGCACCAAGTGCTGAAATAATGTTATTAGCCTTGTTACATAAAATTTTTTTTTTAGCTATATGAAGTGTTCAAGGTGGCATCGGTAAAGATACTGTGTTGGTATCAGGCTCTTCTAGGTTGTAAGGACGCTGAGGTTGTCCCCATTACTTTGGGTGGTGGGACTTGTAGAGAATTAGGAAACAGAGAAAATGGCTCCATAGCCACATAAGCAAGCTTCATGCAATGTTGTAATCATGTAGTTGCCTTGGTTAAAAAAGTAGAAATGGTAGAACGTTTGTTCTTTGTCCTGTCTAAGCAGATTGTGTTCATTCGGCAAATACTTGTTACATACCTTTCTAGCTCAAATGCTAGATTGAGCAGATCATATTACTTTTCTCTTCAAGAATTCACACTATAGTATAAGGCAGAGCCACCTTACATCATCTCTAGAACAAGGCTGGCAATAAATAAATATATATGAGTCTGTAATAAGTGCCCAATCAGTTTTAAAATCGAAACACTATAGAAATTTGGAGAGAGAAATCACATTTCCCTGGGGTAATTCATCTATTCAGCAAACATTATTTATAATTGTGTGAATTGTTTTTCATGTCTATAACAAACAATATGAAAATGCTTATGTTAAATAAAGTAGATTGCAATATGGTTATGAGTACAGTGTTATATACAATGTAAAAAAATGCATAAAAAAATAAAAAGCTAGAGGGAAAAACACCAAAATAGGAACAAGTAGTTTTATCAGGTCAATTTGAGAAGGCTGGGAAGGAGGAAGGTAGGTGGATTTAGAAATATATATATTTTTTTCTTTTTTCTTTTTTTTTTAAGAATTTATTTATTTGACAGAGATAGCGAGAGCAGGAACACAAGCAGGGGGAGTGGGAGAGGGAGAAGCAGGCTTCCCGCGGAGCAGGGAGCCCGATGCAGGCTCCATTCCATGCAGGCTCCATTCCAGGACCCTGGGATCATGACCTGAGCCGAAGGCAGACGCTTAACAACTGAGCCAGCCAGGCGCCCCTAGGAATATATTTTTTAAAATAAATTATATGGTCATATAGTTTCATAAGTTAAAAAACAGCTGTTCTAGGTGATGGAGACAGCAGTGAAATAGAAATAGCAATAGGAAAGGTAATAGCTACTGGCATTTATTGGTATATAATAATCTCCTTCCCACACTTGCCCTCTCAACTAGTTCCCCTCCCCCTAGAGGCCAGTACTCTTTCTTGTGCATCCTATCAGAGATACTTTATGCCTGATAAGCAAATATATAGATCTATCATAGATATCTCTCTCTTTAATAAGTGGTACCTTTACAAACCTTTACAAACATACAAACTGTTCTGTACCTTGCTTTAGTCACTTTTAAATATATTGGAGAGCTTACTTTTTCTTCAATAATACATTGAGAATTTACTTATTCTCTGTAATTGCTTCATAGTATCCCATTTAATGGGATACAGTCCCTATACTAATTCTTTTTTTTTTTTTTTTAAGATTTTATTATTTCTTAGCACGGGAGAGGAGAGGGAGAAGCAGATTCCCCTCTGAGCAGAGAGCCCCGTGCGGGGCTTGATCGCAGGACCCTGAGATCATGACCTGAGCTGAAGGCAGCTGCTTAACTTAGTATCTTTATATTTTTAAATTCCTAGGGTGATTCTGCCCCAGAAGAAGGAGGAGGTTGGACCTTTGTAAAATGGAATGTGATACCAAAAAAGCATATCTAATTTTAGAACAAAAGAGCAGCTCTTTCTACCCATGGGTCCTGTCCCTGTGCTTTAATAAAAACACCTTTTTGCACTGAAAAAAGAAAATGCAAGAAATAAAACAAAAGAATGTAGGCTAACTATAGGGTTCAGAAAGGCAGCATGCTGCGGTTTATGTAGAAGTATGCCCGCGGCTGCTTTAATCTGCATATCCAGATTACTGCTGGCTCCAGCATCTTCCCCTCTCATGATAGTATGGGATAGCCAAGCATTGCAAGATGAACACATTAGTCTTTCAGGTACTGATTAAGGAATGCAGTAGAGGTCATGGTAATCAGAATTTGGTATGTCACCAAGGGAATGGGTGTGTGAAATACAGGAAGACTGCATAGCACTTAACCTGTTGTCGCTCTGGGTTAGGCTGAGTCACGTAGGAAATGTAACTGCTTGGGAGTAACTTAAAACATACCAAAACATTGAAGGCTTATTCTGTTCTAGCTTCTGTGCTAGGTGAAGATAAGTAATAAAAAAACAAATTACAGTATGGGGCACCTGGGTGGCTAAGCGTCTGCCTTCAGCTCAGGTCACGATCTCAGGATTCTGGGAGCGAGCCCCACATCGGGCTCCCTGCTCAGAGGGAGACTGCTTCTCTCTCTCCCTCTGCCTGCCGCTCCCCCTGCTTGTGGTCTCTCTCTGTCAAATAAATAAATAAAATCTTAAAAAAAAAATCATCGTAGTAATAACTACCAACACTTATTGGGCACTGAGTATATACCAGGTGTTATGCTGAGAGTTTTACAAGTATTCTCTCACTGAATCGTAATCGTAGGCACTGGGGGTACTATTACATTCCCATTTAACAGTTGAGAAAAATGAGTTTCATAGATGTTGAGTAAGTTGCCAAAGATTGCACATGTATCTACTTCGTAGGGTTGCTTGAAGTTTAACATAGTACTTAGAACAGTGCCTGCTACATAATAAATGCTCAACAATATTAGTTGCTATTATTATTACTACTGAAGTACAGAGGAAGTACCAGTAATCCTTTGCCTAGGGCATACCTCACAGAAGAAAACTATAAGTAGAGTTTTTCTTGGGAAAGACATATTCCAGGTAGAAGAAATAGTAGTAAAGGGGTTGGTAAAGGGCCTGATTCAGCTACTGTTTAGGGTGCTTGGTGGTAAATGGTAGAAGAGGATGCGAAATGAAAGAAGGCTTTATGGGGTGGGGGTGGGGCAGAGAGCTATTGAGCTATTTTGAAAGGATGGGCTTAACTCATTTTAGGAGATGGGGTTGGCAACATTTCTGGCAAAGGTATAACACTTCAAATGGCATAGAAGCAGTGTTGCAGTTATCTACTGTTGTGATGTAAACTGCCCCAAAATTAAGTGATTTAAAACAATTACTATTTTATTTGCCCACTGTTCTGTGAGTCACATATTTGGGCTAGGCCTAGCTAGGTAATTCTGGTCTCACTGGGGGTCACTCATGTGGCTGCAATCATTTGATGGTGCCACTGGGGCCAAATAGTCTAAGGTGGCGTCTCTGACATGGTTGTCTTTGATGATGACTGTTGGTTGGGCTTCTTCACATGGCAGAGAAAGAATTGCAAGAGAACAGCAGAAGCTGCAAGGGTTCTTGAGGCCTAGGCATGGAAGTCACACAGTGTCGCTCCACCACATTCTGTCAGGCAAAACAGTCACAAAGCCAGCCTAGATGCAATGGGAGGAAAAGGACACTGCCTCTTGATGTGAAAGGACATGCAAAGAATTTGTGGCCCTCCCCCACTCCCCCAAATCTTCCACAAATGGAAAAGGGCAGAATGAGTTTAGGATGTGTAGCCTCTTCTTTGGCCTTTCCCTTACTCTAAGTAGCATTACCTCCGACGTTAATTATACATGATACTTTAATCACCTTTATTATCTGACCCTGAACTCTGTTTCTCCTAGAGTGAAGACAAAATATAAATTAAAATGAAAAGCAGAAAAATTTGGGGCACCTGGGTGGCTCAGTCGTGAAGCGTCTGCGTTCGGCTCAGGTCATGGTCCTGGGGTCCTGGAATCGAGTCCCGCATCGGGCTCCCTGCTCCGCGGAAAGCCTGCTTCTCCCTCTCACACTCCCCCTGCTTATGTTCCCTCTCTCACTGTGTTTCTATCTGTCAAGTAAATAAATAAAATCTTAAAAAAAACCTGAAAAGCTTTACCAAGAATTAACTGAATTTTGAAAACTGAATTATAAAACAGTTTTTAGAAAGAAAATGTAGTTTTTAATATTTTCATGAACTTCAACTTGATTAACAGTGGTGTGGAGAATTTCTCAGGGTTCCTGACTTTATAATAGAACAGGATTATGTGTTATTAACACATCATTTATTAGTATTTGATTAAATACCTTGGTGTTAAAATTTTTTAAGCATGTCAATGTTCGACCATATAAAATCTTTTTTATTTTTTTGAAGATTTTGTCTTAGGGGAGAGTACAAGTTGGGGAGGGGCAGAGTGGGAGAGAGAATCTCAAGCAGATCCCCCGCCAAGCGTGGAGCCCAATGTGGGGCTCACAACCCTGGGATCATGACCTGAGCCGAAATCAAGAGTTGGATGCTTAACTGATTGAGCCACCCAGGCACCTCTAAAATCTTTTTTTTTTTAAGTTTATTTATTTTTTTAGTAGTCTCTACACCCAGTGTTGGGCTTGAGTTTATGACCCTGAGATCAAGTTACGTATACTTCTGACTGAGCCAGTCAGGTGCTCCAGCAACCATATAAAATCTTGACCATAGTATTACTTTCCTAGGTTATTTATTTATCCCAGTTGTTTTATATTCTGTACAAGTTAACATCTACAACCACCTACCTTCACCTACCTTTTAGAATGATCTAGATCCTGAATTAGATTCTGAATTAATGATGTTTTTACTTCTTTATTCAATTAACTTTTATCAGTACTCAGCAGATACAAATGTGATTTCCTCTGAGTTATCTCAGTTCTGTGGTTTGCTATTTAATTCTGCCTTCCATTCTGAAAGAGTTCTTAGCCTTTGTTCATTAATCATAGGAAACAGTTGTGCAACATGCCTTGACATTAACTTGAATATCTAAAATTAGTCCTGCTACAATCAGTGGTTGGGAACAAGGTTTCAGTAGTTGGTGGCATGTGTTAAGTAGATATTGCAAGCTTGGAAGGAACTCCCTAGAAATAAGTAAGTGATTTGCATTGTGTGTGTATGTGCATGTACCTGTATATATATGCAATTGAAGTTCCATTTGTATTAAGCAGATGAATTACATCTGTTACGACAAATGCATCATAAGCATCTACACTTATGCACTGTGCTGTTGAATTTTTTCAGAAGAAAAATATATTTAAAAACTTGGTATGCTAGAAGGGGTTTTTCTGCATGTTTGTTTTGTGATTCTCATTTTTTTTAAAGGAATATATATACTATATTTCAAGTAAATGGCTTTTTTTTTCCTTTTCAGAATTTATAGAAACTTATTCACAAAAAATGACATCCTGGTTGTATGAATGTCTTTGTGAAGCTGAACTTGCACAGTATTATCCTCATTTTACTGCCCTTGGCCTTCAAAAAATAGATGAATTAGCCAAGGTTACAATGAAGGACTACTCCAAATTGGGAGTACATGACATGAACGACCGCAAACGTCTCTTCCAACTTATCAAAATCATTAAAATTATGCAGGAAGAAGATAAAGCAGTCAGTAGCCCAGAGCATCCTCTTCAGACAAACAGCCTGTGCAGTAAACCTCAGGAAGCCAGATCTGGCCCTCGCAGGCAACTGCATTTTGATTCTCCTGCTCACAACAAGGACAGAATTACCAACAACAATGGGTTTGAGATGTGCAGTTTATCAGATTTTTCTGCTAATGACCAGAAATCTAGTTACCTAAAAGTGCTGGAGCACATGCTGCCGGATGATCTCCAGTCCCCTACAAAAACAAGAATTCTGAGTGCTGCAGCTGCTGGTTCCTATGTGCAAACAGAAACTAACACTTCACTCTTTTCATCAAATCACTTTTCTCCACTACTGGGGGATTATGATATTCCCATTATTCAAAGAGTCTCTTATGTTTCAGGGTATAACTATGGAATCCCTCAATCTTGTATCAGGTAATTATTTTTATCTTTTTTGGGGTGTAGGGTAACATCAGGCAAGGGCAAGCCTCTCCATGACTGAGAGCAACTACCCTTATTTACAGAAAATTATAGTGAACAGCTTCTACAACAATAATAGAAGTACCTTGATGGGGGAAAGTTCATGAGGAATTGGGACTTTCCAGATGGGAGAAAGATGATATTGTTCACGTATGTCAAACAGCTGTTACTTGCCAGGATCTGCTATTATTCTGTTAGCAGACCTATTTCTATTATTTATTATAGTGTAACATGATACATCTAATGCATCCTTGAAGGTAAAACAGTTAACTGGCCTTCTGCAATGGAAAAAGTGTGTGTGTGTGTGTGTGTTCGTTCCACAGGATTTTTTTTAAGGCTATCAAATTCACTTCAACCAGGAGACCTAAAGCTTAGTTAAAAACAAAGAGCATGTAGCTGAATTAAGTAGGTCTTTCGTGCAATTAGGTAACCTGCACACACTGGAATGTGGTCCTGATTTTGAGTGTTTTCTTCATTTCTAGCCCTGCAAGAACATATGATTTTGGTGATTGCAAAAGAGTAAGACACTTTTGATATAGTTTAGACTTTGATAGGGTGATAATAAGTTATTTTCACCTAGTGCTTTAACATAAATGTTGAAATAAGGTCACTAAGAGCTGAAATATTGAATAATCCCTAATACCAGCATTGGTATAATAGAAAACATGTTCTTTTAAAAGTAACATATATTTGTTTGGTTATTTTTAAAAGTTATACATGGTGAATTATGGAAAAACAAAATACATTTTTTTTTTAAGATTTTATTTATTTATTTGACAGAGAGAGGTAGCAAGAGCAGGAACACAAGCAGGGGGAGTGGGAGAGGGAGAGCACGCTTCCCGCTGAGTAAGGAGCCTGATGTGGGATTCGATCCCAGGATCCTGGGATCATGACCTGAGCCCAAGGCAGACGCCCAACGACTGAGCCACCCAGGCACCCCTCAAAATGGTACATTTTTAAAAGTCTGCTGTAGGTTAAAAAAACAAAACAAAACATGGTGGGGCACCTGGTGGCTCAGTCAGTTAAGTGTCCGACTTTTGATTTCAGCTCAGGTCATGATTTTAGGGTTGTGAGATTAAGCCCTGTGTTGGGCTCTGCACTAGGCATGGAGCCTGCTTAAGATTCTCTCTCTCCCTCTCCCCCCTCCCCCCCTTAAAAAAAACATGCTTTAAAAGTCTGAAGTAGTCCTTTATGGTCTATATTAGAACTATTCTGTGTATAGAACTATATTAGAAATTTTATTTGCTCCTTTTTACTAATTTAAATCCTGGCAAAAAGTAATTTTCCAGCCAGTTGGAGGTCTCAGAAAATTGAAATTGATATGAAACAGTTACATAGCGAAATATCCTGTGTAAAATCTATTACAAAGGCTTTTTAGCGGCTATTAATCAAATTCTAAAGTGTAAAGGAAGGGAATAATTTCTCTTGTCTAAGACATTCTTAGTATATGGACCAAAGGCATTGATCCTGGTAGACTACTTACAAGAATCCTATGTTACTTAGGTTAAGAGGAATTTCTTTTCTTTTTTTTTTTTTTAAGATTTTATTTATTTGTTTGACAGAGACAAAGTGAGAGAGGGAACACAAGCAGGGGGAGTGGGAGAGGGAGAAGCAGGCCTCCCGCGGTGCAGGGAGCCCGATGCAGGGCTCGATCCCAGGACCCCGGGATCATGACCTGAGTCGAAGTCAGACACTTAAGGACTGAGACACCCAGGTGCCCCAAGAGGAATTTCTATACAGGTAAATGGTCCGTTATTAGAGATATGCATGTATACCCTCATTAGGCTCAGTAAGTAAACCTGATGAATTTTGTATCCCTAGCTCAAGGAATATTTCATTAAATAGTCTAGCTGTTAAGGTTGATAAGTTCACTGAAGTCAGAGCCAGAAAAGAAATGCATCTTAATAGAAGGGTGATAGTGGTGGGCAGCACCAGTGATAAAATTGTCCTGGGAAGAAGAAATGTAGGATTGTGTTCTAACAAACACATATCAGGTGGACAAAAAGAGGAAGTAAGAAAGTAAGACAAAGGGAGGGGCAGAATATACTTAGGAGGAAAAGTACATTGAAACCTACCACCTAATAATTCAAGGTATTTCGTAAACCCAGGTAGGATAAAAAAAAAAAAATTAGATTAAATGGTCAAGAAAACAGTAAATGGGGGCACCTGGGTGGCTCAGTCAGTTAAATGTCTGCCTTCAGCTTGGGTTGTGATCCCAGGGTCCTGGGATCAAGCCCCACGTCGGGCTCCCTGCTCGGTGGGGAGTTTGCTTCTCCCTCTCCCCCTTGCTTGTGCTCTCTCTCTCTCTCTAATAAATAGAATCTTTAAAAAAAAAAGAGAGAGAGAGAGAGAAAACAGTAAATGTGTAAGAATAATTGGATTGAGAGGAAGTAAAAGACATGGGTTTAGGTTTTTTTTTTTTTTTAAAGATTTTATTTATTTATTTGACAGAGAGAGACACAGCGAGAGAAGGAACACAAGCAGGGGGAGTAGGAGAGGGAGAAGCAGGCTTCCTGCTGAGCAGGAAGCCCGATGCGGGGCTCGATCCCAGGACCCCAGGATCATGACCCAAGCCAAAGGCAGACGCTTTAACGACTGAGCCAGCCAGGCGCCCCTGGGTTTAGGCCCTTTAAAGGCCTTGGAGGGGTGGTCCCAACATACTGTGTTTAATTTTGAGGATTAACCAGCCTGATTTGGGGGGACATATAGAAAGAACATCCACCATTAGAAGTTTTTGGAAGACCACATCTGGAAGCCAAACACACAAGTCTTAGAGCTAGAGCAACTCTTAGGGTTTTGGGTTTTTTTGTTTGTTGTTGGCAAGACAAAGGATGGACTGGATTAGGGATAGAGATAGAAGTAATCAGGATTTAGTTAATAAAAGAACTTTCTAGGGGCGCCTAGGTGGCTCAGGTCATGATCTCAGGGTCCTGGGATCAAGCGCCTCATCAGGCTCTCTGCTCCACGGGAAGCCTGCTACTCCCTCTTCCACTCCCCCTGCTGGTATTCCCTCTCTCGCTGTGTCTCTTTCTGTCAAATAAAATCTTAAAAATAATAATAAAAGAACTTTCTATATACCTAATATGTGTAAAGTTACATATTAAAGTGTTGATACTGAGAAAATTTTATGTATAATATGCGTAAGGTGTGTATATATGTTAAGTGTAATGTATATATAAAATAACAAAATGTGCTGATACTTTGACCTCTTAAGTAGCCTTATCCTATTATTAAAAATTAAAGCCCACTTATAAATATGTATCAGACAGAACACCTCAGAGAAAGAGAATCCTTGGACTGAGATGGAGAAAATCAGAGTTTGTGTTCGAAAACGCCCTTTGGGCATGAGGGAGGTACGTCGTGGAGAAATTAATATTATTACCGTACAAGACAAAGAAACTCTTCTTGTTCATGAGAAGAAAGAAGCAGTTGACCTTACACAATATATTCTGCAGGTATGATGCTTTCCTTTTGTGTTTGGAACTAATATTATCAAGTGTGTTGATTTTTTGCTTTTATTTGAATGGCAGCATACAAATTCAAAAATTCAGTTTCTTTGGGTATTGGCATTCATTCCTGATATAAATCATTAATACCCTGGGCCTTCATTTAAAAATATATAGTGCAGTTGGGGAAACAATAACGTAATTTCTGCACTCTAGGGCAATAGAATTGCATCATACCTTCACTTAACACATTTTACATGAATGTAATTATACGTCTTTGGCAAAAATGGGGACTGAGGGGATAAAAAGAATGTAGTGAATTGGTGGTAGATAGGACTAGTCACTGAGTGCATGACCCAGAGTGACTGAGAGATGATCCCATAGCCTCAGTTCTTGCTTGTCTCTCACAGTGTGAACTTATTCTTCTGAGTGTGAGTCTGGAGTTTAATAATGGAGGATATGTTTTCGAGCAGCAAAGTTCCAGATTGCCACTCAACTGCTTATTTTGATTCTCAGCTGTCTTTGGGCTTAGATATAACTTGGTGGAAATTGGGCTCTTGAGCCGGCTGCTTTGTATAGGGTAGCTTATAGTGAGTAAATGTAACCCAAGAATATGATTTCACTTTTACATCTAACATATAAGGATTTAAATAAAATACTAGTAACTTAGACACATAAGAAAATGTTCACTCCCTGCCAGAAAGATCACAAAAAGTCCAAGGAGAAAGGGTTTGGTATTGAAAGGAACTTTTTTCAAGCAGATAGATACCCTTGCAATAACTCTTCAGTCTCCTATGGAAGCAGCAGGCCCACAGATGGAAGATACCATAATTTAGGTACTCTTAAAATTATGAAGCAATTGTAAATAATCTAAAACAGAGGATAATCCACCAGATGCTAAAATTTGGGAATTCAGGTCTCTCTTAATCTGAGTCTGCCTCCTTAAACATTCATATTATATTCATACTGTTCTCTCTCTTGCTCTCTTGCCTCAAAACCCAGTGACTGGTAGAGAGAAAAAAAAGTGGTGAGTAATCTTTTGTGCTAGCATTTCACTTTAATCAGCTGAGATTTTACTCTCCTGGAATAAATATGTTAACACTGAAGTTAAATTGTTAACACTTTCCCCCTCTTTTATATGTGCATTGTTCAACTTATTCTTGGTTATCAATATTGGGTTTCACAGCAACATTCAAAGTAATCCACTGATTCTTTCTATGGGCACTAAATTACTAGGCCACTGTATAAACAACCCAATCACTTTAATGGCCTTATTGACTGCTGATCAATGCACAGTCTATTAGGTCTAGGTGGGAGGTATTTATTTTGAAGATGGCCTAAATGCCAATTAGTTATAATGTTATCTAGTTCCATGTCTACTTATAACCATAGCAATAGCCCTGTCCAGTCACCATCTACCCAAGAAGTTCTTAATGATGCTTCTGTCACAGTAATTCCCTCAAGGAAGCATTGTCTTATCTTTTGTATTTTTCCATTATCCCAAAACATAATAACCTTACTTCTTTGTCATTACCATTGGTCAATACTTATTGAACACCCATGGTTTTCATAGCACTTTCTCTGCAGTTTGAACTTTGGACCTTTGTTCTCATAGGTCAAAGTCCTTAGCTATCAATGCCATAATACAAGTGCTGAGAGGGCTTTTCCCCCTTTTCTTTCCGTAAGTGGAAAGAAGAAAAGGGAGGTTCATAGCAAACCTAGAAAATAAATATTGATCCTAGATTCTTTGGGCTTTAATTTTTAAACTTATTCAAAAATTCAAACACCAGGTTTATGTATCCATTTAATTAAATATCCTATCCTTTCAAATCTTCTTTTGTTACTTAGTATATATACGGTCATACACATGCAGTGCGCTTTCCTACTTACCATTAAATTTTGTATCAGTATGTGAAAGGACAAGGAAACGAATTTGTATATATTTCATTCCAGCTTTTTTTTTTTTAAGATTTTATTTATTTATTTGACAGAGAGAGACACAGCGAGAGAAGGGAACACAAGCAGGGAGAGTGGGAGAGGGAGAAGCAGGCTTCCCACTGAACAGGGAGCCTGATGCGGGGCTCGATCCCAGGAGCCTGGGATCACAACCTGAGCCCAAGGCAGACGCCCAACAACTGAGCCACCCAGGTACCCCTCATTCCAGCTTCTTAAATAAAGAAATATGTGTAGAAAAAAGAGATGGTACTGAAATATATCAAAAAGTCAATAGTGGCTATCTCTGGGGTAGTAAGATTTATAGATAAATTTGATTTTCTTCTCTATTGTTTTCTATGTTTTTAAATTTTTCTATAATCAGCTTGTTACTTTTATATGAAAAGTAAAAACTTTTGAGTAAGATGGATTCACCTATTTCAAAATCAAAACATACAGAAGCGTATGCAGTGGGGTGCCTGGATGGCTCAGTCGGTTAAGCCTCTGCCTTCGGCTCAGGTCATGATCCCAGGGTCCTGGAATTGAGCCCCATAGCGGTCTCCCTGCTCAGCCTCAGTGGGGAGCCTGCTTCTCCCTCTCCCTCTGCCTGCCACTCCCTCTGCTTGTGCTCTCTCTGTCAAATAAGTAAAATATTTAAAAAAAAAAAAAGGTATGCAGCGAAAAGCATCCTGCTAATCATATTTCCTTCTTGAAGGCAACCACAATTACCTGTTCTAAGTCTATCTTTCCAGAGATATTTTATAAATACATATTATTTTTATAATATGAAAAAACTTATTTAAAAATAAATTATGGAACTCTGATCATTACAAGGCTAAAGTGAGTATTAATACAACCTAATTGATAAAGTATGATTAAATGAAATACACATTATGCAAAGGACTTTATGGAATATATATATAGATATCTATCTAGATATCTAAATATATATGTATATATATTTACATATAAATATATATGTAATGCTAGCATTTATTATATTTATGTAATATATATGTTAAATGTAATCTTGCATGTTCACATATCTTTCATTAAGGATATTTACAGAAGTACTGGGAAAATCAGTACCTAAATCCTATTGGAAGGAAAGATACTAATGCCTTTAATCAATAAGTGTTTTCTAAGGTGTTTACTCAAGAGCTAAAGTTATTCACATGCACTTATAGAAGTAGAGAAAGAATAGCCATATACTCAATGAAGTAAAAGAAAATTTTTAAAAATTCCCACATTTACTTGTGTTCATTTTCTTCCTTATTTTCCTGAGAAATGCTAAAAAAAATATTAGAAATATATTTTACTTCTTATTGCCATTTTCAAGTTTATTCAAAAATATAATGAACCCCTATGTACCTACCACCCAAATTCAATAGTTAGAAACATTTTATTGTTCTTAAAATCGTATCACATATTTCATACCACTAAAAGCTCACAGATCTCTTTATTGTGCTCCACAGATTCATTATTTTCTAGCTTTTGGTAATATTTTCTAACTGGTAAATTCAACTTTGTGGCCCCAATTTCTGCTAAGATGACCTAACAAACTGCTATTCTAATGTAACGTAATGGTACACAAAACAGAATCAAACCTGGGTAGAATGACCCATGTAATAAATTGGCCCAAATTCACTTTGCTGGATTTTCCCTTAACTGGATATTTAGAGCAGGCCCAAGAGGTAGCAGAAGAAAGGACCTTATGTCTCATTAATTATATATGGACTGCCATTATTATGCTACAGTCAGGCTTGAAATTAGAATTTTTACTCAGAGATAGCTGGGCTGCCAATAGCCTCTAAGTTATGCAAATGATTATGTCTGCTAAATTAATGCTTTCCAGACACAGTTTAATAGGGTCTTCTGTCCTTTTCCAGATTACATGATTTTTCATTTGGGGATCATCTTGGACTACTTTCTCTCCCCAGCAAGTAATATCCAGGCAGTTGCCAAATTTTTCATGCATCCATCCATCTCTTTATTTGCTTTGTCATCATCGAATTTAGACCTAACTTCTTAACTCACCACTGGATTACCAGTGTTCCTGTTCTTAGTCCATTCACAGTGTGAAGCCAGTTTAATCTTCCAGTAAAATGGCTCACATCATCCCTTTCCTTTGCAAGGTTTTTTATTGTCTTCCCACTCTTTGCTAAATTAAATATAAACATTCCATCCTTAAGGCTAGTGTCCCAGTACCCATGCAACATAGTCCTAACTCATTATTCTAGCCTTCTCTTTCACCTTTCTACCTACCAAGATCCTATGTTTTAACCACACTGAATCTTCTCTGTTCCCTAAATGTTCCTTGTGCTTTCCTGATTTGACTGTTGCCCATGTTTTCCCTGTGGCTGGAGTATCTTCCCTGCCTCCATCTCTAACTCTTAAATTCCTCTTCTTCCCCCTCAGCCCTTTCTGTGTACAGTCTTTTTCATAATGTCTTTCCCAATCAGAAGGCATATGTTTTTCCTTTGAATTCCACATATACTTTATCTGTCAGATTTTTTTCTAGCTTAGAATCATTTGTATACTTATCTGGATTCACATCTTTAGGTGGTGGGGTGGGGTAATAGTAGGGTAATATCTATATCTTTGGGCCCTTTGAAGTGTCTACTGCAATTATGGTAACATGTTACCAACGGAGCAATAAATGTTCATGGGATTAAAAGCTCAGCTATGGGGGCACATGGGTGGTTCCGTTGATTTAACAAGCGTCTGTGTTCAGCTTAGGTCATGATCTCTGGGTCCTGGGTTTGAGCCCCATGTTGGGCTCCCAGCTCAGTGGGGAATCTGCTTCTCCCTCTGTCCCCTACCCCCAGCTTGTGCGCTGTCTCTCAAATAAATAAAATCTTTTAAAAAGGAAAGAAAAGCTTAGCTGTGTAACCTATGAAATGGAAGTCTTCCTCTAGAATTCCCCCATATTTCAAATACGCTGGCCCTAGCTGGGCTATGAAGATAATCCCTAGAGAATTCATTTCTCCTGGACCTAAGGAGGATTGGCTCACTCTTGTACTCATCAGTTTACTTCACTTAAGAAAGAACAAAAATTGTGTGCTTTAGTTTTTATATTATAAAAACATCTACAGAGATCTCAAGTAGAAGAAGGCCCTGTCATTTGATAGTTATTGATTGCTTATTTATCTCTAAGTTTGTCATAGTCAGTTACTTAGTTAAAAAACATACTAGCACCTTTAGTATGTGTTAACTAGAATAGTGGTGAAGAAAATCCAGAAAATGTCTCTTCTATAAAAATCACATTTCTTTTTCAGCATGTTTTTTATTTTGATGAAGTCTTTGGTGAAGCATGCACCAATCGGGATGTATACATGAAGACTACTCACCCACTCATTCAGCATATTTTCAATGGGTATGATAGTAATTATTTGCTTCTCTTGCTTCATACTGTTTTCCATAACAAATTTCTTTATAAATATCATTTGTTTTTCAGTTTTTGAATTAGACATGAATTTGTGTTTTACTCTGATGAATTTAGACTCTTCTAAAGAGTGCATTGTCCCTATAGGATTCACCAAGCATTCAGAAATTTTCAGCAAAAATATAAGTTGTCAACAATATAATTTCATCAAAGTTCTCAGAATAAAAAGGTTTAAATGGTTATAGTTTGAACTTTCGATAATAGGAATTATGTATTCTGTCTATAGCTCAATTACTTTTTTCCTTGGAGTGGGATAGGATAAGAGACTATCATCTGTTTTTTATAGATGTATTTTTTAAATTTTGAAATAATTATTCACACTTAATAAACATTAAATGGGACCAAAAAGGCACTAAGGACTTCTGTTGTTTATTCGAAATATAGGCACGTATAGATAGAAAATGCCAAACAGCCTACTAGTATCACTGATTCCAAAGTAGTTTGACTTTTTAAAAATAATTTTTATAACTTTAAAAATATTGAGGTATGGGGCACCTGGGTGGCTCAGTCGTTAAAGCGTCTGCCTTTGGCTCAGGTCATTATCCCAGGGTCCTGGGATTGAGCCCCGTATTGAGCTCCCTGCTCCGCGGGAAGCCTGCTTCTCCCTCTCCTGCTCCCCCTGCTTGTGTTCCTGCTCTCGCTGTCTCTCTCTGTCAAATAAATAAATAAAATATTTGAAAAATATATTGAGGTATAATTCACATACAATTAGATGCACAGATCTTAAGAAGTATTCAGGTTTGATTAGTTTTGGTAGTTGTCTATATCCAGGTAACCAATACCTCGAACAAGATAGTAGACCATTCCCATCACCCCAGAGAGTTCTCTTGTTGTCCCCTTTTAGTAAATCTCCACTTCCACCCTCAGACTTATATAATCACTGACCTGCTTTCCGTCACTATAGATTAGTTTTGCCTGTTCTAGATTGTCACAGAAATAGAATCATTCCCACATAGGTTCTTTTATGCTTGGCTTAGCATAATGTTTTTTGATATTAGTACATGTTGCATGTATCCATAGTTTTTATTGCTGAGTAATATTCCTTTCTGTGAAAATACCACAATTTATCCATTCTCCTATTGATGGACATTTAGGTTGTTTCCAGTTTGGGACTATTGTGAATAAAGCTGTATAAACATTCTTGTACAAGTTTTTTTCTTGGACATGTTTTCATTTATCTTGGGTGAAACTTAGAAGGGGAATTGCGGAGTCATAGGATAGGTACATGTTTATAAGAAAGTGTCAAACAGTGTTCCATACACCCATTTTCTATTCCCAACAGCGATGTATGTATGTGAATCGCATTTCTTTCTTTCTCTTTTCTTTTTTTTTTTAAGATTTACTTATTTATTTGAGAGAGCATGTGCATGTGTGGCAGGGAGGGGCAGGGGTGCCCTGTGAATTGCATTTCTACATCCTCACCATATTTGGTATTGTCAGTCTTTTTTATTTTAGCCAATCTAATGGGTATGGAACTTGATCTCATTGTGGTTTGAATTTGAATTTCCCGAATGCCTAATGATATTGAGAATCTTTTCATTTGCTCATTGGTCATTCAGATAACTTCATTTGTCCAGTCTTTTTGTTTTCTTTTTATTGTTTATTGTTTTGTAGACATCATTAAAATTTTTTTTTATTCTGAGCAGGCTGAAAAAGTGAAATATCTTTCAGGTTCAATTTCTTATATGCCAAATCTAGGGAATACTTTTTAAGAGAGCAAGTTTCTAAAGTTAGAATTTGGATTTAGAACAAATAAAAGGTGCAGGGGCACCTGGGTGTTTCAGTCAGTTGAGCTTCAGGCTCTTGATTTTGGCTTAGGTCATGATCTCAGGGTTGTGAGATTGAGCTCCCTGTGAGAGTCTGCTTGAGATTCTCTTCCTCCCCCTCCCCACCTGCAGCCCCCCCCCCCCCCCCGCTTGTGCTTGCATGCACATGCGTGCTCTCTCTCTCTTTAAAATAGATAAATCTTTAAAAAAGAGGAACAAGTTAAATGCATCCATTCTGCAAAGGGTAATAGATTTTTCATACGCATATTTGTTGTTGTTTTTCAGAAAGCTCATCATTAAAATATTCAGAAGATGGGGCCGCTGGGTGGCTCAATTTGGTTAAGCTTCCAACTCTTGATTTCTGCTCAGGTCATGATCTCACAATTGTGAGATCAAGTACCGCATTCGGCTCTGCGCTGGGTATGGAGCCTGCTTGGGATTCTCATTCTCCCTCTCCCTCTCCCCCACTTGCATTTTCTTTCTTTCTCTCAAAAAAAAAAAAAAGTTCAGAAGATAGAGTAGATAATTATTTAGTCTCATTCTGCTAAATCTTCTTTAGTGTGTTCACATTTTCCTCCTTTAATCCTTTTCCTCACTGTGCCTTTGCCAGTGTGTTCAAGTGCCTACACAGCAGGAGCCTGGATTCAAAAGACAAGGAGTAACTGGTCTCCGCTCAAGCAGCTTAAATCTGATTAAATTAAATCTCTTCTCACACTTCCATGGTTCCTTTGCTGTTGTGCTATTATTCGTTCTTTGGTTTCTTTCTGGCTTCAGGCTCCTTTCTTCATGTTCATCTCTCTGCCCACCACCAGTATCCCCCTACCTCTCTGTCTATACATAGACGTTTCTTCTTGGTGCCGGTAGCTACTTTTATCATTAACTCATGTGATTCCTGTTCAAGAGTCAATACTATTTAACATTATGGTCACTTTCTAGCTGTACTATATAGTTGGGCCTCTGGTACGCAGATAACCTTGGCCTCTGGCTCCTCTGAAAACATGTGATTGGCAGATTAGTCTCCCAACTCTTATTCTGCAGTTCTTCACACTCATGCCCACGCACACACCCACCCACATGCAAGAATAGTGATTCTCACTTAGAATCACATGATGTCAGAGTTAGAAGGGATCTTAAAAATCAAGTAACCCATTAATTTATTAATGAAAGTGAAAACAGACCCTTAAAAAAAGCCCTTTTGTGAGTTCTTCCTCAAATATTTTTCTTATACTGATTTTACCTCTGTCTAAACTTAATATTTATAAGAGTAGTCTGTACCACCCTGTTCATCATATGGTCTTCCATTACTTCTTGTATTTATTTTAATTCTCTATTACTTCTTTCATCAAACTTACCTTTAGGATTAAGGCAGAATCGTCTTCTTCAGAATTCTCTAGAGCGTGGGGTCCTTGTCTTATGGTATAACCAGTTCCATAAAAAAAAATTCTATTAAAAAACTCATGTACTGGGCCGTCTGGGTGGCTCAGTCGTTAAGTGTCCGCCTTTGGCTCAGGTCATGATCCCAGAGTCCTGGGATCAAGCACCGCATCGGGCTCCCTGTTCGGTGGGAAGCCTGCTTCTCCCTCTCCCACTCCACCTGCTTGTGTTCCCTCTCTTGCTGTGTCTCTCTGTGTCAAATAAATAAATAAAATCTTTAAGAAAAAAAACTCATGTACTGCTTTGAGAATGTTTGTTCTTCTTCCTATGTTTTTATAGTATAAAGCCCTCTTCGGGATGCCTGGGGTGGCTCAGTTGGTTAAGCGGCTGCCTTCGGCTCAGGTCATGATCCCAGGGTCCTGGGATTGAGTCCCACATCAGGCTCCTTGCTCAGCAGGGCGCCTGCTTCTCCCTCCCTCTCCCTCTGCTTGTGCTCTCTCTGTCAAATAAATAAAAATCTTAAAAAAAAAAAAAAAAAAATATATATATATATATATATATATATAAAGCCCTCCTCTCCTTAAAGGATTGTATACTTATAGCTGAATTTTACCAGCTATGAACAGGGTTCTGTTTCTATCTGACTTTTGTCATGAAAAATCTATGTGTAGATTAGCATTTCTCTTCGTATGTATGTTATACGAATGACTTTTTTCCCTAGAGGCAATGCCACTTGCTTCGCATATGGACAGACAGGTGCTGGGAAGACCTACACCATGATAGGAACTCATCAGAACCCAGGACTCTATGCTCTGGCTGCCAAAGATATATTCAGCCAACTAGAAATATCCCAGCCAAGAAGGCACCTCTTCGTGTGGATCAGCTTCTATGAAATCTACTGTGGACAACTTTATGACCTCTTAAATAGAAGAAAAAGGTACTGATTATGAGTGGGAAACTATATTTGTGGATCATTGTTTTAGGCCAGAGTCTGAAAGAATCACTGAATCATGGGATTTGATGTGAGGCCTTGTTATATTAGTGCCTTTTTGTGAAATTAGTCTCCTGAGTCAGGAATTTTTTTTTTTTTAAAAGAGACTATGTTTTTCTTTCTCTCTCTCTCTCTTTTTTAAGATTTTATTTATTTGACAGAGAGAGATAGTGAGAGCAAGAACACAAGCAGGGGGAGTGGGAGCGGGAGAAGCAGGCTTCCTGCTGAGCAGGGAGCCCGATGTGGGGCTTGATCCCAGGACCCTGGGACCATGACCTGAACTGAAGGCAGACGCTTAACAACTGAGCCACCCAGGTGCCCCAGATGAATATTTTTTTAACTGCCAGTTCAAAAACTAAAAAATAAAAATAAAGTGCTAGTTCAGCTAGAGAAAAATGGAAATTAGCCTTCCATTAGTTTTTTGGGTTTTTTTGTTTTTTTTTTTAGTAATCAATATCCTAAGGTTTATTAAAAGACTATCCCTTTTGGTCTATGAAAAAGGTCATGGGCGCCTGGGTGGCTCAGTTGGTTAAGCGACTGCCTTCGGCTCAGGTCATGATCCTGGAGTCCCGGGATCGAGTCCCGCATCAAGTTCCCCGCTCAGCGGGGAGTCTGCTTCTCCCTCTGACCCTCCCCCCTCTCATGCTCTCTCTCTCATTCTCTCTCTCAAATAAATAAATAAAATCTTTAAAAAAAGAAAAAGGTCATGATTTCAGGAAGTGAGGATATCAACATGTACTTAAATCCCTTCCTATTCTTTTGACCTATTATTACACTGGAAGAACTATAAATAATGTTTCCTGCTTTCACTTATTTTTTTTCCCCCTCAATCTTAGGGTAAACTTAATGGTAGTTTTCTGAAATCGGTAAAAAAATCTCTTCTTCACAGTAGACTTTTTGTTCTGTAACTCTTAAACTGTTGCCCTTGCAACATAATACAGTAATTTAGAAATGGATTCAGTCAACTGACTTTAAATCCCTATTGTATTTTTCTGGTGTAAAGTTTTGTTTAGGTTGAAACAGATGACTTTAATTGAGCAGGAAGCAATGAAGTTGTGAAGGTGCCAACTGGGAGAATAAGGAGAGATGGAATAGGGGAGGTGGATGGATAAAAGGGTGTCATAACAGAATTAACCAGACCTGTGACGTGTTGGGAGCAGCCACATCAAGTGGAGAGAGTTGAGGCTAAGCATAGTGGAAGGCTGGGGAAGCCAAATCGGTGACAGAAACTAGCCTCCAGCAAAGGAATCCTAGCCCCTACAGAGCTGTCCAAAAGGATGTGCACATTCCACATGCTCCAGGCAAGCACCGGAATGGGGGGTGGGGGTAGAAGAGCAGCTCCAGTTCAGTAGGGAGAGCATTATAGCACAGGCCCCCATGGGAGAGGGGCACTAGGGTAATGAGTCGTGAAACTGGAGAAGACAGCAGCTAGGCTTGGGCAGACCACCATCTGTGGACTATTCCAAAGAAAAGGGGACCTTCAGGTATGGCACAATTCAGAGAATGTACAGGTATTCAGAGTTCATTCCTGACATAGCAACTGCCAAGTAAAGGAGGGTTCTGCTTTGGGTTTGCTTTGGAGAAGAGTTGCTTTTCTTTTTTACCCTCTCTGTTGGTTTTGAAGCCTCAAGTTAGCTCAATCACAGCTTCTCTTTCAAGCCCCCACACTCTTTTTTAGGAGCCCTTTCCAGTCAGAATATAGCCAGGCATTGGGATGCTAGAGCATCTGGCTCTGGGGCTCCCAAACAGACCAGGTTCAACTACTAGCCACTGAAAAATCCAAAGTCAGAAAAATGAGTGGTGGTGAAACAAGAAAGGAATTTATTTCAGTGAGGCCAGCGCTGGGAAGATATTTCAAGACATTTCATTTCATAACATTTGAAAGACTGCCTCCAACATGCCAAAAATACTACTTCTTGGGAGTTTTTTGTTGTTGTTTTGGGGTTTTCTTTTTAAAGATTTTATTTATTTGAGAAAGAGTGCGAGAGAGCCTGAGCAAGGGGAGGGGCAGAGGGAGAAGCAGATTCCCCGCTGAGCAGGGAGCCCAATGCCAGGCTCCATCCCAGGATCCTGAGATTAGGACCTGAGCCAACTGGCAGACACTTAACCGAGACCCCACCCCCCACCCCAGCCGCCCCTCTCCCTTTTTTACTTCTAGGTTTATGTAAAGAAAACAGGGGACAAAGGTTGGTGGGTACACGTAGGTGGGTGGTGAAGGTCAAGTTGATCTTGTCAGTCATGGGTGGGGTCTTGCTGGCTCTGAGCTGTCCTTATTGCTTGAGGGGGTAGTGAGGGTAGTTCGGGTTCCCTTATGGGGATGCTTTGCCTGCAGGGTCTTTGTTTAAAGAACAATTGGCAGGAGAATAAAAGCTCGTGTGTGTGTGTGTGTGTGTGTGTGTGTGTGTGTGTGTGTGTGTGTGTGTGTGTGTGTGTGTGTGTGTGTCTGTCTGTCTAGAATAAAAGCTCTTGGGGGTGTGTGTGTGTGTCTAGAATAAAAGCTCTTGTGGGGGGTGTGTGTGTCTGTCTAGAATAAAAGCTCTTGTGGGGGGGGTGTGTGTGTGTCTGTCTAGAATAAAAGCTCTTGTGGGGTGTGTGTGTGTGTGTATCTGTCTGTCTGTCTCCGTCCATCCAGTTTGGGTGAAGGGACAGTCAGGATATCTAGTCAGCTATTTGTGAGTGCGGTTCTTTAATGAGTTACTCAGATATATTGCCCTTTATATTTGCATTCTTGAATTGCAGTCAAGGGGATGGGATATGCTAACTCCTGGCTTTGAACCTTCTTTTTAGGGCTCACTAGGAAGACCCACACTTCCTCCGCAAGTGTCTTGGGCTGTGGGTGTTTTCTTTTTGTTTTTATATCTCTGGTTAATTGGCTAATATCTCTTTTGCCTATCTTCCTGGGACCCCTGAAATGTCCTAATCTCCTGATGGCACCCTTTCTTTTTGTTTAGAGCTGTTATGCTTTATCTTAAAAGTAATAGTAAGACTTTGACAAAGGTGAACAGAAACATATATGCTCAGTCCACCTCCCTTTTTAAATCTATTTATTTGACAGAGAAGAGAGCACAAGCAGGGGGAACGGCAGGGAGAGGGAGAAGCAGGCTCCCGCTGAGCAGAGAGCCTGACATGGGGCTCAATCCCAGGACCCTGGGATCATGACCTGAGCTGAAGGCAGATGCTTAACCAACTGAGCCACCCAGCCTCCCCCTCAGTCCTCCTCTTAAGCTAGAAACCAAAGCTTATGGATCTTCAAATTAACTTTTTTTTTTAAAGATCTAATTGGCTTTACTAAGCAATTCATGAATTGGGCATCATTCCATCTAGGAGGTAGAGGGGAGGTCCAAGGAACTGTACAAAATGGAAGATTTTTATAGAAAGGAGGGTGGAGAGAGAAAGTAGCAAAAGAAAAGAAAAGATTGTTCCAGGCAAGATCACCTTCCTTTGTGGGGAAGGGCAGGGGGTCTTATTAGGTCGATTACCTCAATTTCCTTTGGAGGGGTAGAGAGGGCCCATGTGACAGATTACCTCACTGGTGTTTATCAGAAATTTCTGATTGATGGGTTTAAGAAACATTTCTGGGGGAGGTTGAAACTGCAATTATGTTAGGTATGAAGTCCCGAATTAACTCTTAAAAGTAGAGGTTAGATTGTTTTTATACCCTTGCATAAAAAGTGATAGAAATATACTTCTTGCTTATAAGATTTAAAAATCTAGCAGTACATTTTGGGCTGTCCATTAGGAACTTTTCTGGGGTGAGCTCAGCGTGTAGGGCCTGGGAAAGTATGCTCAGGAATGACATGAGGGCTCTGAAAGCTAGATCCTTCTTTTATTCCAGAAGCCTGACTGTTCTAATAGTTGTTTCCTGATAGGTCACAGGGATTGGTGAAGCTATTTTCCTCCAATCCTTATGTTAAAATTTGGAAACTTGGGGTGAAACATAATCTAAGAAAAAAAAGTTTTTAGAGGTACCTGGGTGGCTCAGCTGGTTAAGTGTCTGACTCTTGGTTTCTGCTCAGGTTATGATCTCAGGGTCATGGAAGTGACCCCCGAGTCAGCCTCTTCACTCAGCAGGGAGTGCTGCTTGTCCCTCTCCCTCTGCTCTTCCTCCCATCTCCCCCAATAAATAAATAAATTAATTAAATCTTTTGTAAAAAAAGAAATTTTTTTGAGAAAATCTTTCCTTTTTTGGCTGTAAAGTGGAATTCCGTTCTTAACCTAAATCACTATCTTATTAAGGGAAAAAAATAATCTTAGAGTCTCTAATAGATTTAATATGTGCACCTTGATGTGTCTGGGGTTTCATCTGGTTTAATTGACCATAACCTTACACATAGGCCTGAGAAATTCAGTTACGGCACCAAATCTTCCTTCCTCCCTTAGAAGATATATCAAGACACCTTATGTTGGAAATAAAGTAGAACCCCACTTACGCTGGCTTAAGTTATTTAGCGAAGTCATTGGCTCATATAACTAGAAAGCCTAGAAGAGAATCAGGCCTTAGGGTCTGTTTAGGAGCTCAGGGATGTTATAAGGACCAATTTCTTTGCTCAGCTCTGCCTTCTATGATGTTAGCTTCCAAAACTCGCTCTCTAGTGGATACAGAATGGCTGCCACTGCTCCCAGGGCCACATATACTTTCACTTCCAGAAAGAAAGAGTACCAGCATCTCACTCCCAGGCACTTAACAACCAGAGACTAGGACTTTATTTTGCTTGGACCAGCAGAGATCCCATATCCAGTCCTGAACCAATCACTGAAGCCACGAATATACCATCCACTGATTGGCATAGGTCTGGATCATATGTTCCTTCTTTTAATTATAGCCAAAGGTGCTGACTTGTTTACAACAGTCAAGGACCATCTCTGAAGCCCAGGGCTGGGGTCAGGAGTTGTGGGAGTGGGCGGTAAGGATACATATCAATCTCACTCAAATAACAACTGCTACTTAAGAGGGGAATGATGGAATGGTTTCTGGGGAGGCAAGAACAAAGTCCATTATATAGCAGGTCTGCCATACCAACCGTGTTCTTGTATCTGCAGGCTCTTTGCAAGAGAAGATAGCAAGCACGTGGTACAGATAGTGGGACTGCAAGAACTTCAGGTGGATAGTGTGGAGCTCCTCTTAGAGGTAACTCTTCTTTCTTTACTACCTCCCCTCCCCCCCAACCCCACAGCAGCCTAAGTACAGAGAAAGAATTCATTTTGCTATCTAGCAAATATAATGGACTCAGATGTAGCCAAAGGGCCATGACAAGCATGCCACTTCAACGTTTGGAAAATGTGAGTCCTCTAAGAGGATAGCCCCCTTCTCTACAGGGTTGTTGTCTCAGTGCCATGGAGCATGTGGGAGAACCTAATGCATGAGAGGGATACTCTTGTGCTAGTTTCACAGGCTGCCAGTGTATATATTTCTATGGTAGTAGGAAAAGCTGCTGGAGAAAAATATCCTTACTTTAAGTAAAAATTTGAAGAGGTAAGGGGTGCCTGACTGGCTCAGTCAGTAGAGCGTGTGGCTCTTGATCTCAGGGTTGTGAGTTTGAGCCCATGTTAGGTGTAGAGATTACTTTAAAAAAAAATTTTTTTTTCCCAGAGGTAATACTTTAATGTGGGTTCAAAATTCAAGAGATACAAGGATGCCTGGGTGGCTCAGTCGGTTGAGCATCTGACTCTTGGTTTCAGCTCAGGTCATGATCTCAAGATCATGAGATGGAGCCCCGTGCCGGGCTCCATGCGCAGTTTGGAATCTGCCTGTCCCGCTCCCTCTGTTCTCCCTGCTACTGGTTTTCTCTCTCTCTCAAATAAATAAATAAATAAAATCTTTAAAAAAAAAATTCAAGAGTTACAATGAAAATATCCCTTCCATTCCCTTTTCAAACTGAAGCAACTAATCTTAATAGTTTTTTTGTATATCCTTCCAAAGGTATTTTTTTTTCAAAGCTATTTTTAAATCTTCTATTAAAAGTTATCTTTTGGGGAGCCTGGGTGGCTCAGTTGGTTAAGCAACTGCTTTCGGCCCAGGTCATGATCCTGGAGTCCCGGGATCGAGTCCCACATCAGGCTCCCTGCTCGGCGGGGAGTCTGCTTCTCCCTCTGACCCTCTTCCCTCTCGCGCTCTCTATCTCTCATTCTCTCTCTCTCAAATAAATAAATAAAATCTTTAAAAAAAAAAAGTTATCTTTTGGGGCGCCTGGGTGGCTCAGTCGGTTAAGCGTCTGCCTTCAGCTCAGGTCATGATCCTGGAGTCCTGGGATCGAGTCCCACATCAGGCTTCCTGCTCAGTGGGTCAGGGGGAGTCCGCTTCTCCCTCTCACTCTCCCTCGGTGCTCTCTCTCTCTCTCTCTCAAATGAATAAAAATCTTTAACAATAATAAAAGTTATTTTTTAACACTTGTTCATTATTAGATATAAACCTTACAAAAATATATAAGAAGATAGAAAAATAAAGGCCACCTCCAACTTACTATATACAACTCCCTGCTCCCCACTAGAGATACCTGTTAACAGTTTAAAATATTAAAACACACACACACACAGAGTTTAAAATATTTAAATTTTTTCCCATTCTGGGGATTTATTAACTTATGTACAAATATACTTTTGGTGACTCTTCCTTTAATAGAGTGGTCCTCAACCCTAGCTTTATATTGTATCATTAGGAAGCTTTTTCCCCCTTAGGTTAAAAAAAAAAAAACGGTTTAACCATTTTTATTGTGAAAAATAGCACTCTACAGAAAAATGCCTAAAGCCTGAATGTGTTTAGTATAAAGAAATAAGCACCTTTTTTTAAAAGATTTTATTCATTTATTTGAGAGAGAGACAGATAGCGAGCCAGGAGGAGAGAGAGAAGCAGACTTCCCGCCAAGCAGGGAGCCTGATGTGGGGCTTGATCCCAGAACCCTGGGATCATGACCTGAGATGAAGGCAGACACTTAACTGACTGAGCCACCCAGACACCCCAAGAAACAAGCACCTTTATAATCAATTACGCAGATCAAGAAATAGAACATTTTAGCACCCCACAAACCCCTATACAACTTTCCAGTCACAGTCCTCTATAATCCTGACATTTATGCTGATCACTTTTTTTTTTTAAGATTTATTCATTTATTTTTAGAGCGCTAAGGAAAGTACAAGCTCATGCAGGGTGAGGGGCAGAGAGAGAGAGAATCCCAAGCAGACTCTCCACTGAGGGCAGACCCTTACTCAGGTCTCTATCCCAGGACCCTGAGATTTTTGACCTGAGCTGAAATCAAGAGCCGGCCACTTAACCAATTGAGCTACCCAGGCCCCCTACACTAATCACTTTCTTGTTTTTTGTTATAGTTTTGCCACTTATGTATTCATCCATTAACTATATAACTTCGTTTTTGCCTGTTTTTAAACTTTATACGAATAGAATCATACTGTATTTTTTAGTATCTTCTTTTGCTCAACATTATGCTTTTGAGTTCCATCTATGTTTTTGCATATGGCTGTAATTTTGTTTTTATTTGCTGTATAGTGTTCAATCATATGAGTATACCACAGTTTATTTAACCATTCTGTTAATGGATAGTTGGGATTGTTTCTTTTTGGGCACTATTCTGAACATTGTAACCGTGAATATCCTTACACATGTATTCCAGTATGTAGCATATGAGTTCTTTAGGTTATATATCTGGCTGTGAAATGATTGGGTCAAAGGACATGCATATATTCACTAAGTGGTGCAGCTGCTGTCCAAAGCTATGTACACTACCACAAGTGGCATATGAGCAATCCCATTGTTCTTCATCCTCGCCAACACTTTCTGTTGACTTTAAAATTTTTACCAGTCTGGAATTATTTAATTAAATCTCATTGTGTTTTTTTCTGCATTTTGCTGATTGAGAATTAAATTGAGTAGCTTTTCATATATTTTTTTTAATTTTAAGATTTTATTTTTAAATAATCACTACACCCAATGTGGGGCTCAAACTCACAACCCTGAGATCAAGAATCGCATGCTCTACCGACTAAGCCAGCCAGGCACCCCACTTTGCATATTTTTAATTTATCTTACGGGTTTCATCTTTTGGGAATGCCAGTTAGGTTCTTTCCCTCATTTTTGGGTTATCTGTCTTTCTCTTATTACTGATTTGTATATTCTAGATGTGAGTCATTTGTCAGTTATTTGTGTCATAAGCATGTTGTCTTGTTGTCATCACAGTGTCTTTTTAATGCATGCTTGAGTCCCTCTGAGGTCAATTAAATCAGAATCTCTTGGGGTGAGGTCCAAATGTAGATATTATTATTATTTTAAACTGAAATATAGGTCACATACCATAAAATTCACCTTTTTAAAGTGTATGCATCAGTGGCTTATATATATATATATATATATGTATATGTATACATACATATAATTTTTTTTTTTTGAGAGCATGAGGGAGAGTACGAGCACAAATGGGGGTGGGCCAAAATCAAGAGTTGGATGCTTAACTGACTGATCCACTCAGGCACCCCACATATCTTATTAAGTTATATCATAATAATCACCCTTTTAAAATACACAATTTAGTGATTTTTAAGGAATATTCAAAAAGTTGTGCAGCTATTACCACTACTAATTCCAGAACATTTTCATCACCTCAAAGTGAAATTCTGTACCTTTGGCAGTTACTCTCTATTTCCTCTGCCTCCAGGCCTGGCAACCACTAATTTCTTTCTCAATGCACTTGCCTATTTTGGCCATATCATATAAATGGAATCATGCAATAGGCAACTTTTTGTCCCTGGCTACTTTCATTTAGCGTATTTTCAAAGTTCATCCGTGTTGTAGCATATATAAGTACTTCATTTTTAAGACCAAATAATATTCTATTATGGATATATTATTCATATTTTGTTCATCCATTTATCAGTTGATAGAGACATAGGTTGTTTTCACTTTTATAGAAACCACTGTTATGAATAATACCGCTATGAACATTCACGTACAAGTTTTTGTGTAGACCTATGTCTTCAGTTTTCTTGAGTCTATGCCTAGGAGTGGAATTACTGGGTCATACTTTTTGAGGAACTGCCAAACTGTTTTCCAAAGTGGCTGCACCATTTTATATTCCCACCAACAATGTATGAAGGTAGGTATTATTTTAAAAGCTCACCAGGTGATTCTAACATGCAGCCTGCAGCCATTATAGTCATTTGTTTAGTATATCCAGCAAGCCTGGCTAAAGGCAAAGAGAGAAGGCTAGAAGGACAGGCTGTGTACTTGGCAAAACCTACCTTTAAAACTGCTTCTCAATACACCCTTCCAGGGACTTGGGTGTGTGAAATGGCAGGGTGAGCCACCACTGATGTCTTTTTCTAACAGTTTCTTTTTGCTAGGACAAATAGGTAAATTTTGCTTAAGGGCTGGGACCTCATATTTGTGTGATTATCATATTCCTGAGTCCTGGGATCTAAAACCTGAGGATAGCACGTGAGTGTGGCTATTTTAGAGTTACCTAAGAACCAAGAGCCCCTTTCTAGCAATTGTAAAAGCAGGTAAAGAACAAAAGTTCGTGAGATGTGTTGAAGGGGCTTCCCTGAGACTGACCATTCTTAACCTGTCCAGAGCTCCCTCCATTGTGGAGTCCTAAGGAAATTGTTTCTCATACTCCTATTTGCTGTGGTCCTCTTGCCCCTTCCTCCCCAGACATTCCTTTATTTGGCAGGGAGTTGCAGGAGAGTTGATCCCCATGATGCCTTTATCCCTGAAGAGTAAACCAACTGAAGGGGAAAGGAGCAAATGTTGGGAGGAAGTCCCTTTTCCTTAGCTATGGGCCATCATTGTGTTTATGGGCAGTCTGGTGTCAGATCACTTCCTCTACCCTGGAGGAGTTTTATGCACTGCTCTATCCTAAGTTATCTTTCCTGAGAAAAGCAGAAAGAAATTTCTTGTTAGTCAGTGTGTTATCTCATTACCATCGATACTCTGTCTGTAATATATATGATGGTGTACAAGAAAGCCAGCTGAGATCGAGGTGGAAAGTTGATATCAATTATGGATACCTTCATAAACATTTATTGACTCGAAACAACAGCACTTACTAACTCAGGTGTCACACTTTCTCGGGTGTCACTGTTCATGTTCACTCAGGTATCACCCATGTGTTTGCTCAAGTGTCACGGTCCGGTGTCATCTTTGAGTGTCACCCTCACAGATCACCTTCAGGTTTCCTCAGGCATGGCCACTTGTTGCCCGCCTGCACAACTAGCAGCCTCGTTTTTTATGCGGGATTGTTCTTCTTCCAGGACCTTCCTCCTTCAGGTGTATTATACTACCCTGATCTTAACAGTGCAGGTGCCAGGCACCAGGTCTTCCCTGCCTTTACAGAGGTGCACTGACTCATCACATTTCTCAGATTTGGAATCAAGGTTTCTTCTGTCAGGGAATTGATGAGTATTTTTTCAGTTGCAGAGACTTACAGATTTTTAAGTTATTTCTACAGCCATTTGACATACTTATGGGTATCCATTCTCAAACTTCTAATAAATCTGTCTCCTGTTTTATCGTTGCCCTGGCTATAATTGGTAGCAGAGACTACATGGCGAAAGCTTTCCGTAGATGAGCCTCAGTTGTATGCCAGTGATAGAGACTTAATGTGTACACAGTGCCTATACTGCTGAAGTGCTCGTAGCCCTCCTTTGGTGTACGTGCAGAAAGCTTAGTGATTAAAGCCTCGTAACCAGACAGACCTGGATCCCAGTGGCATATATCCTTCAGCATGTCCTTTACCTTTCTGAGCCTGAAACATGTGGATCATAGTAGATGATTGGTTGGGTGATAGAGAAGGAAATGAGATAACATACAGAAAATGCTTGGTGTGATGCTAGCTCAATTTGTCACATCTATTTTTAATAATATTTATTAATGTCCCTGAATGTTTCCCAGGCAACAGAATTCAGCAGTTGTCTCTACTTTCTTTGGTGGCAGGTCCTCATTTCAGTACTCACATAACAAGTTTTGTCTAAAGGACCTAGATTTATTTATTTTTTTTTAAAGATTTTATTTATTTATTTGAGAGGGAGAGAGAATGAAAGATAGAGAGCACGAGAGGGAAGAAGGTCAGAGGGAGAAGCAGACTCCCCGCTGAGCAGGGAGCCTGACGTGGGACTCGATCCCGGGACTCCAGGATCATGACCTGAGCCGAAGGCAGTCGCTTAACCAACTGAGCCACCCAGGCGCCCTAAAGGACCTAGATTTAGAAACTTGCCTAATAGACTTTAGTTATGGAAGGAGGAATTTGAGAAGGAGGTAGTGAGAGGAAAAGGGGGCCTAGTGATTTTTAAGTTGATTGCACTAATTTTATTGGCTCCTAGACTTGCATTTTCCCCCAAATATATTCTCTATTTTTTCCTCTTTATTTTTTCTTTTTTCCTTCCTTCCTTCCTTTCCCTTTTTTTCCCCCCATTCACTTGTACTGGAGAGCCCATGGAATCTCACATTGATCTCTAAAGCTCTATTTCCCCTCATGAAACTCTGATTATTTTACATTTGTGAAAAGAAATAAAGTTTTGGAAGTTTACACAAAGATGTTAGTTCTTGAGGTGCCTGGCTGACTCAGTCAGTCCAGCGTGCAACTTTTTTTTTTTATCTTTTTAAAGATTTTATTTATTTATTTATCAGAGAGAGCACAAGCAGAGGGAGAACCTGCTGAGCAGGGAGCCTGATGCGGGCCTTGCTCCGAGGACTCTGAGATCATGACCTGAGCCGAAGGCACACGCTTAAAAGACTGAGCCACCCAGGCATCCCTAGCGTGTGACTCTTGATCTTGGGGTTGTGAATTCGAGCCCCACATTGGGTGTATAAAAAAAAAATCTTAAAAAAAAAAGATGTTCTTTATTAAAATGAATATTTATGGGGGGGGGCGCCTGGGTGGGTTCAGGTGGTTAAGCATCAGGCTCTTGATTTTGGCTCAGGTCATGATCTCAGGGTCTTGAGATCGAGTCCCCGTGTGGGGCTCCTCACTCAGCGGGAAGTCTGCTTGAGATTCTCTCTGCCCCTCCCCCCGCTCGCACACTGGCATGCGCACTCTCTCTCTTTCTCTTCAAAATAAATAAATCTTTTTTTAAATGAATATTTATTGAGAATTTACCATGTGCCAATCATGATTCTAAGTGCTTTACATGTATTATCTTGTATCATCTTTCTTAGTTCTCATAAGTAAACTATGAGATTATCATTTTATAGATAAGAAACTGAGGCTCTGAAAAGTTAAGTGACTTGCAAACTTTTGCTCATTGCAGAAGGTCACACAACCATATGTCAGAGCTGGCATGCATACCCAGACAGTCTAACTTCAGATTTCACTATCTTAACCACTGCACTTGAGTCTGTCTGATGATCTTCACAAACTGAATCATTTTTACTCCTCAGAGTTCAGCTACTTTATTTCAGTTTCTGAAAGGAATGGCGATTGCAGGCTATTTCTGAAGCTGAGGAAATGACCGGAACCAGAAACTCCTTCATGCCTTCCCTAAAAGGCATTGAGTCGGGAAAGGTCTCCTCAACACGTTAGGTTTTCTGAGACATGCTCACAGGTACCTAATGCATCATGATGGATAAGGTGGACAAAGGAGCATGGAAAACCGAGTGTAAAACTCTATAATAGAACCCCAGAAGTCAGCCTTTCTTGGCTCCCCTGGGGGTGAACCACAAACAAGCCTATGAGTTTCTGACCGTATCCACAGTTCCTGGCTAGGTATGGCTGTGAGGCCTCTCAGAGCTTTCCCTGTGTCCCAGCAGGAGCAGCATCAGTACTCTCACATGTGGCAGAGGACACCTGGCTTCCTTCCCTAGCCTGACAATATTTGACTTATGTGACCTTGGATAAGTCACCAACTTCTCTGTGTTTCTTCCCTTATCAAGCATATTGTTTACACAAATACAGAGATTTAAGAGATTTCCAGATCTCCCCTGTCTTTTCGCAGGGCTTGTAAAAGACCAAAAACAAACCAAAAATCAAATCAAAAGAGATGTGAGAACCCTAAAACTAGAAGGAAATACACCAAAATCTTGTTAACTCGGGGATTATAGGAGGTATATATTTTCTTCTTGATACTTTTCCTGTATTTTCCAAGTTTTCCACAGTAAGCATGTCTTCCTTTTCTGATAGAAAAAGGAAAGAAAAGTTTGATAAAAAGAACATCACACATTGTCATCATTGCATTACAGTCTATGTCAGCATGAAGTCAGAGGGACAGGGAAGAGGCCAGGATGGGGAAGCACAGTTGAACTAGATGCTTCAGTTACAGATATGCCTTTCATGGCCTTGCCAGCAGTGGAGCTTAGTTAGCAGTGCAGGCCAGGGGCACCTGCCACAGTCAGGGTAAGGGACTACTGCTCTCACTCTTCTCATTTCCTATTAGCAGTAACATCCTAGCCATGTAGTTGAAAATCCAGTGTTATAAATTAACAGGTTCTTCTCTTGATAAAAAGATTCACCAGGGGCGCCTGGGTGGCTCAGTCGTTAGGCTTCTGCCTTCAGCTCAGGTCGTGATCCCAGGGTCCTGGGATGGAGCCCCGCATCGGGCTCCCTGTTCAGCGGGAAGCCTGCTTCTCCCTCTCCCACTCCCCCTGCTTGTGTTCCCTCTCTCACTGTGTCTCTCTCTGTCAAATAAATAAAATCTTAAAAAAAAAAAATCAGACCTGTTATACTTTTAGCAGATTATTTACAAAATGAGTGCATCTAAAATATTCTAAATTTGATTTTAAAGTACAATTCTAGGGACGCCTGGGTGGCTCAGTCGGTTAAGTGGCTGCCTTCGGCCCGGGTCATGATCCCAGGGTCCTGGGATCGAGTCCCACATCAGGCTCCTTGCTCAGCAGGGAGCCTGCTTCTCCCTCTCTCTCCTGCTTGTGCTCTCTCTGTCAAATAAATAAAATCTTTAAAAAAAAAATAAATAAATAATAAAGTACAGGGGCGCCTGGGTGGCTCAATCATTAAGCGTCTGCCTTCGGCTCAGGTCATGATCCCAGGGTTCTGGGATCGAGCCCCGCGTCGGGCTCTCTGCTCAGCGGGAAGCCTGCTTCTCCCTCTCCCACTTCCTCTGCTTGTGTTCCCTCTCTTGCTGTGTCTCTCTCTGTCAAATAAATAAAATCTAAAAAAAAAAACAATTCTAAATCTCATATACAGTTAATCTTTAGAAACACAGCTGCTTAAACCAGGAAGGAACTTATTATTAAACTTTTTTTTAATTTATTTTTTATCTTTTAAACATTTTATTTAAATTCAGTTGATTAACATATATTATTGGTTTCAGAGGTACAGGTCTGTGATTCATCAGTCCTATATAATACCCAGTGTTCATTATATCATGTGCCCTCCTTAATGTCCATCACCCAGTTACCACATCTCCCTCCCCCGCCTCATCCCTCCAGCAACCCTTGGTTTGTTTCCTACATTTAAGAGTCTCTTGTGGTTTATCTCTTTCTGGTTTCGTCTTGTTTTATTTTTTCCACTCTTCCCCTATGATCCTCTGTTTTGTTTCTTAAATTCCACATATCAGTGAGATCATATGATAATTGTCTTTCTCTGACTGATTTATTTCACTTGGCATAATACCCTCTGGTTCCATCCATATTAAACTTTTAAAAAGTACCTGCATGTTAAGATATTTTATGGCCTATTGGTGAAGTTTGATTCTGGCAACTTTTGGACTCTTAATTTGGAAACTGTGGCTATGTTCAATATAATATAAATTAAAATTTTGAAAGATTGAGAAAAAATGAGTTAGGACTCCCTTACCCTTAATTCACTGAAAAATAAATGAATTTATCATAAGCACCTGACAGCATAGTGGAAACCACATGAGCTTTAGAGTCAGACATACTAGATATGGAATTTGGTTCTGTCACACAACAGCTGTTTGTGAGCAAATCAACCTCTTTTTTTTTTAAGATTTTATTTATTTAAGGGGAGACGAACCATGAGAGACTATGGACTTTGAGAAACAAACTGAGGGTTTTAGAGGGGAAGGGGGTCGGGGGATGGGTTAGCCCGGTGATGGGTATTAAGGAGGGTATTGAATGGAACACTGGGTGTTATACGCAAACAATGAATCATGGAACACTACATCAAAAACCAATGATGTAATTTATGGTGACTAACATAATAAAATTTAAAAGATTTTATGTGTTTATATAGGGACAGTGTGAGCAGGGGGAGGGACAGAGAATCTCAAGCGGACTCTCTGCTGAGCGCAGAGCCCCACCCAGGGCTCAATCCCACCACCCTGAGGTCATGACCTGAGCTGAAACCAGGAGTCGGGCGCTCAACCAACTGAGCCACCCAGGTGCCCTGCAACTCAGCCTCTTTATTCTTCAACATATACTGGGGCATAATATAATGAACTCACTTCATATCTAGAGTGTTGTGAAGATTCTATCAAACAGTGTTTTATTTAATAAAGATTTTTTTATTTTTAAGTAATCTCTGCACCCAACATGGAACTCAAACCCACAACCCCAAAATCAAGAGTCGCACACTCCACTGACTGAGCCAGCCAGGCACCCCTCTGTCAAATAATATTTCTTCACCTTTTTGATTCTCAGTAATCAACACTCCTCCCTCTATCTAAAATCAGGGCAGCATGTTCATTTATGGCTGTGTTTTCAGTGGCAAGAGGCCAGTCCTGAGACTTCACCTCTATTCCCCCTCTCCCTGTGGGCTACAGGGACCCAAGTTAGTCTTTACTCGTATTTTGAGGGGCACTTGGTTTCAAGGGAAATCATGGGCTCATGTCAATTGTGTCAATTGTGATAGCTCGTTACTTCCATGTTCCCACACATCAGGCCGGGGCCTCCTTTATGACTGCCTCCTGATGGAACAGGTGGTTGTAATCAGTCATTCCATGATGCACATTTCTGTCCTTTGTCACTAAGATAGATGGGTACTGTGGGACATTGCCTTGGAGACAAGTCATGCCCTGGAGATTATAGTCAGGCTAAATCTATCAAAGATATTAAAAAAGAATATATAAGATCAAGAAGTAAATTAGCTCTTGAGCTGTTGAATGTTCTCCCCCAAGGTTAGTATTCCACATTGTTTGCATTGCTGTTGGGTACTTACTCTGTATGATTTAATGTTTAGGCAGCTTTCTGAAAATAGTGCAGTATACTGACAAAGTTATATGCCTGGTCTCTATTGCTCTCAGCCAACCCTTAGGAACCAGGGGGATTTTTTACTTCTGGAGGAAATCACCCTATGGATTTTATTTTCAGGTGATTCTGAAGGGCAGCAAGGAGCGCAGCACCGGGGCCACTGGAGTTAACACAGACTCCTCCCGCTCCCATGCTATCATCCAAATTCAGATCAAAGATTCAGCCAAGAGGACATTTGGCAGGTGAGCTAGAAATACGCAAGGAATTGCATTGTCTGCCTTTCCCTAATGTGACTTTGAAATATGTGTTATCAACAACAGGACACTCTGCCACCATGGAGTTTTTAATAAATATCAGGGATACAGAGTAGACTTGTTAACCCTGAAATAAATCATTGTATTAAAGTGCCATCAGTTGATTAACCATGAAGTAATGACCTATTGTTGGTCAAGCCTAAGTTATTAAAAGGGACATTGATTGCTTCTAACGTGAAACACAGTATCAGCAAAGAAATAGTAGGAAATGCATCTCAGCTTACAGGCCAAAAAAAAAACAGAGAAAATTAATCTATCCTTCTTGAAAGAAGCCATAAGACAATTGGGTACATTCATTGCTTCTCTGGTGCTATCTTAGCAAACTCTGCCACACTGATGGATGAGCCTATCTCACCTCTGAGTAATGAGTCTTTTTTTTTTTTAACTTTCTTTTCTTCTTCTTCTTTTTTTCTTCTTTTTTGGCTGGAAAGCAGCCCACAAAAGTTTAATTACCTAAGTGGTTAAAAAAAAAAAATTACCTAACTGGTGACCTAAGTGATTTGCATTGTAGTCATTTAGCTTTATGGGAAGAATGTTTTATTAATTTTATTAATTTCTCACAAATGATTAAAACCAAAGGAAGTGTCTGAGTGAACAGCGCCCGCAATGGCTAACAGATCAGAATCTTATAATACTTTTGGAAAGCTGCCAGTATGTCTTTCCTTTCCAGAGGATGGGCCAGTGTTAATTTCTTCCTGCTGCCCCAAATTGCTGACTGATGTAAAAATAAAGCAGAGTCCCCAAGAAGTTATCCCTGCTGTGTGTCTTCTCTAGGATCTCTTTTATTGACTTGGCTGGCAGTGAAAGAGCCGCAGACGCCAGAGACTCAGACAGACAGACAAAGATGGAAGGCGCAGAAATAAACCAGAGTCTTCTGGCTGTAAGTTTGAAAGCTTTGATCTAAAAATCCTTCTTGAGGGGCGCCTGGGTGGCTCAGGTGTTAAGCGTCTGCCTTCAGCTCAGGTCGTGATCCCAGGGTCCTAGGATCGAGTCCCGCCTGCTTCTCCCTCTCCCACTCCCCCTGCTTGTGTTCCCTCTCTCGCTGTGTCTCTCTCTGTCAAATAAAATCTTTAAAAAATAATAAAAAAATAAAAATCCTTCTTGGTAGATTTTGCCCCTCTTTACTCAGCCAGGGTGGAGTGGGGTAGAATCAGCAGAGTAAGGGCACGCTTCTGTCTGGCAGTGGGATTCCAGGGTTGGAGATGGAGGCTGCCTGATCAGATTCTTAGCAGTTCTAGGCAACTCTTCCCTTCTGTCCCTGTCTTCTCTTCCTCTGGTCAATCCCTTAGGGGCAGAAAAGTATTTCTGCAGCTGCTGAATGGTTAATTTAGGTAAGCTTTCTCTCTCTCACCAAGTTTTTAAATTGTATTGATTTTTCAAACATAAAAAAAATAGATAAATCATATAATGATCTCCCAAATTCTTGCACCCAGCTTCAACATGTGAAAAATCTAACCAACCCTTTCCTTCCCCTGGTTGGATTATAGTAAAGCAAATCATGTCAGCCTGTCATTTCTTCCACAAGTATTTCATTATCTCAAAGAGATAAGGACTCTTATTTTTTAATATAACTGTAATGCCATTATCATACCTTAAGAAATAATTATTTAATTTTTTTAAGATTTTATTTATTTGACAGAGAGAGATAGCGAGAGCAGGAACACAGGCAGGGGGAGTGGGAGAGGGAGAAGCAGGCTTCCCGCTAAGCTGGGAGCCTGACGCAGGACTCGATCCCAGGACCCTGGGATCATGACCTGAGCCGAAGGCAGACGCTTAACAACTGAGCCACGCAGGCGCCCAATAATTATGTAATGATATCTATTATCCAGGAAGTACTATCATTTCTCCAGTTGTCCCATAAATGACTTTTCACAGTTTGTTCAAATCAAGATGCAAACGGTACCCTTGGATTACTTTTGATAGTCTCTTTTATTCCATATCAGTTCTTCTTTTCTCTCTCTTACTATCAGTGTATTGGTTGAATAAAACTGGGTCACTTGTCCTATAAGATTTCCAACATTCTGGATTAGGTTGACTGCATCCCCATGTTGATGTTTAACATCATACTCTATCCTCTGTGTTCTCTATAAAGTGGCTAAGATCTGTACTTGTGCTGTACAGGAGGGGGCCTGTAAGCCACATGTGGCTACTGAGCACTTCAAATGTAGCTCATCTGAATTGAAATATGCTCTAAGTGTAAGATACACACTGGATCTTGAAACGGGTAAAATACCTCATTAATATTTTTTCATACTGATTACATGCTGAAATAATGTTTTTGCTGGGTTTTTAAATATTTTTTGATATATTGGATTATATAACATATAATTAAGATTAATTTCAGGGCGCCTGGCTGGCTCAGGCGGTTAAGCGTCTACCTTCAGCTCAGGTCACGATCTCAGGGTCCTGGGATCAAGCCCACATTGGATTCCCTGCTCAGAGGGGAGTCTGCTTCTTCCTCTTGTCCCCCCACTCATGCTTTTCTCTAGCTCACTCTCTCAAATAAATAAAATCTTTAAAAAAATTAATTTCATTTGTTTTTTCTTTAATGTGGCTACTAGAAATTTAAAATTACACATATGGTTTGCACTTGTAGCTATCATACTCCTATTGGGAAAGCACTGTTCTAGAAGCTTGATCAGATTGAGGTTCTGGTTTTTTGGCAAGAATTCATGGGTAGTTTTTAGACTTCCTATAGGAACACATCAGGAGGTACAGAATGTCTGGTTGGTTGTCTCTGTGATTTTTAAGAATTTAAGAAAGATTCAAGTGTCTGTGTAATTCCTCTGTTAAGAGTTTCCTATCAGACTTTTTCATTTAACAGGTTTACCAGCCACTGATGAGCATCACATGTATCTTGTTTCATTAGGGATTCCAAAATGGTGATACTCTCCTTCTAACATTCCTTCTTTATTAGCTGAGAAGAATTTTTCCTCAATTATCTGATTATCCTGAAATATAGTTCATACAGTAGAAACAAGTTAAATGCTTGCTTGATTCTTTGCCTTTACTCAACAGTTTTCAGAATGATTTGGTGTCCTAGTAACCTAAACATGACCAGTGAATTTGTTGTTGTTATTGACTGTTTTGTTTGGCTTTGTATTATTATAAACTCATTGTAATTATTATTCTTTTTGCTATTTAAATTGTACATCTTTGGGCAGTGGGAGCCTTTTTAAGTATGTTCCTCTGGTTTTTTGACCAACTATTAGTCTCTAATAGCTTCCTGGCGTTTTGGTCTGACAAAATTTTCTAGGCTCATCTTGTACATTTCCTTCCCCAGACTTTGAACCAGTTAATTCTTCAACAAGCCTTGGTTTTAGAAAGAAATGGCATTTAGAGACCATTTAGGGTGCTAGGGGTGCTTACTACCACTGGGTTAGTCCTTGCTTCTAGGCCTTTTTGTTGGACAGAGCTAGGAAATAGATTTTTTTTTTTTGCAAGAGGAAAATACATTAGGGACTCATAATAATAAATTAATTCAAAATTAAGATTACAGGGTTTTTGGTTAACTTTTTTGAATTTATATTTTTGTCTCCTTTCTCTTATGCTAGAATTCTTAGTTCCTAACAACACTTATATAATTTGCTCTACTTCAATATATGTGTATTTCAAAATAATGCTGATATTTTTCATAATACGATTACTGAATTCAGATTACTATTTCTTTGCAATTTCCTTTTCATCCTTAGGTTGTATCCCACTTAGGTGTACAGTCATAATATTGTGTTGCATAGTCACTTGAAATCTTCTATGTGTTTAAGCTTACCAATTTCACATTCAGTTAAAGTAAAAACTGTAGAACATTGAAAGAAATCTAGTGTCCATCCTTGTCCCCTCAACCCTATTACCTCCCTCCCCTTAGATAAGCATTATATATATATATATACACAAATATATATATATTTGTATTCACCTCAGAAAAAAAGGGTAGCATACTGTAAACACTTTGCTTTTTTCACTTAACAGTACCCTAGAGCTCACTACATGGCTGTATATAGAGGTCTTCCTTGTTCCTTTTTGCGGCTACATCGTGCTGCCTGTGCCCCTCCATATTAAGTCCTTTTGATCAGAACTGAAGTCTCCAGCTAGGCACTTTATTTCCAGGCCTCATGAGGGATAAATTGCGAGGCTGAGAGAGGTGATAAAGACAATCAGCATCTTTTTACTTTTTCAATTTTTGAATACTTTTAGATTTTACAAAAGTTGCGAAAATAAATACACAGCATTCCTTCACCCAGCTTCCATATTATTAATATCTTGTATAACCATAGTAAAATGATCTAAATCAGGTAATTAACATTGGTATAATACCAGAACAACAACAACAACATTGGCAATACTATTAACTATTCTATAGACCTTGTGTGAATTTCACCAATAATCCCGCTAATGTCCTTTTTAGGGTCCAGGATCCTATATTACATTTAGTTGTCATGTGCTCATAGTCTCCTCAGTTTTTGTCATCTGTGACTTTAACACCTTTGAAGAGTGCTGGCCTGCCTGTTTTTGTTTTGTTTTGTGTTTTGTTTGTTTTTGCGGATTATCTGTGAATTTGGGTTTATCCCATGTTTTCTGGGATAACAATTTTTAGCAAGAACACCATATAAGTTGTTCCCTTCTCAGTGAATCATATAAGGTGGTGCATGAAGTCAGTATGTCTTATTACTGGTGATGTTAACTTTGATCACTTAGTTAAGGTGGTTTGTGCTAGGTTTCTCCACTGTAATGTTAACCATTTTCCCTTTATAATTAATAAATATCTTGGGGCACCTGGATTGGTTGGGCGTCTGCCTTTGGCTCAGGTCATGATCCCCACATCCTAGGATCATGCCCTGCGTGGGGCTCCCTGCTCATCGGGGAGTCTGCTTCTCCCTCTGCCCCTCCCCCTGCTCGTGCTCCTTCTCTCTTGCTCTGCATCTGCTCGCTCTCTCTCTCTCAAATAAATAAATATGGGGAGATAGTTTGAAACTATGCCGATATCCTATTTACATCACACTTTTATTGCCTTATTTTAGCATCCATTGATGATTCTTAACCTGCAACAATTACTGTGGTGTTTACCTGGTGGGATTTCCTGTTCCTATCATTCTTTTTACATTAATTAGTTGGGATTCTGGTGTAAGACAGAGCTGTCCTTTCCCTACAATTAATTAATTTATTAGATTATTTATAACAGTAAGTGGATATTTTATTTGCTAGATTATAATACATTTTTATCATTATTTTATTGCTCAGATTGTCCTCAAAGGCTCATAGGGTTCAGTGGCCACACTTGGATTTGAGTATGTAAGGGGCAGGTGTAACTCAGGGCCAGGATTTGGTTACCTATATGTCCCTTTTGGAGAATTGTCCCAGTGGTAAAGTTTGGGGATATTGCATTGATTTGTAATGAAAGAGGAAATTCCCTTATACAGATTTCTCCCCCTATCTGAAAATAGAACTTTACCTATGAAATCTTTTGTAAGCCAAAATGGCATAAGGCAAAGAAGCGATTACCATTAATTTATATGGAAACAAATGTGAATATTCCCAGACCCCAAAAATAACCTCTTAGGCTTTTCTGATACCTTAGGACACATCTTAGTAATAGATGGAGAAAATAAATGCAGATAAAGCACAGGTGGGCACCTGGCTGGCCCGATCAGTGGAGCATGCAACTCTTGATCTTGGGGTCATGAGTTCGAGCCCCACATTGGACATAGAGTTTACTTTTTTTTTTATTAAAGATTTTATTTATTTGAGAGAGAATGAGACAGAGAGAGCACAAGAGGGGAGAGGGTCAGAGGGAGAAGCAGACTCCCTGCTGAGCAAGGAGCCCGATGAGGACTTGATCCCAGGACCCCGGGATCATGACCTGAGCCGAAGGCAGACGCTTAACCATCTGAGCCACCCAGGCTCCCCTCTTTGGATTTCTTTAAGTTAGTGCACACTCTCGCTCTCTCTCAAAATAATTATCAGAAACTTCTATCTGAATCTACACTTGAATCTACACCTATAGGTGTGCATATGTGAGCAGGGAGGTGGGGGAGTGGTATAGAGATTTTCTGTACTTAAGTGCATCTATAGCTACTAATAGTATGAGAGGAGGCAAGAAAAAGGGAGCTGGCAAGCCAGAACTGCCACCACATAAGCTTGGACTCTAGGGGCCCTGTGGGAAGGTCCCTGGTTTGTCCCCCGCTGTTGGGGCTAATCCTAGGATTATAGCCTTTAGCATGGGAGGCCCTTAACCAGACACAGGGAGCTCACTCAGGATGTTTACCCATCTAGCTTGATTTTTCCTATTGGACAAGAAACTACCGGGGCATTTTGACTTCCTTTTGGAGGATTGTCTGAGTATGGCTTATTTAAGAAAAATCTGATCTGTTACTTTCTCTTTGCATGTGTTATTTGATGTGCTTGTTGTTAATCTACCACTTTGCAGCTGAAGGAATGTATCCGCGCATTGGATCAGGAACACACCCACACTCCCTTCAGGCAAAGCAAATTAACTCAGGTAATGTTGAATGTGAACTTTGAGTTTGTTCCGTTTCATTCATTTGTTCATTCAGCAAAGCCTCTACTGCCGCCAAGGCATGATGCTAAACTTGGGGAGGGGGGAGGAGGAAGGAGTCACATTCCTTCCAGGTCATTCTAGGCAGCGATGGGCATCCTCGGGCAGAGATGCCTGCAGTATGAAGCAGCTGAGCTTTCACAGGGCAACAGTGTACTTCTGGTCACCACCCAACAGCTTTCTGCTTATTTCTAATATAAAGAAAAGTTTCTGACTTAATGGAGTCTCTGAGCCTTTGAAGTGGGGGTGGTATAGCTATACGAAGTATTTTCGTAGCTCTTAGTGTTTGAAGACAAAAAATAACCCCTGGAGTTAAAAAGAATACGATTTTTAAAAGTTTTTTTAAATTTACTTTTTGCTTATTTTTTAAAGATGTTATTTTTAAGTAATCTCTGCAGCCAACATGGGGTTCAAACTTACAACCCTGAGATCAAGAGTCATGTGCTCTACCGACTGAATCAGCCAGGTACTCCGAACGAGATAGATTTTTGATATGTAGTGATAGGAAAGATGACCAAGATGTATAGTTTAAAAATACAAAATGAGGGGAAAAAACTACACACACAAAAAAATTATGTCTATGTTAACTGATTATTCTGAGTGGTAAAACCGTAATTTTTTTCCTCCCATTTTTCTGTCATGACAATGTGCTTCTTAATTAATGGAAAGTACCACTAATTCAGCATTGTACTGGCTGCAGAACAGTGGCCCACAGAGGGGTCTCCCTACATACAGACTGCTGTGAAGGCAGTTATGGGTGCCCCCGATTCCTTTCTGCACAACGTCCTGTGCTCAGTGGAGGACAGACTAGCATAGACGGCAGTCTAGGTGTGAGGGTCTTTGTATGTTGTTGGCAGAGGTTCTCTGTGCAGCTAACCTAATGGCTCCACAGGGCCTGGGGCAGAACCTATAACTCCTTATTAGAACTGGTGATCTGTGGGTTAGATTATATCTTCTCAAACATGATTTCAACTAGAGACTTAGGAAACCCTTCTTATGGGTGGTTAGTCCAGATTCTGACATTGGCTCTGTTATTTTTTAAAACAAGTTCACCATCCCCAGAAAATGTCTTCCTATTTAATTTAAAAAATAATAATTCACGGGGTGCCTGGGTGGCTCAGTTGTTAAGCGTCTGCCTTCGGCTTGGGTCATGATCCCGTGGTCCTGGGATCGAGCCCCGCGTTGGACTCCTTGCTCAGCAGGAAGCCTGCTTCTCCATCTCCTACTCCCCCTGCTTGTGTTCCCTCTCTCGCTGTGTCTCTCTGTCTTTAAAAAAAAAAAAATCTTTAAAAAAATAAATAATTCAGGGGCACTGGCTCAGTTGGTGGAGTGTGCGACTCTTGATCTCAGGGTTGTGGGTTCAAGCCCCATGTTAGGCATAGATACTGTTTGAAAAAATCTTTTAAAAGTAATAATGATAATAGTAATTCAAACAGTATATGTATATACAAGTACAAAGATGGCAAAAGGTACCTGAAAAATCCCACCTTAGTGATAATCACTGCTACATTTTGATAACTATCCTTCCAGATATTTCTCTGCCCACATAGATCTACTTATAGAGTTATGAAGTCATATGCCTTTTTCACTCAAAGATAAGTTTTAGATCTTCCCGTGTACCTAAGTACAGATATACATAATTATTTTTAGTGGTTGTATTGTAGTCAGTTAATAGTTATTTAGTTTGCAGGGCACCTGGGTGGCTCAGGTCATGATCCCAGGGTCCTGGGATCAAGCCCCATGTTGGGCTCCCTGCTCAGCAAAAAGCCTGCTTTCTCCCTCTCCTGCTGCTGCTCCCTGTGCTTGTGCTGTCAAATAAATAAAATCTAAAAAAAAAAAAATTACTCAGTTTGTTCCCTGTTTACGGACTCCTAGATTTTCTAATTATTATAATGTAATGCATATCCTATGTGCACTTTTTTTTTTAATCAACTGAGCAGTTCTCTTTAGGAATATGTCATGGAAGCATGCACATTTTTTATATTTTTATACATATTGCCAAACTGCCTTCTCAAAAGCTTATACCGTTTGATGGTACACAGTACATAAATAGTATAGCAATGTAGAAAAATGCCCATTTCCCTAGACTCTCACCACGGCAGGGTGTCATGAGTCTTAATTAATCTTATGGGTGAAAAATATTAGTATTCTTACTAGTTTGAATTTCTTTGATTGGTTGGTGAAGTACCTTTTTTGTGTGTTTTGTTCATTTGTATTTCTTCTTTGTAAACTGCCTTTCTGTAGCAGAGAGGGGAGCTATAGCCCAGTGTTCTGCACAGTAAGTAGTCAATATGCCCTTTGTTAACTGACTTCATTGAGCTGCCTTCTGTTTGGACAGGTCCTGAGGGATTCTTTCATTGGTGATGCCAAAACCTGCATGATTGCCAACATCTCACCAAGCCACGTGGCCACCGAACACACTTTGAATACCTTGCGTTACGCTGACCGGTGAGTCGCTCCCAGGTATTGGGGTGTGTGTGTGTGTGTGTGTGTGTGTGTGTGTGTGTGTGTGTGTGTGTGTGTGTGTGTGTGTGTGTGTGTGTGTGTGTGTGTTTGAAACACATAGAGATCTGATTGTGTGTGTGTGTTTGAAACACATAGAGATCTGATTGTGTGTGTGTGTTTGAAACACATAGAGATCTGATTGTGTGTGTGTGTGTGTGTGTGTGTGTGTGTGTGTGTTTGAAACACATAGAGATCTGATTTTGAGATCCAGAAGTCTGTTCTTGAGGCAGTGATCCTAGTACCATGGGAATGTGCAATTGGTCATTTGAAGAATGTGACTTGGTAGGCCTTGCCATTTTACAAGTGTGAATGTGACAAGAGGAAGGGGACACATTCCCTGGTTCAGGAGACAATTCCATCAGTGACTTTTATTTTTTAAAGATTTTATTTATTTGACAGAGAGGGAGAACGCGTGCGCACATAAGCAGGGGAGCGACAGGCAGAGGGAGAGGGAGAAGCAGGCTCCCCGCTGAGCAGGGAGCCCGATGTGGGGCTCCATCCCAGGACCCTGGGATCATGACCTGAGCCGAAGGCAGATGCTTAACCGACTAAGCCACCCAGGCGCCCCCATCAGTGAGTTGTTTTATTTTTTGATTTTTTAAAAAGATTTTATTGATTTGAGAGAGAAAGAGAGAGCACATGAGAGGGGGGAGGGTAAGAGGGAGAAGCAGACTCCCTGCTGAGCAGGGAGCCCTATGTGGGACTCGATCCCGGGACTCCAGGATCATGACCTGAGCCGAAGGCAGTCGCTTAACCAACTGAGCCACCCAGGTGCCCCAGTTTGTTTGGTTTTTTTTTAATGTTTTGATGAGAAGGAACTTATTTATTTAAAGATTTTATTAATTTATTTTACAGAGACACAGCAAGAGAGGGAACACAAGCAGGGGGAGTGGGAGAGGGAGAAGCAGGCTTCCTGCAGAGCAGGGAGCCCGATGTGGGGCTCAATATCAGGACCCTGGGACCATGACCCAAGCCGAAGGCAGACACTTAATGCCTGAGCCACCCAGGCGCACCCATCAGTGACTTCTAAATGGCTAGTAGGAAATGAAATATTTCTTTGGAGTGGAAGGCTCAAGGTTTTCTCCCTGCTGGCCTCAGCCCTAATCGTAAGGGATAGAATACATGTTACTTGTCAAGGCAGAGGCACTTAGAGCTATGTAGGTCCAGAAGACATCAACCCAGACATGACATGTTACAGAAGGATAAAATAAACCCAGAGAAAGGCAGGAATTTTAAAAGGGCTTATTGGGAATTGGCAGTAAAGCTAGCCCTTCTGACTATATGGGCAGGGCTCTTTCTGGGGTGACCTTGGTATCTGCCAGGGTTCCCCCACCCCCGTGCCCCATCTCTTACCCGGGGCCACATAGGGTTCCTACCAGGGGTGAAGACGCTGTCATTTCCATCCTTTCCTCTGGCTGCTTTCCTGCCTGGTCCTGTCTTACATCCTTCTCTTTGGTCTGCCAGAAGCTGTCTCCAAGATTAACAAACTATTTGAGGGAGACCTGTTTTTTTATTACTGTTGAGGAATCTTTAGTATCCATGGCATTTTATGAAATTCACTGGGAAGGAAAAGTGAGGTATCATTTAAGCTCCATGAAAACAAGAAACCTTATTTCTCGACTTTACCTACTGCCCAGACAGTACTTGGTACCTAGTAGATGCACAATAAATATTTGTGAATGAAAGGAGGAACTCTTCCTGGGTGGCAGGGTGAGGCCCTCTGTACCTATCTCATTTAAATAAGAGAGAGACCTCACAAAGTGGTTTTAAGAGTGGGCCCTGTAGTCAAGACTATCTGCTTCTGCCATGAAATAACTGGGCAGTCTTGGACAAAAGGTTTGGGCTTCAGTTTTATCTGACAGGGGATAATATTAGCATCTACCCATACAATAGTTATGTGCAATCAATGAGGATAGTATGTTATGAAGGGCTTAGCACGACATAGTTACCGTTCAATGTGTTAATTTAAGCAACAGTAATATTAATAGGTGCCCAAAATAGGTTTCCTTTATTGCATGGTTTCATAATGCCTGCACACTAGCACCGCTGTGAGAAAGACTCCTTCCTGCGTGCCTGGGTGGCTCAGTGGGTTAAGCACCTGACTCTTGGCTTCAGCTCTGGTCATGATCTTGGGATCCTAAGATCGAGCCCCAAGTCGGGCTCTGCACTCAGTGTGGAGTCTGCCTGAGATTCTCTCCCTTTCCTTCTTCTCCTCCCCCGCTCACACGTTCTCTTGCTCAGTCTCAAATAAATCTTAAAAAGAAAGGCTACTTCAAACTGAGATCATATAGAAGATATGAGATGATCCAAACTTGTTTCCAAAAAATGAATATGGCTTAAAATTCTTTACCCCCATGTACCCAGCTTCAGTAATTGATAACGATAAACTGATCTCGTTTCATAACCCCACCCACTCCTCAGATCACATTGTTATCAGTTGCTTAAAGTAACAACTTCATCATTAGGAGCAGAGAGCAAAACATTTCTCTTAATGCCTCAGTAAAGGAAGATGAAAGTAACCCTTTCCCATAGGGGAGGTATTAAGTATAACTGAAATATTTGAAATAATTCTGGCTTTAAAAAGAACAGGAAAAGTGTAATAGAAATCTCTTCCATTTGAGGGGGCACCTGGTGGCTCAGTCGTTAAGCGTCTGCCTTCGGCTCAGGTCATGGTCCCAGGTCCTGGGATCGAGCCCCGCATTGGGCTCCCTGCTCTGCGGGAAGCCTGCTTCTCCCGCTCCCACTCCCCCTGCTTGTGCTCCTGCCCTCACTGTCGCTGTCAAATAAATAAATAAAATATTTAAAAAAAAACACTATCTTCCATTTGAAGCAGTTGATAAATTATTGAAAATGAATGAAAGCCATTTGTTTTACGTGCTTAAATGAGGCCTGGTGAAATTAATTTTAGGTAATCTATACACACAATGATTTTATTGCTTATTTAACAATTCTGATTTAAAATTTTCTTCAAAAAAAAATTTCTTCTTTCTATATACTAGAATGTTGCTAAGGAGTCTAAAAATAAAGTTCCAGCTGGACCCCTAATAGGTATAGATCTAGCAGAAAAGCTCAGTGACGAGTGATTTTGGGGATAGGAAGAGTACATTGGAAGCATTTAGCATCAATACCCAAATTACCTGTAGGATTCCTTCTGGCACTCAGCTTTCTAGAATTATTTACTGTGACTCCTAGGGGGAAATTTTGGTGTTTCTCTCTTACTGAGACAAAAATAGTTAAGATTTTTATAGTAGGAAGTAATCTGGAACCATCTAGACTGTGGCTCTTCTCAGCCCATTTCCTTGTATGTATGCCCTAGTGCAACACCTAAACAAAGACCCATGGACACGTGTCTTCAGTCACATTCTACATCTCTTTGCTTACCTATGTTACCTGCCTGCCTTGGCTCTCAGACTTCAAGGGAAGATTTAAATCAAGTCTCAGTGTCAGGCTTATGATCTTGGTTTTTAGAAAGCTGCCACAGGGGTCATTTGGCTACCTGTAAGGATTGGATTAAAACCAAAACAATGGCAAAGACATTTTATGGGAGCCCCCAAGCAGAAGTACTGCTCCCTCCCAGGGGATTTTAATGAAGAATCTTCAGACCACTGGAGAATCACATTTTTACTTGATGTCTCCTTGTAATTCTAAATTCTTACAGTGTTTTTAAATATCACAGTTAAGAGACTGATCTTGACAACTGAATCCTAGCAGAGACCTAATTCTGGATTTTCCATCTTCTCTAAGGTTCCCATGTGGAAGAGAGCATGGTTCTCTATTCTCTATCTAGGGAGTGATTTTGCCTCCCAGGGGACATTTGGCAATGTCTGGAGATATTTTTGAAGCTTCCTTGGCCTATCCCATGGGACTGAGGTGATTTCCAAAACTTTTTTTTTTTTTTTAAGATTTTATTTATTTGACACAGAGATAGCAAGAGAGGGAACACAAGCAGGGGGAGTGGGAAAGGGAGAAGCAGGCTTCCCACCAAGCAGGGAGCCCGATGCGGGGCTTGATCCCAGGACCCTGAGATTATGACCTGAGCCAAAGGCAGTCGCTTAACCAACTGAGCCACCCAGGAGCCCCCCAAAACTTCTGATCATAGAATGTTTAGTATATGTTTATATTCTCAGACTGCACTCATCTTTTTTGTAATACTTTTCTTTGGTTTTTGAAAAATATAGAAAAGGAATTGAGCATGCAAGAATACACATTTAACATAAAATGGTAATTTACAGGGTCAAAGAACTAAAGAAAGGCGTTAAATATTGTGCTTCAGCTACAAGTCGAAATCAGACCTCTGGAAACTCTTCTCCAAAACGAATTCAGAGCTCCCCTGTGGCCCTGCCAGGGGACAAGTGTTCTCCCAAAAAGGTCAAGCTGGGGCTTCAACAGTCATTCACGGCAGCTCCCAGCTCCACGAGAGGGAAGGCCCATCCTCTGGCCAGCCACCCACCCAACATCCCTTTTGCACCTGTACCTAAAGTTCCCGGTAAAAGGCATGGATCCAGAGGGAGTCTTCCCCAAGACTGGGTCGTTCAGACCAGCCCTGTCAAAGGAGCCACACGGTCTGGACAGTTAGCCAAAAAAAGGGCGGAAGAGTCTGCGTCCTTGTGCTCTGAGAAAAATCAAATGGGCAACAAAACTGCCCACAGGTGGGGAAGCAAGGCGGCTGCCTCCGGAGAAGCCCCAGCGCGTGGAAAGCTGCCCTCCAAGTCCAAGACAGGGCAGCCTGTGCGGCCCGTGCAGCAGCAGCTGGTGTCACGGGCTGAGGTCTCCTCTGGTGGCCGCCGCCACTTAGCAGAACACGGTCAGCACAGCGAGGGGAGCACACCGGCCAGGCCCGCCTCGGAAACGTGGACAGACATCCCTCCACATCAGAAGGAGAGGGAGGAACACTTGCGCTTCTATCACCAGCAGTTCCAGCAGCCACCTCTCCTCCAGCAGAAGTTCAAGTACCAACCACTGGAAAGGTTCTTCTACCAGTACAGGCCCCTGGAGGGGCAGCTCCAGAATGAGACCCCTCCCACCTTCTACTCTTACTCCGAGAGCCAGGATGGAGCCCAAGCTGAGGACCTTGATGACAGCGATTTCAGTGAAGATTCTTTTTCACACGTCTCCAGTCAGAGGACCACAAAGCAGAGAAACACCGAGAACAGCGAAGGCTCATTCTTCCTTCATCAGAGGGAGCAAGGCCCTGAGGAACAGGTGGCTGAAAGGCAGCAGAGTCTGCTTTTTAACCCCAGGACAGATGGTGCTGAGAAGGGTCTAACTGGAAACTGGATGTGCTCCAGGGACCCCACAAACTACAGAGGAGCAGCACTCAGTCATGGCCACGGCCCAGGTAAGGTGCCTTGGGACTGGAGCAGAGAAGAGGATTCTACCTCCTCGGGGCTTTCTCCCAGAGACAACCCGGCAGAGAAGCCTTACTGCTCCCAGGTAGACGTTGTATATGGCCAGAAAATAGGTGGTGGCCCAGCCTTTGAACTCACACAGAACGCTTTCAAAAGTGAGGTTCTTGGGCAGGCAGAGGGTAGTTCAGTCCCCACGGAGGAAGATGGTTTCATTTTCTCACTATCCCACGGGGCAGTTCCAGGATCTCCAGACCATAGAGAGACAGTCAGCACACCTCTGAGAGAAATCGGCCAAGACAGCCCAACTCTGGCGACCAGAACAATGAAAAACAGTTACCCTTACCAAGAAGATTGTAGAGGGGAATCAGGCACATGCTCTGAATATGCTTCTGGACTGATGGCTCCCCTCACTGTGTCCCTTCTGGAGAATGCAGATGATGAGGGCCCTGTTCCCCTGGAGCAGCCGGCCCAGGATGGGCTTGCTCACGGTCTAATGGCAGCAGGGGGCCCATCTGTGGGCCACACAGCGTCATCTGGTAATCAAAAGGCACTGCCAGTGTGTTTGGCAGCTGGGCACTTGTGGCTCTCATCATCTCCCCCTGACACTAAGCCGAGTGGTGATCTTCCAGTTCTGTCCCCGTCACCCATCCGTCAGCACCCACCTGACAAGCTGCCCATCGATGAGGCTGACCTAGGGGAGGTCTGCCAGAGCAGAGAGTCTGCACTCTCCTCCCAGGAACATGTGAGTAGCCAAGAGTATGATGCAGATGCTGAGGCGGCAGAGGTGAGCAGCTCCCACGGTTTCCCAGGAAAGCCCTTCCCCACCATACATACTGGAGGACCCCACCCTGCACCTCTAATCACCCCACGAACAAAAAGTAGTGATATGGCTGACCAGCCTTGGGCCCAGGAAAGAAAACATCCAACAGGACTTGGTTGGCAGGAGCTAAGTTTGCCGAGAGACCCCGTCAAGTTGCCTGGCTACAATAGGGACATCGTGTGGCTCAAATACAGGCCAATCCCAAGGTGCTTAGCAAGACCAGGCTCTCCCCTGGTCCCTCGCTGCTCTCCAAAGACTGCAGGGACACTGCATCAGCTCACCCTGGGGCCTGCACAGTAAGTTGGGACACTCTCCCCAAGACTTGAGCCCCTTGGCACCCCTCCTTCCACCCCAGCTTAAACCTCTGTCTGTTCTGGGAATGGCCATCATTGGTTCAGTATCAGAGCTATACTACAACTGGAGAGGCTTTTTCCCACTTTTCAAGGGAGCAGGCCTGCCAGGGTGGGTGAACCCTGAGTCTGGGAAAGCTGGGACTTGAGTAAAAGGGAGGATCTGTCCCCTTTGGCAAGCCTGTGACCTGTGGTGAAATCAGAATCCTCTTCATTCTGTTGGGTCTGTGTTCCTGGAAGTACTGCCCAGGGACACAACAGCTGCAGCCTTGTGCCCTCAGAACCAAGGCAGGCTGGGCAACTTCCAAGATGGTGAAGATCAAAATCAGAGGGACTGATGATTTGTGCTGCTTTCCCCAAAGGATGCTGTGGATGGTGCGACAGAAAGTATAGAGAAAGAAAGGAGGCAGAGAGATCCAGCACAGCCCCTCAGCATTAGGGGCTGGGGAGAGGGTGGGTGTATCGGAATAGGCACTACAGCCCTTCGCTAGGGCTCCCAATGTCTAGGCCAGCTGTGTGCGGGCTGCCCCTAGGGGCTCAGGCCAGGGCCATGGACAAAGAGAAGGACATGCAGGTGAGGAGCCTGCCTGTCCCAGGAGATGATCTTGCTGTCTCCATGGTCTCTACCCGTCAGCAGCATCCGACAAAAAGCAGATCCTCCAGTTTCTAGCTCAAACACCCTGCTTTGGTACCTGGACTCCCCATAGGAAGTAAAAATGATGGCAGGTGAGGCAGCAGGGTCCACCTTGTGCCAAGTGTGCCCGCTGCAGTGGTCACAGCCTTGAGCCTTTTGGCAGGGAAGCTCCTGCAGGGGAGAAGCAGCACTCATCCCTGTCCCTCAGTGTAGCTGAGGAGGCAGGGACAGATCAAGAAGCCCCTCTTTCCCAGTATCTTCTTGGTCTACTTTAGTCCCTAGACAAGTCCTGAGAAGAACAGGTGACAGGGGAGGAGGGGTGGTGGGCTGGCCCTGGTCAAAGCTTTGACCATTCTGGGAAGGGGCCATTCCTGGCCTGGAAATGAGGCTCAGCCCCAGAAAGCTGCCTGGGAGACCCAAAGGATCACAGTGTCCCCTCTGGTGTTCCCAGGCAGGTGGTCATCCGAGCACACCAGGAACAGCTGGATAAAATGGCAGAACTGGGCTTCAAGGAGGAGATCTTGATGAGCCAGCTGGCTCTCAATGTAAGTGGCCTTGGCTAGACACTCAGGGTCTGTTGGGAATTAGCCTGCAGGTAGTTTGCTGTGGTTATATGTGAGGTAAGGGTCTGCTGTCCTACTCTAAGAGGACTTGGGCCTCCTCTTGCCATTCCTCTGACACACCTCGAGGGGGTGCAAGGACACAGGTGGGAGATGGTGCTGCACTCCCCATTTCCAGGCTAAAATGTTTCCTGCCTCTATCCTTTGCCATTCTGCCTTATTGGCTTGCTGGAGGCCCTCCCATATGCTGACCAGAGGCACTTTAAGTAGGCTCCACGCCCCATGTGGAGCCCAACACGGGGCTTGAATGCAGGACCCTGCAATCAAGACCTAGGCCAAGATCAAGACCAAGGCCAAGATCAAGAGTCGGACACTTCACCAACTGAGCCACCCAGGCGCCCCCCAACCAGAGGTACTTTTACAGACCCCTCTGCCCTGCAGAATACCTCTCTACATAGAATTTTCTCAAGTGCAGGGGTGCCTGGCTTGCTCAGTTGGTGAAGTGTGTGATGTTTGATCTTGGCATTGTGGGTTCAAGTTCCACGGTGGGTTTAGAGATTACTTAAAAATAAAATCTTAAAAAGTTTCTCAAATGCAGAGAAATGACCCTCACCCTGTGCCACAGTGACTATCCTGCAGACTTTCCAGCTGAAGGAAGGTCCTGGGTTCTGAAAACTTCCTGCAAGAAAAGGGACTAGAAAAGCAGATCCTGACAGAAGGCCAGCAAAACCAAAAGTTCCAGGTGTCCTTTGTTTCCCTTTCCAGGATTTTGAAGATATTGTGACCCAGTTGGATGAAATCCTGGCTCTGAAATCCAAGTGCATCCAGAATCTGAGGAGCCAGCTTCAGCTGTACCTGGCCTGCCACAGGCCGACCACAGCCCCTGAGAGGACAGTGGTGTCTTAGAACAAGATCCAGTATGAGGTGATGGAACAGCTCAGGAGCCTGTGCTGAATTCCCGGGGGCTGAAGGGGCCTCTGCCAGGTCCTCCTTACAAATCCTAGAACCCACTCCCCAGTCCTGCCCATGCTAGCCTCTCCCCAGCCACACATGGCCTTGACTAGGCCCCAGCTCCTCTCTCAGGGCCAAGCCTCTGTCCCTCAGTTCCAAGCACAGGAGCATCTGTAGGGAAAGACAGAGCAGCCTAAAAAACTTAATATACCCCTCCCTTTTCTGTGGGGCTAGAAGAGAATTTGTCTTACCAACCCCTTGTCTGTGAAAACACATTTGGGTCTAATAACCTTGTGGATGTTTCTGAGTTTGAGGACCAGAGGATGGGGTGGGCCAGCGGTAACCTAGAGGTCAGAGATCACAAGCTGGGGAAGAAAACATGCTGAACTCAGGGGCTTTGATAGCTGAATTCTGTGCCCACATCACTGCATTACTCTCTTAATAGCACTCGTGCTCCTGGAGCAGTCCTGACTCCTCACCTGCCATGCCCACGCATGGCAAAGTTGAAGGAGGATCTCCTCACCTTACCTTTATCCAGCATTACCCTGGCTGTCCACTCCCTCTCAGGGGCCTGTGTTCAGTTGTATCTTGGCACTGAGAGCTCTAGTCAACAGTCTGAGACTGAGGCAGAATTTTTATACACACACAAGTTCTGCTTGCTGTGTATCTTTTCATCAGGAAGAAGCTCAAGACAAATACAAAGTGGTCCGCCACTTCCTAGGGCCACCCTGGGTCAAATAAGATGCAGGTGTCACAGCCTTGGTTCTGATGCTTATTGTAATGTGTGGAAACTTAAATTTCTTACAGGGAAAAGGACACCTTTTTAAGGTTTCAAAAGGAGGGCTTAATTAAAAGGGTAGCAGAAGGGCTGACTGGCTTTCTGAGACTGCAGCCCTGCCACCCTTTGCCTGATCTGAGCACTAGAGGGCGGCCTCTTTCCAGCTTCGTGGCCCAAAGGCTCTGCCGTCTCCTCATATCACTAAAAGAATGAGACCCACTGCCAGCCAAGAGCACTAGAGGGACTGTGGGATGGCATTAAGTATAAGGACAAGAAACTTCAGGGAGGAATCTAGTTCTCGCAGCTACAGCAGCACCACTGAGCGCTGGTGAAGCAGTCTGAATCCAGTCCCGCCTGTGGCACACAGCACATAAATGCCGGATGTGTCTCACAGGAAAAGGTACTTCCTCATTTCTGAGTGATTGCCCCAAAGGCCCAGGCTATCTCACCTCCACAGTCAGTCTTGCAGGAAGGCATGTCCTTGGTTCCAGAGACTGAGCTAGGTCAGGTTTATAAAGCCAGGGCCGACTGCAGGGCCAGCTCCTGGGTCCCACGGGCCTATAGTGGGAAGAGAGTACTAAAAAGAAAATGGTTAGTGCCTGTTTCATCCCCAGCAAATCCAAGCAGGAATCCCTTCCCCACCCATCCCAACCCCTCAGTAAAATAGCACTTGGCAATAAAGAAATTATCACAGCAGGACATACCTTTTAGATTTTTATTAGTAGTTTTCTGAAGAATCAAAATAGTTAGCAAATTACTTTAGATTCATCAAGACTGTATATCCTTTATATTTAGATCTTTAATGATGTACAACAGAATATAAAACAAAGAGACTGATTTCTATGACTAGGTGTTAACTCATTGTGTCATCCTAGAGCAGGGGGCTGGAGGGAGAGGCTGTTCTCCAAGGAGAACCGAGGTGGAGTTAGTGCTGGGCTACTCTATTGTAACCTGTTTCTCCCCCACTCAGTATGCTGGGAAGGGGCCAATGATTTCTTAAACTGTTTCCTTGAGTGGGGGGGCTCTAAAATCCTGGGTAGCAGAGGACTGTGGTTCAAACCAAGCCAAAAGAAACAGGCTGGGGCAGGGAAGCATGATAACTGCCTGGCAGACGAGGCCAACTCAGCACCCCATGGGGAAAGGGCATTCTTTGCACCTCAGAGACGTTGCAGAACCAGTGTAACACTAAGAGACTTTGTTAAAAGGAGGAAAAAAAAACCCTGGAAGAACCTTTTCAATTGCACTCAACTTGGATTAGAGTTCAGTCCACCAGTGCAGGGGAGGGAAGCATCTAGCCCTAAAGCAGCACTGAGTCTGGCCCTCCCACCCCCTCTCCCTGACTCCTTTTGGCAACTGGGCCAGGTTTCGGCTGAGGACATACAGACCCCGGAGGGCCAAGGTGGGAAGGACACTTCTCAAAATACAAATACATTTAATATTGAAGGAGCCAGGGCAGTGCTGGAGGCATTCACATGCCCGAATCTTTCCTTTCTCCCCAGTGCAGAGACTGGCAAGCACAGTCTCCACACCTGACCTTCCACCCCCAAAAGAAAATCAGGAAGTGTGCCCCTTCTCCTTCCCCACACATGGGCTCCTCAGGGCCTCCTGCAGGGGCGGTTCCATGGCAGGGTCTAGGCAGTGCCTGGTCTCAGCTGGCTCCTGCCCGAGCCATGAGGTCTTCCAGAGCATTGTCCTGGTCATTGTTGTGAAGTAGTAGAACCTCCTTAATGTCTTTCAGTTCAAAGCCCATTTCCTTAAATTTGCTCATTAACTGAAGAAACTCCATCATCTAAGGGATAGAAGAGAATGAAGATTGAAGAAAGGGGTCTGGCCACACAGCAGAGTGGAGGAATGTGCATACAGGGGGCTGGTTGGGGAAGTGTGCATCTTTTGCCAGAGCCTTGAGTCTCTCTCTGAAGTCCCCTAGCAAGCAGAGGGTGGTGGCTGTGGAGGAAGCCAGGGCAGACTGGCTGATGCTACAACCCTCATCCTTCAGGAACTGTGCCCAGTTCCAAATCCTGCTGACTCATGGGTCCCACTAACCAAAATCCACACTCACACCAAGGTAGGATACTGAACCCAGAAACAGCTGCTCTCCAGGGAACAGGCTAGGCAAAGTGACTAGCAATCTCCCCAATCATCCAGAAGTCTAGCTTTTTACCCAGGTCATTTCCCTTTCCCTTCCCTGGGACTCTAGATAGTCTTCAACCCAATGCTTTGTCAAACCTAACAACCCAAACTAGCCAAATGCCTATCTGGACATTTGAGAGAAAATGCATTCTGACTACCTCTACCTGTAGTCACTGGTAGGGAAAGGGGGTTCTTGGCCAGACGACGCTACTTTGTCCCTCCTTTCCAGAGGGTTCCCGTGAAGCAGAAGGGTCCTACCTTTTCCTCTGAACACTGGTGCATTTCCAGAGCCTCTTCCACTAAAAGAGGGTCGAAGCCCTTCTCACAGAGCTGTCCATGTGCAAAGAGATAGTCGAGAATCTTAAGAAAAAGAGGTGAGCACCTATTAGCACTCTTGTCAGTGCTTCCCAAGAGTCTTACACAAGCCAGCAGGTGTGGTATCTGCTCCCCACCGAGCTAGGACTTGATCTTGTATCATGAACTGCATCCAACATAGCAGAACCTCAGTGACTACTTGCTGAACAGGTAGGCACACCCTTATAAACATGAGTAATTTTTCAAAGGCGTTCCTGTCACAGCTGACTCACATCTCCATGTCAACTCCACAGCCTCGACAGGATATTCTAACAAATAGCCCAAGTCAGAAAATGATCCCAAGGTTTAAGACTCCAGTACCCTATTTTGGAACACCTCAGGGCAGCTATGACAGGATAAACATTTCTGGAAGGAGGCATCTGACCGGATCTCAAGCCTAGTGTGCCCTCTCAGAAGGAGCAGAGAACAGTCCCAGTATTAGAGTCCCTGGCTCTAATACTCCCAGGGCTTTCCTCCAGCCTGGGTGCCAGAGCAGCCCCCTAAGTAGAAGCACTGCTGCTAAGGCTGCTGTTCCCAACAAAACACCCTGAGTCCCGTGAACTCACAAGAAAGGATGCTGGGCCTATGAGTGTGATGGGGCTCTAGGATACAAGCAGGACACTGGTCTAGGACCTCTCTCCAGGCTGACAGCCCCCCAACCCCCAGCCAACCGATCACTCACCTGCTCAATATTCTCTCCTTTCCTCTTCATGGCTCTCAGGACACACTCATATGAGTAGCCCATGTTGACCACTGTCTCCACACACTGCCGCTCACTGGGGGACAGTGTCTGCAGTTCAGAATAGGCCTGGGGACAGCTGGAAGTGTTGGGCACTTGTGACATTGAGAAATTTGGAGGTGTCACCTGGTGGTGGAGAAACAAAAGGATCAGGCAGGAAGAAAGAAGGCTGAGGCCCCAGAAGACATGTCACTGGAGCAGCCCAGTCCAGGGGCTTGCCATTTCTGACACTAATCAAACTCCCAAACAGTCCGCCTGCAAGAAAGAGCCAGGTTGCTGGCCAGACATCCTGAAGAAGGCTAAGGGAGCACCAGGCGAGGGAAAGCTGGGAAGACACCTTCAATTGTGGCTGTCCGCTGCCCTCATCCCAGCTTACAGAATGAGAAAATACTAGAGCCACATGCCCTTCTGTGTTCAAATCCCTTGGGCTTGAATTAGAGAAGTTCTGAGCCTGCCCATGGGACTAATGGCAAGATGGCTGCCATCATTTCTCTCCAGTGCTCCATTACCCCTTTCGAAGGCTGTTGTATGTCAGAGTCCTAAAAGGATCATTCGCCTCAAACACCCCTAACTCTGGGACTCTCTCCCGACAACGTCTCTGTTCCTGCTTCCGTCCCTGGGCTGGGCAGAGACAGTACTGTTCCCCTGCATGGCCAGCTCAGGGTCTCAGAGCTTTAAGGGCACTCCACTTCTGCCCCACACCATGAGCTGCAAGGCTCAGTTCCCTGCCACAGCTGCCTGCCCACAGAGCCAAGATTGAAGGACTATCAGCCAGCCACACCAGGCTGGGCCTTTAAGGACAGGTATGTGACTCCAGGGCCCTGCCGGTAGCCTGTTCCTTGCCATCAGGACCCTATTAACCTCCATCTGATTGGTGGGTAGAGTCCCACGATGAACTCCTCCCACCACCTCTGATAATGACTCAGACCCAAGGCCTGAAGGCAGCTCACCCTCAGGCCAAAGGACCGAACCAACACGGCACAAGGTCACAGCTGTTTTACAGTTTGGCCCAGCTCCCGAAAACCAGGAAAAGTATTTCAACTGATTTTTACTTCCTTTGCGGGGAGGGGGTTAGGAAGCACGGAACCCCTGGTCTTAGACATTCAAAATTATATAGCTATA